>NC_138302.1:46843747-48043747 GCF_965601325.2 Salmo salar | reverse complement strand
CCGCTTGGAGTTTGCCAAAAGGCACGTAAAGACTCAGACCATGAGAAACAAGATTCTCTGGTCTGATGAAACCAAGATTGAACTCTTTGGCATGAATGCCAAGCATCACATCTAGAGGAAACCTGGCACCATCCCTACGGTGAAGCATGGTGGTGACAGCATCATGCTGTGGGGATGTTTTTCAGTGGCAGGGACTGTGAGACTAGTCAGGATCGAGGGAAGGATGAACAGAGCAAAGTACAGAAATCCTTGATAAAAGCCTGCTCCAGAGCACTCACTACCTCAGACTGGGGCGAAGGTTCACCTTCCAACAGGACAACGACCCGAAGTAGACAGCCAAGACAGCACTGGAGTGGCTTCGGGACAAGTCTCTGAATGGCCCAGCCAGAGCCCGGACTTGAACCCAATCTAACATCTCTGGAGAGACCTGAAAATAGCTGTGCAGTGACGCTGCTCCCCATCCAACCTGAGAGCTTGAGAGGATCTGCAGAGAAGAATGGGACAAACTCCCCAATTACAGTTGTGCAAAGCTTGTAGCATCATACCCAAGAAGACTTGAGGCTGTAATCACTGCCAAAGGTGATTCAACATAGTACTGAGAGTAAAAGGGCTGAAAACGTATGTAAATGTAATATTTCAGTTCATTTTTTGGAAATAATTTGGAAACATAAAAAAGAACATGCAGCTAGATATTTACATTTACATTTAAGTCATTTAGCAGACGCTCTTATCCAGAGCGACTTACAAAATGGTGCATTCACCTTATGATATCCAGTGGAACAACCACTTTACAATAGTGCATCTAAATCTTTTAAGGGGGGAGGGGGGGTTAGAAGGATTACTTTATCCTATCCTAGGTATTCCTTAAAGAGGTGGGGTTTCAGGTGTCTCCGGAAGGTGGTGATTGACTCCGCTGTCCTGGCGTCGTGAGGGAGCTTGTTCCACCATTGGGGTGCCAGAGCAGCGAACAGTTTTGACTGGGCTGAGCGGGAACTGTGCTTCCTCAGAGGTAGGGGGGCCAGCAGGCCAGTGGTGGATGAACGCAGTGCCCTTGTTTGGGTGTAGGGCCTGATCAGAGCCTGAAGGTATGGAGGTGCCGTTCCCTTCACAGCTCCGTAGGCAATCACCATGGTCTTGTAGATATACCTACTTACATTTTGGAAGCAAATAGATTAGACAATCTTTTAACTAAAAGCAATTGTAAACAGAAGATACTATTAACGTAAATATTGGCAGACACGAGAGGTATGTGGCAGGGTCTACAGTCAATCACGGACTACAAAAGGAAAACCAGCCCCGTCGCGGACTACGATGTCTTGCTCCGAGACAAACTAAACAAGTGCTTCGCTCGCTTTGAGGACAACACAGTGTCACTGACACGGCCCGCTACCAAAACCTGCGGGCTCTCCTTCACTGCAGCCAACGTGAGTAAAATATTTAAACGTGTTAACCCTCGCAAGGCTGCCAGCCCAGACGGCATCCCCAGCCGCGTCCTCAGAGCATGCGCAGACCAGCTGGCTGGTGTGTTTACGGACATAGTCAACCAATCCTTATCCCAGTCTGCTGATCCCACATGATTCAAGAGGGCCACCATTGTTCCTATTCCCAAGAAAGCGAAGGTAACTGAGCTAAATGACTATCACCCTGTAGCACTCACTTCCGTCATCATGAAGTGCTTTGAGAGACTAGTTAAAGACCATATCACCTCCACCCAACCTGACACCCTAGACCCACTCCAATTTGTTTACCGCCCCAGTAGGTCCACCGACGATGCAATCGCAATCACACTGCCCTAACCCATCGAGACAAGAGGTATACCTATGTAAGAATGCTATTCATCGACTACAGCTCAGCATTTAACACCATAGTACCCTCCAAACTGGTCATTAAGCTCAAGACCCTGGGTCTCGACCCCGCCCTGTGCAACTGGGTCCTGGACTTCCTGACGGGCCGCCCCCAGGTGGTGAGTGTAGGTAACAACTACAGGTTGACCGATTCATCAGAATGGCCGATTAATTAGGGCCAATTTCAAGTTTTCATAACAATCGGTAATCGGTATTTTTGGCCACCGATTTGCAGATTTTTTTTTTTTTTTTTGTAGATTTAACTAGGCAAGTTAGATTAAGAACACATTCTTATTTTCAATGACGGCCTAGGAACGGGGGTTAACTGCCTTGTTCAGGTGGGATTCGTTTATGCAACCTTCTGGTTACTAGTACAATGCTCTAACCACCTGCCTTACATTGCACTCCACGAGGAGCCTGCATGGCAGGCTGACTACCTGTTACGCGAGGGCAGCAAGAAGCCAAGGTAAGTTGCTAGCTAGCATTAAACTTATCTTATAAAAAAAACTATCAATCTTAACATAATCACTAGTTAACTACACATGGTTGATGATATTACTAG
Source organism: Salmo salar (assembly GCF_965601325.2). NCBI lineage: Eukaryota > Metazoa > Chordata > Actinopteri > Salmoniformes > Salmonidae > Salmo > Salmo salar. The sequence goes on along the minus strand of NC_138302.1, from coordinate 48,041,341 downwards.
TTTATCTAACGTGTCCTGCGTTGCATATAATTGATGCGGTGTCTTTGTTAAAAAAGCACTGTCGTTGCACCAATGTACCTAACCATAAACATCAATGCCTTTCTTTAAAATCAATACACAAGTATATATTTTTAAACCTGCATATTTAGTTAATATTGCCTGCTAACATGAAATTGTGTCACTGCTCTTGCGTTCATTGTCTGGCTCGTTACGAACTAATTTGCCAGAATTTTACGTAATTATAACATACCATTGAAGGTTGTGCAATGTAACAGGAATATTTAGACTTAGGGATGCCACCCGTTAGATAAAATACGGACCGGTTCCGTATTTCACTGAAAGAAAAAAACGTTTTGTTTGAGCCCATATTAATGACCTAAGGCTCGTATTTCTGTGTGTTTATTATATTATAATTAAGTCTATGATTTGATAGAGCAGTCTGACTGAGCGGTGGTAGGCACCAGCAGGCTCGTAAGCATTCATTCAAACAGCATTTTCGTGCGTTTTGCCAGCAGCTCTTCGCAATGCATTGCGCTGTTTATGACTTCAAGCCTGTCAACTCCCAAGATTAGGCTGGTGTAACCGATGTGAAATGGCTAGCTAGTTAGCGGGTGCGCGCTAATAGCGTTTCAAACGTCACTCGCTCTGAGACTTGGAGTAGTTGTTCCCCTTGGTCTGCATGGGTAACGCTGCTTCGAGGGTGGCGGTTGTCGATGTGTTCCTGGTTTGAGCCCAGGTAGGAGCGAGGAGAGGGACGGAAGCTATACTGTTACACTGGCAATACTAAAGTGCCAATAAGAACATCCAATAGTCAAAAGGTATATGAAATACAAATCGTATAGAGAGAAATATTCCTATAATAACTACAACCTAAAACTTCTTACCTGGGAATATTGAAGACTCATGTTAAAAGGAACCACCAGCTTTCATATGTTCACATGTTCTGAGCAAGGCACTTAAACGTTAGCTTTCTTACATGGCACATATTGCACTTTTACTTTCTTCTCCAACACTTTTTTTTTTTGCATTATTTAAACCAAATTGAACATGTTTCATTATTTCTTTGAGGCTAAATTTATTTTATTGATGTATTATATTAAGTTAAAATAAAGTGTTCATTCAGTATTGTTGTAATTGTCATTATTACAATAAAATATAAAATAATAATAATAATTTAAAAAAAATAAAACAAAAAAGATTAAAAGAAATACATTTTACATAAAAAAAAATAACATTTATAAAAAATAATAAAAATTAAATTAAATATAAAAATCTGCTTTTTTTGGGTCCTCCAATAATCGGTATCGGCGTTGAAAAATCATAATCGGTCGACCTCTAGTAACAACATCTCCACCCCGCTGATCCTCAACACTGGGGCCCCACAAGGGTGCGTTCTGAGCCCTCTCCTGTACTCCCTGTTCACCCATGACTGCGTAGCCATGCACGCCTCCAACTCAATCATCAAGTTTGCAGACGACACTACAGTGGTAGGCTTGATTACCAACAACGATGAGACGGCCTACAGGGAGGAGGTGTGGGCCCTCGGAGTGTGGTGTCAGGAAAATAACCTCACACTCAATGTCAACAAAACAAAGGAGATGAACTTCAGGAAACCGCAGAGGGAGCAGCCCCCCACCCACATCGACGGGACAGCAGTGGAGAAGGTGGAAAGTTCCTCGGCGTACACATCACGGACAAACTGAAATGGTCCACCAACACAGACAGCGTGGTGGAGAAGGCGCTGCCTCAGGAGGCTGAAGAAATTTGGCTTGTCACCAAAAACACTCACAAACTTTTACACATGCACAATCGAGAGCATCCTGTCGGGCTGTTTCACAGCCTGGTACGCAACTGCTCCGCCCACAACCGCAAGGCTCTCCAGAGGGTAGTGAGGTCTGCACAACGCATCACCGGGGGCAAACTTCCTGCCCTCCAGGACACCTACACCACCCGATGTCACAGGAAGGCCAAAAAGATCAAGGAGACCAACCACCCGAGCCACTGCCTGTTCACCCCGCTATCATCCAGAAGGCGAGGTCAGTACAGGTGCATCAAAGCGGGGACCGAGAGACTGAAAAACAGCTTCTATCTCAAGGCCATCAGACTGTTAAACAGCCATCACTAACATTGAGTGGCTGCTGCCAACATACTGACTCATCTCTAGCCACTTTAATAATGAAAAAATTGATGTTTAAAGTGGCTAGTGATACATTTATTACAATGCTACTTTATAATGTTTACATACCCTACATTACTCATCTTATATACTGTACTCTATACCATCTACTGCATCTTGCCTATGCCGTTCGGCCATCGCTCATTCATATTTTGTTATGTACATATTCTTATTCATTCCTTTACACGTGTGTGTATAAGGTAGTTGTTGTGAAATTGTTAGGTTAGATATTACTGCATGGTCAGAACTAGAAGCACAAGCATTTCGCTACACTCACATTAAGATCTGCTCACCATGTGTATGTGACAAATACAATTATTTTATTTGAAGAATAAATGCAGATTAAATAATGCTGTCATGAAAAATTGTACACCCAATGTAGGCTACTGCCCATTTAAGAGCTAGAATTAATTTTGTACCCCATGTTGTGATTCTCACCAATTATGTAGTCTTCTCACACTATTCATACTCCACAATCTAATAAACAGTTTAGGAAGCTCTCTTAGCCTATAGGTGGTCCGTTGGTAGACCAAGGAGCTTGTGACGCCAGGGTTATGGGTTAATTTCCCACGGGGGATCAGTTCGAAACTGTATGCACTCACTACTGTAAATCGCTCTGGATTAGTCTGCTAAATTACTAAAATGTTGTTTTTTTTTAAACGTATAGATTACATATTGCAAACAAATAATCAGAACTAAAAACTCCACACGTTGACAATCGCTAATCAATATCCAAAAACAGCAGACATTTTTTTCTCCGAACCTGCACATCATCTTCTGTCTTGTGGCACCATCTAGTGCAGGGTTTCTCAATACAAGTTGATTGTTGCCCTAGCACTACACAGTTGATTTCAAATAATCAAAGCTTGATGATGAGTTGGTTATTTTGAATCAGCTGTGTAGTGCTAGAGCAAAAACGAAAACGTGTACCCAGGGGGGGGGCCTAGGACCGAGTTTGGGAAAACCCTGGTCTGGTGTGTGGTGCGGGATTGATGACAAGCGAACCTGGGGGACTTTGTTTTCACAATGCCCCAAAAAGGGAACCGGATCGCGGAACTCAAGCGAACCGAACTCAGACCAACTTTCGGAATGGTCTCAGTTCGATTCGCTTCGGGGGCTCTTAATGGGTCTGAGTTCCGTTGCAGTGTTCACACTGAACAAAACATTAAGAGAACCGCACTGAGTTCACAAAATTTGAAAGGAATCAAATGTGAAAACACCCTTAACCCGAACTAAGGGGAGGGACCTACATGAATTTGTCTAATGGAAACTCGTTCTCTCTGCAAAACCCACATGTTTGGACTAATGATTAACGTTAGTTACACCCAAGTTAGCTAGCTGATGATATCTTCAACAGACGCGAGCTAGCTATGTCTTCAATGGTACCAATGCATTGGGACATTTAGCTAAGTAGCAAAATTTGCGTTATGGCATATAGCTAACACAGTCGAAAATGAACATAATGCATGGCTAGCTATAGGCAACTTACGCTGTCACAACCTGTACAACCAGCAAAGCGGGCTAGCAAGCAAGTTTCAGCCAGCGTTGTGAGAAGCAGTGTCTCACTGTTATTGAAGGCCGCACGGGCTAGCTGGAGCTAACGGTAGCTAGTTGGCTAAGCTAATGAAAACAATAACACAACAGATCAACCGCAGCTGGCTGTGTGTTGCTATTTACCTGTGTCGGAAGGAAATACTGTCATATCAACCGTCCGTTTTCAGAAAACTGTACACTATCGAGGATATTACAGAACCATCTTTGAAGCAAATTCACATCCAATGACAAGCATACATTCGACGTCAATCGTCGAATCGTCATCCGGTTGACGGCTAGCCTCAGTAGCTACTGGCAACTGAACATAGAGATAGATAGATAGAGTAATCATCATGGATAATACCCATTTTAGCATGAAAATTGCCATGGCGGGCTTCAACCATTTTAAAGTAGTCAACTGGGTGGGGATTCCTACGAGTTGGGAGCAGAGATAGTCTCAATGGCACTGCCCATGCTGTCAGAGACGCTATAATGCCACAGATACAAAGATACGTCCTCTATCTATTTCTATGCAACTGAACCAGAGATAGAATAAAAAGCGAGACATTTCACTGGCTCCTTTTTTCTGGTTCATATAGACAGATTATAGGATTCCATGTGTTTTGACTCATGTCATGTCTATGCTAATATGGCAAAACATTCCCTAGCTAGCTAACCAACAACGGTAACGATGTATTTGAGCGACAGCAAGTGCTCATTGTACAAATGTATTTATGTTTTCAATAAACATTTGGAAGCAAAATATAGTTTACATGTTGTCAACAATCTAAGCCAACCCTGTGTGTTTGAAGTACCCCTGACTGCAGTGGGCAGTTCGGGGCGGGGCTCAATGTGGGCGGAGTCACCAGTGTTTTATTTGTCCATCTGAGGTTTGACAGTCACACACTGAATACAAACACATACGTTTGTGCAAGACACACGCTGAATACAAACGCATTTCATTTTTGAAGATCGTAACAAATATTATACTAAGTGGTACCAGCACACTTTTTGCTTTATGCTATATTTGAGACAAGCTACTGATATTGTTGCAGTGAACAACAGACTTGTTATGTATGTCATGTACTGTTAACCTCTTAAAGATCCACCCCTTTTTTTTTTTCGCATTTTCCCTCAGGCCCTGAAGCAAGGATATGCATATTCTTGCTACCATTTGAAAGGCAACACTTTGAAGTTTATGGAAATGTGAAAGGAATGTAGGAGAATATAACACAATAGATCTGGTAAAAGATAATACAAAGAAAAAAACAACCGTTCTTTTGGAATTTTTTTGTACTAATGCAAGAGAAAGGGCATAATGTATTATTCCAGCCCAGGTGCAATTTAGATTTTGGCCACTAGATGGCAGCAGTGTATGTGCAAAGTTTTAGACTGATCCAATGAACCATTGCATTTCTGTTCAAAATGTTGTATCAAGACTGCCCAAATGTGCCTAATTTGTTTATTAATAACTTTTCATGTACAACATTTTGCACTTTCATCAAACAATAGCATGGTATTCCTTCACTGTAATAGCTACTGTAAATTGGAAAGTGCTGTTAGAGTAACAATAATTTCAGCTTTCTGCCAATATCAGATATGTCCTGTGAAATGTTCTTGTTACTTACAACCTCATGCTAATCGCATTAGCCTACATAGCTCAACCATCCTGTGGAAGGGACACCGATCCTGAAGAAGTTGTAAATGCACAAGGAGAGCTAACATGAATAATATGCATGTCAATCTCTCCTGGCCCAAAGTAGAGGACAGATTGACTTCATCACTACTTGTAGTTGTGAGAAGTATTGTCATGTTGAATGCCAATAAACTACTAACAGCTCAGATACCCATGCATACACCCCTTGACATGCCACCAAAGGTCTCTTCACATTCCCTAAGTCCAGAACAGATTATGAGAGGCGCACTGTACTACATAGAGCCATGACTACATGGAACTCTATTCCACATCAAGTAACTCATGCAAGCAGTAAAATCTGATATAAAAATGCACCTTATGGAACAGCAGGGACTGTGAAGAGACACACACACAGGCACAGACGCACATACGCACACACATGATAACATACGCACTATACACACACGTACACATGGAATTTGTGTTGTAGATATGTGATAGTAGAGTAGTTGCAAGAGGGCACACACCTAATGTGTTTTTAAATCTGTTGTGAAATGTAATTTAATGTTTTTTTTTAATTGTATAAAACTGCCTTAATTTTGCTGGGCCGAAGGAAGTGAGGATCCATAATAAATACAAATACAAAATTGGAAATGGAAGGGAGTTCCATGCGATCATGGCTCTGTATGATACTGTGTGTTGCCTTGAATTCGTTTTGGACTTGGGGACTGTGAAGACATCCCTGGTGACATGTCTTGTGGGGTATGTATGGGTGTCTAAACTGAATGTTATTTGATTATGCAGACAATCTGGCATTTTTAACACAGTAATATTTCTCATGAAAACTAGAACAGAAGCAGTTAATGTACAAAGCACATTCAGCTTGTCAGTATGTCTATATGGTATAGTCTGTCTCCATTCTCACGAGGAGAGTAAATAGCATTATAAATCATGATAGGTAGTAACTGTGTATATATATGCTCCATGAAATAATATAATTACAAAGTTATAACATTTATCAACACAATTTTAAGTTATACCATACTCCAGTAAAGAGATCAGAGACTCGGGTGACTTCTACGTCATCTTTACTAAACAACATAACACAATTAACAATTAACACAGCAGACAAAAACAAGGTTTGACCCCTCCTCAAAAATGTCTTCACTCCTGCTCCTCTAAAGAGGCAAAGACAGTACTTTTCTTGTTGTCAACTGCATCCAGATAGAACATCTCATAATCCCTCTGTAACTGGAACGAGAACATGAATGGTTCCTTGAGGAGAATATTTTGCTCTTCATCCAGGCCATCATACAGCCGTAGTTCTTCAAGGGTTGTAATGTGGTCTTCCCCGTCCATCATACAACCGTAGTTCTTTAAGGGTTGTAATGTGGTCTTCCCCGTCCATCATACAACCGTAGTTCTTTAAGGGTTGTAATGTGGTCTTCCCCTTCCATCATACAACCGTAGTTCTTCAAGGGTTGTAATGTGGTCTTCCCCGTCCATCATACAACCGTAGTTCTTTAAGGGTTGTAATGTGGTCTTCCCCGTCCATCATACAACCGTAGTTCTTTAAGGGTTGTAATGCGGTCTTCCCAGTCCATCATACAACCGTAGTTCTTCAAGGGTTGTAATGCGGTCTTCCCAGTCCATCATACAACCGTAGTTCTTCAAGGGTTGTAATGCGGTCTTCCCTGTCCATCATACAACCGTAGTTCTTCAAGGGTTGTAATGCGGTCTTCCCCGTCCATTCCAATTACACTAGGGAGGGAAACAGTGCCTTTAAATGTTTGGCGTTCGCACCACCTTGCTGCCTCTAGGGTGTCCCTTAGGAGAACATCTGCTTCCTTGAAGAAAAAGGAAGAAGAAATATTAATAGTGCCTCATTGGGTGATCAAGACAAATTTACACCCCACTTTCACAATACCACCATGCAAACAAAAGCCACTATTACTAAAGGGGTTTTCAGTGATGTCTACTCAACAAATCATAGCAACTATTATATCTTGCCATGCATCAAGCCTTCAGCATTACACACAGAAGACTACATACCCAGTTCACATCTCCCATTTTGCCGTGTATATTGTTTTCAGTATCGTCTAGAAAGAAAACAGATTGTGGTCATTAAGTAATGTAAGGGAACCTCTAGGGATGTGTGTACAATAATGCACCTTACTTTAGCTAATAGCAGTACAGTACCTGATCCTGCAGAGCTGGATGCTGATGTGACATGCTGTGACTTCTTGGGGGGGACGTCTTCTACATCATCCTGAAATATATTGGAGGGGGTGGGGGGTTTAAGTCTTTAAACAAAAGTTTTTATAATGTTTAAGACTTACGGCATGGGAAAGTTCTGCAGGAGAACTAGGCACCACCAGCCTAAATTGCTGCATGTTTTCCTTTGAAAAAGAAAATCACACAATCAGATGGGTATCCCAAAAAACCTTATATCCACTTGTGATGAGAATCTTATAATTTATACATACCTCAGTGAAATCACACTGTGCTTCCATTGCAATGTACAGAGCGTACTGTAAGTTAAGAAATATTAGGTTGTTAAGTTTGATAGTTATGATAAACAATAATAATGATAATAGTAAATAATGATAATAATACAAACCCCACCCCCCACCCACCCCACCCTCCCACCCCCTGGTTTAGGACCTGTACAGGGTGCAATTTAGGAAATGTATTTTTGCAACGTTGGGACTCACATGGTTAAATGTCTGCATGCTTTTCTCCTTCGAGAAAACAACAGCTGATTCAAAGGGGGTGTGATGGGTATTAAAACACTTCTGTTCTTACCATCGCAAGGATACTCTTGTGCTTCCTCTGCCAAAGTAAATCATTGAGGAGGGGAGCAGACTCCTTAATTCGCCTACTAACGAATTGACACTCTCCTCAACCCCTCAACCACTTATCGGTTTCCGGGTCACGGAGGAGAGAGGACAGAGGAGTCAAGGAGAGAAACTGACTTTTTCCAAATGAAAATCTCCCCATGATAGTCATCCTAAATCAACCCCTATGCACTTGTGGAGATTTGACAGGTGCAATCAATATGGTAATATTTACAACTTACCGTCTGATAGGCTGGGTGGAAGTTTCACAATGTTTCGCATACCCATCAAATCATCTCATATCTCCAGAAGTGTATATAGGGCAAGGCGTAGGGTCTAGAGGTTGATTTGGGATTGGGCCTTAGATACTCATTTACTACTTCCCACGAATCTAAAAGCATTGCATTGGAGGAGACATTGGCTAGAGTGCTCAAATTGAGTCTTCTCTTTTCAGCAAGAGCCATTTGCTTTCCAACCTGTGCTTTTCCCGTGATTGTATTTTAAGCATTGCAAAAGGCCTGTTTTGGATGCTGTTCAGACAACTGCAACTCAACATCAGCTGATTTTATAGCCTATTTGCTGTGCATTCCTGACTGTAGGCTGTACTTTGTGATTGGGCTACACTGTAGGATCTTAATTTGGTCACACTTTTCTTTCAAATTAGCGTCTTGATTTACTATAGATGGATTCAGTGGAAACCCACAGTTCTCTCTCTCTCTCCGTGTGGGGCAGTCTGGCCATTTTGAACCAGGGCCTGCTATCAAAATCCTCCTCTCTTGCTCGCTCAAATGCTAAAGCATTAATTTTATTAATAAATGTCCTATTGCTAATGTAGGCTTCGGTCCTATTACTGCAACATTCAAATGTACAAATATGTATCTGAAATGCATCCATACACACCAACAACTGTTGTATAGCTTAAAGTGTCACTCCAGTCTCCTTTTCACCTCATTTAACACTTGATTTACTTAGCAAAAGGAACATCTCAATAGGTGGTCATGACATAGCACAAGTTCTCTATTGCTCCTCTATTGTTACTCAAGCAAGGGGGAGGCCGATGAAATCACGGTCCTGGGAGTTTGGGACAGCCTGGCCTAAAAATCACTTTTTATCTCAAAATATGTTTTTTTTACCCTTTAGTGTGTGTACTTTACTGGGGCTGGAGAAATGTAACCACTCTCAAATTCATAGACAGAACTATGGATGCAAGGACCATTCGTGATATCAAAATAATAGTTTTAACCATGTTTTGAGGCTATATACTGCTTGTGGACATTTACTTTGTTTGCAAACATTGGAGCAAAACAAGCGTATATTTTGAGTTCTGATGGGGTATGACAGTTGAGTTAAGCTCATGACATTTCTAAGTTATATTCGTGTAACGGCTGTCTTCAGAAATGAACCAAGGCGCAGCAGGTATGTGAATACTCATCTTTAATTACCCAACAAAAGGAGTAAAGCATCCACAGGAAACAATAAACACGACAGCAGCAACAGTTTGCAGGCTAAAAAACACAGTGCAAAACAACCACCCACAACCCCAAAGAAAACACACACACCTATATAGGACTTCCAATCAAAGGCAACTCAACACACCTGCCTTCAATTGGAAGTCCCAATCAACAACACAAACACAAACCACCTGCAACATCCTGACCAAGACTAACACAATTACGCCCTCTGCTGGTCAGGACGTGACAGTACCCCCCCTCAAGGTGCAGACCCCGGGATGCACCTAAAAAAAGAAAACACAAGAAAATCCCCAATTCCCCAACAAAACCAACAAACAATAACCCCTAAACAATAAGGGAGGGAAGGGAGGGTGGCTGCCGTCACCGACGGCACTGTGCTACACCCTCCCTCCCCAACCCACCTATCCTGGAGGTGGCTCAGGTGCAGGACGTGGACCTCGCTCCACCTTCGGCGTCGCCCACTTTGGCGGCGCCGATAGCTGCGCCGGGCAGACGGGCCACTCGGGCTGACCCTGGCAGACGGACCACTCGGGCTGGGTCGGAAGGCATGCGGGCCACTCGGGCTGGGCCGGAGGGCAGGAGGACCACTCGGGCTGGGCCGGAGGGCAGGAGGACCACTCGGGCTGGGCCGGAGGGCAGGAGGGCCACTCGGGCTGGGCCGGAGGGCAGGAGGGCCACTCGGGCTGGGCCGGAGGGCAGGGGGCCACTCGGGCGGGCCGGAGGGCGGGGGCCACTCGGGCTGGGCCGGAGGACAGGAGGACCGAAAGGGTGCCGGTCTTGATTGCAGGGTTGGCATCACCCCTTCCGGCTCGATGGTCACCTTGCCCTAGCACCTGCGGGGCGCTGGTACTGGGCGAACTGGGCTGTGCGTCCGTATAGGCGAGATGGTGCGTACCTCAGCGTAACATGGCGCCCTCCACCTCATACGTACCTCCCTGTAGTCACGGGTAGCTGGCTTACGGCTCTTCCCTGGCCTGGCCAAGCTACCCGTGTGCCCCCCCCACAAAAAATTATTGGGGGTGCCTCTCGGGTTTCCTTAGCTCCCTTAACTTGTCCTCCCAGAATTGTCTTTCGTCCTGCCAGGTCCATTCCTCCATTTTCTTCTCCTGTGGCTTCCTCCTCTTCTGCTGCTTGGTCCTTTGGTGGGTGGTTCTGTAACGGCTGTCTTCAGAAATGAACCAAGGCGCAGCAGGTATGTGAATACTCATCTTTAATTACCCAACAAAAGGACTAAAGCATCCACAGGAAACAATAAACACGACAGCAGCAACAGTTTGCAGGCTAAAAAACGCAGTGCAAAACAACCACCCACAACCCCAAAGAAAAACACACACACCTATATAGGACTCCCAATCAAAGGCAACTCAACACACCTGCCTTCAATTGGAAGTCCCAATCAACAACACAAACATTTAACAAACACATCCTGACCAACACAATTCCGCCCTCTGCTGGTCAGGACGTGACAATTCGTCAAGAATCAGTGGGTTCATTTAATTAATTCAGAAGTCCAAAAATAGATGAAGCAAGTGCTGATTGCCCCTTCAAAGTTGCACTTCAGTCTCCTTTTCCACTCATTTAACACATCTCAGTAGGTGGTCCAGGTAAGTCATGACATAGCACAAGTGGGGGGTGGGCCTTTCTTCTTTTGTTCTCTACTGCTCCGCTATAGATGGGTTAATTGACAACTACATGAAAACAATGCACACGCTGCAATGGGGCAGAAGTCCATGTGTTGTTGTGATTCTGGATAGCCAGATAGCTAACAATGACAAGAAGCTGCCATGTGGCTCGTTTCAGGTAGTTTTATCTTGTGCTTGATACCATGTTGTCACGGTCGTCATCGGTTAAGGAGGACCAAAACGCAGCAGGAATATTGATGCTCATCTTGTGTATTTATTTATAAACTAAGTGAACACCAAAAACAACAAAACGAAACGAACTTACGTACATCGAAACAGTCTTGAAAGGCTCACTCGGCAAAACAAGAAACAATCTCCCACAAATACACAGACAAACATACCCAACTAATATAGGACTTCCAATCAAAGGCAACACCACACAGCTGCCTTCAATTGGAAGTCCACCCCAATTAACTCAACATAGAAACAGATTACCTAGACTAAACATAGAATTACATAAACAAGGAACAGTGCCCAAAAACCCCGGAATACATAAATCAAATGCCCTTTTAGAAAAAACACTACCCCGAACCACATAAACCAAATACCCTCTGCCACGTCCTGACCAAACTACAATAACAATTAATCCTTATACTGGCCAGGACGTGACACATGTCTTGTTTTGAGGTGTTTTGACTGATGTTACATCTATAATAATATGGCAAAAATTAGCTAGCTAGCTAACCAACAAGTGTAACAATGTACAGTGCATTTCGAAAATATTCAGACCCCTTGACTTTTTCCACATTTTGTTACGTTACAGCCCTATTTTTAAATTAATTAAATCGTTTTTTTGCCCCTCAATCTACACACAATACCCCTTAATGACAAAACAAAAACTGAAATATCACAAAAGTACTGTATTCAAACCCTTTCCTCAGTACTTTGTTGAAGCACTTTTAGCAGAGATTACAGCCTCAAGTCTTCTTGGGTATGACGTAACAAGCTTGGCATAGCTGTATTTGGGGAGTTTCTCCCATTCTTCTCTGCAGATCCTCTCAATATCTGTCAGATATTTTGGGGACCGTCACTGCACAGCTATTTTCAGGTCGGGTTCAAGTCCGGGCTCCGGCTGGGCCACTCAAGGATATTCAAAGACTTGTCCTGAAGCCACTCCTGCATTGTCTTGGCTTTGTGCTTAGGGTCGTTGTCCTGTTGGAAGGTGAACCTTCGCTCTGGAGCAGGTTTTCATCAAGGATCTCTCTGCACTTTGCTCCGTTCATCTTTCTCTCAATCCTGACTAGTCTCCAAGTCCCTGCCATTGAAAAACATCCCCACAGCATGATGCTCCCACCACCATGCTTTACCGAAGGGATGGTGCCAGGTTTCCTACAGACGTGACACTTGGCATTCAGGGCAAAGAGTTCAATCTTGGTTTCCTCAGACCAGAGAATCTTGTTTCTCATGGTCTGAGAGTCATTTAGGTACCTTTTGGCAAACTCCAAGTGGGCTGTCATGTGCCTTTTACTGAGGAGTGGCTTCCGTCTGGCCACTCTGCCATAAAGGCATGATTGATGCTAATCAGCGTCAAAGTAGGCATCATGCAAGACTACAAATCCCTGCAAGCTCCTGCACATCATCTCTAGCTGACAGCTTTGCTAACAAGTATTGTGTCAATCTAAAACTTGCACAAGAAAGTTCACAGAATTGTCAATTTAAAGAAATGTTGCCAATTTATTGGTTCCATCAGACCAGAGAAACTTGTTTCTCATGGTCTGAGAGCCCTTTAGGTGCCTTTTGGCAAACTCCAAGCAGGCTGTCATGTGCCTTTTACTGAGGAGTGTTTTTTGTCTGGCTACTCTACCATAAAGGCTTGATTGGTGGAGTGCTGTAGAGATGGTTGTCATTCTGGAAGGTTCTCCCATCTTCACAGAGGAACTCTGGAGCTCTATCAGAGGGACCATCGGGTTCTTGGTCACCTCCCTGACCAAGGCCCTTCTCCTCCGATTGCTCAGTTTGGCCGGACGGCCAGCTTTAGGAAGAGACTTGGTGGTAACAAACTTCTTCCATTTAAAAATGATGGAGGTCTGTCACGTTCAGACCAGTAAAGGGGTTATTTGTTATTGTAGTTTGGTCAGGACGTGGCAGGGGGGTATTTGTTTTATGTGGTTCGGGGTGTGTCAGTATATGTGTTTATGTAGAGGGGTGTTTGGTTAGAGTATTCCGGTGTTGTTGGGTTATGTTCTATATTTCGTATTTCTAGGATCTATCTATGTTGTGTATTTCTTTGTGTTGGCCTGGTATGGCTCTCAATCAGGAACAGCTGTACATCGTTGTTGCTGATTGAGAGTCATACTTAGGTAGCCTGTTTTCACCTGTCCCTTTGTGGGAAGTTGTGGTTGAATAGCTGTGTGTTTTAGCCTGCAATCCTGTTCGTTCGATCGTTTTCTTGTTTTGTTTTGTTTGTGTTCAATAAAAGTCATTATGAGCACTCAACCCGCTGCGCCTTGGTCCACTACGTACGACGACCGTTACAAGGTCATTGTGATCTTGGAGACCTTCAATGCTGCAAACATGTTTTGGTACCCTTCCCCAGATCTGTGCCTCGACACAATCCTGTCTCAGACCTCTACAGACAATTCCTTCGACCTCATGGTTTGGTTTTTGCTCTGACATGCACTGTCAACTGTGGGACCTTATATAGACAGGTGTGTGCCTTTCCAAATCATGTCCAATCAATTGAATTTACCACAGGGGGACTCCAATCAAGTTGTAGAAACATCTCAAGGATGATCAATGGAAACAAGATGCACCTGAGCTCAATTTCAAGTCTCATAGCAAAGGGTATGAATACTTAGAAAAATAAGGTATTTCTGCTTTTTAATAAATTTGATACAATTTCTAAAACCTTATTTTTGCTTTGTCTTAATGGGCTATTGTGTGTAGATTGATTAGGACATTTTTTTTTATTTAATCCATTTAATAATAAGGCTATAATGTAAGAAAATGTGGAAAAATGGAAGGGGTCTGAATACTTTCCAAATGCACTAATAAAAGTCACCTTGTCTTAGAGAGAATTAAACGGTTATCAAAACGTCACGACAGGGTACGCTTACACAAAACACAGCCCTTATTTTAAGTGTTTCTAAAATTCCCTATGGGAAAAATGAATGGTGGAAAAATCATTGTAACCATTTCCTTGTTTGCCTGCTAGGTTTTATAGGTATTATGACTCATAGTGTGGTACTCTGTTGCAGTAAAAGTCAAAAATCGCTGGAGGACATCTTTAATAACACAAGATAGGCTATTGGTCTCCACTATGACATACAAGTGTCAAGTGTGTCCAAAATGCAGCTGTAGGTTACACCTAAACTATGGCCTACTGTAGACTATCAAAACTAATAACACACATAGGCCTATAATATTACATGTAAAGACAATATGAAATTTAGAATAGTGAGGTGGCCTACTGAATGCAGCTCAATGGTGCATGAAGACAGATTTTAACCCCCCCCAAAGAAACATGCAAAAAACATAGCCAGCAATTTTTTTTAGATAACATCTTAAGGTTTCTAGAGAACCTAAGGTTGCCAACTAACTGTAAAAAAATTGTTCAATCCAGTTAATGAACAACAGAGACAAAATGCAATATTAACGTTTTGGGATGGCCTCCTCTCTGAGGGAAGAATTGATGGCAGGTAGCAATGTCACATTAATGGATGGTGTGAAAGCCGTTTTGATGTATTGAGTTGATTAGCTGATTTGAACTGATGGCCCATCATTGACAGCTGACTGAACAGCTTCTTGAACAGCTGATTTCACCATCCCCACTCCTGGAATTTGCACTAACCCTGTCTCTTTAATCATATGACAATGATTTGGTCATTATCATTCAAGAATGTGATCACAGTGATTGGATGAAGATACATTGTGATAAAATCCAAACGACTTCACAACAATTGTACATTTTAAAATCACATTACATGTACAGTTTAGTATTATTTTCAGTTGTATCTGCAGCACTATGTCAATAAACATAGCCTACCCTGATAGCAGTGGAGGCTGCTGAGGGGAGGACGGCACATAATAATGGCCGGAACAGAGTAAATGGAATGGCATCATTCCATTGGTTCCATTCCACTTACCACGAGCCTGTCCTCCGTAATTAAGGTGCCACCACCCTTACGTGCCTGATAGCACTATTGTGTGTTACCACCTTATTAATAGGCATATAGCCTACAGCGTGCAGTAGAATGCATTGATCAGTTGTTTGACAGGTGTAAGCTAGGCTACTGTAGAATTATAAACCTTCCTCCAGTGTAGATGTTCACCCACATTTTATAGTTAGTCTATGTATAATTAGTCATATGTATGGTCGTTGGTGTGGATGCCCCTTAGGTGAGATTTCCATTGCAAAGCTGTTATGCGTCAGCAACACTTTCAGTTTGATGCCGGCATTTGAAGTCCTCCTTGTTCTGCATTGAATGCCTGTATTGTGTGGCTTTAATATGTATAGTTTTGTTTTGTAAACTGTCAATATGTTTATGTATTTGAGCCTATGGACACTATTAATTTTACTTCTTGAAAAAATTGGAAATAAATGCAATTAACTTGTAGGTTTAAATATCTAAATGAAGAAAAATAATATCAAGTTTTGAGAGAGCGTGCAATTGTCATGCTGAATGTCCATCAGAGCTGTTGCCAGATAACTTAATTTTTCTACCATAAGTCGCCTCCACGTGTAACCACGCCTGCCCAGGACCTCCACATCTGGCTTCTTCACCTGTGGGATCGTCTGAGACCAGCTACCTGGACAGCTGATGAAATGGAGGAGTATTTCTGTCTGTAATAAAGCCCTTCTGTGGGGAAAATCTCATTCTGATTGGCTGGGCCTGGCTCCCCAGTGGGTGGGCCTTGCTGCCAAGTGGGTGGGCCAGTGCCCTGCCAGGCCCACTCATGGCTGCGCCCCTGCCCAGTTATGTGAAATCCATAGATTAAGGCCAAATACATTTATTTCAATTGACTGATTTCCTTCTATGAACTGTAACTCAGTAAGATCATTAAAATTGTTTCATGTTGCGTTTATATTTTTGTTCATTATAGTTCTGTGAGAAATATAGGCGCGCTTCTCTCACAACAGCAACGGCCACAGAAAACCAAATGATGTCGCTCAAACAGGAGGGGGAACCAACAACGAGTCACTAACAACAACCAAAACGAAACAGGTGGTTTTTAGGAGGGGTTCTAAAAGACACTCGTGGTGGTGTCCACGAAAGTTGACTAGCAACAGCAACAGGAACCTAAAAGACACCCACCATGAGCACCCACAAAATTTTCCCAAGAAGAGGCAAACAAAAGAAAAACCCACACCAAACATAAAGACAGGAAGCAAACCAAAAAGGTGGAGCAAAACAAAATCAGGGAAATCAGATAAAGGATTATTTGTATAAAAATCTAAATAGGGAGAGCCAACTAAAAGTGCAACCCTACGCATCTATCAAGACAACACGAGCATTGGGCATTGGGGCAGCAGGGTAGCCTAGTGGTTAGAGCGTTGGACTAGTAACCGAAAGGTTGCAAGTTTGAATCCCTGAGCTGACCAGGTACAAATCTGTCGTTCTGCCCCTGAACAAGCAGTTAACCCACTGTTCCTAGGCCGTCATTGAAAATAAGAATTTGTTCTTAAATAAAGGTGTAAAAAAAAATGGGCCAGCCACTCTTAAATAGCACCTGGGCCAGCACAGGTGAAACACCTTCCCACTAATGAGATGGCAACCAGCACAGGTGTAACACATACTGACTAATGAGGTGACACTAATTGGTTTGTGCTAACGAGCTATATGTGCTAAAGTCAAACCTCAAAGCATAAATTGAAAAATCAAAGCCTGTAACAATATGAACATTCACTAGGCACAAACACAATGTTCCACAAACCTAAGCCCTGGCTGGCCAAATCAAATCTCAGAATGTTTTCACAGGAGGATTAATGAGGAGGCAACTTAATTAACTGATTGCTTTTATTCAAATTTTTACATTGAAAAATGAAAAATGTATTTGTTATGCCATGAGAGGTACCGGATCCTGCTAAATCGGTTCCCGCACGCAACAGTCCAAAACTGAGAGGTGCTGGATACTGTTCCGGGCAGGATCCAGCTCAAATAAAGCACTGTATGTATGTCCTGGACAATGTTGATTGTAATTCATAAAAAAAGAGAAAAGGCTTTATAGAAATGCCCCTTGCCTCAAGTATCTTGTTTTGTCCAGTCAGTGCTTAAAGTCGTCAAGTTTTCAATGTTCGTTCAACATTCAAAGCATACTGAATACACCTGACTTGTGATTTTTATTGATTTATTCCATCCTGGTCATAGGCCTAAGCCTCCCAGGAGTCCTCAGAATGTACCAATTAACAGCTGCTTTGACAAAAGACACCAAAAACATCTCCCCGGGGGAGCATGCCCCCGGTCCCCCCTATAGCTCGGGGTTTTAATAATTCAGCCCCTGGCTAGAGGGAGTATCCAGCATATTACTTATAACAGTAATTTCCTTTCAAATCAGTGAACACTTTTTTATAAGGAAAGGGAGATAATTGGAACATAGCCTGTATTTGACCTGAAAACAATAGCGTAACAGCGTACGAACTATAGTTTTGGCCAATGTTTCCTGTGCGACCATTATAAGTGGTGTTACCCCTGTTCATACGTGTTCAGATGGAAAACATGTCCCAGAGGTCATGTGTAGTCTGTGCTGTGTAGTTAATGTGCAAATTCATGGTCGTATACCCATGCTCAGACTTTGCACACATCAATAAATGGTTGCGTGCCACCTCATCGACTGTGGCGTCGGGCACCAGATTGCTATAACATATGATGTGGTTAGCTGAGACTTAAAATACCTAACCAGGTGTTAGATCTGTAATGCGTCAGCAAAATCGGAGCAGGGAAACCAACTTTTACAACCAGTTTGGGACCACGCTATTTTGAAATGTTTGCGGAGTGGTCCAGTGTTCTGAGAGGGGAAATTTGTTTAGCTGTATCAGACTATCAGTGTTTGTTCATTAGAATTGGACAATTAAATGGATTCTTTAAATGTATGCCACTGCAGTAATGTCCTTTGTTTTAAATGTTTTCCATGTGTTTGGAGAGTGTCAGAAACAATGTAACCAAGCAGGCTCGAACCTCATAGCTAAGCTAGCTTGTGCTGGAGGTCGAGCCGATGTGCTATTGACAGCACGGTAAACTCATTTTCAACCAACCTTTACTTAGCTATACATCCTTCATTCTCAATTTAGATGGCACCAGTGTCTTATAAACGCCTCTTTCCCGTTGCAGGTAGAACTCCAACAACCAGAGAATATTCAGGAAAATATTAAATCCACTCTTTGCACCGAGTGAGTAGCTCTGAAATACAGTAAATGCATCGTAACTCTGATGGACAGTCAAGTTCTATTCTATATTACAATAACATAGAACTACAGTTAAAATAATAACAAGATAATTAAGTATGTTGGTTTGAACACATAAACAGGCCTCATGCAGTTTCCCCCAATTTCATAGTCCTGGTACATACAGTTTGCATGGCATTCTGATCTATGTTATAAAAGTCAGATGTGGTGATTTGATTCAACCTTTGTTGGGAATACATCAAAATGCTCTTTACTAATCAGCCATCTCAGAGTTAGATTTGCTTGGTGATGTTGTCCTCCTTATTATAAACATTCTAATGGACATGCTTCTCTCTTTAATACCCTCCGCTTTTTTAACCAAATATAATGTAAAATACATATTTCTAAGATGACTTTGTCCTATTATATAGCTGGTTTGAAAGTCAGTAGAAATCAACCAGTAACATCATTTGTAACCAGCAGATGGCGCCATGCACACACAAACCAATAGTCAAAAGGAGACGAGCGCTCACTGCAGGTGGAGACTTCATTATGGTTTGTCCACATCATACCATAAGACCACACAGGGCAGTGTATAGTAAGATGGAATGCTGCAGAAAAGAGTAGACTATCTTCTAAGAATATAGAAAAAGACAACAGGTCATGTCAACAATCTGCAATATGCAAGATCAAAAATGTTATCATGCATTCCGTTTTGGTTAACATGAAGAGTTGCATTATTTTCTTCAGAATAGAATGAATACCTCTGTTAAAAAAGGTTAGTTATTTTGTTGGACACATAAACCAGGGGTTGGTAAAGTTGTCTTGATGTGGCCATTTGATGTAATAGATAACCTATCAATTGATAGGCTAATTTCCAAATATTGAATTTCAGTCACCTAATGGATGGCGTAGCTCATGCAATAAGCATGTCTAGATCTTGTCTACATAGACGGTACAACAGAATGCAATATCCCATACAACCCTTTTAACCTTTGGTTATTGGTCCTTGTCCCCAAACAGGGACATAACTACATTTGATTTGTGGGAGCACATTCTAGTTGAAGCCGTCAAAGACAGAGAATCAGATTTGGTCCTTTATGCCCTTGGGCATGTTCTGGTGAGGGGCAGGCACATACAGGGTTAAAGGCTTGTCATATAAATCAGGTGGAATCACTTCAGAGGTGAAAACATGCATGATTCTGTCTTCTCCGGGAGGCACAGTTTAAAACACAGGAGCCCACGTCCATTGTTCTAAAGAAATACTCAAATGTTCCAATGTCATATCTATCACTGAAACAATACTGTGCTCCGTATTACATTGCATTTGGGGTCATAATCAGACAGTCAGCATAGAATAGAGGATTGCTTTCCACATCAGTGAGCTGGAAATTGTCTCCCTGAGTAAGATTAATAATAAATTGATCAATTATGACTGTGACACAATATACTGTAGATGCATCATCATAGAGGCATTGTTGGGACGAACTCCAACACGCACAAACCCGTTGCAGAATTGCTTGTGTTCCAGTCTGTTTCATTCCATTGTTTCAGTTGCATTCAGTATCACGATGATAGAGAGACCTGTCATCTTTTAGATCGTACTCAGAATGACGGTTATCGGAGTGGGTGTGGAGATCAAAGGTTGACAAATGCCAAAGTAGATCAAAATAAATTATTTCAAAAATTATACATTTTAAGGACATATTAGTGGCCTTGATAAGCACAAAAGAGCCATGTCTCTCATAAAACCATGGTATAACCTATACATACTATAGAGGTTTTGATGAATAGTGATGTACACAAGATGTATCATATTGGTTCGTTCACCTGTTCAATCTGGTTTTATGTCAAATGTAATTTTCTGTGTTTATCCAACGACTGCACTTCACGTTCTCTTTATTTATCTTGCCATTTGAATCACCCCCATAAAGCTTTTAAAAGCTTTTCTAATCATCCATAATTTATCAGTGTTTTCACTTATGCACTACTTTTCTCACTCTCATTATTACTTAAAGGGTTGCTGTTAAGGCTTGAATATGTCCAGCCCCCATTTTTCCATTTCATTGTACTGTAAAAAGAAAGATCTGTCTGATGCACTGTAGAAATATGAATGACTATGTTCATCGGCCATGAGAAAAAGGTCATTCCTTGGTATATTGTTTTTTCATGTTGAAGTCTCTTATTTTTCTATTATTTCCTCATTGGTGATTTAGCAGGTAATCCAAAGTGATGTACAATGAGTAATTTAGCCTAGTTATGCAGTTGCCAAACCTCAATTAGTTGGTACAATTTAAAATAAAGAAAAAAATCTAATTCTATACTTTTAAATAATCACCAATGTACATAACCAACATTCTGTGGAACGCATTGACTGACAAAAGTAATGTAATGTCAATGTAATTTTATACACCAAACTTGACAAATACAATGTTTCAGATATGAGCCTCAGCCATGCAGCCATGCATTTAGTGGTCTTTCATTGCTAATGGAAACTTCAAACTTTCTGAAACTGGTTCTTGTCTCCCACACCATAGCTCTCTGTGTGAGTTTATATTACTTGTCTCTTTGAGGGGACTCTCCCTCTCGAACCCATTTCTCTCAAAACACCTTTTTTTCCCTCAGTATGAGCTCTTAGACCATATCTGAAACCTATGGTGGTATAGAGAAATGACTTCCTCCATGACAGACTAAGAGACAGGCTTACAGAGACAGCAAGTCCTCTCTCTCTCAGCATATCCGTGTATAAGTGGACAGGTTCTTGCATGTTTATTTTCTCTGGAAATTAAAACGAATTAATGCTGCCTACTCACATTCATAATGCTTTGAATGTATGATGGGAACATATTTAACATAAAAAGTGTTGTTTTGTGTTCAGATGAAGCTGGCAAAGAATCTGTAGAACATTTTTTGTTTGATATGCACTGAGTTGTTAAGAAATGGCATGACTGGTCGACTTTTTACAATATACTCCACACTGATTTGTCATGCCAAATGCTATTGCTTAGTTACTGTATGCCTGTACTTATAGTTATGCTTCTACAGTACTTATACTTACACAACCATCACGTTAACTACTAGATAAAATAACCGCATTGTGAGAAATAATCACATCACTTAATGAACTCAAAGCTTTTGTTCACTTACAAGGGCAAAACCACGTTTACAAACCGAGTTTTATTAAGGCCTAAAAGCATGTGAAACAACATGACAACACTTTGGTCTGTGGTTTCAGCCCCAATCCCATTTAATGGGCTTCAATGGCAATTACTGCTCTTTAGAGTCAGGTAGCCCTCTACAAGATGATTTCACAAAATTACTCATCACTATCTAATTTTAGAATCCATTTGGCTCTTGATTGGCCTTGAAATAAACAATTAAATAAAATCTAACACAGAACGACAAGGCCGGAGGACAGAGGCAGGCCGCTCCACCACAAATTGCCCCTTTCATATGTGGCATAGTTACGAAACGCAGGGAAAAACATACACAGTAGAGATGGCGTATTAACTTTGTAATGGCTAGTATTTACAACATGAGGAAATGCCAGGTAGACACAAACTTCACGAGTTTCCTGAAGACCTATTTCTTGAAAGTCGTAAAAGTTTGATCTTCAAGCTAGACATGCCATGGTCTGGTTTTCCGGACACTGATTAAACCTTCCTAACTCTTCCATTGAATTTGTGTCTGGAAAGCTGCCTCATAACATTTTGTTACTAATGCATGTGGCAGTGAAACTGATTAAAATACACAAAGTTCTACCCCTTAATTTCTCATCATTGGAAAGAGGTGGATTGTTGTCTGTTGCAGGAAATTGAAACCAGCTAGCTAGTTTCGCAACAGCTTGTTTGACCTTTACCAGTAGAATGGGATGGGTTTATGTCAGACAGGGAACTCAGAACAGATTAACACAGCATTTCCCAGAGCCCTGCCTTCACAATCAATGAATGTTACCTAGCCGATGATATTTGTGGCTGGCCGCAAATTCAGACATTACGAGCTTCTTGACTTTCCATGACAACAGGGAGGTTATACCAACTGTCATGTTTCATAATGATTTCAATAGAGGAATCGGGACGATGGCAATGCCTCTTATAATCGAAAACAAAATCACTGTTGTAGAGTTCAAGATTGAGTCAAACTTCTTTGTTTACCAAAATGTCATTATCGTGACATTATACAGTGCCTTCGGGAAGAATTCAGACCCCTTGACTTTTTCCACATTTTGTTACGTTACAGCCTTATTCCAAAATTGATTAAATTTTTTTTTTAAATCCTCAGGATTCTACACACAATGCCCCATATTGACAAAGCAAAAACAGGTTTAGAAATGTTTGCAAATGTATAAAATAACGTAAATACCTTATTTAAATAAGTATTCAGACCCTTTGCTATGAGACTCGAAATTGAGCTCAGGTGACTTCCATCATTCTTAAATGGAAGAAGTTTGGAACCACCAAGACTCTTCCTAGAGCTGGCCGCCCGGCTAAACTGAGCAATCGGGGGAGAAGGGCCTTGGTCAGGGAGGTGACCAAGAACCCAAAGGTCACTCTGACAGAGCTTTAGAGTTCCTCTGTGGAGATGGGAGTAACTTCCAGAAGGACAACCATCTCTGCAGCACTCCACCAATCAGGCCTTTATGGTAGAGTGGCCAGACGGAAGCAACTCCTCAGTAAAAGGCACATGACAGCCCTCTTGGAGTTTGCCAAAAGGCACCTAAAGGACTCTCAGACCATGAGAAACAAGATTCTCTGGTGTGATGAAACCAAGATTGAACTCTTTGGCCTAAATGCCAAGTGTCACTTCTGGAGGAAACATGGCACCATCCCCACGGTGAAGCATGGTGGTGGCAGCATCATGCCATGGGGATGTTTTTCAGCGGTAGGGACTGGGACACTAGTCAGGATCGAGGGAAAGATGAACAGAGCAAAGTACAGAGAGATCCTTGATGAAAACCTTCTCCAGAGTGCCCAAGACCTCAGACTGGGGCTAAGGTTCACCTTTCAACAGGACAACGACCCTAAGCACACAGCCAAGACAACGCAGGAGTGGCTTTGGGACAAGTCTTTGAATGTCCTTGAATGGCCCAGCCAGAACCCAGACTTGAACCCGATATAACATCTCTGGAGAGACCTGAAAATAGCTGTGCAGCGACGCTCCCCATCGAACCTGACAGAGCTTGAGAGAATCTGCAGAGAAGAATGGGAGAAACTCCCCAAATACAGGTGTGCCAAGCTTGTAGCGTCATACCCAAGAAGACTTGAGGCTGTAATCGCCGTAATCGCTGCCAAAGGTGCTTCAAGAAAGTACTGAGTAAAGGGTCTGAATACTTATGTAAATATGATATTTCAGTTTAAAATATATATATTTTTAAATGATAAATTAGCTAAAATGTCTAAAATCCTGTTTTTGCTTTGTCATTAAGGGGTATTGTGTGTAGATTGATGTGGGGGACAATTGAATTCATTTTAGAAGAAGGCTGTAAAGTAACAAAATGTGGAAAAAGCCAAGTGCTCTGAATACTTTCCGAAGGCACTGTATGTCGCTGTTCTAATGACACCATGTTCTAAACGTTGTGTGATTGTTTTGGGGAGTGTGTCAGTATTCTTAGCATGATTAATGTTGCTAATCAGTTGAATCCACGAACAAATCTTAACCAATGACCTCAACTGTTCTACTGCATTCTGCACATGTCATATGTTGACAAGCAACCTCAAAGTGTGTGCCTCTTGTAATTCTGTTTTCAGACCATTCGATTGGTAGATTTTTAAATATAATATATGCCATTATCCAAATACTTTTATCCAAAGTGTCTTACAGTAGTGCATGCACAGCCTACATTTTCATACTGGTGCCCCCAAAGGAAATCTAACCCACAACCCTGGTGTCGCAAGTGCCATGCTCTGCCAACTGAGCTCTGCCAACCGATTCCTCTATTGAAATCATTATGACTATATAAATACAGTATAAGCTTGGTTTTTTTGAAAGCTTCTTTCAAGGTCTTCCTATGCAAGTTTTCACAAATCACCTAAAGAAGAAAAGGAGGTTGATAGAATTGTCATGTGGCCTACATATAGAATTACCCTCAGGTATGAGGCTGGATGACAGGATTGAGAGAGAAATCAACCATGAATGACATGCACCAACTAATTAGACAAGGATGTGAAAATAACTCCTCCCAGTTAGCAGGTCACTGGTTGGAGATGTACTGGAAGGGCGTAACTTATAAACTACATAGCAGTTCATAAGCAATGCATAGACATTTACGTATGTAAATAGATGTTTGTCTCCAAAGGGAAATGATTGTACAACACAGTAAGGGAAAGGGAAAGGGGGATACCTGGTCAGTTGCACAACTGGATGCATTCAAACGAAATGTGTCTTCCGCATTTAACCCAATCCTCTGAATCAGAGGAGACATCCACAAAAGGTTAAATAAAAACATCCACACAGCAAATATACAGTGAGGGGGAAGATTAAAAAACATGAACAAGCATACTACTGTACATATGTTACATTATGTAACATACTACATGTAGCATTATGTCAGGTCAACCAGTAGATTGCACATCTCTAATAGTGTGTTTATGTAGCTAGTGTCTTTTATAAAGAGTGTGTTTGTGTCTCTCTATGTCACTTCTTTCTGTGACTTCTAGAATGATCTAACAATGTCAGAGATCAGGATTGTCCTTTTAATTAACAACCGATTATGAGTGGCCTGGAACGACTACTTGACCTCGAATCAAAGAACAGATTCTGAATTATTTCTAGAACTATCTTCAGTATCTAAAAATAGAGATTATAAATTACACAGAATTACTTCAAGAACTAGCCAACTCTTCTAACAACATTGGGAGATTATGTTACAGCATTGGGTTCTCCTCTATAGCTAACTTTTAGCTGCTAGCGGCGCTAACCCTGATAAAAACAGGAAATGGGAACCACAGAAACTGGTAGACACATTCTCCTTCATTTTTTTTTGGGGGGGGGGGGATGCAGTCTTTGAAGTGTTTTGTCCTGTGCACATTTTATGATTCTCTGTAGCAGTGTTTTTGAAATTCCTCGCCATCTGTGCGAACGTGATATCTCTCTTTAGTACAATGAACTGGAAAAGGAGGCTGTGTTTGATATAATCCCCAAATCCATCCAACTCTCACATCCTATCATGCAAATGGGGTACAGTTTGAAGAGAATCCGACTCCAACCATATGCCTGAGCCATGTAAGATACAACAATTTATTATGCATGCATTGCACCAGGCTTATGGTAATAAGGTATTAAATTAGTGCTGGACATTATTGGTTCCTCTATATCATTTCTGCTCATGAGATTTTCATACAAGTCACATAAAGCAAAAGGAAGCAGATTGAAACCCAGATGAGCTGTGCTGCAATGCTTCTCTGGTAATATTTGATCATTTAGATGACTGTTTGGGAGTTTATGATAAAATATCTCCTAGACACAAACTCTGAAGTGGACGCACATTCAATTACTCTGCTCTTGGCTCAGATAAATTGATCCCCCCCCCCCCCCCCAATGTAGCAACCACTCAATTTACCCAAATGAGTGTTCTTGTATTAAAACTCCTCTGTTCAAGAAAGGAAATCACTTTAGCTCCAGGTACATTAACTTTATTCCACAACATAGGACTGATTCACAAATATGAATCGAGGAAAACATATTGGGGTGAATATAATAACAAGAGGTTGTCCGGAACATAAGGACATATTTCAAATTCAATTTAAACCACACTATACAGTCCCATACAACATGATAAGCATACAGATAGATAATTGTGTCTTTCAAAATGTATGTAATAAATCTAGCAATAGATTTACAGTGCAAATGCTTGGCTGTGAAGCTAGTTTCATTGAAAGCCGGCATGGGACTCGTGATCCATGCTAGTTTGATTGAAAGCCTGCATGGGACTCGTGCTCCATGCTAGTTTCATTGAAAGCCGGCATGGGACTCGTGCTCCATGCTAGTTTTATTGAAAGCCTGCGTGGGACTCATGCTCCAATCTAGTTTGATTGAAAGCCGGCATTGGACTCGTGCTCCATGCTAGTTTAATTGAAAGCTTGCATAAGACTCATGCTCCATGGCCCATTTTCTTCAATATTTCAATGACAAAGTCACAATGACAACACCCGGAAATCCTCTAATCCACCTATTGTGACCATAGCCAAGCAAATATAAAACTAACTTCCTGAGCAGATTGTGTTTATGATGTGGAAAGATTTTTTTATTTTATGTTTTCCTCGCTCTCCCTTTACCCATTGGGGTGGGTCCCTTGGGCCAAGTGAAAGCTTGTAATCGCAGAGGTCTTCTGTACATTTTGCCCTGAGGGGAGGGGGAGAGTGGGTGGAGGAGAAAGAGAGGAAAGAGAAAGAGAGAGAGCGAGAGAGGTGGAAATAGAGCGAGGGAGGAAAGGAGAGAGAGACAGACGGAGAAAGAGTAAGATGGAGAGAGAAAGACAGAAGGAGAGGAAAGCAGAGAGAGTTTCAAAGCAATCAGAGGCCTCAACAACAAGACCCTGTACATTGCAATCAGTGAGCTCCAAAACATACAAATATCAAACTGACAAAGCAATCCTATACTTACTCTGGACAAGCATCAGATCATCCATACAGCTGTAGGTCCAATAACAAATGCATAGGGATTCATTTAGGTATTTCAGCTAGAACTCAATCTCAGACTAGTGTTACAGTAGCTTACAGTATCCACCAAGCTTGATTTGAAGTGTCACTGCATTACACGGGTGTGAACAATGTAAAAGAACAGCTACATTGTCTTCCACTGATTGGGCGCGACCCAAATGCAACATATTCCCTATATGGTGCACAACTTTTAACTAGGGCCAATAGGGAAGTAGTGCACTATGTAGGGAATAGGGTGCCATTTGGATTTGGGACGTGACCATTGTCTCTCCCTTGTTGTGTGAAAGGCTCTTTCAGCCACCACATCAAGCATCCTATTACCACCATTATGAACATACAACACAGTGCACCACAGACAGATAGGAACAGTAGTGTAATGCTATTACACACATATACTCCCACTACAAGTCCTATTAGCCAGACTGCCATTAACTGCACTGCTGTTGCTATTGTTGTTTATCCTCTGATGTCGCAACCGTGCACTGTATGCTCACACACAGCCATAAATCTTTTACAGGATTAGCATGTATAAATCATATAATCTGTGTAGACTAGAGTCATCAATCAGGAGGGGAATGTTTGTTGCAACTGACGCTTTTTGGGGTGACGGACGAGACAGGGGTTTCTTAAAGGGTGACTGTGGTGCTGGAAGTGGGGAGGTGGGGCTGTGTGTGTGTGTGTGTGTGTGTGTGTGTGTGTGTGTGTGTGTGTGTGTGTGTGTGTGTGTGTGTGTGTGTGTGTGTGTGTGTGTGTGTGTGTGTGTGTGTGTGTGTGTGTGTGTGTGTGCCTGTGTGTGTTTGTGTGTGTGTACTGTATGTGTGTCTGTCTTCAGGGAGCGAGGCATTGTGGGGGTGATGTAGCACAGTGACACTCATTATTTCCATGGCTGCCCAGGATGATTGAACACGGCACGTATTCACTGTCTTTTCTTCTTAATCCCATTGTATTTGGGAAGGGAGGGATTAAATCCTAACATTAATAAATGTTTTTTTCACGACTAATTAATGTTTTCACCTTGCCAAGAATCATTTTCTTCCTCTACTAATTCTAATTGGTCCAATTAATCATGCAAAATGTAATTAGCATAGTCCGTTGTGAAGTAAAGCCACTTATAGCCCTCGGGATTCGAGGGCTTTGTTTCCAGATACAATTTTTTTTTTTGTCAAGGGTGGTAGTTGCTTGATGCCGAGGCGCATCACGCATAATACTAATGACTCTATTCTATTGTGATGGTTTGTGGGGGAATGACAGCTGCATTCACAATTCACACACTACCATAGGCAGATGTACACTGAAGTCTCAATGAAGAGGATGGGCTGCTTAGCACAATCCACACACTGGAAGCCTTCAGAGAGTATAGAGTAGGAGAGCGAGACAGGGAAAAATGAAAAAGATTGCGCCCCAGTTCACATGGATTTCCTATGGCTCCAATGGCAATCTCTATGCATAGCCCCCAACTATAAATAATATCATTGTCTGAGGCCTGGTTGTAATGACTAGTTAGCTAGTGAATTTGGCAGTGGAGCATGTCATATGGCCCGAACCCATTTCATGGGCCATCTATGGGGTTCTGATAGCAGGGACTGAGTTCACAGCACCTTTGGCCCCTCTGTTGTTGTGCGTTCATGAACATTTCACTGGTTTTCATGTGCCAATGCAGCGATGCCAAAATGGACTGCAGGGAGGAAGTGATGGAACCACAATGCCATGTGAGCTAACGCTGACACCAAATGTCGGAGGAAGTCTCAGACATTGACGTACTTGTAAAGGAAAAGAAAGAAAGAAAGAAAGAAAGAAAGAAAGAAAGAAAGAAAGAAAGAAAGATTAAGTTACTCAGGTGGTCACGGGGGCTAAATGTCAAAGTGCAGAAGCAACAGTTAAGATAGTTGATTGTCAAACATATCACATTTTCCAGGTTTGGACGGTTTGGTTAGCTTAGCACTGAATATATATTGTTTTTGCAAGCATCATCAATTCTCACACTCACGTCTAAACACCAGTTTAACATGTTAAGGTCAAAATAACCATTTGACCTCTTAAATGATATAGGACATAGGCAGTGCCATGACAAACAAATAAATCATATTCTATTAACATTGACATTGTAAAAGAATGCATTTAGATACCGGCCCATGGAAGGTCATTGCATTGCATTAAAACATACAGTGCCTTCAGAAAGTATTCACACCCCACAATTTTTTCCACATTTTGTTGTGTTATAGCCTGAATTTAAAATTGATTTAAAAAAAAAAATAATGTATTGTCACTGGCACACAATATCCTATCATGTCAAAGCGGAATTTGGCTATTTACATTTTTTTTTTTTTTTATAAAATATGAAAAGCTGAAATGTCTTGAGTCAATAAGTATTCAACCCCTTTGTTATGACAAGACTAAATAAAGTCCGGAGTAAAAATGTGCTTAACAAGTCACATGAGAGTTCAGGTGGGCCTTGGCGCTCCAGCAAACAAAGGAAAGGAGGGGTACTCAACAACAAAGACAAAAATCAAGAGAACGGCTTACCAAGAAAAACTTCCAAAAGGACTAATTCGAGGGAAAAATTAGTTGGAGCACTCAATAAAAAAGGAATTTCATTTTGCTCACTTTAATCCATTGTACAGGATGGTAACAGGTGACTGACATCTTCCTCAGAGTGACCTGAGCATTGCACTTAGCTCAAATGTATAGCCAAGTGGTCCATTGAGACACAACAATGTAAAAATAATAATTATAATATGTTTCCATGTCAATGGCAAATGATATCACAAAATAATACGATAAATAGTGTGTCTCGTTAATCAATAGGTCATGTCAGAATATACATAGGTGATGTGTGGCTGTCTATGAATCCGAAGACAGAGACCCAAAACATCAAGCTAACAACCCTTAGGATCCACAGTGTCTAAGGAGTACTGCCAGAATGCCTCTCTTTGTTTAAGTTCATGTAAGGTGACACCCAGTGGCGGTTTTAGACCATTTCAACTGAGGTGGGGGGAGGGGCAAGCTGGGGCCAGTTGTACTGTTAGAGGGGCCAGTTACATTAGACGTTATTGTTGTCATATCGTTGTGCATGTGGTAAGATACTGTGTTCCGCCTAAAGCCATTCCTCTAGAAAATGTGTGTTAAATTAGTGTTCCGCGTTGCCACTGTCTAATAAAGTATGTAAAAACAGAACGATAGCAAAAATGTATGTAAAAATGATTTCATACTCCACATTTAGGGGGGCCACAAGGGGGTCCAAAATTGTTGTCACAGGGGCACTGCCCCCTAAGAAATCAACATACGGAGATAGGGGTTCAATAGGGCTACTGTTACCTGACACTATGGGACGTAATGCGCTTTGTAGCCATATAACATATCCAGAGAGGCATTCTGTCAGTACTCGTCAGACACTGTGGATCCGAAAGGGTTAAACAATGTTATAATATTGTTGTCTTGATTTTTTGGGGTCTCTGTGTCTCCGGATTCACAGACAGCCAAATATCACCTGCACTCTTAGAAAAAAAGGTGCTATCTACGTAGAACTAAAAACAGTTATTCGGCTGTTCCCATAGGAGAACCCTTTGAAGAACTCCTTTAGGTTCTAGGTAGAACCCCTTTGGTTCCAGGTGAAACCATTTTGGGTTCCATGTAGAACCCTTTCCACAGAGGGTTCTACCTGGAACCAAAAATGGTTCTCCTATGGGGACAGCCAGAGAACCCTTTTGGAATCCATTTTTCTAAGAGTGAATGTATATTTTGACACGGCCTATTGATGAATGAGACACACTATTTCTCGTATTATGTTCTGCTATAATTTGCCATTGACCTTCAAACATATTATCATTATTATTTGTTTACATTGTTGTGTCTCAATCGGCCACTAGGCTATAAATAGGAGCTAAGTGCAATGGTCAGGAAAACATCAGCTTGACGTCGAAACGTCAGTCACCTGTTCGCATTCCTGTACAATGGATTAAAGTGATCAAAAATAAATCAATCTCTGTCTTTTTTGTTGTTGAGTGCTCCAACTCCTTTTTTATCTTGAATTACACATACAATTATCTGTAAGGTCTCTTAGCCGAGCAATGAATTTCAAACATAGATTTCATCACAAAGACCAGGAGGTTTTCTCCTCGCATAGAACTGCACCTATTGGTAGATGGGTCAAAATAAAAAAGCAGACATTGAATATGAGCATGGTGAAGTTATTAATTACACTTTGGATGGTGTATCAATACACCCAGTCACTACAAAGATACAGGCGTCCTTCCTAACTCAGTTGCCAGAGAGGAAGAACATCTCTCTGGGATTACACCATGAGGCCAATGGTGACTTTAAAACAGTTACAGAGTTTAATGGCTGTGATAGGATAAAACTGAGGATGGATCAACAAAATTGTAGTTACTCCACAATCCTAACCTAATTGACAGAGTGAAAAGAAGGAAAATCTATGGCAAGACCTGAAAATGGTTGTCTAGTAATGATCAACAACCAATTTCACAGAGTTTGAAGGATTGACAGCTGTAATCATTGCCAAAGGTAATTCTAACATGTATTGGCTCAGGGCGTTGAATACTTATCCAATCAAGATATAGTACTGTTTTATTTTTCATAAAATTCCAACATTTGTAAAAACAATAATTTAAAAAAATCACCCCATGCTGCCACATTACACAACTTTTAGACAATACATTACACACATTATGCTATCCAACAATGACTAAAATGACTATAGGACACTATAGTTAGAATAATGGCAACAATAATGCCGATTTTCACCTGACAAGACATATAGGGATGGTTTCCCAGACACAGATTAAGCCTAGTCCTGGACTAAAAACACATTTTGAAAGATATTCCCCATTGAGCATGCTTTTCAGTCCAGGACTAGGCTTAAACTGTGTCCGGGAAACCGCCCCACATTGTTGACATATTGTTAGTTTATAACTTTTTTACAAACTTTCAAAAAGCTCTGACGAAGGCCAAGAGGCCGACACATAAGCCTGAATAAAAATAAGTGAAACTAATAAGAGTATTGTGCAGGTTTCTCTTTTCTTGACAAATTGTTACTTAAAATCTACTACTTTCAGAAAGGTATAATCAGCTTGAGACTAGATGAGCGAAACTGGTAAAAATATCTATATCTACATGTAGGATTGCAGAAAAATCCTGTTTATAGGATTCCGAATTTTCGGCTTATTCCCTTCTGATTCCGTAAATCTTCCAACCAGGATTTCTGGAAAACCTGGGAATTTAGTGAAAGTTACCGGAAACCTGCAGCCATATCATGACATCTAATATTGTGTCTCAAGAGACAATCATGGTAAAAGATGACCATGTGAGCGTAAGTGAGTAAATGCTATAAATCATATGTTCATTTTTTTTCATGTGTTGTTAAATTCTAATTCATAATCTATCTACAGATAATTGGCGTCCTTTCACAATTTCTCATCACACCGGCGCGTCGAACAAAAATGACCTTAACAAAGCAACAGCATGATGCCTCACTCTGCCACAACGCAACAATTGGAGAGAAAAAAAAAGACACTTCTATTTTTAAACTGTAACATTGTCAATTTAATTGCGGCAACCTAAATATTTGATATTAAGCAAATTAGATCTGTGGCTAAAAACATTAATGTAAAAGGAATGTTATCTGCAAGTCAATGCCATTAGCAGCTCCAGTCAGAGTTTCCTCAGGGGCTGTAATTAACTCTAGTCAAGCGCAGCTAAACATTTCTGACATTTTTCCTAGTCCAGAATTAACTGTCACAGCAGAGAGAGAAAGTAACCATCTTGTCACATTGAGTTTATTTAAGGATTGTGGAACGCTCTGTCTGCTCTGTTTCTCCCATCCACGGATCTCATTGCAGTAATGTTTCATGATGAGCGAGATGATGGAAAATGTGAAAATGAGAGAGTCGACCTGCTGGTATGTTGTAAAGGGAGGCACGTCTAGGGAGTTCATTTGTGGAGCTATACGTTACTGTGTTGATTTAAGGCAGTAATGAATATACACTAAAGGCATTGCGCTTAATGTGGTTCCATTTCAAAATGGCCCAGATATATCTGCTTAGAAATATGTCAACATGTCCTTTTTAGCAATAGTAGGTAGTTATGTCACTTTAGGTGACATATTAGTTATATCGTATAACTTATGTCACTATAATGACATACTATAAGGTATTGCGCTTTATCTGGTTAAATTCCAACATAGCCACCTTTATGTCTGGTGTTGAAGGTCAAATCAACAACTGCATGCTCTCTCACGTAGCCCTACTGTACAGTACATGCATTAAACATACAGCTGGTGTAAAGCCAATCCAGAGGCATGAATTCATAAGTCAGACACATAGATGTCTTCCCTGGACCATCTGGGTGAAGCAGGAGGCTCACCTTTGATTGGTTTAGCCGAGAGCGAGAGGAATGAGCTGGCATATATGAATGGAAAGGCCCAAGTGGCATAAATATCTGGTGACAACAACATGGAACTAGGAGCTTCTTTTTCCAGTAAAGAAACATGGGTTCGTAACTGCACAGATGGAGTTAATGTTGACATACAATATTTCAGGCAGCAGAGAAACATGACAGGTTACTTCATGGAGCGGATGATCAACAAAATGTCAATTGTTATATACCGTACTGTATAGCATTTTGCAACATTTGTTTTTTGTTAATACACACCTAAAATCTATGAATTCAAAATCTGAGAACAGTAATAATATAAGCAATCATTTCTGGTGAAAGAACACAGATATGTAAAATTGGTGGAAAAAATGGTGTTCAATTACGGTAGTTACAAGTGCTGTACTTATAGAGAAGCTACTATGGTATGAGTGAGTAACTCAATGGCTAGTGTTGCCGATTAGCACATTATAATGTCAATCAAAAAAACTTTCTGACAATCACTATAAGCAAACCGGGAACCAAAGAATACACTTACATACCTGAATTCCCATGCACTCTAACTGCCTTTTAATGGTAGCAGAAAGAAGACCTTTCATGGCATATCCCTCCTACGCACAACTTAAACAAATGACTCAAATCAATGCCCCAGAATAATTTCTGTTTGGTTTCATTTATTGAGAAATACAACTTTACACTTCTTCAATCATCTAAAAACTATTTGAGAACATTTGAGAACATTTTGGACGATCATGCAAGTCAAGCCACAAGGTCCGACTCGTGCTTTGACGTAAGGTTTGACTAGCACCAAAATAGCCAATAATGGGCTAGATATGATGTACCTCCAGTTGACATTAAACACAGGACGTTAGGCATTTCCAATCTGCTGCCGACTATTATCTAGTCTGTGATTATGGCACATATATTATTCCCTGTATTACGGCAGAATGAAAGAACGACAATTATGGTCCTTTTACTCCGGCTCTAACTACTCACACTGTGGCACTGATGATTCCATAAAAGTGCGGGATTAAATTACCCAGGGAAAGCACTCACTTTTTATTTGACAGCCCCTGACGCATCCCTCAGTGCTGAATTGCCCCACCACCAGCAAATCTTTCGGAGATGTCTGTAGTGAGGATAGTAAAGACACCTGGTCCAGATGAGGGCTGCAGGTCCTTTAGCCCTAGATGCTTTTAGGGCCCTGGTCTGTTACTTTAGTGGTCGTTTGCTGTCCAACCATCTTGGCTCATTTGATATAGGTGCAAGGACATGTGGATGTCGGTTTCTGTTGCTTTTCGATGGTACAATTCAGTTTGAGAGAATCAAAGGATTCTAGCCTTAAAAAAAGGTAAAGTTTCATTGTGTTCATTGCTTTTATTCAGTCATGGAAATACATGTTCACATAAGTCATATTTCAGCTCAGATGACATAACTACAGTGGTTAAATGTCAATATTTGACATATTTTAATGAGACTATATGTTGGCACAATATACAGGAATACAGTATCAGAATTGACAAGCAAATTCAAGCCTGCGTCCTACGTTATTTTGTATGAGATGTTGGTACTTTACAACTTGTTTGACATACTCATACGTAATCTCACAACTTGTTTGAACACTGGACTTCTTCTCTGAACCACGTTACTTTGCTGTAAAATCCCACTAGCAACTTCTTAACTCAAATCTTCTCAACTTACTGCTTGCTAAATAAAGGCCTACATGAATAACCATGGTCCTCCCACACATTCAAATAACACAGAAAATTCCCTTGTTTCTACATCGGTGGCCACACGTACTGTAGGTGAAACTGAGTCTAGACTAACTGTGTGGCAAATGGGCCATGGCTGTGTATGTTCAGTGAAAATGAAACCGTTCAAACCACATTTAAGCCAATGGAGAGTAAGAGCCCAAATGACTCTTATGCAACACTGCCATTGCTACTGTTTTCTTTCTTTCATTCATCGTGTGGTGAATTAGTCAGTGGACACTAGAATGCAAGAAGAGAATTCTGGGAAGATGGGGCCAAACTAACAAGCCACTCTGACAAGGTGGAGAGAATAAAATACCCAACTGTCAATCATATCACTCCACTGTCAATTAATGGTAAATCCTCTGGTGAAAGATGTGGCTGCAGACAGAGTTTCCCCTATTCCCTACATAGTGCATTACTTTTAAACAGAGCTCTGTGGGCTCTGATCAGAAGTAAGTTCACTATGTAGGAAATAGGATGCCATTTGAGAGGAAGCCAGATAGGGTTGTAAGGGGAGTTCCTTGTGACAACCTCTAAATTGAGACAGCCCTCCTTCGGTGCATATTTGGCTGAAATGTAAAAAGTAACTTAAACAAGCCTAACCAACCAACCTAAGAACAGGTAAGTGAACACTACACTAACTAACCTAACTTAACCAACCGTACCAACCTAACCAATGGTCTAAGTGACATTAATGTAATTGTTAACAAAAACAACTTATTTTTTTCTAAAGGCAGTTTATCATTTCAGCACGTAATTTCTATATTTTGTACAATACAACTAGTGTATATATATACCAGTGGAAATCTGATGTTCATTGAAAACCAACCTCTGATTTTATACACCTAATTATAAACTGGGA
Source organism: Salmo salar (assembly GCF_965601325.2). Classification (NCBI taxonomy): domain Eukaryota; kingdom Metazoa; phylum Chordata; class Actinopteri; order Salmoniformes; family Salmonidae; genus Salmo; species Salmo salar. Next base: position 48,005,024 of record NC_138302.1, on the reverse strand, counting down.
GGTTTGATCCCTGACTGCTGTTTGACAAAACATTTGTTTTTACTGTTCTAATTATATTTCTAACCAGTTTATAATAGCAATAAGGCTGCTCATAATTTTTTTGTATATGGCCAATATACAGTACTACGGCTAAGGGCTGTATCCAGGCACTCCGCGTTGCGTCGTGCTTAAGAACAGCCATTAGCCGTTATTGCTTAATTATAGTATTCATTTGTTACCCTGACTTTTTCTTTATTCTAATACGTGAGGCAATGTGTTGTATCAATTCTATTCACTCGGTGTGGCTAGAAACAAATAAAAATTAAACAAGGACAATGAAAAAATGCAAGCTCCTTTTGAACCAGACTCTGTTTCGGCCTTAAATAAGTCCAATCATCTCCATGACAACAGTTGTACTGGTAACATGGAAACATATTCATGTAATACCATGGCAACATTTTCCAATTGAATTAAGCTGCACCTGTGCACATGATAGAAGAGAGAGAGATAAAAGATTTTTTTTTTAAAGAGACTGTTGCTGTCTGGACAGCTGTGCCTGAGTCGGTTTGATATTAGGTTTATTTCCTCTAAATTGGCAATATAGCTGTCTTTTCTCCAGAACAGAGAAATGCAAGAGGACTCAATGTTCTCTCAGCGTTTTGCTTTCTGCTCTCGCTAGTACTGTCTTTTCAGTATCAATTGATTGATGTTGACTAAGTGGATTAGCATTGAAACTATTATGTCATTTAGAAACTGCTATTCATTTAACTTACCATTTGTGCAACATTTGCACTACAAATGATGATCTGACTAACTAGCATTTTGAGATAGAGGTGCTATGAGAGTATTAGAGAGAGATCTAGAGAGAGACAGAAACGTCTTGTTTCTCTCCGCGCACAAATCATACACTTAGTGGATTATTCTGTCCTCTGTATTATTCATACTAGGAATTCTCTCATTCTCACGCTGTTACATTCCAGATGAGTGATTGTAAAACCCCAAGTCTCCTCGTATTGATTCAAAATCAGAAAGAAAAAAAAATCTAGTTGCTTGAAGGAACCATAATCATATGAAGAGGAATGCATGGTCCTCACTTACAGTAAAACCAACCGATAGAAATCAATAGACTCACCCATGTCTACTAACCATGAAACTAAACATTGTATTTCTACATGTTTCTAAGGAATAATTCATTAATAGCAAAAGTAAAGCAAAATTGTGTTGTAGTGAGGCTTTGCTGAACTGTCCTGTTGAATAATTGCAAAATGTTATGAAAGCACTGTCAATACATTTTCTAAGAAAATAACAACTGTACTGCTATGAATATTTATGATTAATACAGCTATTTGTGATAAATATTTAATACAACCTTATTCAGGGGGCTGCTTACAGGAACTGTACAATATGGAACTGAATAAACTGAATGTATTCCGTCAGTTCACACTGTTGTTTGAGCTAAGAATTAGCCATGTCATTCCTTTATGCTTTTCAAATGCAATTTAGGGATGAAAAATGTCCATCTTTATTGAATTATCACAGAGTTAAGTATACCATCAGGGGGTTTCCTTTTCTGGGTTAGTGAAATTACTATATAACATATTGCAAGTATATGTATAATATATTATGCATATGTAGGCCTATATTTACATATCAAATTAGGTGTATATTTAAATCCTAATGCTGTGATATGAATCATGCTGACTGGTGACTTTGGAGTATTCAGGTGGGGGTGGGGGGATTCTAGCTGGCTAGCATGCTGGGGGATTCTCATCACTTCTAACTATGCAGATTATGACTGTTATGGTACCTACCTTTTTTGGCATAGGACCATTACTATACAGTATATTGTATAGGGCCAGCTTCTGTATAAGAGTAAGGTATATATATATATATACTGCTCAAAAAAATAAAGGGAACACTAAAATAACACATCCTAGATCTGAATGAATGAAATAATCTTATTAAATACTTTTTTCTTTACATAGTTGAATGTGCTGACAACAAAATCACACAAAAATAATCAGTGGAAATCCAATTTATCAACCCATGGAGGTCTGGATTTGGAGTCACACTCAAAATTCAAGTGGAAAACCACACTACAGGCTGATCCAACTTTGATGTAATGTCCTTAAAACAAGTCAAAATGAGGCTCAGTAGTGTGTGTGGCCTCCACGTGCCTGTATGACCTCCCTACAACGCTTGGGCATGCTCCTGATGAGGTGGCGGATGGTCTCCTGAGGGATCTCCTCCCAGACCTGGACAGCATCTGCCAACTCCTGGACAGTCTGTGGTGCAACGTGGCATTGGTGGATGGAGCGAGACATGATGTCCCAGATGTGCTCAATTGGATTCAGGTCTGGGGAACGAGTGGGCCAGTCCATAGCATCAATGCCTTCCTCTTCCAGGAACTGCTGACACACTCCAGCCACATGAGGTCTAGCATTGTCTTGCATTTGGAGGAACCCAGCGCCAACTGCACCAGCATACGGTCTCACAAGGGGTCTGAGGATCTCATCTCGGTACCTAATGGCAGTCAGGCTACATCTGGCGAGCACATGGAGGACTGTGCGGCCCCCCAAAGAAATGCCACCCCACACCATGACTGACCCACCGCGAAACCGGTCATGCTGGAGGATGTTGCAGGCAGCAGAACGTTCTCCACGGCGTCTCCAGACTCTGTCACGTCTGTCACGTGCTCAGTGTGAACCTGCTTTCATCTGTGAAGAGCACAGGGCGCCAGTGGCGAATTTGCCAATCTTGGTGTTCTCTGGCAAATGCCAAACGTCCTGCACGGTGTTGGGCTGTAAGCACAACCCCCACCTGTGGACGTCGGGCCCTCATACCACCCTCATGGAGTCTGTTTCTGACCGTTTGAGCAGACACATGCACATTTGTGGCCTGCTGGAGGTCATTTTTCAGGGCTCTGGCAGTGCTCCTCCTGCTCCTCCTTGCACAAAGGCGGAGGTAGCGGTCCTGCTGCTGGGTTGTTGCCCTCCTACGGCCTCCTCCACGTCTCCTGATGTACTGGCCTGTCTCCTGGTAGCGCCTCCATGCTCTGGACACTACGCTGACAGACACGGCAAACCTTCTTGCCACAGCTCGCATTGATGTGCCATCCTGGATGAGCTGCACTACCTGAGCCACTTGTGTGGGTTGTAGACTCCGTCTCATGCTACCACTAGAGTGAAAGCACCGCCAGCATTCAAAAGTGACCAAAACATCAGCCAGGAAGCATAGGAACTGAGAAGTGGTCCATGGTCCCCACCTGCAGAACCACTCCTTTATTGGGGGTGTCTTGCTAATTGCCTATAATTTCCACCCATTTGCACAACAGCATGTGAAATGTATTGTCAATCAGTGTTGCTTCCTAAGTGGACAGTTTGATTTCACAGAAGTGTGATTGACTTGGAGTTACATTGTGTTGTTTAAGTGTTCCCTTTATTTTTTTGAGCAGTGTATATATATATATATACATATATAGCGAGAGAGAGTACACATAAATATTTATATTTTTAAAGCAGTAAATATATCTCACAGCATTAATCGTATTATGTCTGTAGTATGAGACATAAATGGATCTGTCAGAGAGAGAATTCTCTTGGTGCAGCAGTCAGTTTGAAGATACGTACGGCTTGCAGGAAATGTGCACGGACAGCATAAAATGTGGATCATCTAATTGATAACTTTAATGAGATCCAAGAATGGGGATTACTCTGGGAATGGGGAACCATTACATCGGCTGGTATTTTCAGTGGAGCCAGCGTTAGCTAAACGAATGCTTCAAGGACCTGTAGCCTGCTATAGCAATAATGCTACCTACAAATATGTATTTTTGGACTCAATATTTGAGTCATGTACAGCTTTTACCTAATACTATTCCCTTACAACTCATGAGAACGTCACCAGAACACAACAGTGATAACTGATTTTGATGAAGAGAAAGATAAACACTAAGTGCACAAAACATTAGGATCACTGGCTCTTTTCATGACGCAGACTGACCAGGTGAATCCAGATGAAAGCTATGATCCCTTATTGATGTCACTTAAATTCACTTCAATCAGTGTAGATGAAGGGGAGGAGACAGACGTTCCGCTAGCGGAACACCTGCTCCAATATCCAATGATGGGCGTGGCGCGAATTACAAATTCCTCAAAAATCCCAAAACTTCAATTTTTCAAACATATGACTATTTCACACCATTTTAAAGACAAGACTCTCCTTTATCTAACCACACTGTCCGATTTCAAAAAGGCTTTACAGCGAAAGCAAAACATTAGATTATGTCAGCAGAGTACCCAGCCAGAAATAATCAGACACCCATTTTTCAAGCTAGCATATAATGTCACAAAAAACAAAACCACAGCTAAATGCAGCACTAACCTTTGATGATCTTCATCAGATGACATGCCTAGGACATTATGTTATACAATACATGCATGTTTTGTTCAATCAAGTTCATATTTATATCAAAAAACAGCTTTTTACATTAGCATGTGACGTTCAGAACTAGCATTCCCACCGAACACTTCCGGTGAATTTACTAAATTACTCACGATAAACGTTCACAAAAAACATAACAATTATTTTAAGAATTATAGATACAGAACTCCTTTATGCAATCGAGGTGTCCGATTTTAAAATAGCTTTTCGGTGAAATCACATTTTGCAATATTCTGAGTAGATAGCCCAGCCATCACGGCTAGCTATTTTGACACCCACCAAGTTTGACCCTCACCAAACTCCGATTTACTATTAGAAAAGTTTGATTACCTTTCCTGTTCTTCGTCAGAATGCACTCCCAGGACTTCTACTTCAATAACAAATGTTGGTTTGGTTCAAAACAATCCATAGTTATATCCAAATAGCGGCGTTTTGTTTGTGCGTTCAAGACACTATCCAAGGGTGACGAAGGGTTACGCGCCCGACGCGTTTCGTGCCAAAAAAATTCTAAATATTCCATTACCGTACTTCGAAGCATGTCAACCGCTGTTTAAAATACATTTTTATGCTATTTTTCTCGTAAAAAAGTGATAATATTCCGACCGGGAGTCGTTGTTTTCGTTCAAAGACGAAAGAATAAAAACATGGGGTCGGCTCATGCACGCGCCTCCAGTCTCTGTTCTCTGATCGACCACTATCTAAATGCGCTAATGTTTTTCAGCCAGGGCCCGCAAAGCCACCATTCAGCTTTTTGCCGCCTTCTGAGAGCCCATGGGAGCCATAGGAAGTGTCACGTTACAGCAGAGATCCCCTGTTTTGGATGGAGATGATCAAGAAGGCCAAGAAATGGTCAGAGAGGGAGCTTGCTGTTTGGAATCTTCTCAGGTTTTGGCCTGCCAAATGAGTTCTGTTATACTCACAGACACCATTCAAACAGTTTTAGAAACTTTGGAGTGTTTTCTATATTCTAGTTTCTGGGCAGGAGTAATAATCAGATTAAATCGGGTACGTTTTTTATCCGGCCGTGAAAATACTGCCCCCTATCCATAACAGGTTAAAGGATTTTTAAGCCTTGAGACAATTGAGACATGGATTGTGTATGTGCCATTCAGAGGGTGAATGGGCAAGACCAAAGATTTTGTGCCTTTGAACGGGGTTTGGTAGTAAGTGCCAGGCACACCAGTTTGAATGTATCAAGAACTGCAATGCTTCTGGGTTTTTCACGCTCAACAGTTTCCTGTGTGTATCAAGATATACTCAGTGTATATATACACTGAGTAGAGCAAACATTAGGAACAACTTCCTAATATTGAGTTGCACCCCCCCCCTCCCCTTTTTTGGGGGGTCCCTCAGAACAGCCTCACTTCATCGGGGCACAGTTGTGTCAAGTTGGCTGGATGTCCTTTGGGTGATGGACCATTCTTGATACACACAGGAAGCTGTTGAGTGTGAAAAACCCAGCAGTATTGCAGTTATTGACACAAACCGGTGCGCCTGGCACCTACAACCATGAATGACACACATACCCAATCCATGTCTCAATTGTCTCAAGGCTTAAAAATCCTTCTTTAACCTGCTTCCTCCCCTTCATCTACACTGATTGAAGTGGATTTAACAAATCCAAATAAAATAAAATAGTATTTGTCACCAATAAGGGATCATAGCATTCACCTGGATTCACCTGGTCAGTCTATGTCACGGGTGTTATTAATGTTTTGTATAATCAGTATAGAGAGAGAGAGAGAGAGAGAGAGAGAGAGAGAGAGAGAGAGAGAGAGAGAGAGAGAGAGAGAGAGAGAGAGAGAGAGAGAGCAAGTAGTGGATGAACTGAGTGAAGAAGAATCAGAATGCCCTGTGTTCAATTTGAGACAAACTTCTATTTTTGATCTCTAAAAGGGGGGGTGATGTAGCGATGGTGGCTGATCTAGTAATATAATCATGTGAGATAAAAGCAAAAGCCTGTAATGCGTAGTGACACAGGCTTACATCAAGAGCAGAGGATAGAAATGGGAAAAATGTTCTTCTGATAAAAAAGCAATGTTTCTGTTAAAATATTAATCAGTCCATGAAAGGCTTTACACATACACTGGCCATTCTGAATTTATAAGCAGGCAGAGTTATACATAATAGTGAAAAATAACACTTCCTAGTACCCCCCCCCCCCCATCCCACCCCACGCTGGCAGCCCTGTACTGTATTACGTTCCAAATGGCACCAATTCCCTATATAGAGCACTACTTTTGACCAGATACCTATGGACCCTGGTCAAAAGTAGTGCATGAAAGAGGGATTAGGATGGCATTTGAGACGCAGCCCTGATCTGCTGTTCTCTGTGATGTGTTGGAACAGTACTGCTGTGTGTGGGGTTGTGACTTATTTTTCACTTTTCCCTAACTTCCTGTAAGTCATCAGTGCGAGAGGAAATTCTTTACAGCTGTACCTTCTTTTTATGTGAAAACAGCGGCTTACTGCGTGTCGAGAACAAAAGCAGGAATCTGGTACAATGTTTTGCTTCACTTGTAAATTCCTTTGCACCTACTTAATTTGCTTTGCTATTCAATGGCAAAGTGCAGTTAGGCGGAGTTGCATAACCTTCGCTTATTTAAGTCTGTCGTGAGCATAGAGTGGGTTATATAACGTTACAAGATGGTATAAATCTGTAGAACCCTTTTTCATGTATCTAAAATTCAAGATACTTATTTTGTGCGCACAGAATTGCTCTCAGAGAATAAGTATTCTTGATTATCACGCATGAGATTAGTTCTACCAAAGTGGGGGATGTTAGACGAATCTTTTAGCATAATTAATGGTACACAGCCTGAGCTGCAAAGGAAGGCTGTGGTATTGCGAAAGGCCAGTGGGCAAAAAACAATCGTGAAATATGAGAAATTTGAATTGGGCCCTCATCTCAAGTGACTAATAGCTGTCATGTTACCTCAAAATGGAAGAGTTTGTTTGACAGAAGCTCAATGTCCCCCAGACCATTTTATCATCCAAAATACTCGGGCAAATGGCAGGTGGTGTTATGGCAGGGGTCTCCAACCCTGTTCCTGGAGAGCTACCGTCCTGTAGGTTTTTCACTCCAACCCTAATCTAGCAAACCTGATTCTAATAATTAGCTGGTTGATAAACTGAATCAAGTTAGTTACAACTGGGGTTGGATTGAAAACCTACAGGAGGGTAGCTCTCCAGGAACAGGGTTGGAGAGCCTTGTGTTATGGGGTACAGGAGTTAGTCAAATGTAGTTTCCAAACATTGCCACTTTCCTGGGGAGTTAACTATATGATACAGTCAAGATAAACCTGTCATTCTGAATACTTCTGGATAAGTGGTTGGAATGTTGCCGGGTCCTTACATAACCTAAATGGCATTGCTCAAACTCTAAAACTCCAAGGGGGATGGTAAAAGATACCATTTTCCTGTCTATTGTGTTGAAAGATGAGGATTTTTTCTTTAGACTAAAATATTAAAGAGTAAATGTACAGTTTGTATGATATTGATTTGTTGGTCCGTTCCACATTTTTGCTAACAGCAAGACATTGGGACATAATGTAGTAGGTACGTTTGCCCTCTAGGAGAATTGATCTTCATTCAAGAGTATGAGCATTGGTCCACATTGCTCAAAGCAGAAATGTGCATACCTAGTATTATCCCAGCGGTCAAAACTAGTTGCAATGACATCATTCTGATGTCTTTTATATAATGTCATGATAAGGTTGCAAAGACGTGATTGTGATGTATTTTATAATGTAATGGTAAGGTACCACACTGCCTATATAAGGCATATTGTTAATTAATTAATTTGCAACAAGAAAAAAATCTCTATTGGGTTGTAATCTGACCAGGTAACAACCTAAATATGACGTATTTCCCATTCCATTTTAATAATGAAAAATACATATTCAAACTACAGTATTTTACAACCAGAATCATTAATACATCATGGGCTAAATTTTGACCGCTGGGATTGGGATTTGGTGAACCATGTTTTAGAAGTTTTCTCTGTACTCAACAAACACCTTTTACTTGAATTCCAATTGCATGTTCAGTAGGCAATGAGAGGCAGGCACCAGCAGTAAGCAACACATCAACAAGGCTGTCAAAGGCAGTCACAAGCTGATCCATCACAAAAGCCACTGACCATCTCTGTCTTACCGCATGACAGACATTTTAGGTAAAACTAGCAGAAGAATGCAACACTCCTTATCCCTCACCCACTGACGTAATAGCATTTTTAGTCTTACTGATTTTGAAATAATTGTTTAACCGGCTATTGTCTCAAACATTTAAAAACATGAAAAAACTCACTGAGTGTCATGGCGATATGGTACCATAAAAGATATCCTATGACTACCCAATACATGGCGGTGTGCTACCTCTTCAACTTCCATATGGATTCAACCCTTTAAACTTCCATCGTTGGCAAAAGACCTACATGTATTTTCAAGGTTAGGCAAGACAAGGTTAGACAAGACAAAGACTTATTTCATTTTCTACCTGGTGCTTATTGTTGCTATAGGAGCAATCATTCTGAGTGACTCACAACTCTTCTGATCCCATGCTGAGCTCCACATTTAGGTTATTAGCTTTAGCGAGGTGTGTAGCGCCAGGCAGACCTAGTGCTACTAGTGCCTTGCCAGCCCCACTTTGTGTCCTTACCTCAGCTGAGCTCTTTTCGTAACAGCACACAAGGACACTAGACGATTGCACTGAGACGATCCCACAGCCCTGTGCACGCTGGCTGCTGTCATTAACCTCAACGATATAGAGTGTATCAAACAGGGAAGGTCAGAGTTCACATGCTCTGGAAAGCATTTGGCTCATTCAAATATCAGGCTGTGGATGATTGATACCAAGAGGGAGAAATATTTGTAAAATTCATAATCTTGTAAAATCGTAGAGAGGAATTCCAGAGGGGGTATGACAGGAATTTCATTCGTGGTGTCTCAAGGTCTTTACAAACATGTCATTTCTCGATGGGTTTTCCCTCTTTTCATACAGGTTCCAGACATTTTAATAAACCTGATGGATTTAGATTTGACTTTTGCTATGCTGTATGGTTTTGGAAAGTAATGTTTTTCAGATATTCTCAAGCAGGAATGAGATTAAATAGCTGGTCTTTTGGAAGTTGGAATTTAATTTCCAAGCAATCCAATTGAAAATATCAATGTTTAACTCAATTCGTGCCAGTCCACAATCTATTTTCCCTGTAACACAATTACAGATATTACTGTCGATTTTCAAAGATTTACAAGCATGTTGAAGAATTGTTTGAATTATTGTGCCTCCCAGTTAAGGACTCCTTTAGAAAATTATTATTATTTCAACAAATCTTATCTCTTAAACATCATAAAACTGAATTGAATATTGTAAATCTATTTATTCCCATAGTGTGTGCATTGTATGTTGGACAATATCACAAATAGCACTGCATGAAAAGAAGAACAACTGCAACCAGGGAATACATTGTAAAAAGTAACACTGTAAAAAGTATGAACACTATACCCCAATTTGACACTCACTTTGAATTGGTGAAATCCAATGATCATAATATAACTACAAAAACATAGCAATAGCAAAAATCCTTAAAAACTCATCCAAGTCCATCAAGTAGCTCTAACCTACTGTAAGGGCCGTCGTCGTAATAAGACCAAGGTGCAGCAGAGGATGTGTATTCATTTTAAATATTTAATAAAAATGAACTACTACAAACAAAACACTCGATAGCAACGACAGCAAACAGTCCTGTATGGTCCCAAATGAACAAAACAGAAAACAATCACCCACAAACCCCAAAGGAAAAAACAGGCTACTTATGTGTGACTCCCAATCAGCAACAACAAACTACAGCTGTGCCTGATTGGAAGCCACACGGCCAAAATCAACGAAACAAACCAACCTAGAAAAAAGAACATAGAAAGCCCACCCAATGTAACACCCTGGCCTAACCAAAATAACGAACAAAAAAACCTTTCTATGTTCAGGGCGTTACACCTAGGTGCAACATGCCTACTAAATTTACCCGATTCTCCAAGATGGCCGACATCTTGCATAGCAAAGCATCTCCAAGGCTCTCATTGAAGCAGCAATACATTCAAGAGGAGCTGAAGGGTTTCCAACATCCTCCACCTCCACCATTTTCTCTGGATAGCGGCCCGATTATTTGTCTGTGCCTGTGTCCCAAATGGCACCCTATTCCCTATATAGTGCATTATTGACCAGAGCCCTATGGGCCCTGGTCAAAAGTAGTGCACTATATAGGGAAGAGGGTGCCATTTGGGACGCAACCGGTGTCTCTGCTTTACTCTTGCACCACCCCCACCAGCTGACCTTTCATACTTAATATAACATGTTTCGTAAAGGTCACTATTGTTTTGGTTTCTTTCCACTGGTTTTGATGTGCCATTGGAAATGCCTGGAGAATCCCCAATATATAAATATTTCCATGTTGCTGTCAAAAACATGGAAAGGGCAAATAATCATGATGAAATTCAACGTTTGTTTTTAAGCTTATGGATTTAATTAGCTTATACCTTGAAAACAATGTACTTTGCTGTACGCGTTTGATAATGTAATTACTATATACTGTATTATTTATAGTATGTTGTAAGAGATCACAAACAGTTTCAGTTAAAGATGTTCAGAAATGAAGGACAACATGTTACTAGCATTCTACAATAGCAATGGCTGGCAGGTACATATGTATGTTATAATATATACTGCCTTCAGAAAGTATTCATACCCCTTGACTTATTCCACATTTTGTTGTGATACAGCCTGCATTCAAAATTGATTAAATCAAAATGTTTCTCTCACCCATTTCCCCATAATAACAAAGTGAAAACATGTTTTTAGACAATGAAAACGAAATACAGAACTTTCTAACTTAAATTAGTATTCACACCCCTGAGTCAATACTTTGTAGAAGCACCTTTGGCAGCGATTACAGCTGTGAGTATTTCTGGGTAAGTCTCTAAGAGCTTTCCACACCTGGATTGTGAAACATTTGACTAGTATTCTTTTCAAAATTCTTTAACCTCTGTCAAATTGGTTGTTGATCATTGCTAGACAACCATTTTCAGTTCTTGCTATAGATTTTCAAGTAGAATTAAGTCAAAACTGTAACTCGGCCTCTCAGGATCATTCACTGTCTTCTTGGTAAGCAATTCCAATGTAGATTTGGCCTTGTGTTTTAGGTTATTGTCCTGCTGAAAGATTAATTCATTTCCCAGTATCTGGTGGAAAGCAGACTGAACCAGGTTTTCCTGTAGGATTTTGCCTGTGCTTAGCTTCATTTCATTTATTTTTACAACCATACCCATAACATGATGCAGCCACCACTGTGCTTGAAAATATGGAGAGTGGTACTCAGTAATGTGTTGTATTGGATTTTCCCCAAACAAAGGACAAAAAGTTAATTGCTTTGCAACAATACTATTTTACTGCCTTGTTGCAAACAGGATGCATGTTTTGGAACATTTTTATTCTGTACAGGCTTTCTTCTTTTTACTCTGTCATTTATGTTAGTATTGTGGAGTAACTACAATGTTGCTGACCCATCCTCAATTTCTCCTATCACAGCCATTAAACTCCGTAACTGTTTTAAAGTCACCATTGGCCTCATGGTGAAAATCCCTGAGCGGTTTCCTTCCTCTCCGGCAACTGAGCTAGGAAGGACACCTGTCACTTTGTAGTGACTGGCTGTATTGATACACCATACAAAGTGTAATTACACTTAACAAAAATATAAATGAAACATGAAACAATTTCAAAGATTTGACTGAGTTACAGTTCATGTAAGGAAATGAGTCAATTGAAAAATTAATTAGGCCCTAATTTATGGATTTAACATGACTGGGAATACAGATATGCATTTGCTGCATTGGAGGCTGCTGAGGGGTGGACGGCTCATAATAATGTCTGGAATGAAATCAATGGAATGGTATCAAATATGTGGTTTCCATGTGGTTGATACCATTCCATTGACTCCATTCCAGGCATTACATTGAGCTGTCCTCCCCTCAGCAGCCTCCACTGATCTGTTCGTCACAAATACTGTACCTTAAAAAAAGGTAGGTGCGTGGATCATAAAATGAGTCATTATCTGGTGTGACCTCACGCAGCGTGACACATCTCCTTCGCATTGTTGATCAGGTTGTTGATTGTGGCCTGTGGAATGTTGTCCCACTCCTCTTCAATGGCTATTCGAAGTTACCTGATTTTGGCGGGACCTGGAACACGCTGTCGTACACGTTGATACAGAGCATCCCAAACATGCTCAATGGGTGACATGTCTGGTGAGTATGCAGGCCATGGAAGAACTGCAACATTTTCAGCTTCCAGGAATTGTGTACAGATCCTTGCGACATGGGGCTATGCATTATAATGCCGAAACATGAGGTGATGGCAGCGGATGAATGGCACGACAATGGGCCTCAGGATCTCGTCACAGTATCTCTGTGCCTTCAAATTGCTATTGATAAAATGCAATTGTGTTCGATGTTCGTAGCTTATGCCTGCCCATACCATAACGCCACCTCCACCATGGGTTACTCTGTTCACAATGTCGCCCACACAACGTCATTTGCCCGGTACAGTTGAAACCGGGATTTATCCATGAAGAGCCCACTTCTCCAGCTGAAGTCCACTGAAGTCGGTTATGACGCCAAACTGCAGTCAGGTCAAGACCCTGGTGAGGACGACGAGCACGCAAATGAGCTTCCCTGAGACGGTTCTGACAGTTTGTGCAGAAATTATTTGGTTGTGCAAACCCACAGCTGTCCGGGTGGCTAGTCTCAGACGATCCCGCAGGTGAAGAAGCCGGATGTGGAGGTCCTGGGCTGGCGTGGTTACACGTGGTCTGCGGTTGTGAGGCTGGTTCGAATGTACTGCCAAATTCTCTAAAACGACGTTGGAGGTGGCTTACGGTAGAGAAATGAGAATTAAATTATTTGGCAACAGCTCTGATGGACATTCCTGCAGTCAGCATGCCAATTGCACACCCCCTCAAAACTTGAGACATCTGTGGCATTGTGTTGTGTGACAGAACTGCACATTTTAGAGTAGCCTTTTATTGTCCCAATGCAAGGTGCACCTATGTAATGATCATGCTGTTTGATCAGCTTCTTGATATGCCACACCTGTCAGGTGGATTGATTATCTTGGCAAAGGATAAATGCTCACAAACAGGGATGTAAACAAATTTGTGCACAAAATTTGAGAGAAATAAGCTTTTTGTGCATATGCAACATTTCTGGGATCTTTTTCAGCTCATGAAACATGAGACCAACACTTTACATGTTTTTTTGTTGTTCAGTATAATAACTTCACCATGCTCAAAGGGATATTCAAGTAATACTGAAAAAATACTGCCACCAAATCTTGCTTATGGCCCCCAAAAGGCTAAGGCCGGCCCTGGCCCTGATTTGTACAAATATTTCCTCCCTGTCAAAATTTGCAAACGCTAGTCCTCCATCGATTTGGGATTTTTTTATACTCCCTGACTATGTAGCTTAAATGTCCGTGATTATTAACGAGCTGGACAGAGTTAAGAAACGGAATAAATGTACAGTAGGTCCATTATAATTTCTACAGTCTCGATTTGGTTTGAGTCATTTTAAAGTATATTGAGTTTTTCACCCCACTCTCTCACTACAGGCAAGATTGGGCCCGCTTGCAATTTATCAATCTCAATGAGTGGCTATGACCAGCACACTGTGAACCTCCTACCTAGTCTCTTTGTAAAATTAACAAACATTACCAATGCATATACTGTGGGTCATTATAGTGACACAAACACCCCTACCTACAGTAATGACATGTTTATGTTTATAGGCCTAAGGATAGCGATATTTACAATGAATATATTAAAATGATTTCTTAGTTACTGAAGATTTCCATAATTTTCCCTTATTTCTTTCATTCCCACTGTCATCATCTCTTTCTCTCATTTGGTGCTGTTTTAAGGCATGGGATGTAAAAGTCTTCAGTTAAGCTTCAAATGGCACCCAGTCCCAATGAGATGGAAGTCATTAATCAATTAGGGAATTCCTTAAAGGATATGAAAAAGATTAAGCTCTCTCTGTCTCTCTCTCTCTCTCTCTCTCTCTCTCTCTCTCGCTCTCTCGCTACATGAAATCCCATAGACTTTTAAATCCATTCAAAGGGCATTTTCCCCCATTTTCTTATCTTCCTTTTCCTCCTTTCATTCCCCACTCCCTCTCTCACTCATCTTCTCCCATCCCCCTCTTCCTGCTCCATGTGCAACACTAGCGGAACACCCTGGGAATGACTGGATGATAATGATGGGTTTTTTGAAGAGGGTCGAAGATGAGGGGGCTTGTAAAGACAGGGAGTTAAAAAACACATATCTTGAATCTTGGGGCTAAACAACCTAAACAACTAGTTTCACAAGAGCTGAGATCAAAGCATTTTGTGGAATTCAAGATAACAAAACTGCTGATTATGGCTATTTCAATTCTCAAAGTCAAATGCCAAGTTGATGAGTTTTAAAAAGAAAACATTGTAGTTACTTATGGTAAAGTTGTGGTAAAGTTATGCCCCATCCATTATTCACACATATGGATAGTACGCATACTATGCTGTCAACTGTGCTACAGTAGTATGCAGTGTGTGGTCCATCGACACACAAGAGAGTGTGGATGATTATGAAGCCTATATTTGAATTTTCTACCCACAAATGAATGGAATATTGTCTGCAGTGGGTTTTGTGCTTTAGAAATGCAACTGCAAGCTAATTACCAGTTTGAGAGAGGTCACCCAAAGGGTGGAGGGGAACTTGAATGAATGGCAGTTGTTTCAATGGACGATTGTCTCAGGAACAAGAGACAACATATTCTCATTATTGAAGGTCAGTGGCTAGAAAAGGTTAGCAAAGGTTCACCACTGAACAGAGCTTTGTGGCACTCTGCTACAGCCTCAATTTATTCAGACATGCTTTGATATGACCCCATGCTTTGGCAGAAAAGTGCAAATTCTGCGAAACATGGCTCCATGGTTGTTGGTATGCTGGAACTATCGTCAATTTCATTTCAGTTGGTGCAGAGAATTAAAAAAAAACATTGCTCAGGAAGAAGCTATGAGTATAAAATCAAATGTGTTTCAAGTTCAAAGCTCTCACTTAATTAAAACAAGTAACTGTAAGTAGATTATTTTAATTATTACTTACTAACTCTGTTCTAGTTTTAGTTAATTTACTTGTCCAGTGTTTCCCAAACTCGGTCCTCGTAACCCCAAGGGGTGCACGTTTTGATTTTTACCCTAACACTAAACAGCTGATTCAAATAATCAACGCTTGATGATTAGTTGATTATTTGAATAAGCTGTGTAGTGCTAGGGCAAAAACCAAAACGTGCACCCCTTGGGGTCTTGAAGAACCCGTTTGGGAAACCCTGCACTAGTCGCTGTCGCTTCTTCCTGGAAGAGAAACAACAAAACTATGGAAATAAAACCGAGCATCTCATAAATAAGCAAATAAAAGCAATATATACCGGCTCAGCAGCTCTTTGCCATGGATTCATTAGCATATCCAGGGTGTAGAGTAGGACCCCCCCCCCTCTTGAGAAAGCCTTGAGAAACAAAGACTGCGACCTCAATGTAAAAGTGGTCATATGTAAAGCAGCTTCCTGCTCCAACTTAATACTTGAAATGTATAAAGATGCTTAGAGCATAATGCAGTAATCCCATTAGCTTCTGGCGCTCCCATTATAGATATTGGTTAACACTTGCATAGTATACACATACCTGGTCAATGGACATAGACAATATTTTAATCATAATGTACTGATCATTATACATAATTATGTTTGATTGTACAGATTTGAGCCAGTTTGCTACAGCAGGAAAATAATCCTGCAGCAACAGAAAATGTGAATTATTATATGGATTATAATTCATGGAAATGGAAAATCAACAAAAGAGGAATCAAATTGATCGCTATTTAGACTTTTATCAAAAGCAATTTACAGTCATGTGTGCATACATTTTACATTTCGGTGGTTCCAGGAATTGAACCCACTACTCTGG
Organism: Salmo salar; assembly: GCF_965601325.2. Taxonomy (NCBI): domain Eukaryota; kingdom Metazoa; phylum Chordata; class Actinopteri; order Salmoniformes; family Salmonidae; genus Salmo; species Salmo salar. The sequence continues at coordinate 47,988,557 of NC_138302.1, read as the reverse complement.
CGTGCTCTACCAACTGAACTACAAAGGACCACAAATTTAGATCCTACATCTGTACTTTTTTCATTTAAACCTGCCTGGTATATGAATGATTATCATATTTGTTGTATACGGTATACAATTATCTTCATAAAGTCGCAGACTTTGTTCATAGTCATTGTAATCAGATTCAGAGACTGAGATGAGGTGCTGAAGAATGAATCTGAAAATTACTTGAACAAAGAGATGAGCCCCCATGTAGATGGGCTAGCAGTAGCACAAACCTATTCATTCACTCTCATTGATTCCAGCTGCTAGCTATAGTTGCAGCTGCTCTAATGGCAGGTTGACGTTTATAGTCCCGAATCTTGCCGTGGAGGCAGAACTGAGTGATTTCCGCTAAATGGACCAGCTGCAAAGTCAAAATTGGCTATAGGTCTATTGTAAAAATTTATGAAAAAACATGTGCTTTTTGGTCTTAATTTAAGGTTAGGGTTAGGCATTAGGGTTAGCAATGTAGATACGGTTAGGGTTAAGGTTAGGTTTAATATCAGATTTTATTACTTTGTGGCTGTACCAGATAATGACCACTCTGTAGAGCTGCCTCCAGAACAAGATTCATGACAACAAAAACCCTAACCTGCGCTCTGATGGGGCGCTACATCAATGTAGCGTGGAGTTAATGCTATGGTGAAGTGCTAAGTCTCTTGATTGACACTGCCCACTCAGATAGAAGAGTTAAAGGGTTAGTCCAGTGATTTTGCATATTTTGATATTTGTTTCCTTACCTTGAAAGGAATCTACTGTTACCAAATGGTGCAAAGAATGCTAATGTCACTTATTGTTGGCAGTGTGGATTCCAGGCACTCCTTGTTCATAGACTTCTTTCAAGGTAAGGAAACAAATATCTCTAGCAAATATGCAAAATCGCTGAACTATCCATTTAACTCTTCTATCTGAGTTTGTGGTCCCGGGAATCGAACATACTACCCTTGCATTACAAGGGACATGCGTCTGGTATAATAGTAGAATGTAAAAAGATGAGGGGTTCGAAATACTGTATTGGTGAAATGTTAAGTCTCTTGACTGTCAATCAAGAGCCTTTTAACATTTCACCAATACACTATTTCAACCCCCTGATCTGTTTACATTCTACTATTATACCAGGCTTGAAAAAAACTGCTTGATTAGGTCAAAGAAGTAAAAAAAAAAAACATGCATTAATTACATTTATGCACTGATTATAAATCGTGGGCATGATGTTGAATTTAATCAAAGTCACTCAAAGATATGCAGTACATCCATTTACATCCGTGTCCATTCACTGTATCATTTTGCAAATCACATTCCCTTCAGTATACAGGATTTACAATTATAACTTCTTTGAATAACAGTGCTGATTTTGAGCATGGAGAGAAAGTGTGCTTGAATGCCGTACATGTACTGTGAATTATAGTGAAATAAGGCTTTCACTGCAGATTCTGATCATTAGTGACTCATTGCCTTGCCTAATGGAGCCTTTGAAGTATTTCCTGTTTACCATTGGGCTGTTTGCTGTATTTCAAACAGCCATTTATGGCAATATACAGCCAAATGTGGGATCACTGTTTAGATAACAAATAGATTATCGCAAAGTAAAAAGTAATTGAACGGAACATTCAAAATTAAGTCGGGCCTGTTCGTAAATTAATACGGCCTCTGCAAAATAAGTACACCATTATGTTTAGAGATGGAAAATAATGTAAGTATTTATAACCATTTTCTCATACGCTCAAGTCGAGAAGTGCGTGCATTATTTTTCTTGACCTTCGGTGCGGAAACTGTCAGTGACGGCTCAACTTAAGTCTATAAGAGAATGGTTATAAATACTTAAGATGCAGTAAGACAGGTGAACCCTCTTATAGGAGGAAGTAGCCTGTGATGCAACTGCATCTTGACAACTTCAACTCTAATAACCACCGAGGGTACTGACGGTCTTATCATCATGACATTAAATAACACTTACATAACGCTGCTTATTTGTTACAGATGAAAGGGTCACACGTTAGATGAACCAACGAGAAAGCTACAGCTTACCTGAATTAGCTACAGTCATCTAAGAGAGATTATTATCAATTGAAGTGTAGTTTCTTAGTTAAATGTTATACCAGGTAAATACCAGCTTAAACCAGGTAGTAAAATGAAGCACTACTCATATGTATAATGTATTACTTTACACTTTATTTATTTGTTTGTATTTGCGAACACTTATTAGACTTTGCTTTCTATAACTTAAAGTCATTTTTAACTTCTTAATTTTCACAGAATGTGAACGTTTCATCTAAAGTTATTTCAAACTGGACCTGGGAAATATAATAGAAAATCATATATGCTCAGGTTCCAATCTATTAAGAGACAGAATCAGAAACTAAATGCTGACATCATCCAAAATACAATGTGCTATCCTTTACTGGGACATATTTAATTTTTTACTATTTCCTAATGACAGCCTCAGCTCTTATCGAGGCAATAAAATGGGACTGCATTTGTTCTGCCGCTAATTGCCAAAGTGCTGGTAATTAAAGGAAAATGAAGTTGTGGTAATAATTAGTTTCCGTAGTTGGAGAGGAATCCATCCTCCATCAGTTGTTCTTAAATAATACACGATTTTAGAGTTCAGTGGCCATGTGGGATGGGTTCTCTCTCTCTCTCCCTCTCCTCTCTTTCTCTTTTTCTCTTTCTTTCTCTCTCTCTCTCTCTCTCTCTCTTCACACACACTTTCTGACTCTCTCTTTCTCTCCCTCCCTCTCTCTCTCTCTCTTTCTCTCCCAGGCTAGTTGTGAGGGATGCTGGGGCACTACACAAGCACTACACATTCCATTGCCATGAAGCCATTTGGTATCCCTGTGCCAGTTAACCCCTGCGCTGGCCTGAGTTGCTAGAGTTAGCCTCGCCAATGGCAAAAGCTAGCTGCAGCCAATAGTAGGCGAGCTCGGCATGCCCACTGAGCGACCCATCTGTCGCTGGTATTAAACAAGTTCGCACCCCAGGGCCTGTGCCACCACGCTGAGTAATAGCCATACTGATGAAGACCTGTTCCTAAGGGGAGGGGGGTGGGGGCAACAAGTCACCCACTGTGATGACAATGAGAGTTCACTCCCGTCCACACACACACACATGCAGGCACACAGAAACACACACACACACCTGAATGGAGGCACACAAATGCACATACGTACACACACATGCACACAGGGTAGTTTATTCTTGTTGTTTCTTATTCTTAGAGAGAGGGAGAGCAAGATAAACACTTAGCTGTAAGTGATGTTATTTTTCCTCTCGGTTGCTTTTTAAGGATGTGAGCATGCAATGTTTTCATCCTGTTTTGTCGGCTGTGTGGATGGGCTAGGTTGGACCAGGGATGTGTGGCAGGGTCAGTGCTGAGGTGTTGCAATGCCATTGCTGTATTATCTCCCAGGTCACATCTATCAACACTCCGGAGGATATAGGGACTCTGATAGAAAAGGACATCTACTGTATTCTCAGTGAAAGCCGCTCCTTGAATTGAATTGCATGGCTATGCAAAGGCTCACTGGGAGATCTGCTACCCTTTAATGTCTCGCTTTTTTCTACCAATCTACCCAATTTCATATTTTTTATTTTGTAATTTAGCAGACAATCCTATCCTGTAAGGGCTGTCGTCGTAAGAAAACCAAGATGCAGCGGAGGATGTGTATTCATTTTAAAGATTTAATCAAATGAACCACTATAAACAAAATACTCGACAGAAACGACAGCAAACAGTCCTGTCTGGTCCTACATGAACAAAACAGAAAACACTAGACAGAAACAATCACCCACAAAACCCAAAGGAAAAACAGGCTACTTATGTGTGACTCCCAATCAGCAACAACAAACTACAGCTGTGCCTGATTGGAAGCCACACGGCCAAAATCAACGAAACAAACCAACCTAGAAACAATAACATAGAACGCCCACCCAATGTAACACCCTGGCCTAACCAAAATAAAAAACAAAAACCCCTCTCTATGGCCAGGGCGTTACATATCCAGAGCGAATTCCATGTATCACAGTTTTTGCAAGTAGACTCTTCAAATAAAATACATATAAACTCTACAAAAAAAGAAACGTCCCTTTTTCAGGACCCTGTCTTTCAAAGGTCATTCATAAAAATCCAAATAACTTCACAGACCTTCATTGTAAAGAGTTTAAACACTGTTTCCCATGCTTGTTCAATGAACCATAAACAATTAATGAACATGCATCTGTGGAACGGTCGTCAAGACACTAACAGCTTACAGACGGTAGGAAATTAAGGTCACAGTTATGAAATGTTAGGACACTAAAGAGGCCTTTCTACTGACTCTGAAAAACACCAAAAGAAAGATGCCCAGGGTCCCTACTCATCTGCGTGAACGTGCCTTAGGCATTCTGCAAGGAGGCATGAGGACTGCAGATGTGGCCAGGGCAATAAATTGCAATGTCCATACTGTGAGACGTCTAAGACAGCGCTACAGGGAGACAGGACGGACAGCTGATTGACCTCGCAGTGGCAGACGACGTGTAACAACACCTGTACAGGATCGGTACATCTGAACATCACACCTGCGGGACAGGTACAGGATGGCAACAACAACTTCCCAAGTTACAGCAGGAACGCACAATCACTCCATCAGTGCTCAGACTGTCCGCAATAGTCTGAGAGTGGCTGGACTGAGGCCTTGTAGGCCTGTTGTAAGGCAGGTCCTCACCAGACATCACTGGCAACAACGTCGCCTATGGGTACAAACCCACCATCGCTGGACCCGACAGGACTGGCAAAAAGTGCTCTTCACTGACGAGTCGCGGTTTTGTCTCAGCAGGGGTGATGGTTGGATTGAGCACGTCTGGGACCTGTTGGATCGAAGGGTGAGGGGTAGGGCCATTCCCCCCAGAAATGTCAGTGAACTTACAGGTGCCTTGGTGGAAGAGTGGGGTAACATCTCACAGCAAGAACAGGCAAATCTGGCACAGTCCATCAGGAGGAAATGCACTGCAGTAGTTAATGCAGCTGGTGGCCACACCAGATACTGACTGTTACTTTTGATTTTGACCCCCCCTTTGTTCAGAGACACATTATTCAATTTCTGTTAGCCACATGTCTGTGGAACTTGTTCAGTTTATGTCTCAGTTGTTGAATCTTGCTATGTTCATACAAATATTTACACATGTTAAGTTCGCTGAAAATAAACTCAGTTGACAGTGAGTTTACTACTGATTGACTCATCATCAAAGATATCTAGCACAACTGGGCGGAAAACAGAATTATTGATGTGCAAAACAATTGTGTCCAGAAAATGTTCAATTGAGTAAACTACCACGTAACATAGGACCTTGTTGCAGTTAGAAATAGTTGTCAGTGTGAATCAGTTCACAATTAACCTGTCTATCTCTAAATGTTGGCCACCAGAACATATTATTTATCTTCTGTGTCAAACCTATACTATATTCATCATGATAAACTGCATGTGCTAATTCGGTGCTAAAATTCACTGTGACCCAAATATGTGCAAACTGGTTCGTCAAAGAAGGACAGTGAAGAATGTAAAAAATGACAGGTCCCCAGATAAACCAGATTCGTCTCCACTAATCCAACATTTAACACAGCATCATGTTTTGAGTGACATAATGAAGCTACTGAAATGTGTACCTTTAACTTGCTGAATCTAAGTGTTGCTACATTTTTATTGCCACGGTAAATACATAGATATAGAACACCAAATTTACAACGGTCCTAATTTTCTGTATCAAGAGTAGACTCAAGATAATCACAAAGGCAAGGTAGGCTACAGTGTCTGATCTTTTCCGCTAATTGGTCTTTTGTACAAAACATCAGATTTGGGCTGCCTGTGTAAACACAAGCCATTGATACACAGACGTAAACACAGCCAATGATACATAGTACCGAGTTAAAAATTAACTGAGAAACCTGTTTGTAGTTCTTGCAATTGGACATTGACATTGACAAACAAACTATAATACACAAAATCTCTACACTACAGCAGTAGTTACCCACCCTGGTTCATGGAAAGCTACAGGATGAGCAAAAAAACGGACTGGCAATAAAGCAGGTGCATGGGCTGGTCTCACCGGAGAACATTTTCATATTTTGGTTTAAAAAAAGAGCCAGAGAAGCGACGCAGAAGCGGCCCATGAGCATGTTAAGAAATGTCCAACCCAGCAACTGTCATGATTTTTGCGCAGAATGATAATCATTTGGCTAACTGGTTGTTGTCCCATTAAACACACTCCGGGCTAATGGGCTGGTGTTTCAGAATAGCCCAGGAGGATTTCTGGATATTGTTCCACCACTAAAACTCATGATTCCACGGCACTGATCAAGGTCGTGATGATAAATTGATTAGATGCGTTGTGTGTGTAAGAGACAGGCATATGTCCCACAATTAATATTTACATTTTACATTTTAGTCATTTAGCAGACGCTCTTATCCAGAGCGACTTCCAGTAGTGAGTGCATACATCATGCATTTTTTTTTTTGTACTGGCCCCCCGTGGGAATCGAACCCACAACCCTGGCGTTGCACACACCATGCTGGCGTTGCAAACACCATGCTCTACCAACTGAGCCACAGGGAAGCCATGTATGTAATATGTAGGTCTTATTAAGTTTTGTTGTTGTTACGAAAATACCTGCACTTGTCCCTATTACCATTTAGCGTATTACTAGCCTTAATTAAAAGTAAAGTAAAAAGGAGGTTGGGGTCAATATTTATGACAGTAACTACAGAGAGCCCTACATTGGCCGTTGGGTAGGCTATCCGAATCGTCTGGCTATGTTTTCATAGCTACATCATGTCGATAAACTCTGATTTCTCCGAACCGCAGTGTAACTGGATCGGTTGTCAATCAGCCTGATGCTGTATCTCCCCTCCCCCTTCATCTCGCTCTTTCTCTTTTTCTCCCCCTATTCCCTCTGTTATCGGTAGAGGTCGCATGGCATTCGGTATGGAAAGAAGTAGTCGAACTATAACTCGAAGTGAACACATGGATAAACACTCCTACATGACAAAGCAGACAGGGAGTGAGCGCGCGACTGGAAAATAGAAACAGACGAACGTTTTTGGGAGAACATAGAACTATTTTGGCTATATCTTTTGCATGCAACGTTGATGCTGAGTTGTTGTAAACAATTTCAGTCAACGTTGTTTCATGTTTAGTTGCTGAAACATCTACGTTTTTTTTCCCGCAAAGTGAACTTTGAGAGTATTTTTCCTGCTGCGAACACAAATATATGTATGTATCGATAGAGCATCATTGCAGAAGCTTGATAGTGTTGAAGTGAGAGCACCAGCGGATGTGAGGAGAGAGTGTTTTGAGAGAACCAATCCTTTTTTTCTTTCAAGCCTTCTGTTTCTTTTTGTTTGGTAAAACAGTAGATAGAGAGAGAGAGAAATAGGGAGAGAGAGAGATATATATATATATAGAGAGAGAGAGTCACAGGCATTGGCGCTGCTTTCATGCCGTCAGTCTTGCGGACCCTGAGATGGACGTGAGATTTTATCCAGCACCCCCTTCAAGCGTGGGCTCATGTACATTACCAACTGATTCAAGTTGCCTGACCTCTTTGGACTATTATCACTGCAACAAGGTAATTACTATTACATACTCATTTGTAAGGCTATACATTGAGATTGGATGTTACATCCTTTTTTCAGTTGCGCGAATGTGTTGCATGCGGCTATACTGCATTTATCAACCATGCATATTGACAAATGTGACTTCATCTGAAATATAGTATCATGATATGCATTGCATACAGCCTTCAAAAAACATTTCATAATTGAGACTAATGCATTTCCTGAAACTTTCCTGCATCTTTGTAGCCTACTGCTCCGCAGTAACTCTTTGGAAGTTGACATCATCGTAGATGTTACCTCAAAAGGTGTATTGCTATGAGCAAGTTGCGAAACCTTTCACTGTGTATATAAATTGTAGGTAAAGGCGCGGTGCTGTAAAGTCCCACGCATAAATATGGTGCGTAAAATGCCTGTCCTATCCAGCGCAAACGAATAGCTAAATTGTATTCGAATACGGACTTAATTGCTCACAGTTTTCAGGGTTTACTTTCAACTACTCATAATTCATGCAAAATTACGCGTAAGTTTTTCCCTGCAGAAGAACATTATTTTATTTCATGACCTATTTTACACAATAGGTAATAACTGCATTCTCCACATGGTAAAAGTAACAATGACTAATTCATACCATAGCCACTCTGCATAACATATTTACACATAATAACAAATAATCAGAAAAACTATCATGATACACAATGGGAATTCACTATGTTTAGGGTAGACTAGCCTATATGCCTATGTCTTATAGCCAATGGTAGGCTACTGGTAACGCAATATATGAACGCTTAGCCTACTATTATCCTTTTCGCATCTATTTATCCTTTAACTCACATATTCATAGGCTATATGTACATGGATGCATGATATCCATGACAAGTAATCATATTTGATTGGAGCAGAAATGGGAACTCTTCCTAATGAGTTTATTGCCCTTGTGATAAAAACTGCACCTGCTGGCAAAGTTTCTCTTAACAGTTACTGGGTGGAGGAAAGCTAAAAAACGAACAAAGCAATTGAAGCCAAACATTTATGAGACATTATTTTCATCCCATATTGTAAAATGCATGATTGGTTCGCCATGTGTACGTTTGCGTCTATCCATATGTTCCAAATTACGCATTCGCTTATACCGCATCGAGCTCACATAGGCAAAAAAAATAATCCACAACATCTTGAACATATTCCAAACATTCTTCCTCATGTTGATTTTTAGTCTAGATTCGAATTTATCATGTGTACATTACTTACGTCCGCTTCCTTATATGTTCCCTTTGCAAACAGTTAAGATATGCCAGCCTGAGAATTTCATGTGCGTACTATAGCCTATAGGAAAGTGTTTTGCTCACAGAAAGAACGACCAGTTATAAAATACGATTGAGTATATGTTTCTAAATGCCTTAATTTTTTAATTAGAATGCACAATAATGGCACCAGAAGTAGCTCGCCATATTTTGAATTTAAAAAAGCATGAAGCTTATGTAGACAGCAGTGGCAATGAGTTTTGTTTCGCAATACTGTCCCAGTTCGTCTATGAGCTCTGTTATTATCAGATTTCCTCAGTCAAACAGAAAGCATTATAAGATCTCAAACCATACAAAAATATATGCATAAAGCATTAAAATAGTTGCTTTGTTAATTTTCCATTTGGCCCAATGCTCTCCATTTATAGGCTACCTAATAATATTATGTTTGATCTTGAATCACCTTATAGCACAAGTCTTCTTTATATAAACAACACCACAATAAAGTTTTGTTTATATTGAAGCCAGTGATGGATCAGAGGCATCTGTATTTTGCTATCCATTATGTCCCGCACCAGTTGACAATTGATCCAATCTGGCTGCCTCTCAATGCTGTGGTCAATGTAAAAGTTATGTAAACATTTTGTCAGTAAATACAAAGCTACGTGCTCCCAGATAGTGGATGATATGAATGAATTGTGTTTGCCTAGCGTAAGGCTGTATATGATAGCTATTCTTCTTAGCAATATAATGTTGTTTTTAATCCCTTTGCACTGTCACACACTTGTAGTCCTTTAAGATCAAATGTGGCTTGCCTTTCTATGATTTGGGCCCCATGATTCAATGAACTCTTGTTTGCACTCATTTTGCCATGTTGGGTAAGAGGAGATGGTGTTTGGTTCCATGGAGAGCATCATATAGCCTTGCCATTACTAAATTGACGCGTGTCCACACTGTACATTGTGACATACTATGTGTGCACTGTCACAGTGCACCTTAAGTGGCAAAACTAATATATATTTTTTATGACAGTTCACATTTGGATCAATCTTTTAAACTGTAGATGTGTGCAGTCTATGAGACTACCATATGGGAGTGAGTTATCACAGACATTTTAGTAATTGTATAGAATTGACCCCCCTAACTATGACTGATACAATGTCTTACAGTGTTGCAGCTGAACCGGAAGTGGCTATGGAAACCAGGCCATCCTGTATAAACAGCTTGTAGGCTACTTCCTGTGCTAGCTAACATGCTAACGTGCTAAAGTGAGGTGTCTGCATTCCTGCTGGTTTACTATAAACCAGGCCTCAGGTAAAATGGCAGCAATGTACAGATACACGTACAGGTCATAAACACCAAAAATCCACAATAGGGTTAATAATGTCAGGAACTTAAAGGATTTGTAAATTGTGTAAACTGAAACTGGTTTGACTGGATGTTTGGGTTTGTGATTGGTGCATTTCATGGATCTGGATCGACAAGCCATATCAAGGGCTCTGATGGGGAGCACGTCGTCTCCTCCACAAGTACATAATGGGGCGGTGTCCTGGACACTAGCAAGCTCAATGGGGAATCTCCACTGAAAATGTTTTTTAGTCCAGGATTAGGCCAACATCCCAAATATTTGAGTTTGAGGTGCATTCAATGATGCCATTTCTAAACAGCACAGATGCATGTATGTTTTTAGTGGAACAATGAATCTATTAAGTACATTTACATTTTAGTCATTTTGCAGACGCTCTTATCCAGAGCGACTTACAGTAGTGAATGCATACATTTCATTTCATGCATTTAAAAAAAAAAAATAATTGTACTGGCCCCCCGTGGGGCCCCCGTGTACAGACCTACAGTAAAGGCCTTATCTAGTAACTCGTTAGACCCTATCCTGATCTCAATCTAGAACAACCCAAGCATCCTCTTGAAACCAGACAATAACATATGAACAATAGTATATTGCACGTTTTAAAAGGGAAAGGGGGATACCTAGTCAGTTGTACAACTGAATGCATTCATCTGAAGTAAAAGAGAACCAAATCTACAACATAGCAGTGTAGAGTCAAAAAGATAGGAGATACTTGCGACTAAATGTATTCCCATATTAACTCTCTGGGCCTATCCCTTTTCAAATCTCTCCAAGTTGCATTGTCTTGCATTGCATGCGTCTCAGATGGCACCCTATTCCCTATATAGTACACTACTTTTGACTAAGGCCTATAGGGTCCCCCATAAGGCTCTGGTCAAAAGTAGTGCACTATATAGGGAATATGGTGCCATTTGGGATGCACACATTGTCACTGCACTTCGCTGTGAGTCATCCTCACTTTTAGCCCCAGATTCTCTCCTAATCTTTTTGAAGCCTCTCTGTATCTCTCCACTTCTCTCTCTCCTCCATGAGTGGGTGTATTGTTTGTTCAGTATAGCTCCATACACTTGGCGCATACCAGCGCTAAAGGGACACTACTTCCTCACAAATGCATGTTTCGTTGAGAGACTATTTGTCAAATGTATTATGACTTGTGCATACCCCGAGGCAGACTCACTTCTGTGAAATGAAGTTGGATAGATTACTGTATCTAGCTAGCTGCTCCAATTTTCTCCAGATCCTCCTCCAACATCAATGTGTCAGAAAGGGGACTCGGATATATAATTAGATGGGTTGGATTGGAAATTCAGTGGCGTAGATGTAGTGTACTGTACATATTTGCATTACGTAAGTATATAGTACAGTGTGTACAAAAGTATACGGACAAAGGTATTGTGGCTCTGTTAGTCGTAACACTCTATGGTGGTGTGTGTGTGTGTGTGTGTGTGTGTGTGTGTGTGTGTGTGTGTGTGTGTGTGTGTGTGTGTGTGTGTGTGTGTGTGTGTGTGTGTGTGTCATGCATTTCTAATTGGTGTTATGCCTCGAGGCAAGATCTATGGAGCATATGATTTAATGGGAGTAAGCCTCAGGTGTACAATTTTTCCTGTGTTTCCTCCATACACCATATATAATGTACACTCTGAAGTCCACACAGTAAGAACTGCCCTGATTAAGGCTGACTTCCTTAATCCCAATTGGCCACCACAAGGTACTCAATGCTATTTGAGTATCGTTTAACTGCTTTTTACAAATATGGCAGATACAAAACTATACATAACCCCTATTATCGTTTGGGAGATTCCAATTTCACCCATATCTACATAATACAATTGTTGATGGAATAGTCCAAAATATGACCACAGTGGGGGGTGGTCTTTCTTATGTTTAATCTCACAGAACGTCTTATTTCTTCCCATTCTCTTGTAACATGACCTTAATGGAAATAGAAAATGAATTGTTATTCTAGCATTACCACATTCTGTACACAGAAAAGTGAATTAAGTGGAAGTAAGCGGTCTTGGGTGTTTTACCCCCCATTCATACATTTTGCTGACTGGAGAATCCGAGCAAGAACTACTAGTCTCCCTGGAAAAGCGTTAACCCATGCATACTGTAACTGAAGGAATGCCAGGCAGAAGAGCACATGCAAAAATCATTCTGTAGCTCCACTGGCACTGGTAGTACTCCAACAGGCCACCGTACATCACACTCAACCAAAACCACCTCAAACTAAAATATAGTAAAATGAAAAAAGTACACATACATTTGGGGGTAGTTCGTACAGTAGGCTACATTCGCTGGATGTACAGTACAGTTCGTTCATGTTCTGTACTAGTTGAATGGTTGTCACCGCTTCCTGATATTAATCAGGCGTTCCTCCAATGTGCCCGAGCATCTCTTTATTTACGTTGCCGGCAGTGGCAATGTCAAAAGGTTATGGGGGGAAATCAGGTAGCCTGGAGCAGATTATATCTCTGAGTTAATGATAAGTACAGAGCCATTCTCTGGGGAAGCTGAGCTGAAATTGCCTTCCACACAGTGCCTACACCATTACCTCGGAAAATGATTTCTAGCCAGCCTCCCCTCGTCGTTGTGGTATGACTTATTTATTCAAAACACAACAACAAATAGCAACAAGGAGCAACGGGGAACTGCGATCAGTTTCATAAAAAATTAAAAATAAAAAAAGTAATGCATTTTAAGCGAGTCAATCATATTTTTTGGACGGGAGAAAAGTAGCAGTTACGGAGGAGAGAGATGGTTATGTCAACGTGCTTCTCATTTCTTTCACATAATTTGAACGGGCAAAAAAAGAAGACATCTAAAAAGAACAAACCTGCCTTTATTTCGATACCGTGCCATTGTTAACCTAATTGATAGCTGTCCTGCTTTCATATAGGCCTACCTGTCATATTACTAGTCACAGACAGTGGCTGTGACTGTGACTAGGCCATTTACTGTGAAACGTTGCTGGCTCTATAAACAATAGGAAAGGGATCCAGTAATGCCTGCAGTAAATAAGAATCGGGTCCTAAGGGATTAAACCTGGACTCCAGTTTAACCTGCAGAAGAAAGAGCCACACAGACACAATGCCAAGGCCTACGGTGCTGCAGCCTGCAATCCCACAGCTCTCCATGCTTAGCCCTGACTCGTAGCATTAGTGTCATGGCATCACTATTTGAAGCATTGACAGTTTGCAAAGTTTAATGTACAAAATGTCTCAAAATAGGTAGAATAGTTTTAGTTTATCACCTGCATCCAAATTAGATTCATACCCGTTTGCTTTTGGTAATTGGGTGAAACATATCAGTGTATTGTATACTGTGATTGCTACATAATACTCTTGTTATATCAATAGCTTGAGCCACTTTTTATGTATATAAAGTGTACTATTCATTAATTGGGATTAATTCCAATTCAAGATGTAATGCATTAAGACACATTTGCATAGATCATTTAAATCATTTGCGTGCGTAATCATCACAGCTATGCTGCACAGTAAGTGAATCATAGTCACGTTCTGTAATGACAGAAGAAATGAATGGTCTACATGGTGATTTGTGTTGGACCCCCCTGTATGCTTGCCCCTCGCAAAATCATATTAACTCTCATTATTGTCATTGCTGTTGAAGCACACACAGTGTAGTGCCGACCTCTGGCCCCTTGATCTCCTGTTCTCCTGTTCTTGATGGGGGGGGGGGGGGGGGGGGGGTGCTGCTTGGGTGGTGTACCAGGGTGCTTAAAACGATACCCCTCAGGAAACAGTGGGATCCCCAGTAGCACCTCTCTCGCTCTCGCTCTCTTTCTGTCCCTCTCTCTTTAATGTTCTCTCATTTTTTGCTCTCTTCCTCTTGCTCTCGCGCTCTCTTTCTCTCTCTCGCTCTCTCCATAGCTGTTTCATATTCAGGGGACTTGTTTGTTTGGGGGGGTGAGAGGTTTTGAGGGGGGAAGAGAATGATTTGGGTGGGTGGGTAATAGGGGCACAAGGGCATGTGCCCCCTCAGATTTGTCCTGTTTAAAACATATTCAGATGTTAAATGAATTACTAAACTTTATCATAATTATTTATTTGAAGATCTGTCAGTGGTATTTTGTGGAGGGGGCACATTGAATGGACCAGGCAAAGAGCCCCCCCCCCCATTCTCCCTAGTAAAGTGGTTCCTTCCAAGGTGCACCATGGAGCAAAGATATGCTAGGCAGGATGCTAGATACTTTAGTGCATGCAGACAGTATCTCCGGTGGAGAAGGAGAGAAAGTGTCGAGTTTGATTTGATTTTAGCTGCCGGTGATGGGCAGGAGGTATGTTTGTAAATTAATTTGATCAAGCAATTTAGCCTATTGATTCCTTCTTGATGAATAAATAAACAAACAGGTTTTGCTGTTCCTCAGTAATACTAGCCACCTAGCAATTGTATGAAGTTGGCTTTAGCTAGACAGCTAGCTAATCTCCCAATCTCCCAACCTCATAACTAGCAACCAAGCCATTTCAGGCTATCAATCAAGTTAGAGTAGCTTGTCTAACTATCTTAGCCGGCATGCCTGCTGGCAAGGTTGCTAGACTTTAGAAAAGCAAGCAATTACTAAATGTACTGAATTGGACTCACATTCCTTTCAATCCTTTACCCAGATTTTAGCAGAGATGCAGATAAGCATATTTAGGGTTATGATACAATACCAGTGTGGCAGTTGTACTAAACTCCTAAGGCATAAAAGTTCTTAAGGAATCAATGTGCATCTGTGGCGCAGAAGGTCCAAGCCTAGCCAGCAGGGCCAAGCCTAGCCAACTCTGCTGCCGCAGTGCACCTCCGCACCACAACCACTGCTTCCGTGTCCCCCGCTGTGCCGCCAGGGGCACCGCCGACACTGCAGTCCCTCGTAATGCCACCAGGGGCACCGCCAACACTGCAGCACAGAGTTTCTAAACCCAGAGGTGCAAGATCGCGAGACTTTCAGGAACGCTTGTGAAATAGAGCAAACAGACCAGGCCGAGGTTTTGGGTTTAAGAAGTCAACGAGACAAGTAAAAAAATCTTCCTTAGTTGTTAATTTTCTCAAAATCTAAAGCCACAGCCTAGATTCGAACTAATGTCTTAAGTAGTTGAAAATTCTATTACTCCAACCTTGTGAAAGTGACAAAGGATTTAATTAGCCTTTTCTTAATAAAAGCCTCTTTGTTTGGACTGCACTCCTCACACCTCTTCCTTTACCTTTGAGTCATTGCCTAGACCCCCTAGACCAGTGGTCACCAACCTTTTCTGAGTCAAGATCACTTTCTGATTCAAAATGCAAGCCGAGATCTACCGCTCAGGATTTAAAAATGAAAATGTAAGCCTATACATCATTAACCAATTTTTAACAGTTCTGTCGGAATGAGACTTGTGCAGTAGGCTATATGCTCAATATATTATCACTGCTTATTGGCTATACTTGAATTGCCCTGCCAATGTTGTTCTTCTCAGACTATTTTGAAAATTTTATTTAAATGTTTTACCATGCCTTCAGAAAGTATTCAGGTCCTTGACTTTTTCCACATTTTGTTGAATTTAAAAATAATAAAATGTAGATTTTGTCACTGGCCTACACACGATATATCATAATGTCAAAATGGGATTAGGTTGTTGCAATTTTTAAAAATTAATTAAAAATGAAAAGCTGAAATGTCTTGAGTGAGTAATTATTTAACCCCTTTGTTATGGCAAGCTTAAATATGTTCAGGAGTAAACATTCGGCTTAAAAAGCCACATAGTAAATTGCATGGACTAACTCTGTATTCAGTAATAGTGTTTAACATGATTTTTGAATGACTACCTCATCTCTGTACCCCACATATACAATTATCCGTAAGGTCCCTCAGTCGAGCAGTACATTTTAAACACAGATTCAACCACAAAGACCAGGGAGGTTTTCCAATGCCTTGCAAAGAAGGTCACATATTGGTAGATGGGTAAAACAAGGACATTGAATATTCCTTTGAACATGGTGAAGTTATTAATTACACTTTGGATGGTGTATCAATACACCCAGTCACTACAAAGATACAGGCATATTTCCTAACTCAGTTGCCGAAGTGGAAGGAAACCTCTCAGGGATTTCACCATGAAGCCAATGGTGACTTTATTAACCGTTACTGTAATGGCTGTGATACAGTAGGATAAAACTGAGGTTGGATCAACAACATAGTAGTAACTCCACAATACGAACCTAACTTACAGAGTGAAACGAAGTAAGCTTGTACAAAATAAAAATATTCCAAAACATGCTTCCTGTTTGCAACATGGCACTAAAGTAATACTGCAAAAAAATGTGGCAAAGCAATTCACTTTTTGTCCTGAATACAACGTGTTATGTTTGGGGCAAATCCAATACAACACATTACTGATTAACACTCTCCATATTTTCAAGTATAGTGGTGGCTGCATCATGTTATGGGTATGCTTGTAATCGGTAAAAACAATTAACAGAATGCAGCTAAGCACAGGCAAAATCCAAGAAGAAAACCTGGTTCAGTTTTTGAAAATAATAATATGCAAATGTTGCACAATCCAGGTCTGGAAATCTCTTAGAGACTTACCCAGAAATACTCACAGCTGTAATCGCTGCCAAAGGTGCTTCTACAAAGTATTGACTCAGGGGGGTGTGAATACATATGTAAATGAGATATTTCTGTATTTCATTTTCTGAAATGTTGCAAAAATGTCCAAAAACTTTTTTTCACTTTGTTATTATGTGGTATTATTGTGTGTAGATGGGTGAGAACACAACAAACACAACACAACAAAATAAGTCAAGAGGTATGTTGTCTCTACTGAGAAAAGGAGACACAGTCTTCCAGCTAATGGCGAAACTTAAGTCGCACTGCATTATTTCTGCCTCATGCGCCAATTCATGTTGTTACTCCTATGACCAGAGAAAGTTAAATATTCCTCTATATTAAAAACTGTGCATGCACAGTGATCTGAGCTATCTGATTGGTCAGCGGTAGGCTTATATGTGCACTTGATTTGCTCTAGGTCTGCCGGGTAGGCGGAGTTCTACCTTCAAACACATGAAATGGTTCACCGCCAAGCAGTGCTAAACAAAAAAGAAGCCAATTCAACAGGTAAAGAGGTATGCTTAATATGCTTACTAAAATTGACAGAATTAGGCATGATGATTATGGCTCTAGATTGCAGGAAAAATCTGTTTCAGGTGTATGAAAAATGCACAATTTACGAACTTGCAGAGGGGGATAAGCCCCCTGCCGGACCACCCCCCATCATCCACATGTACTTCGTGCCCCCTCTAAATTACGTTGGCCCTGGGGGGGGGGGGGGGGGGGGGGCACTTTATTTTTCAGCCACCGTGTCTGTAATGTCTCTCAGCGATATGGAAACCAAAATGAGCCTTGCCAACAGATGTGTTCCAGCATAGATAGTGACTTGAAAGACACATGTTTATTGTTTTAGTGCACTTTGTGTGATTCAAACTAGAGGTCTTCACGGATCCACAGTGGGTCCGGATGGAGAATTCGAAATAATGTCTGGGTCGGATCTGATTGTCACGGTTCTAGGGTATGTGTAATTTTAACTGACTTTTCCGAAAGGGCCCGTACAGTTTCGAACGCGACTGCTGCAGTAGAGAGAGAGATACATATGATAATTTATGCTGCTGCTCTTGCCTTTCACAAGAGTGGAGCGTGTCATGTGTAGCTTGTTGTTGGCCAATCATAAGTCATATAAGCAGCAATAGGCTACAGTCATTGGGCCTCGCTCCATGTGTGGCAAAAGTTAGGAGATATCTAATCACAGGAGGCTGCTGAGGGGAGGACGGCTCATAATAATGGCCGGAACAGAGTGAGTGGAATGGATGTATTTGATACCATTCCAGTTATTCTGCTCTAGCCATTACCACAAGCCCGTCCTCCCCAATTAAGGTGCCACCAACCTCCTGTGTATCTAATCAATGGAAGATGAAATTAAAGTGACGGAAAATAAATAAAAAGTTAAAGGAGAAGGATAGGCTACAACGATATATATTCTTATATTCTGTTATTTGTAACTGTAGGATGAGAGAGCGCTTGCACTGCAGCATCAGTTAGCATAGCTAGCTAACTAGTTTCTCCTGGTTTGATGCAGTCCAAGACAGGTACTACGTAATCATATTTGATGATAAATAACCTAGCTATGGCAGATATTAGTCTACTATAGCGTGAGTCGGCCTGGTTGGTTGCTGTCTCTCCCTCTCTCCTTCCTGCTCCCCATGTCACTCGCTCACAGTACGGCCCCTCCCACGCCTGCTAGAGCGGTACCCCTCTCCCTCCTTTCATGCTTTATCAGCTGCTCCGGTTAATAAACCAGGTCTGGAGTCGACCAGGTCTATAAGGATCAGGTCTAGTTGTCCTCGGGTCTGTTCGGAACGGGTCTCTATATTTAAAACAAACATTTATTTATATCGGATCCAGGTGGGAAAGCCCCAATTCCATTTTGGAACGGGTCCAATGTTTTGGACCTATGAAGACCTCTAGTTCAAACCCAAACTGCATGAAGTGCTGATTGATGGATCTGAATTAAAGAAGAGAGAAAAAAAGGGAGTGAGTCAGAGGTGAGAATCTGTTCTGTGCGACTTAACCGTTTCCTCACTCACTTGAATTGCGAAGGGGGAAAACCCTGACAGTGTTTCACTGCAAGAGACATTCACAGGTTCAGCCCTTTGCTTTCAGCACACCTACCTACCATTCGAGAACACAAACCTTTCTCTAACAAAGTTTGAAAGCTCTCTCAGTTTTTTTGGCCAAAAAATATGGATATCCGCCGCGAAACAGCACTGAAAATGATGGAAGTATACGTGTTGCACCAAAGGAACAGTTGTTGTCAGTGACATTCGACATCATCCACATGCTTGCGCTTTTCATTTATGTTTTACTCTTGGTCACAGTGTTAACCTCTCGTTATGTTTGCTCGGGCAGATGCAACGTCCATGCAATGTTCATGCAACCTGCATCATAAACATGATGATATCTTAATATTTTGATATCTTTACTTAAGTTGGTTTTTCAACAACAATCCAAATATAGCCCTAGTGTAATATAACAGTGAAAGCATATACTGTGTGTTGACCTAGGTGTTGACCTATTTCATTGACACTGCCCTGGATTTCTCACCTGTCCTAGAATGCAATTAACACGCTTTATTCAAGACACAGCCCAATTAACACAGGAACACATTAGTATATCATACGTTCCAGACAGTGCTTGTCAACACTCCGAGACACCCCTCAGCGTACACCTCCAGATTCTAA
This sequence comes from Salmo salar, assembly GCF_965601325.2. Taxonomy (NCBI): domain Eukaryota; kingdom Metazoa; phylum Chordata; class Actinopteri; order Salmoniformes; family Salmonidae; genus Salmo; species Salmo salar. The sequence continues at coordinate 47,969,061 of NC_138302.1, read as the reverse complement.
CCTATTTCGCATAACAACGTTCTAGGACTGGAAGAATACAGTGTCTCGCCTATAGTCTCATAGTTGCATTTTCGGAAAGGTTGAATGGCTGGTGGTTGGTGGTTGGTGATTGCTTGCTACAGGCAGGAAATGAAACATTGAAAGAGAGGGAAGAAGGGGGAAAAACATTTCATGGAGACTTGACAGGTCATAGTGTGGAAAGTTTGACATGGTCTGGACGTGGCTGATACTGTATCTCTGGTGATTATCGGGACGTTTCAGAGTGACGGAGCTAAAATAGTTATTAGTTCAGTCTGGTGATAAGAAAGCGAGGCCTCCGACAAAGGCTGCATCCCAAATTGCAACCTATTTCCATTATAGTGCACTATGGGCTCTGGTCAAAAGTAATGCACTATATAGGAAATAGAGTGCCATTTGGGACACAACCCAATTCCAGGGCCAAACGATGAGGCAAGAATTTGCAGCCAAGTGTTATCTGCTCTTATAAGACCAAGACCCATCTCCTCTGTGGTGAGATTTTATTAGCAGGTAGGCTACAAGCAACAGCTGATACTGACCAGATTTCTCTCCAAACATTTTCATTATGTTACTGTATACCTGTCTTTGCAAGAGGAGGCCGCAGTTTGTGCTCTTTTTAACATCTTACCACAGTCACTTCTTCCAATATCAATGTGCATTTTCTTGGAAAGTCTGAGCGATTCCAGTGATCCCAGATTCCATAGGATAATTGTAGAAATGCGATAAACAAACTGTCGGCGGAGTGGAAAAATGCAGCTGTTGGGTGTATTAAGACTGGGTCGGCGAGGCTGGGCAAACACGAACAGTTGTCTTAGCTTCCTGTGGCATGTCCTGTGCAAACACACAGTGGAGATGGCTGGCTCGGGGCCGGGCTTTACTAAGTGCCTTTGGGCCTGGTTGAGTACACACACGGACCCTTCCAGAATCCTACCCCCTTCTCCCCGTCCCACCCCCTCCTTGCACGGCCATTGTCCACTCCTCACTATTCAGACACCTTTTTACACATTTTGTTACGTTACAACCTTATTCTAAAATCGATAAAATTATTTTTTCCCTCATCAATCTACACACAATACCCCATAATGACAAATAAAAAAATGTTATTTAGCAATTTTTGCACATGTATTAAATATAAAAACTGAAATAACACATTTACATAAGTATTCAGACCCTTTCCTCAGTACTTTGTTGAAGTACCTTTGGCAGCGATTACAGCCTCGAGTCTTCTTGGGTATGATGCTACAGGCTTGGCACACCTGCATTTGGGGAGTTTCTCCCATTCTTCTCTGCAAATCCTCTCAAGATGTGTCAGGTTGGATGGGGAGCGATGCTGCACAGCACTTGTCAGGTCTCTCCAGAGATGTTCGATCGGGTTCAAGTCCGGGCTCTGGCTGGGCTGCTCAAGGACATTCAGAGACTTGTCCCAAAGCCACTCGTGCGCTGTCTTGGCTGTGTGCTTAGGGTCGTTGTGCTGTTGGAAGTTGAACCTTTGCCCCAGTCTGAGGTCCTGAGCCCTCTGGAGCAGGCTTTTATCAAGGATCTCTCTATACTTTGCTCTGTTCATCTTTCCCTCAATCCTGACTGGTCTCCCAGTCCCTGCCGCTGAAAAACATCTCTACAACATGATGCTGCCACCACCATACTTCACCGTAGGGATGGTGCAAGGTTTCCTCCAGACGTGATGCTTGGCATTCAGGCCAAAGAGTTCAATCTTGGTTTCATCAGACCAGAGAATCTTGTTTCTCAAAGTCTGAGAGTCCTTTAGGTGCCTTTTGACAAACTCAAAGCGGGCTGTCATGTTCCTTTTACTAAGGAGTGTCTTCCGTCTGGCCTCTCTACCATAAAGACCTGATTGGTGGAGTGCTGCAGAGTTGGTTTTCCTTCTGGAAGGTTCTCCCATCTCCACAGAGGAACTCTGGAGCTCTGCTAGATTGACCATCGGGTTCTTGGTCACCTCTCTGACCAAGGCCCTTCTCCCCAGATTTCTCAGTTTGGCCGGGCGGCCAGCTCTAGGAAGAGTCTTGGTGGTTCCAAACTTATTCCATTTAAGAATGATGGAGGCCACTGTGTTTTGCTCTGACACAATGCTGTCTCAGAGCTCTACGGACAATTCCTTTGACCTCATGTCTTGGTTTTTGCTCTGATATGTACTGTCAACTGTGGGACCTTATATAGATAGATGTGTGCTTCTCCAGATCATGTTCAAAAGTTGAATTTACCACAGGTGGACTCCAATCAAGTTGTAGAAACATCTCAAGGATGACCAATGGAAACAGGATGCACCTGAGCTCAATTTTAAGACTCATAGTAAAGGGTCTGAATACTTATGTAAATAATGTATTTATGTTTTTTGTTTTTAATACATTTGCTAACATGTCTAAAAACCTGTTTTGCCTGATGAGAGAAAAAAGTATTTATTCAATTTTAGAATAAGGCTATAACGTAACAAAATGTGGAACAGTCAAGGGGTCAGAAAACTTTCCGAATGCACTGTTCGTCAAATTAATATGGTGGAAACCAGTTGGAGCTATTGCTAATATGTACCCAGTTGTGTCAGCTCCGGAAAAAGGGTAACTGACGAGGGCGGATGGAAGGACACATCTTCCTAGAATGAAACTCAACCATGGTTTCTCTCTAAGCACCTTTCTCTTTTAGGAAGAGAACAACACAGAGAATGTTCTGATTGGTGTATGATACTTGAGAAGGACAAAGAAAATGTTCTAAGTGCAGTAGTATTCCTGATTGAAATGTTCACAGGGCTACAATGGCATGTTATCATTGATGGTGCAGAGAGAGTGAGATGAGGTTAACCTCAAATAAACAAAAGAGGTAGAGTTGGCCTGTTTGTGTTCATTTAGGGATGGAACACAAGTCAAGGCCGCACATATGAACACAGTACAGTATATGTTTCTGTAGGTAACCCTACTCTTTGACTCTATGAGAATCTATATGGGGTGGCAGGTAGCCTAGTGGTTAGAGCGTTGGGCCAGTAACCGCAAAGGTTGCTAGATCGAATCCCCTGAACAAGGCAGTTAACCAACTGTTCCTAGGCCGTCATTGTAAAATAAGAATGTGTTCTTAACTGACTTGCCTAGTTAAACAAAGGTAAAAAAAAAAAAAATATATATATATATATATATACTGCTCAAAAAAATAAAGGGAACACTTAAACAACACATCCTAGATCTGAATGAAAGAAATAATCTTATTAAATACTTTTTTCTTTACATAGTTGAATGTGCTGACAACAAAATCACACAAAAATAATCAGTGGAAATCCAATTTATCAACCCATGGAGGTCTGGATTTGGAGTCACACTCAAAATTAAAGTGGAAAACCACACTACAGGCTGATCCAACTTTGATGTAATGTCCTTAAAACAAGTCAAAATGAGGCTCCGTAGTGTGTGTGGCCTCCACGTGCCTGTATGACCTCCCTACAACGCCTGGGCATGCTCCTGATGAGGTGGCGGATGGTCTCCTGAGGGATCTCCTCCCAGACCTGGACTAAAGCATCCGCCAACTCCTGGACAGTCTGTGGTGCAACGTGGAGTTGGTGGATGGAGCGAGACATGATGTCCCAGATGTGCTCAATTGGACTCAGGTCTGGGGAACGAGCGGGCCAGTCCATAGCATCAATGCCTTCCTCTTGCAGGAACTGCTGACACACTCCAGCCACATGAGGTCTAGCATTGTCTTGCATTAGGAGGAACCCAGGGCCAACCGCACCAGCATATGGTCTCACAAGGGGTCTGAGGATCTCATCTCGGTACCTAATGGCAGTCAGGCTACCTCTGGCGAGCACATGGAGGGCTGTGCGGCCCCCCAAAGAAATGCCACCCCACAATATGACTGACCCACCGCCAAACGGGTCATGCTGGAGGATGCTGCAGGCAGCAGAACGTTCTCCACGGCGTCTCCAGACTCTATCACGTCTGTCACGTGCTCAGTGTGAACCTGCTTTCATCTGTGAAGAGCACAGGGCGCCAGTGGCGAATTTGCCAAACTTGGTGTTCTCTGGCAAATGCCAAACGTCCTGCACGGTGTTGGGCTGTAAGCACAACCCCCACCTGTGGACGTCGGGCCCTCATACCACCCTCATGGAGTCTGTTTCTGACCGTTTGAGCAGACACATGCACATTTGTGGCCTGCTGGAGGTCATTTTGCAGGGCTCTGGCAGTGCTTCTCCTGCTCCTCCTTGCACAAAGGCGGAGGTAGCGGTCCTGCTGCTGGGTTGTTGCCCTCCTACGGCCTCCTCCACGTCTCCTGATGTACTGGCCTGTCTCCTGGTAGCGCCTCCATGCTCTGGACACTACGCTGACAGGCACAGCAAACCTTCTTGCCATAGCTCGCATTGATGTGTCATCCTGGATGAGCTGCACTACCTGAGCCACTTGTGTGGGTTGTAGACTCCGTCTCATGCTACCACTAGAGTGAAAGCACCTTCAGCATTCAAAAGTGACCAAAACATCAGCCAGGAAGCATAGGAACTGAGAAGTGGTCTGTGGTCCCCACCTGCAGAACCACTCCTTTATTGGGGGTGTCTTGCTAATTGCCTATAATTTCCACCTGTTGTCTATTCCATTTGCACAACAGCATGTGAAATGTATTGTCAATCAGTGTTGCTTCCTAAGTGGACAGTTTGATTTCACAGAAGTGTGATTGACTTGGAGTTACATTGTGTTGTTTAAGTGTTCCCTTTATTTTTTTGAGCAGTGTATATGCTGAATGAAGCTTTTCTGATAAAGGATAGTTCTGTATAAACTATAATCAATACTACAGTCCGTTGTCATAAAGATTAGAAATGCTTCTAAGAGTTATGTAAGCCTTCTAGTAGTAGTCAGGCATTATATTTATGCCATAGGTCTTGTGATCTCTATCTCAAGTTTCAATTGCTACAGATTTTCTTTTTAAATCAGTAAGGAACAATGAGATGTATTGCTAATGGCACTGTGTCGGGGCTCTCTCTGTGTTTCACATGCTGTGACTTAAGACTGCTCAATAAGCCAGGGGCCACATCGGTTTGGTCCTCTGCCACGTCTCCATGTCTAGTGTGTGCCAAGTGTATGGTTTTCCTGCCTGTGTATCACTCACGCGGCAACTGTTCCTTCAGACAGGCTCAGGTTAAAGCATAACTTGCATATTTTGGTTTGTTGTAATGTTGCTGTCTTTATTATTTTGTCTCTCCCAGAAATGCTATATTGAGTTGATATTGCTCCTCCTTCTGCTTTTTGTCCCCTACTGTTGCTGATTGGAATGTGATGTGTCGGTGTAGCCGAGATGGGAGTGTGTTCAAAATGCAAACAAGGGCATTGCTCTCTCGTCGCCGCTTTCACTTAATCTTTTAAACAAAGGCATTGACATTTGGCTCTGCTTTCTGAGAATTGCACTCTGACAGATTGTATGTGCGTACGGGTAACAGTTCATAATGCAGGCACTAAAAGTTGGCCGTCAGAACTGGATTTTTGCCCTTCCCGAAACACTATGTAAATGTGCTTATTTAAAAGCATCTTTATTGTATCGTCTAGAATCTAGATGGTTAGTAAAAGCGGCTTTTTTTGCTATCTGTAAGCCTACTTTTCCTCAGGACTTTACCCAGAATCAATTACGAAGATTGGCTAAGTCAATTCAGTGTCTTGTTTTCTTTGCACCCCGTTGCTCTGAGGAAATAATTACACCCCGTTCAAATACGAGTCGGTGTGAAAACGGCTCGAGGGTCACTGATATTATGCCGGATACTTAAATTGCCTTAGGACCTGATGTTGAGCCGCGCATAGCCGTCCGCTCAACTGCCTGTGAATGTTATATGCCCTGCGATGCCATAATTGCCTATTTGTAGAAGGGAGGGAATCTGAGGTTACAGTTTGACTTAGCAGTTAAGAATAGTTGGAGGGACTATTAACGCTTTGCAAGGAAGCTCATTTAAACATTCCTTTGATGTTTCATCAGGGAGATCAGATCAATCGAAACTCTTATCCTACTATATGGCTCAGTAATGATGGAAATTATGAATGCACTGGCAGATGAAGCACTGAGAGGAATGTTTTGACTAGTGAATTTAGGTTGTTTTGTATCTGTCAAGGGGTCAGTGTGAGTGATTACAGTAATTCCTTTCACAGCTCGGCCGTATAAAAACTTTACCTCCTGGCTCCTTAAGCTGTAGTTTCCCCCCACCTGATATCTTCTCTGATCGAACCAAAGGACTCAGATGAGAATAAATTGAAATGTTTGCTTTTTTGGATGTGGCCCCCACTCTGTACAAACTGTACCGAATGAAATAGCAGTAACATTTTGTCAGGTTTTCACTGACACCAGCCTCTCTTAATCAGGTGGGTTTTTGGCAGGCAATGTCTGTTCCCAGGTGCGACACTTTAATGCTATGTTAATTGAGTTCAAAGGAAGCTAATCAGAACATTCTAATGAAGTTACAAATTGGCTAAACCTGCTCTATTGGACTCCGATCGATGACTTGTTCGATTCTGCTGTTCACTTTTTGCTGTTATGCATAACTGTGGGAATGGGTGAATTATTTAAATTACTCACAAAAAGTCAAGGACGTTATTGACATGAAGAGAAGTACAGGCAAAGGTTAGCTATGTAGTTGAGCTTGTGTGCATTTGGACTGTCATTAACTGGGTTTGGCCACACGCCAACATGCTACTATTTTCTCCTCATTTCAAATACTACGCTGTTAAAATACCTTAAGGGAAAAGGCAGTTGAATATTTGTAATACGGCTTGCATTGTGCACTTTCAATGAGTTTCAAGATGAGTTATCCTCCGCAGCCTTCCCTTTGACATTTCAGAGGTATGCAACTTTTGAAGCATGGATTTACTGTAATCTATTTTTCATTTTTTTCTTCAATTATTGATGTGTGGTTGAGTTATAAACTGTAATTGGAGTTATTTTATTTTGCCATGCCATATCGTAAATTGTGAGGCCATGTTGCAAAAATATACTTTTGTTATAATGTTTATATATTGTTGCATGTAAATCCTAGTAAACCCTACTAGAATACTAGTAATAATTGTTTTCCAAATAATTTATCCACTTGAGGCCCCCCATGCTCCACTCTAGGCCCCCCAACCCCCGGACAAACAACCCACTGTTGTAGGATTGTTAGCTCATCGCTCTCATTCTGTCTCGCTTCAGCATGTTGGTCTGCCATCAGCAAAATTTGCAGGAAACTTCAAAGTTGCAGAGGAAATGGGGAGGGAGGTTTTGCCTAGCCACTGTGCCCAGGTTAATTAGGCCACATTGTTGACAAAAAAGGCAGATGCTGTGGATAATGCTGCCATCGTCGTCGAGGCAGAGGACAAGTATGCGTAGCCTATGTATCTGATGCTGTCTGGTCAAAAAGAGTATGGTATGTCATACTCTTTTTGACCATACAACATCAGATACATGGGCTAGATATCCACTAAACAAACATATCAATGCAACATGCAACAATTTCAAAGATTTTACTGAGTTACAGTTCCTATGAGGAAATCAGTCAATTGAAATAAATTCATGAGGCACTAATCTATGGATTTCACATGACTGGGAATATAGGTACATTAAAAACAGGTAGGAGCGTGAATCAGAATCAGAAAACCAGTCAGTATCTGGTGTGACCACCATTTGCCTCATACAGCAGGACACATCTCCTTCGCATAGAGTTGATCAGGCTGTTGATTGTGGCCTGTGGAATGTCCCGCTCCTCTTCAATGGCTGTGCAAAGTTTCTGGATATTGGCGGGAACTGGAACACGCTGGCGTACACGTCGATCCAGAGCATCCCAAACATGCTCAATGGGTGACATGCCTGGTGAGTATGCAGGCCATGGAAGAACTGGGATATTTTCAGATTCCATGAATTGTATACAGATCTTTGCAACAAGGTGCACCTGTGTAATGATCATGCTGTTTAATCAGCTTCTTGATATGCCACACCTGTCAGGTGGATGGATTATATTGGCAAAGGAAAAATGCTCACTAACAGGGATGTAAGCAAATTTGTGCACAACATTTGAGAGAAATAAGCTTTTTGTGCGTATGGAACATTTCTGGGATCCTTTATTTCAAGCTCATGAAACATAGGACCAACACTTTACATGTTGCGTGTTTAGACTTTTGTTCACTATTCTAAGACAGATGGGAGTTGTTTCGCTCGCGCGGATGCTATTGCTGGTGAGATCGTTTCAGCCACAGTGCACTGTTTGGATGCTGGAATTGTTTTGGATGAACATGTGAAGGTAACCTACTTTTTAAAATGATTTGTTTGACAAGCAGATGAAAACATCATGACTGCTTGTGTTCATGGCACATTAAAAGGTCATGCATTTTTATTGACTGGCCTCTGCCTGGTTGCCTCCAAATGACTGAATCAGAGATACTTTAATGTTATTTTAATTGAGTTCAAAGGAAGCTAATCAGAACATTCTATTGGACTCCGATCGACGGCTGGTTCGTTTCTCCTGTTCTCTTTTTGCTGTTATGCATAACTGTGGGAGTCGGTGAATTATTTAAATTACTCACAAAAAGTCAAGGACGTTATTGACATGAAGAGAAGTACAGCATAGGTTAGCTATGTAGTTGAGCTTGTGTGCATTTGGAATGTCATTAAATGGGTTTCGCCACACGCCAACACGCAACTATTTTCTCCATTTCAAATACTACGCTGTTAAAATACTGTACCTTAAGGGAAAAGGCAGTTGAATATTTGTAATACAGCCTGCATTGTGCACTTTAAATGAGTTTCAAGATGAGTTATCCTCCACAGCCTCCCCTTTGACATTTCAGAGGTATGTAACTTTTGAAGCATGGATTTACTGTAATCTATTTTTTGGCTTTTTTTCTATTATTGATGTGTGGTTGAGTTATAAACTGTAATTGGAGTTCTCAGCATTTTTTTTTTGCCATGCCATATGCAGTTACTCTAGCTGTCAGTGCTAGCATACTGCAGTTAGCGCAATCTGCTAACAAAGTAGTTCATGCAGCATGCTAATAAACGGACCAAAATGGCAACTTGAACCACGTAATTTCAAAGTAATGATAAACTGGATGACAAAAAAGCTAACTCGGTCACTCATGATAACAGGGTGCCTCTCTGGCTCAAAGTATAGCCCTCGCTTAACAAGAACACTACGGCCATATCTACAGAGTGTCTATAACTCAACCATGTTCTTAACAAGAACACTACGGCCAAGAGGGGAGCATAATGCAGCCCGAAAGGTGCAACTATACGGTCGGTATAAACCACGAGCAAGTGCAATATACTGCAGGCCATTTACACCAGTGCAAAACTCATTAACTGCAAGTGTAAGATGGAGCCCTTCCAGAATTAAGATAGACATATTTAAATTGACATGCGGGATATACAGTATGTGTTTTTAGAAAGGACAATGGTATCGTTTCTTCATTTGATCTGAACTTAAAGCGAACAAAAAACATTGCTTCAGATATATGTCGAAATATTTCCTTGTGGTTTTGTGGCTATTTTGATCCCAGAGCCTCTTTACAAGTGTTTCTATCATTTCGAGGCCATGACCAAAATAGCACCCGCAATACAAGGCACTTTGTGACGTGAAAATGGCCTCATAATGGCATTAAAAGGAACTGAGAGGCCCCCGTAGATTCATATTCACAAACGTGTGAGATACAGTGTGTTTTTTCAGAAGAAACATGTTAAAATCACCTCGGATCAGCTAATATACAATCTGCAAATGGATCAAGTCGAGCCATTCAATCCAAATCTCCCAGCATGCAGCAATAATAGCTTTTCTTTGTACATGTCCTGTCAAATCAACTTATACTCCTCCAGTGATATTTTAATGTTAGTCACTGAGTTGTCGGCAGCGAAAATAGGACTCCTCTATGTTACTGAGTGATTACATCATCAGAGAGTACATGGGATATACATCAGGCAGAGTAATTCCATCATTAAACTATAGCTCTCTGCAAAACTCATATTGAACCGAACCCAAGGAGCAGGCTACATGAAGGTTGAGGGTGTAACAAATAACTGGTTGACTCTCCTATTTCACAACTTTTTGGAATAATTTTTCATCCATGGTGCATCGGCAATTTCCCACAATTCCAATTAACGCAGGGCTTGTTTGCTTACCTTTTTGTTGCCGTTAACTAAAACACTTCTGTTATATCGTTAATTAGAAGAAAACATTTCTTCAGCGCTGCAGTTAACATACAGCTTAATTGGGGAGCCATTCTCTGTGTTAGCGAGAGTCATAGGCAAGTCATAATCCAACATCCATATGGCAAAGCCTGCTAAGTGAATCAAAAGCTGTGTATCAGTGGAACTACACTGTTCCTTGTTGTCCCTCAATGGAACTGTGCTGATAGAGCGAACGGGCAAGCTCCCATGCCAACAAGCCTTTGGGGTATAGAGTGTGTGCCATGATGCTTTCATGTCGTTGCCTTCTATGCTGAAGACAACCTCACATCTCAATAAGCATAGGATTTGTTTCAGCAATTTTTTTAAAATCTGCCTCGACAAAAATGCTCACACAAAGACTGAATGCGTGTAGTGTGTAGGGTTGCGATAATGGCAGCGATTTGAACTCAGGCCCTGGAACATACACTAAAGTAGGGTGTTTGAATAGCTCGAACAGAAAATCCCACGAGCCCTAAGCTGAAGTATACAGTAGTAGTTATTGCTTTCATATTTTAGAGGAAACCACTAAAGTAGTGGTTGTGATAATCCACTGAGTGAGGAAATGAGGTTGATAACAATTAGCGTTTCAAAGAGGAAACCATTCTGCATTTCTGTTCATTTGACAACTCTGTTTTTAACTTAATGATAGAGATCTCTTATAATTATTATTATTTTTAAAAAGCTTTGCATGTTGTATTTAGCCATGCCATCTACTCTACTACAGTACATAGTAGAACAAAATATTACAGCTGTAGCTAGCTCCATCTCAGCCATTCAAAATCAATGGAGACAAACATATATTCACATAAAACACTCAGTGCTGTGTAGCAAATACAAATAGACACATGAAACACAGTATTGTTGGGTTTACTTAGCAACATGGCTCACTTTCTCTGAAAAGCATTTCTCTGGGCTTCTCTTGGTGGTGGGAAAGTTGAAAGGGAAGTCCTTTAAAGTGCATTTTAATGTAGCTTCTGTGTAAAGCCTGAGAGAGAGAGAGAGAGAGAGAGAGAGAGAGAGGAGAGAGAGAGAGAGAGAGAGAGAGAAATTGATCTGGAACTCCTCTCAGAACACAGTGCATTTAGGGGGATGAAATTTACTGATGCTGCTCCGTTTGAAGATGTGGTAATGACTGCTGCTATACAGGGGCTGAGAGGGCATTTCCTACTACAGAGTAGCCTACACAAACCAACAGTAGTACTGCTGAATCTGTACTGAGCTTCTCAGAGAAGCTATACAATATCTGTCAACCCCTGGCCTGGTTAATGTCACGGCTCGCATATAGTTTCATCTGATACATCTAGGTTGTTACAGTGTCTTCAGAAAGTATATCACACCCCTTTGACTTTTTCCACGTTTGTTGTGTTACAGCCTGAATTTAAAATGGATTACATTGAGATGTTTTGTCACTGGCATATATACAATACCCCATAAAGTGAAATTATGTTTTTCGAAATGTTTACAAATGAATTACAAATTAAAAGCTGAAATGTCTTGAGTCACTAAGTATTCAACCCCTTTGTTATGGCAAGCCTAAAAACGTTCAGGAGTAAAAATGTGCTTAAAAAGCCACTTAATAAGTTGCATGGACTCACTCTGTGTGCAATAATAGAGTTTAAAATGATTTTTGAAGGACTACCTCATCTCTGTACCCCACACCTACAATTATCTGTAAGGTCCCTCAGTCAAGCAGTGAATTTCAAACACAGATCCAACCACAAAGACCAGGGACGTTTTCCAATGCCTCGCAAAGAAGGGCACCTATTGGTAGAAAGTAGACATTGAATATCCCTTTGAGCAAAATGTGGAATAAGTCAATGGGTATGAATTCTTTCTGAAGGCACTGTATGTCCAGTTATAATGAAGTGCATAGACACACATGTACTGGCTTGGTCATTCAGATACTTGAGAGTGTGCTTCTTTATATTACAGCATGTTGGATGGCTGTCATTCATATTCCATTTACCCAGTTCAATGTAACATCGATAGGTTTAGGCTACTACATGATACTCAAATATTCCCTATACTCATCATGAAGTTGGTACAACCTAGTCTATGAATGAAAGTTTACAACGTAGGTCGAGAGAAACATTTGAGATGACAGACAGTGACACATGGACAGACAGTGACACATTCAATACTGCCTTGCACACTCTTGCCTGCATCTAGCTGATCTAGGGTGTAATCATTTGTCCAACAGTTGCAAACGAGAGTTTAAATTGGACAAATTCAGGTATTTTCATCCCTGTTTCGTTTGCTTCCGTTTAAGAAACATTTTTCAACAGAATTGGCAAAATGAATATACCCCTGATCACGCATAAACAAACACAGTTCACTTTCATAGTAGCCACTTTGTATTCCTTCTCGTCTCAATGTACTCACTTCCTCTCACCTTTTCCCTTCATTTGTGGACTTCAATGCACAAACACATCAGCTGTATGTGACCAGGCAAAAAAACCTTTCCAAGCCAAACCATGTCATAACCGCTACACACAGCCTACATTGTTGTCTCCATATTAGCTAAAGTAACGTCCTAGTCTAATGCGTTAGTAAACCCGCTACAATCATACAGTAACGTTACCGTGTATAGTCAGTAAGCAGTTACACCGGTGGGCCCGGTGGCAATACATTAATAAAACCAAAAGCTTACCTTGATTTGGAAGAGTTCCAGTGTTGTGTTGGATAGTCATAGCCAGCTAGCTAACATAGCATCCCTCTGTTTGAGCTGGGTGTTTGAGTAACTAAACTAGCCAGCTGCATTTTCTAGCTAAGTAAGAGAAACTTAAATTGATTTTTTTAATGAAATCTCTCTCTTTCTCTCTCTCTTGCTTCTCCTTCATTTTTTGAAGAAATTAATTTGTTCAAAACTGTTCTACTATTGTCTTTCTCTCTCTTTGAGTCAACTACTCACCACATTTTATGCACTGCAGTGCTAGCTAGCTGTAGCTTATGCTTTCAGTACTAGATACATTTTCTGATCCTTTGATTGGTTGGACAGTATGTCAGTTCATGATGCAAGAGCTCTGATAGGTTGGAGGACGGCCTCCGGAAGTTGCCATAATTACTGTGTAAGTCTATGGAAGGGGGTGAGAACCAAGAGCCTCCTAGGTTTTGTATTGAAGTCAATGTACCAAGAGGAGGATGGAAGCTAGCTGTATGGTGAGTGCTGTTGAAGCTACTGTAGACCTTCATTTCAAAACAGTGTGTTTTAAACAATTTTTTGGTGGCGTGAACATATTTAGTATAGTTTTCTCTAAACTGGATAACTTTTTCAATGTTTTAAAAATGTTATTTTTATGAAATTCACTGAGGAGGATGGTTCTCCCCTTTCTCCTCTGAGGAGCCTCCACTGACACACACACACACACACACACACACACACACACACACACACACACACACACACACACACACACTTTTTCTTTCTCTCTCTTTAGTGTACCACTGCTAGTACCTCTGTTTGAGCAAAGACTCCACAGGAACAGAATACACATTGGATGGTACAATATTTGCTTGCTCATGCTTTGGTTTCTTAGAGGTTGACAGAGAGGTTGTGCAATCATGAATAGAGAGTAGTCAGAACAGGTGGGCACTGTACCCCCTCACCCTGGCATGGAACGTCTGACATCAGTAAGAGTCAAAGCATGTTAGCACCTTTCTGTCATCTTGATTTGGCTCTCAAAGCGTGCCCCATATGGCCTAGCCTTCCACGACTAGTCTCCTCAGTACTGTACAGAGCATGGGGATTTAGGGTAGCATGCTACAGTATTGCTAGGCTGCACAGTATAGCCTAGCCTTCCATAACTTGCATTCTCAGTACTTTAAAGAGCGTGGGGATTTAGCATAGCATGCTAGAGTAGCGCTAGGCTGCACTCTCACAAGTACCAGAGCACAAAGGGGACAACACGGTAAACAGGCTTCATGCATCTTAAGGTGAAGGCTGAGCTAATTGAGGATTATCAGTTAATAGCTGTGAGTGGTGGTTTTCTCTGAGAGGAACAAGCCCTCCCACGCTTCAGAGGCCTCGCTCTCTATCTTTTTCAATCCTCTTTCTCTGTCTCTTCTTTCTACCTCTCTATTCATCCCCTCTCTCTGTCTCCTTCTTTCTCTCTCTCTCTGTCTCTCTCATCAGGCGATATTGGTTGCAATTGCAGAACTAAGTGGCTGTGACAACATTCGCAGACGCTCCAGCTGCGACAGATTTATTGAGTTATTAAAGTAATCTACTGTGATTAAAAATGCTAATTTTCCCTAAATCATTTGTGAGTTTACATCTTCTTTTTTTATTAGCTGATTTAATTACATGGAAAATGAAACAAGGACCGATGATTCAATCTTCACCAGCAATTGCCTTTCCTTAACAAATATGAATTACCCCAGGATGCTGGAATTACTGAACGGTTTAGTAAAAAATGGAAATGACAGTTTGCAAAGCCAGTTGGCTTTGGCATTGGTTTAATTAAGCGTGTGCAGTTTCATTGAAGTGAAGGTATATACTTTATGTTTGTCTGCCATTTGGGATGCGTTGGGTTGGTTACTGTTGTTTGTCTATCTTTCTATCAGCCTCATGGTAGTAATCCAGAAGGGAGACAGTGAAATTAGTGAAAATATTCAGCCTTTGAAATAATTATATTACTAGTTGAGCAACCATTAGATGTGTACTTTTAGTTTCTTCTTTTGCAGAAACATGGATGTTAAAAAACAGTAAATAATAGTTTTTCTTCCCACTGTTAGTGCAAATTGTGTCTTCATCTATTTTGAATAATTTCCTTTTCCCCGGGGAAAACATTCAGTGTGTATCCTTTGCTCATTTTTGCAGCACAGAATGCACTCATTTACATAAAACGCAATGCTCTTATTTCATTGGACAGATTTGAGCACTGTATACTATAAAACATGCAACACTGAAATTGCAACATTTGGTTTGTGCGTTCAATGGTTGTTTTAGCTGAGTTCCAATAGGCATTCCCCCTAGCACTAAACCCTTTCATTTCCCACTTCTGCTTTGATCTTCATGAAAACCCCATCATTTACGCAAATGACTTTACAAATAAATAAACACTCTTCGCTCAAAGCCCTCAACTTATCACTCAATCGCCTTTGAACATTTCTGCTGTGCAAGCCTCTCAGGCTACCACAGCACTAGCAAAACCACAGCCCCAAAATCTCAGCAGCAAATTAGAAGACAGCTTTAGAGAGAGAGAGAAACCCTTGACTCCCTTCCAGAAATTCCCATGGAGCGATCAAATGAAAAAAAAATCTCCATCAAATTTTTTTTCCTGAACATCTAGGATCAGCTCTTTCTCTGTGGGTCAGCATAGGTAAGAATGTGTCTGGGTCCCTCTGTCAGATATGTTTTTCTTTCTATGGAATGGATTCAGTCATACTCCAGTGCCTCAGGCCCTCCAGATGTCCTAGACATAACAGTGCCTTGTCAGCTCAGTGCCTGTGCCCTAAATGGGTCACTCAGTACAGTATCACACTGCTCAGACAATGACCCCACTGTTCGCCAGATATTAAAACACACCAGGTGGTTCTCTCTCTCAAAGTCATGGACAAATAAATACACGCCACATGTACACGTGCATGCTCGCACACACACACACACACATGCACGCACACATGCACGCACACACACACGCATGCACGCACGCACGCACGAACGCCACCCACCACACACACACACACACACACACACACACACACACACACACACACACACACGCACACACATGCCGCAAACACACAGATGCACACTTGCACAGACAAAGGGGTGCACACAAACATGCATCCATAAACTCAATCGTGCGTATGTGTGTGCAGTGTGCACACAGGCACAATGCGTGCACTCACTAACACACTCGCACACAAATTGAAAAGTGAGGTGTGGCAATATTTCATGTTATAAAATCTGAATTGCTTATTTTAAATGGGCGAGTCAAAACTTCCTTTGACATACAGATATTTCATCAAATAGCTCTGATTTTGCCAACGCCAGCTTTTAAAATGAGGTTACGGTGGAGATTCGCTTATTTGTCCAAATGTATTGACTAGAACTTTTCAGCAAGACATAAATTGAGGTATCTAAGATGCATAACCACTGATACACAGCAGCACAAATGCATTTCTCATTGATCTAAACACACACACACACACACATAGAGAAAGATGTGGAGAAGAAGTTGAGGGATTTCTGATTTATGGTTTGATTACAGCCTTTCCATTTCAGTGAAGCCAGACTGCCTTTATTTGCCTTCGTCTCGTGAACCGTTCTCACATGGCCAAGTGCAGCAGTCTCCATTTCTCTAGTCTATTATTATGAGGCACACGTACACACACATGAATGCACACACACAATCACATGCACGCCTGCACACACACAGACTCAAATATGCATGTGCACAAACATGCATGCATGCACATGCGCACACACATACACACCTTCTGATTGAGAGATAAAGTTGAAAAAGGCTCTCTTAGACAGCTGTGCATGTCCTCCTCCAGTAGTCTGACAGGCTTCCAATACCATTTACCTTACACCTTTAAGAAGTAGGGAAATAGTGTTGACATTCATGAATGCATGAGTGGCAGGGCAACAACAAACAATATGGTCCCACTTTAAATGAAAAAATACCAATCATTTGGTAGGTTCTTAAAGTTGTCCTTTTTCACAAATGTACAAGTGGGTATTAAAGAGATTCTATACTTATGTATACTTTTTAGCCAGTAAACCAAAGGGGTCCCCCAAAAATTCACATACAGTATGTGCAGATATGTGCACCACGTCATTGTTCTTTCTTTCTCTTTCTCTCTCTGCTGTGTGTGCATCTTGCTAGCTGTCACTCAAATAGTGAGGGGCGGAAGAATTAGAATTGCTAATGGACTGGCCCACCTAGGGGGAAATTGTAGGGAAAATTACGCTGCAAAGCTTCCAGGAAACAGTTGCTTTCAAACTAGGGATTTCGTGGCTAATTGAGGTAAGACAGTAATTCTGCTCACAGATTATGAATGTATGAACTACACATTGACACATCCAGCCCAAAGAGGAAGGCTTAATAGTACTTACTAGTCGCCAAAGTTCCCGGAGCATGTCTTTAATACGCATGTGTGGTTTGAAAATGTATATCCCAACTCCCCCTCGGAGAGTGGGGTCACGGCCAGGGTCTGCCGTTATCAACGGCGACCCTGGAGCAATTAGGGTTAAGTGCCTTGCTCAAGGGCACAGACAGATTTTTCACCTTGTCGGCTCTGTGATTCTAAGCTTGCGACCGTTCGGTTACTGGCCCAAAGTTAGAACCACTAGACTACCTGCCGTTGTGTATTAAACCCTTTGTAAGACCCACGTTGATGCTTCAGAAGTCATCCATAAGGAAATGTAATGTAAAAGGATGGTGACAGGGTTTGGTGGGAAGCGTGCAGTCCTTATATAGGGGTTATGAAGGCATCCTTGAGCCTGGAAAAGGTATCCCTAGTTTAATATGGCACCAAGAAGGTCATTTTACCATCTCAGCGGCATCACTGTACATCCATCAAACTGACTATAATAGCGTTTATGCTCATGCACTAGAGTAGAATTAGGGGAAAATACTTTTATCTAGCCTTTTATCTCGTTTCAGTGTTTAGCTTTGGAAATAACCTTCAGTTAGACAATGGACAATATTATCAGTGCACACTCTTAAGTGCATGTGCCATTGGTAGTCCCACAGCGTTCAAACCTTTTCTGTAATGCATCGCAAGGTGCAAGTAGCTTCCAATTATACGCCATGGTGTTATGAACCAGTATCGATGCACACGCGCATATAAAATCATCTGCATGAATTGTGGTAGACTTCTACTTGACCATATTATTGATATCATTTGTTTTTTTTACAAGGCGCTTTCCATTTCTTAGGCCAAAGATTTGTATTGATTGTCTCCCTGGCATTCAACCATTCAAAGACACACTGAAACATTTAACTTGACAAGGACACGCAGAAACATTGAACCTGACAAAGACACACTGAAACATTCAACCTGACAAAGAATCACTGAAACATTCAACCTGACAAAGACACACTGAAACATTTAACCTGACAAAGACACACTGATACGTTCAACCTGACAAAGAATCACTGAAACATTCAACCTGACAAAGACACACTGATACGTTCAACCTGACAAAGAATCACTGAAACATTCAACCTGACAAAGAATCACTGAAACATTCAACCTGACAAAGACACACTGATACGTTCAACCTGACAAAGACACACTGATACGTTCAACCTGACAAAGACACACTGATACGTTCAACCTGACAAAGAATCACTGAAACATTCAACCTGACAAAGAATCACTGAAACATTCAACCTGACAAAGAATCACTGAAACATTCAACCTGACAAAGACACACTGATACGTTCAACCTGACAAAGACACACTGATACGTTCAACCTGACAAAGACACACTGATACGTTCAACCTGACAAAGAATCACTGAAACGTTCAACCTGACAAAGACACACTGATATGTTCAACCTGACAAAGAATCACTGAAACATTCAACCTGACAAAGAATCACTGAAACATTCAACCTGACAAAGAATCACTGAAACATTCAACCTGACAAAGACACACTGATACGTTCAACCTGACAAAGAATCACTGAAACATTCAACCTGACAAAGAATCACTGAAACATTCAACCTGACAAAGACACACTGAAACATTCAACCTGACAAAGAATCACTGAAACGTTCAACCTGACAAAGACAACCTGAAACAGATCATTTTTGACAGCGTTTGAACAAAATGAATTCATCACATACACAGTTTAGCAGATTTGTTATAGCGGGTGCAGCGAAATGCTTGTGTTACTAGCTCCTAACAGTGCAGTAAAATGTCAAACAAGTACACAAATAATCAAAACTAAAAACAAGAAATCAAGAAATGTCATAACTAATCCAATTAACAACCCAAATGACACTGTATCAATAATCCAAATGCACATATACACCAGAAATATATACTAAGAATGTATATGTACAGCAGTAGCTATATTTGAGTGACCTATGTCAAGTGTCCAGTATATAAATATGCGGTGTGTATAAACAGTATAACAAAAATGCAATGTACAGCAGTAGATATATTTAGAATGAGCTATGTTGAGAAAATGTAATATACAGTTGAAGTCGGAAGTTTACATACACTTAGGTTGGAGTCATTAAAACTCGTTTTTAAACCACTCCACAAATGTCTTGTTAACAAACTATACAAACAAACTTTTGGCAAGTTGGTAAGAACATCTACTTGCAGGAAATCCTATTTTAATAATGGGCATGGTAATAATTGACTACCAAAGTGCGAGTCATAATTCCCATGACACCTTCTAGCAAAATCTGAAAAGCGGTTCCTTCATTTATTCCATAGGATATTTTTAGATTAACTTAAAATAAGGTCTGTGTTTGGTTTAGGCTTACACCACCTTGCCAATTTTATAACTGTGTAGATATCCATAGGATATAACTCTGATCAATATAAGCGAAGATACATTTTTTTGGAGAGTGGATTTATGAAAATATGTTGACAAACGTTACCTAGTGAGATTTACACGGGTATCAAAACGCCGAGGCGGTTTAAGCACAAAACACAGACCTTATTTGAAGTAGATCAAGACATTCTCTATGGAAGACATGAATGGTAAAATAACGAAGGAACCCCTTTCAAGTTCAGACGCAAGTTATTACAGGAATTATGACGCGTCGACTATTTCTCTCTAAACCATATACCTTTGACTATTACGAGCCTGCTGCTGCCTACCACCGCTCAGTCAGACTGCTCTATCAAATATCAAATCATAGACTTAATTATAATATAATAAACCTTAGGTCATTAATATGGTCAAATCCAGAAACTATCATCTCGAAAACATTATTCTTTCAGTGACATACGGAACCGTTCCCTATTTTATCTAACGGGTGGCATCCATAAGTCTAAATATTCCTGTTACATCGCACAACCTACAATGTTATTTCATAGTTCCGTAAAGTTCTGGCAAATTAGTTCGCAACGAGCCAGATTCTGTATACCCTGATTCTGCGTGCAATGAATGCAAGAGAACTGACACAATTTCACCTGGTTAATATTGCCTGCTAACCTGGATTTTAGCTAAATATGCAGGTTTAAAAATGTGTATTGATTTTAAGAAAGGCATTGATGTTTATGGTTAGGTACAGTCGTGCAACGATTGTGCTTTTTTTCGCAAATGCGCTTTTGTTAAATCATCCCCGTTTGGCGAAGTCTGCTGTCTTTGTTAGGAAGGAATAGTCTTCACAGTTCGCAACAAGCCAGGCGGCCCAAACTGCTGCATATACCCTGACTCTGTTTGCAAGAGAGTGACACATTTTCCATAGTTAAAAGAAATGTATGTTAGCAGGCAATATTAACTAAATATGCAGGTTTAAAAATATATACTTGAGTATTGATTTTAAGAAAGACATTGATGTTTATGGTTAGGTACATGTCGGAGCAAAGGCAGTCCTTTTTCGCCAATGCGCACCACATCGATTATATGCAAAGCAGGACAGGCTAGATAAACTAGTAATATCATCAACCATGTGTAGTTAACTAGTGTTTATGATTGATTGATTGATTTATAAGATAAGTTTAATGCTAGCTAGCAACTTACCATGGCAACGTAAAGCAGGTGGTTAGAGCGTTGGGCTTGTTAACATAAGGTTGCATCCCCAAGCTGACAAGGTAAAAATCTGTCGTTCTGCCCCTGAACAAGGCAGTAAAAAAAACCACCGTTCCTAGGCCGTCATTGAAAATAAGAATGTGTTTTTTAACTGACTTGCCTAGTTAAATAAAGGTTTAAAAAAAAAAATGATACATTAAAAAAATTATTTAAAAAATCCGCAAATCGGTGGCCAAAAATACCGATTACCGATTGTTATGAAAACTTGAAATCAGCCCTAATTAATCTTCCATTCTGATTAATCGGTCGACCTCTACTTCAAAAAGCTTGGAAAATTCCCCAAAATGATGTCATGGCTTTAGAAGCTTCTGATAGGCTAATTGCCATCATTTGAGTCAATTGGAGGTGTACCTGTGGATATATTTCAATGCCTACCTTCAAACTCAGTGCCTCTTTGCTTGACATCATTGGAAAATCAAAAGAAATCAGCCTAGACCTCAGAAAAAAATTGTAGACCTCCACAAGTCTGGTTCATCCTTGGGAGCAATTTCCAAATGCCTGAAGGAACCACGTTCATCTGTACAAACAATAGTACACAAGTATAAACACCATGGGACCATGCAGCCGTCAAACCGGAAGGAGATGCGTTCTGTCTCCTTGAGATGAACGTACTTTGGTGCGAAAAGTGCAAATCAATCCCAGAACAACAGCAAAGGACCTTGTGAAGATGCTGGAGGAAACAGGTACAAAAGTATATATATCCACAGTAAAACGAGTCCTATGTCGACATAACCTGAAAGGCCGCTCAGCAAGGAAGAAGCCACTGCTCCAAAACCGCCATAAAAAAGCCAGACTACGGTTTGCAACTGCACATGGGGACAAAGATCATACTTTTTGGAGAAATGTCCTCTGGTCTGATGAAACACAAATAGAACTGTTTGGCCATATTGAGCATCGTTATGTTTGGAGCAAAAAGGGGGAGGCTTGCAAGCCGAAGAACACCATCCCAACCGTGAAGCACGGGGGTGGCAGCATCATGTTGTGGGGGTGCTTTGCTGCAGGAGAGATTGGTGCACTTCACAAAATAGATGGCATCATGAGGCAGGAAAATGATGTGGATATATTGGAGCAACATCTCAAGACATCAGTCAGGAAGTTAAAGCTTGGTCGCAAATGGGTCTTCCAAATGGACAGTGACCCCAAGCATACTTCCAAAGTTGTGGCAAAATGGCTTAAGGACAACAAAGTCAAGGTATTAGAGTGGCCATCACAAAGCCCTGACCTCAATCTTATAGAAAATGTGTGGGTAGAACTGAAAAGGCGTGTGCGAGCAAGGAGGCCTACAAACCTGACTCAGTTACACCAGCTCTGTCAGGAGGAATGGGCCAGAATTCACCCAACTTATTGTGGGAAGCTTGTGGAAGGCTAGCCGAAACGTTTGACCAAAGTTAAACAATTTAAAGGCAACGCTACCAAATACTAATTGAGTGTATGTCAACTTCTGACCCACTGGGAATGTGATGAAAGAAGTAAAACCTGAAATAAATCATTCTCTCTACTATTATTCTGACATTTCACATTCTTAAAATAAAGTGGTGATCCTATCTGACCTAAGACAGGGAATCTTTACTAGGATTAGATATCAGGAATTGTGAAAAACTGAGTTTAAATGTATTTGGTTAAAGTTTAAATGTATTTGGTTAAACTTTAAATGCACAGTGTGAAAAACAGTATAAAAAGTACCAGGAAGTGCCTAGTGTTTAATGTCTCTATTTATAAATGGTACAGCAGCGTTGGCTGTGTGTGTGTGTGTGTGTGTGTGTGTGTGTGTGTGTGTGTGTGTGTGTGTGTGTGTGTGTGTGTGTGTGTGTGTGTGTGTGTGTGTGTGTGTGTGTGTGTGTGTGTGTGTGTGTGTGTGTGAGAGAGAGAGAGAGTGGGTGTTTATGCCTGTGTGTACGAGGCTTGTGTGAGTGTGTGGGAGTATGTGTGCAAAAAAGTATTTAAGGTGCAGGACTGAGTACCGGGGAGGTAGACAGCTTATGGTGGCTCTTCAACAGTCTGATGGCCTGGTGATAGAAGCTGTTTCCAAGCCTTTTGGTCCCGGCTCTGATGCACCTGTACCGTCTGCCAGACAGCATTAGAGTGAACAGTCCGTTACCCGGGTGGCTGAGGTCCTTAATGATCTTCTTGTCCTTCCTTCGACATAGAGTGCTGCAAATGTCCTGGAGGGCAGGCAGTGTGCCCCCAATGGAGCACACTGTGGTGTCGATGTCATGGGACCATTTCAGGTCCTCAGTGATGTGCACGCCGAGGAACTTGAAGATTTTGACCCTCCCCACTGTGGCCCTATCGATGTGGATGAGCGCGTGCTCTCTGATCTGTCTCCTGTAGTCCACGATCAGCTCCTTGGTTTTGTTGACGTTGAGGGAGAGGATATTGCCCTGGCACCACTCTTCCAGGGCTTCAACCTCCTCCCGGTAGGCCGTCTCGTTTTTGTTCCATACCCTCACCACTTGGGGTCGGCCCGACATGAAGTCCAGGAACCAGTTGCACAGGGATGAGTTCAGACCCAGGGCCCTGAGTTTAGTGACAAGCTTGGGGGGCGCTATGGTGTTGAAAGCTGAGCTGTAGTTGATGAACCACATTCTCACGTAGGTATTCCTCTTTTCCAGGTGGGATAGGGTGGTGTGTGGTGCAATGGCGATTGTGTCATCCATGGATCTGTTGGGGCGGAATGCAAGTTGTAGGGGTAAAGTGGGAGGTGATATGGTCCTTGACTAGCCACTCATGATGACAAAAGTGAGTGCTATGGAGCGATAGTCATTTAGTTCAGTTCCCATAGCTTGCCTGGAACAGCGGTTGACATCTTAAGCATGTGGGGACAACAGACTGCGATAGGGAGCGATTTAATAAAGGTTATCTGCACCAGGAATGGTCTCAAATGAACACCTAAAGAAATCCAACGCTAAACCCTCCTAAGACCGAAAGGACAAGGAGACTAGTGAAAAATTGGAATATGAACAGTTTGGTAAAAAAAAGTAGTTATGACACGTAAATGGTGGAGCCCTTTGAACCTAACGATGAAGAAAAATGTCAAAGTGAGAATGGCAGGAAACGTGCGAGTGACAAGGAAAAAGCTGCCCTTGGTATTCTAGAGCTGCTAGCGAGGTAAAAAATAGGGCAGGGGCAAGAAGGCAGGAAACCAGTGGACGGTGGCCTCTAGTAGGAATGTCTTCTGGAGACCAGCGATAAGAGACTTAACTCTCTCCTGTCTGAAACGTTTCCCCGTTAACATCGCGACGTGCCCAGATATCTCACATGTAAAGATAGTCCATGCAGAGAAAACATGGGGAATGGCATCAGTGATTTGCATGTTGAATGTGTAGGTTTTCATCAGGTTGTGTCTTGTTGCAGAGCAGGTGCTTAAAAAGGTTATAGTGGCATTCAAGGATCTGAAACACATGAAGGTTCAGATAGAAATACATAATGTAGAACTACAGAGCTCTCTCTCTCTCTTTCTCACCTCCTCTTGACATTGAGGTAATGAGTGAGGATGGAAGGCACCGCAGCAGAGGGCTGATGGGCAGTGGTTCTCCAGGTTGAAATAATGGAAGTCGGACAATAAACACAGGGCTTATCAGAGCTGAAGCAGAGCTTCCAACCCGATAGGGGCCATATTACAGAGGCCGTTGCAAAAAATGTGACCCTTTCCAGAGTATTTTGTCCACTCGGTTACTGAAATAATGGACGTGATAGGGAGGATGCTGGAGCTATCTGAAAGGGTTTTGTCGCCCCGACATTCACTTCTCTATCACATCCATTAAGTATCCTTTTACCGATTTAACCATAAACAACTTTCTCCGATTGCTAGATATTGACATAGGTCTGATGTTACAGTATTATTGCGTACGTTTTTGAATTGGATTATGTGTTGTGGTCTAACAGAAAAGACAAACCAGCACTGATATCAAACACTATCACACTAGAAAACAGCAAGGAAATCCAAGAGACCTACAGGTTGTGGTTTTTGGGCTGGTTTGCCAGACTTATTTGGGACTATAAAGCACTTTCAATGAAGACTCTCCAATGATCATGCTCTTAAATCAAGGCTTAATCTGGTTTGCGGAAACCAGCCCTTACAAATCCAACCTGCTCCTCCTAGTCGTCACAGACTGTGACCTCACACTTTTACCCACAAGCTCTCTGGACAATCTTGGCTTCTCCCTCATCCCAAGTCTCGTAAATGTGCTCCGTAGTCATGATAGACCAGTTCTGTCATTGGGGAAAGCTTCTCTGCTGCGTCGCTATTGCCGTCACCCTATTCTCAAGTGTGGGAGCTACAAGAAAAGATGATAGGAAGGTTTTCCAGGCTGTGCCAGGCCTTATCTGGCCCTGTGGCATGCCATTACGGGGCTAATAACAGCTGTCCGCAGGCTGTCGAGGACACAGGGAGGCCTGGGCCTGCTAACAGGCCCTGACAGGTCTCATTAGAGTGCTGGCACCACACAGCCAAACTCTTGACACTTATTCACTCCCTTACTTCAAGCGGAGAGGAGAAGTCGTGTGGTCTCGTTCCCTTTCTCCCCTCCCCTCCAATGTTGCCAATTCTTTCTTTTAGATTTTTGTGTTCACTCTTTTCCTTTATTCTTTATTCTCTCTTTCTCTAGTTTTCTCTTTCTACCACTCTTTTTCATGTTCTCTTTCTCTGTCATTCTCTAGCTTTTGTATATTCTCTCTTTCTTAATTTTTGTTAGAACCTCTTGTTCTATTATTATTATTTATTATTAATTATTATATTATTATTATTTATTATTTCCACCTCTACATGTATCTCTCCCTCTCTCAGTGCTCTCCTCTTTGCCCGAATTGTGAATTTGGTTGCAGGGGACAGGTTCACCCCTGAATTCTTTGCCCTAATTCACACGCAGAGGAATATAGATGTTTACCGAGACAGGAGACATGGGCGGGATGGGTGTATATATGTTCATATACCAACAGATATTTCTCATTCCAAATGTGAAATGAAGTGAAACTGGGTGGGTTTATACGTTTAGTCAAATCAGTTGCTCATGTTTGCTTGGACATGTGTAGCATCCTTGTCTACATCCTTAATGGCATGGAAGTAAAAAAGTTGACAATGGAAGACATGGCTGTTGATAAATGGAGAGGAAAGAGTCCTTGTTCTCGCACACTAATTTGAATGCCATAAACTGCTTCTTTTTTTTTATATGCCAATGTGTGCTTTACAAAACACATACTTATGCTGATTTCTCTGTTTATTCGATGCATCAAAGCAACACACATTACATTTAGACTATTACTATAATTTCAGCCATAGTAACGAAGTGTGTCCGCAGGAAGCAAGCACACAATATGAAATTATAATGTCGTCGTCGTCGTCGTCCCCTCAGCCACAGTGGTGGCTTTTCGCTGCTATAGGGACTTCCCCCCCAGCTAGACTAACAGACACCTAAGCAAACATTCGCCTAGTCGGTTAATTTAGCCCTTAGTCACTGCTCAACCAATCTCTGCACAGCAGCCCAGAGAGGGAACAAACACGGGGGAACCAATGTTGAAGGTTAGGACATGGAACGATAACAATGGAGGGTGGGGGAGAGGAGAACTTGCACTACACCCAATGGTATAGTATTACGACATGACACAAGCCTATCTTTTCAGCACTTAAAGTATGATCTTTTTCTCATGAGCTACAGTTCAAAATATGCATTGTACCTATACATGATATCTTATGCATTCTAAATCCTATATTACACGATCAAATGTTCTTTTAAAAGCCAGCAGCGCTACAAACTAATTCATTGGCTGTCATGGCCATTCCGTCTTTCTTTTTCTAGGCAATGTAGTGCAGCAAAGCTCTAGGCACAGCTGCAGGGTATTGTTACCTGTAATGTAAGCAGTCGCATGTTATATTATTTACTCAGATCTGGACTTAATGTTACACGTGTCTCAACATAATATTCTTCCCCGATTAGCCAGAAAGGGGTCTGCATGCTCGGGGCTCCGCCAATGAGTGGAATGCAAGGACCAGACTGGCTTATGGAGGAACTCTATCACACACATGCATGCGAGCGTGCACGTAAACATGCACACACACAAACAGGCATGCATACATAAACACAAGAACACGTGCACGCTCGCACACCGCACAACCTGTCAGATACACCCATACTTACACGGACATACTGTACATACACATACGCTGTACACACAGGCACTGTACACACAGGCACTGTACACACAGGCATACACACACACAGGCACACACACATGTGCATACGTATACAGCACCAGTCAAAGGTTTGGTCACACCTACTCATTCAAGGGTTTTTCTTTCTTTT
Organism: Salmo salar; assembly: GCF_965601325.2. Classification (NCBI taxonomy): domain Eukaryota; kingdom Metazoa; phylum Chordata; class Actinopteri; order Salmoniformes; family Salmonidae; genus Salmo; species Salmo salar. Next base: position 47,941,854 of record NC_138302.1, on the reverse strand, counting down.
TACTATTTTCTACATTGTAGAATAATAGTGAAGACATCAAAACTATGAAATAACACATATGGAATCATGTAGTAACCCAAAAACTGTTAAACAAATCAAGATATATTTTAAAGCCTTTTTGAAATCTGACACGGCGGCTGGATTAACATCAAGTTAAGCTTTATTTTGATGTATTGCACTTGTGATTTCATGAAAGTTTAATATTTAGAGTAATTTAATTTGAATTTGAGCGTCCTACTAATCCGCAAGAAGTTAAGAAGGAAAGAAATACCACAAATTAACAAGGCACACCATTCCAGGTGACTAGCCCATGAAGCTGGTTGAGAGAATGCCAAGAGTGTGCAAAGCTGTCATCAAGGCAAAGGGTGGCTACTTTGAAGAATCTAAAATGTAAAATATATTTTGATTTGTTTAACAGTTTTTTTGGTTACTACATGATTGCATATGTGTTATTTAGTAGTTTTGATGTCTTCACTATTATTCTACAATGTAGAAAATAGTTAAAAGAAAGAAAAACCCTTGAATGAATAGGTGTGTCCAAACTTTTGACTGGTACTGTACAAACAAAAAAACGTCTTTGGCTTGGATTCAGGAACAGTAGATTTAATCCTCCACACTCCACTTCCATCACAAATGGCAACTGCAATCCATTCCTATAGGAATACAGCTATCCTAAAGACGCCATTGATATGATACCACAAAGATACCATACTGTACAGTCCTGAGCCCATGCACTCAGTCTCATGTCAGTCCCATTGCATAAACAGCATACTGCGTAATATCACTCTCATTTTCCCGCAGCGGTCTGAAATGTTGAGCCTGAATAATTTTTCAGTGGTTTCATACAATGTGTGTCCCAAAAGGCAACCTTTTCCTTATATAGTGCACTACTTTTGACCATGGCCTTGGTCAAAAGTTGTGCACTGAAAGAAAATAAGGTGCCATTTGGGACACACCCATACACAGTAGTCTCTCTCACTGGTCCCTGTCTGTACAGTATGCAGTTCAAACATGGAGATATGTGGCTACAGGGACTGAGCTATGCCAGCCCTCCTGGCCTAGGCTTACATAATGATATTACTCACTGGCTAAGCATGTAGCTGCCAGATTCTTCAGCAGGCTGACTGGGCCTGTAATGCTGCTATTTAAAAAGGTTGTGAATTGCTACCAAGAGAATGCCTCCCAGGTACCGCAGAACACTGTGATTTAGACACAGATTGTCTGGTTTAGCTACCAGTTTGTCTTTTGAGGGACAAATGTGCCTCCAGCAGCAAAAAAAATTGTTTTTCGAAAACATAGGTGGTCTCGCTTGACTTTCTCTGTCAATATTTACACAGTAAGAAAAAAAGAGAGTGCAGAAAAGTATGGTTAACAGGACCGGATTACAAAACGAGCATGCAGGACACGTACCCTGGGGCCCCTGGGGCCCCCCACCCCAAAGAAAGATAGCATATGAATACGTCAGTTGTGGGCCACCTGGAGGTCAGGCAAAATGTGTAAAATAGCATGAGATAAGCTACAAAACTGCACATTCTTCTGTCTGCCCCATGGCAAATGTGCAGAAAGTTAACTATACAGTATATCGGGTGTGGGGGCCCCCTGGAGGTAGGTGCCCGGGGCCATAGCTGTGCTAGTCCGGCCCTGACGGTAAAAGTTGCTTATAACAACACATCATATGTTTTTCATGACATTGTATGTCGACAAACTTTTTAACAATCTCAGACCCACAATGAAAGACCCTGGTGAGGCTCAGCCTTGGAGGTGTGTGTGTGTGTGTGTATATGTGTGTGTGTGTGTGTGTGTGTGTGTGTGTGTGTGTGTGTGTGTGTGTGTGTGTGTGTGTGTGTGTGTGTGTGTGGTGTGTGGTGTAGGTCTATTACCTGTCAACATTCTATTAAAACCTTGAGTGAACCCCCTTCTTCCTCCTCCTTTCCTCTACCCACGGTCTGTTTACGTGTCTCGCATAGTTTTCACTTCTTGTTGATCTTCCAGTCAACAGTGAGGTGAATTTATAATGTTGTACTACAACAGTATGGATACTGCAACAGTAAATACAGGGTATGAGATCAACTCTCTGTATAATATAAATGAGGGTTGTGACCTGTGTGGCTGACTCTGACACTCGGGTAGTGTTCAGTAGGGAGGAAAAGTTTTGAAACAATTTAAAACCGGGTGGTACTATGCCTTGACTTGTCTAATAGGGAACTCTTTTTTTTTGTTTTCAGTTTCAAAAACGTTTCAAAAATGTTGTAAGATGGTTTGCTAGCGTGTGCCCTACTGAACATGACCCGGAGCAGCATGGTGCCCTCAGCTATAGATATAGGCAGCAGTGAGCTAAATATCCTTATAGTTGAATATTTCGAGCTCAGGTGCTCTGTGAATCATATGCAACTGGCATAGTGTCTCCAAAATCCCATTGAAATTGGAACATTTTGTGAACGAATTATGACTATATCCAGAGATCATATACTTTATTGATTAGACTTCCATCAGGAATTCATCTTTGACTTATCTCAGCCAATGCAGATGTCAATAGAAGAGCACATTATACAGATGACTAATGTAATACATGACCCTACTACTTATAAGGGTACGAGGGTTCACAATGAAGTTTGAGGGCTTCTGCCTGTGCTGCTTTCTGGCTGGCAAACTTGCTCCACGGACCATGGAAGGTTTCTTTTGGGGTATCTTCACTGACAGAACACAGAACGACCTTGGGAGCGCTTTTGCCTGGCTGATTCATAAGTCAGCAAAGGCAAAGTGTGAGGTTCAACCCTTCACGTTGCTTATTTTTAGTGCAGTTGACTCAGAACAGACAGCCGTTCTGTATTTCAGCATAAATACAAATAAAAAAGATTGTCAAGAGAGACAAGTCCAAGAGAGTAGGCTACTATCAAACACAAAAGCAAAACCGAACTCCCAAAAAACGAATCAAACTAGATATTACATAGAAGTTTGGTTGTACACTGAGTATACAAAACATTAAGGACACCTGCTCTTTCCATGACATAGACTAACCAGATGAATCTAGTTGAAAGCTATGATCCCTTATTGATGTCACCTTTTAAATCCACTTCATTCCGTGTAGATGAAGGGGAGGAGACAGGTTAAAGAAGGATTTTTAAGCCTTGAGACAATTGAGATGTGGATTGTGTATGTGTGCCATTCAGAGGGTGAATGGGCAAGACAAAAGATTGACATGCCTTTAAATGGGGTATGTGAGTAGGTCCCAGGCGCACTGGTTTGTGTCGAGAACTGCAATGCTGCTGGGTTTTTCGCGCTCAACAGTTTCCCGTGTGTATCAAGAATGGTCCACCACCCAAAGGACATCCAGCCAACTTGACACAACTGTGGGAAGCAGTGGAGTCAACATGGGCCAGCTTCCTCATGGAACGCTTTCAACACCTTGTAAAGTCCATTCCCCCGATGAATTGAGGCTGTTCCTAGGGCAAAAGGGGGTGCAACGCAATATTAGGAAAGTGTTCCTAATGTTTGCTATACTCAGTGTATAAGATCAATCACTGGATATGTGCCTTCAGTGTCAATCTCAAAAAGCAATGTACTCAACCATGTATTCCTTTCTGCCATGTGTAAGTCGAGGCGAGAATCTTTCTATACCTCTCATAAAGTACACACAATGCTATACCACTCACATGCTGCATAGCTCCATCTGAGTCAGACAGAAAAGCACTCTGTCTATCATGAAGCTATAGATAAGTGCATAATAAAGGGTCCAGAAAGCAATGGAAGTTGTCTCTGTCGTTTGCACTCAAATCCTCATCTTTGTACGGTGCCGTCTGACTGCTGTCTTACACTGTGAGCAGACTGCATAGTTAGAATACAATACACAGTGACAGGGGAATGTCTGTGGAGCTTTGAACTGGCTACACGACAATGATTCACTAAGAAAACAGATCGTTGCGAGTAGATTTAGTTTGGGTGAAAACAGGGGAGGCTCTTTTGTGAGGGTGGAACATGCAAACGGTAGATTATTTGAATGCAGTTTTTGTATCGAAAGCCAGTAGAATAATCCCATAACAAATTGGGAAAAGCAAACAGTGGAAATGGAGATGTTTTGAGGGTTGAATTTGTCGAAAGAAAATGGAAAAGTTTGGCTTTTAGCCTTGTTTTGCGAGAAAAGATTTGTGTTTTGTTGAGAGACAATTATTGAAAGTGCTACATTTGTCACTGGATAACTGTCAAAAATTCAACGTAATCGCTTCAGCAAAAAATTATTCAGAGTTTGTTCAGGAATGTCCTTGCTAAGGTTATGTGCTTGGCGTATGTGCATATGCAATTACTGTACATATGGTAGTTTCAAACACACAAAGTTAACTTCTCTCCCTTTTCAGGGTAGTTAATATGCTGACAAAAGGTTGAGTTGATTTCGTTTTCCAAGCGTATTGTAATGGTGCTTTGAATGAATTAACATAATTAACCTAATGACCTCCATAGTCTAACATAGTCCAATTGTGATTATTTTGCTCGGTTGACAATATATCTGACAGGCCGGTGTGAGTTGCTGATCTCAGCTATATCCTCTGTTCCGTGTGTGTGTGTAACTAGCTGACACAACACACACACACACACACACACACACACACACACACACACACACACACACACACACACACACACACACACACACACACACACTTGCACATGAACCATGCTAAAGTAAGTAATGCAAAGACCCACAGGAATACATTGTACAGTATCTCTGCTACAGAAGCAGGGTCATATGGACAACAGACACCAAAGGCATAACAACACACGCACGCACACACGCACGCACACATCTGTGCAGTACGCAAACAAACACTCAAATGTATGCTCTTGCACTTTCAAAGAGCACATATTCACTTAATCAGAACTGTTTAGACCACAAAAAAACCTAAGATGTCATTTGGCTTCCCACCAAAGCCTAATTTTTATTTGTATTTTCTGTGCTGGGAACGTTAGTGTCCCCCTCTGAGCTGTTGAATGCATAACCACACACACACACACACCACACACACACACACACACACACACACACACACACACACACACACACACACACACACACACACACACACACACCCCCCCCCCCCCCCCTGTACGATACTTTGGTGGTTCATTACGGAGATGTTCTTTTGCTTCTATTGACCGCGGAGGAATTGGAAATACGCTCAATCACAGGGACAGTAGACTACTATCCGAAGCTAGGGCTACACAACCTAAAACACCAGCCGTGTTGTACTGTGTTGTAATGTAAGTCATCCAATAGCAAACGTATAACCCCATCGCTGTAAGAAGAAAGCCTCAACTCAAATATTATAAAACATATTTTGACATCAATTGGAAGCAGTAACTTCCCATTATGTACGCTTAACATTTCATGACTAGAACCAAGTGAATGTATTCAAAATAGATACTGAAGTATGTCATTGTTAAAGGTGCAGTTATACATGTGATTTTCCTGTGTTTTTATATATATTTATACACTATGAGGTTGGAATAATACTGTGAAATTGTGAAAATTATGATAATGTCCTTTCAGTGTAAGTGAAAGAGACAGGTTAAAGAAGGATTTTTAAGCTTTGAGACAATTGAGACATGGATTTTGTATGTGTGCCGTTCAGAGGTTGAATTGGCTAGACAAAATATTTAAGTGCCTTTGAACGGGGTTTGTAATAGGTGCCTGGGTTTCTCCAAACTCAACAGTTTCAAGAATGGTCCACCACCCAAATTGCTAACTATTGCTAACTTGACACAACCGTGGGAAGCATTGGAGTCAACATGGGCCAGCATCCCTGTGGAACGCTTTCGACACCTTGTAGGGTACAAGTCAATATTAGGAAGGTGTTCTTAATGTTTGGTATACTCAGTGTAAAGTATAGTAGTCAACAAGAAAGTGCATGTTTTGAGGAAGTGACTTGAGTTACAGTAACAGCGACTTGATAATGAATGTGATATTTACAGTAATCATAAGCACACCCACGTTTCTCGGTTAGTAGAAAGTGGCTTTTTTGGTTACAGGAGTAGGTGTAGTCAAGTCAGATCACTAGATCAGAACATGAGTCTATAGAGGCTTTCTATGGGACTGAGGCATGTCCTAACATGGACACAGTAGTACTGTACAGTAAGACTGTGAAACCCCTGTAAGAAGATACCATTGACAGGTACAACAGGGGGAGACAGACTCAGGGGCAGAAACAGCAGAGTTGAAGTGTAGGTGTTCACGTCAGTGGCTACTCCCTCTTCCCCCCCCCCCCCCCCTCCTCTCTCTCCTCTCTCTCTCTCTCTCTCTCCTCTCTCTCTCTCTCTCTCTCTCTCTCTCTCTCTCTCTCTCTCTCTCGAGTGTTTTGCGTTATCCTAATTAGAAATTCCCCCTCTGACCAACTGAAATTGAATTGCCGTCATTTGCATAATGATAGCTCACTGGGCCCGCGGCCAATTCGCCATGCGATGAAATATAGCAATCACTTAGAGAGTTATTTTTATTATTGTATTATTGCTCGGAGGTACAGTATGTCCTCAATATGACAGGAGCTGGACAATGTAAGGACGGATCTGGATTCTTCTGGCATTTGAGATGTAGGCTTCTCTATGCTTTCAACACATGCACATTTGTCTCTGTATTTTTACTGTGTTTCATATGAATCCCTGGGTGCGTCCCAAATGGAACACTATTCCCTATACTGTAGTGCACTTTTTTTTTTGTGTATCTGACTGTGCAATCGACAGTGCTCGTACAGTATTCTTCACTATAGACCATCACAGTTGTGTTACTAGCATTTATGTGCCACTCTCTTGGTTATTGTCCTTAACGAGCATTCTCAATCTTCTATGTGATCCTAAAAATGCACACAATTCAACACAAACCCATGAATTCCAAATCATTCATTCGGCACGTTCTCAATAAATCCCACTCTGGACTGATGATGTCGTCTGTCTGGGGGCCTTAACAACCTGCCAGCTATCAGGTGTTCGAGACAGCCATTTTCTCCTCGGGGGACACTCACTGTCATGGGCCTCTGTTAAGTGCACAGCCCCCCTCCTATTAAACACAATGCTACATAGCTAGTGTTTACATTATTGGGACTTAGACTAATTCATCATAGTCCTCTTAAGGCCTGTTTAAGAGGCTGGTGTTGAAGAGAGATGGAGCCGATGTCCGGTATCATGGCTGGTTAGCAGTTACTGTAGCTTAGCCTGTTTGGTTTATGGGTGTTGTGTGTTTGTGTGCTGCCCCAATGTGTACACATTTCTTTGTTGGCTAGCTGTTAGCATTTAGCTCTGCATTTTGGGTTTTATCAGTGTTGTGTATTGCCCCACACTGACACATTTCTTTGTTGCTATCGTTTATCAGTTACCTGTGTGTGTTGGCACTATGGTTGTTGTGGGTTTGTGTGTTGCCTCACGCTATAGCATTTCTTTGTTGGCTAGCGGTTTGCGTATAGCTGTGCATTTTGGATTTGTGGGTGTTGTGTGTTTGTGTTGCCCCATGCTCACTCTTAATTCTTCATTGGCTAGCATTTAGCACTTCATTTTGAGTATATTGGTGTTGTGTGTTGGCCTATGCTCATTCGATTCTTTGTTGGCTATTTAGTCATGTCAGGAAAGGAAACGTTAAAAAAAGTTTAATTGTTATGAGCAATTGTGTTGCTTTTTTTAATGTAAACTATATTGACAAAATGACAACTATTGTACAGTCATGTTCAGTTATACTCTGGGATTAAAGGAATTACACATTGGGTTGCATCCCCCAAGCTGTGTCTGACAAGTTACTCTGCGTTACTTCGCTGAATCCAATAAAGTGTCACTTTTCTTTGAGACTGCATTATTTGAAATAAAATATTTTCCTTTTTATAAAAATGGATTCACATTATAGTCGATTGCATTGGACTGCTATTGCATTTCACTGCTTGCTTTTCACACTGCACCCAGGTCAGTCAAAATGTTTTTACAAGCGTTTCGCTATGAAGTCCAAAATGGCACCCTATTCCTTTTATAATACACTACATTTCAACATGGCTCATAGGTCTTTGGTCAAAAGTAGTGCACTAGGGAATAGGGTGCCATTTAGCATGCACCCCTTTTCTCCTGTACATTCTTTTTGTGCGTCTTTGTCACCAGCATGTGACTGACAAGAAAAGAGTTGCACAGCAAGCCCTGATTGGTCCGTGGACATTTTCTCACGTCGTGGTTAAATATACATGTATCTCACTGCATAGCAATCTGGAACCCTGCCCTTGAGAGTGTGTGTGTGTGTGTGTGTGTGTGTGTGTGTGTGTGTGTGTGTGTGTGTGTGTGTGTGTGTGTGTGTGTGTGTGTGTGTGTGTGTGTGTGTGTGTGTGTGTGTGTGTGTGTGTGTGTGTGTGGTGTGTGTGTGAATGAGAGAGAGAGAGAGAGAGAGAGAGAGAGAGAGAGAGAGAGAGAGAGAGAGAGAGAGAGAGAGAGAGAGAGAGAGAGAGAGAGAGAGAGAGAGAGAGAGAGAGAGAGAGAGAGAGAGAGAGAGAGAGAGAGAGTGAGTTATATTTATTATTGTGATATTTGTTCTGGACTGCTGCACTGTGTTTACCCCCCTCGCATGGTAATCCACATCAGAGACTTTCAACTCATTAGAACATTGTATGCATCACATTGGGTAAACCCATTAACTATTGCACTGACTACTGTACACAATACACATCTGGTTGAATTACATACAGATTTCACACAACAAATTGATTTCTCAACCACTCACCAACTCACTATACCAGAAACAAATGTGCTATCTAGAACCTAAAAGGGTTATTTGGCTGTCCCCAAAGGAGAACCCTTTGAATAACAATTTTTGATTCCAGGTAGAAAACCCTTTTGGGTTCCATGTAGAACGCTTTCCACAGAGTGTTACCTGGAACCCTAAAGGGTTCTCAATGGAACCAAAAAAGGATCTATCAGGAACCAAAAAGGGTTCTCCTATAGGGACAGCCAGTTGTATCATCACTGATGTATGTTTCTTATTGTTGTCAGACTATTTACTGTAGCAGTGTTTCGCCTAGGATTTCTACACAGTTTCAAACCTAGTTTCCTGCAATTTTACACATTTTGCCATGGCTTATGCCGTGTTCTTATGCTTTCTGAGTGAATCAAACATTATAACAAAATCAATGGGCGCCCCATGTCTTGACACTGGGAATTTTAGATTGTCCTTGACTGTCTACTTTTTATTTTTGGATTGTTAGTAAAACATGTATAGCTCCATTATGGTTTCTACATAAATTATATCTGGTTTTAGTCATTTAAGATTACACTGAAACGTTTTACCATCCCAAAAATTATAGGGAAAAAAAGAGAGAGAGAATCTGCTCATGGGATGTCCCGCTGCCTCGGTGGTTGCAGCGTAAAGCCCGCTGAGGCGAACACTCCACTGGCAGGCAGGGCCTTGTTGTGAGTCATTAGATTCCCAAGTACCCAGGCTCCAGAGCTGCAGTGCCAACCCTCCTGCAGCGTGTGTTTTCCCACACAAACATTGGGGAAGGGAGAGAGAGTCTCCAAACTGCGTGGGGACTGGGGATATAGTTACTCTCACTACACATGAGTCTTAAATGGCACCTTATTCCCCATTAGTGCACTACTTAAAACAACTATTCAAAGTAGTTAACAATATAGGGAATACTTTGCCATTTGGAACGCAATCAAGGATGCTGTATGGGACAATTTCAACATGGCTGCCAATGCCAAAACTTAGATAGGGGTTTATGTGTAGACATCAATACGGAGTGGATGCTTGTGCTTGATGACAATCTACCCAGATCCCAATTGCTTTATCGCAAAATTCTGCTGACCTCTTGCATCTGTGTGATGCAGATGTATTGTAGGCTGCATGCCTCAAGCCATGCAATAACCATGATCATTCAAGAGATGGGTTTATGGAGTGAAAACATGTTCAAAGTAGATTTTTTTCTCTCTCTCTCTCTCTCTCTCTCTCTCTCGCTCTCTCTCTCGCTCTACAGAGCAGATACGGTGTATCAGGCGACCACAGCGTTCGACTCTACAGCTCCCTGCCCATGCGCCCTAACCCCGACGGGAAGAGACTGCCCTCTGCTGGGGTGAGAGAACGCTCCCCTTATCCCCCACCTTACCACTCCACCCCCCTTACTGCCCTCCCCACACTTCACCCCTATTAGGGACACAGTTAGTACACAGTTATACCCTACAGTAGTGACATCCATAAGAAGCCAGTGATGTGGCACCACGAGACTGATTGGGTGGTTTTGTGGTCTTCAACTGGTAGCATCTTGTGTTTTTGTATGTGTGACTGACAAAAACACATTCCCCACAAGATATTGTACTGTGCTAAACATTCTATACACTCTCCCTATGGAGATGTGCTTCAGGACCCATATGCACTAACTGTCTCAGAATAGGAAGGCTAATCTAGGATGGGTTCAGCCTTTTACATCACAATTAATAAGAGTGGGGAGCTGATCCCAGTTCATCCACTACCTGCCCAGATCAGCTCTAGACCACTTGAACTCTGTTTGTCCCTAAGTAACCATCAGTAGCTCAACTCATACACACTGAGGATCTTAAAGGACAAATCCACCCAAAACCACTCATTCCTTTAATTTACAGTGTTAAATAACACTAATATGTGAGAATAATTTTTTTGTGAACAAATGCTTCATTTTGGTGTTATAATAAGGTTGGTAGCTACATGGAAAATCATTATGGTAATCTGTTGCAGCTCAAGTTGACTGCAAAATCCACAATGCAATGCTCTCTCTATGGGCTGGCTGGCTGGCTAGCTAGCTAACTAGCAAACGTACCTACACACAATAATACCAAAGACAATATCAGTATGTAACGTAGCTAGTAGCTGTAAAATCGCCTAAACAAACTGCACTATCAATTTAGGAGTCTACAGTCTCACCATGTTCAACCTGCAGATCGATGTGCCTCTCAGAGTGGGGTCTAACATTCACAAAGGCAGATATACTTTTGAGGAGATGGGAAACGTTGCCCGTGCTACGTCAATGGGCTGTGCGGTGAATTCTGGCCGATTCGGGGACAAGGAGTGAATGGGAGTCTATTGGGCGCTAGCTCAAAAACCCAACATTTGCACGTATTTTGTCAAAAAGAAGTACAACATCACAAATATTTTCCGAGATATGAGATAATTAACTTGCTATCTGTATTATTGTCTAGCTTAGGAATCGTGACATTACGTACTTTCGTGGGAAAATAGGCACGTTTCTCGACATATACACTGACTTTGAGAAGGGATTGCGTGACGATTAGCTTAGCAACTGCGTGACGCAGCATGAGAACGTGAACGCGATTGGTCTACAGTCTGCTGGGTGGGGGCGTTATACATTCCTTCATTCATTGGATTCCTATTTCCTTTCTATATATCTCTGGCATCTGCACCATGCAATGCACCCTGGTTTAAAGAGGCAGACAAATAGGAAAAATGTGCTAGATCCTCCGTTAAATTAGAAATGTATCGAGCTAGGAATATCGCAGAAATGTGATCAATGGCTCCTTTGAGAGAAGACATCCTCCTGAGTTGTGATATCGGCCAATATTGAAGTCTGACATGTACGGTAGAGGTTTTTGCAATCTAAAAGTCGTATTGCTATTAACTTCCAATATAGTGAGAGCGACTTTATCACAGACTCGAGACTCCACCCATTTTACTTGTGATAAAGTACAGTGGGTTAGCCAGTGCCTACATAACCATAACACCATCTTACCACTGAACCAAAGGGAATCACACCCCCATCGTTTGCATTGACTGTAGTGCAGTCAATATAGGCTATATTTGTATACATCTATCTTTGTACACATCTATCTTTGTGGTATCTATCTTTGCGCATATCTATCTTCTATAATAGATCATTAGCAATGCAGTCCTCGCTTTATAGCTACAGTTGGCAGGTGAACTGCGATTGAGAAATATAGATAACCTTTGGTGGTAGCCGCCTCGCCTCAATATAACCCCAATGTAACAATAATTTCACACTCGATTTAACTACCTATTCAATTACATGAATCCAATAACAGTTTTGTGAATGTGTATGAGGGGATGGGGGGTTGAGGGCAAGAACTGACAGGTCGTTGAAAGGTGATACTGAGTTCATTGCACAGAGCCTAATGGTGCATTGACAATATCTTCATTTGACATTGAATTCACCTTTGTTGACAATTCAATTGAATATTCACCAACCTTTTATGTTGATTAGATGTTGATTTGATGTTACGTCAGGTTTTTTGCCCGTGGTGGGGTTGACTTTGACGAAATGACAGCAAGTCAACCTTTTTGTTTACGAAACCTGGAGAGCAGCCTAAGTCTGGAGGGGGAAAAAAGCTATTTCTCATTATTAAAAAAATCGAAACCTGACTAGCAATTTCTTTATTTTATCCATTTATGTACCGAAGGACGAACATTTAAGAACAATGCATGAGAGAGATTTTAATTTCATATGTCTTTTCTTCCACACTAAATCAAGCTTTTCTTTCTGAATTATCTCTCACTGCTCAGCTTCAAGGCTCAGTGGTGAACAGTGCAATATTGTTGGCGGGATCCTTTTTTAATTACAATAAAGATTGTATTGATATTTCCGACCACATGTCCTAAATCATTTATCAACTGGAAGACTGCTAACAAAGTATTTCTAAGAAAGCCATCCGGTTTCAGGGCCAAGAATCATACGTTATCTAAAGTGAATATTGTAAATGGTCCTCTGTGGAGAGCCCACGTACAAATCATCCTAATGACCTACTTGTCAGGGGGGCTGGAGGTAGTAAAGATATAGATCCACTTTCATTTGACGCTCTGTCGCTAGAATTAATAGGTACAGGCTAAATCTGAACATCGAAATTGTTTATAAAAGGGTGAGGGAGCGAGGGAAACAGGAATCGTTTCCTAAACATTCAACTAGCCCGGGTTTCAACAGCCGATGAGCTTGTACTTCTGATGATAGTATCTTGTGTTGTCTAAAACCATTCCACGAAACATCATAGTTTACTTTTATTCACATGTAGAGTTATTCAAATGAAAAAGCCACACCAAAAAAAACGACTCAAAACGGCATGCTATGTTTTGTCTTTTTATTTTATTTTGTCTGTTACTCCTGTCTTTGAAGTATTGCTACCAAACTGTAACTGCATGGAGAGTGCAACCACTTAACAGTGTGAAGGAAGCCAGACATTTTTCCATTGTACTTATCAGGTGTTGTGGTGAGAACAGTACTTTCAGGGTGCAGTAAGTTTGCAGCCCCGTTCATTTCCCCTCCTTGCTCTCTATCTCTCCATCTTCCTCTCTCTACCAGGGGTTCAGTTAATTGTGGGTTTTGCGCTGCTTCCGCCCTCCCCCTCAGCCCCCTTTTCAGCCAAAATAACCTCACTCAACTCAACTCGTGCTCTTCACCTTTCTCCTTCCTGTCAAGGTGCACAGAGCCCCCACCTCCCTCCTCCTCCGCCCACCCCCACCCCCCATTCTTTCAATGTCTTTTTATTGTTCCTAAATCTGGCGTTCTTGTTATTTTTTCAACCACCAGCAGGAGGGCATGACCTTAGGGTTGGGTTGTGTTGCTAACCTCGCGCTTGCTTACATGGGAGGTGACGCTTGAATGGTGGTGGTGTTGACCTTAACCTAACGAAGACCTATTGTTGCCCTCACTAATGACACTACTACTACTACTGCAGTGTCAGCTATCATTTGCCCAAGGTGTTGGTTGGGTTCACTTTGTAAGACAGTTGAACTAAGCTCATGAGCATTTATAAGTTATAGTCTTCAAGAATCATTGGCTATGCATTTAGTGGCTACTTTATTAGGTACACCACAGTGAGTAAGTTTACATACACAGTAATAATTTGATATTAAACTGATTATGGAATGTAGGCAGATTATGCAACAGTCGTGTAAACACCTTATCTTAATCAGCGTAAGGTCAAAATCGAAGTAAGCATTCGCAGATTAAACACCTGGTTTTCTGAGCGATCTTTTGAATTATTAGGACATGGAACACCTTAATCGGCGTTTCAGCTGTGTATTTGATCTACGCATGTGCTAGCTCCAACCGAGGGAAGGGAGTAAAAATACGTAAGTACAAATCCTTTAAAGTATTACTTAATTCGTTTTTGGGGGTATCTGTACATTACTATTTATATTTTTGACAACTTTTACTTTTACTCCACTACATTCCTAAAGAAAATAATACTCTATACATTTTCCCTGACACCCAAAAGTGCTCGTTATATGTTGAATGCTTAGCAGGACAGGAAAATGGTCCAATTCATGCACTTATCAAGAGAACATCCCTGGTCATCCCTACTGCTTCTGATCTGGTGGACTCAATAAACACAAATACTTGGCTAGCTGTACATTTTAAAAACAAGAAAATTGTGCCGTCTGGTTTGCTTAATATAAGGAATTTGAAGTGATTTATATTTTTACTTTTGATACTTAAATATATTTAAAACCAAATACTTTTAGACATTTACTCAAGTAGTATTTTATTGGGTGACTTTCACTTTTACTTGAGTAATTTTCTATTAAGGTACAGTATCTTTACCTTTACTCAAGTATGACAATTGGGTACTTTTTTCCACCACTGCAAACTTTATATGTCCAAACTCAAAATCAAATATGCTTCCCAAAAATAGCATGGTAGCTGTGGTAGGACATTTATTTTGATTGCTGATTTCTGCGTTTATTAGCAGTCCTGTGAGTGAAAACAGCACGTTGATGAGAGGTCGAAGGAGAATAGCAAGAATCATGCAAGCTACAGTACCTTGCAAAAAGTATTCACCCCCCTTGGCGTTTTTTCCTATTTTGTTGCATTACAACCTGTAATTTAAATGGATTTTATTTGGATTTCATGTTGTGGATATACACAAAATAGTCCGAATTGGTGAAGTGAAAAGAAAAAAATTACTTGTTTCAAAAAATTCCCAAAAATTCAAAATGGAAAAGTGGTGTGTGCATATGTGTTCACCCCCTTTGCTATGAAGCCCCTAAATTACATCTGGTGCAACAAATTACCTTCAGAAGTTACATATTTAGTTAAATAAAGTCCACCTGTGTGCAATCTAAGTGTCACATGATCTGTCACATGATCACAGTATATATACACCTATTCTGAAAGGCCCCAGAGTCTGCAACACCACTAAGCAAGGAGCACCACCAAGCAAGCAGCACCATGAAGTCTAAGGAGCTCTCCAAACAGGTCAGGGACAAAGTTGTGAAGAAGTACAGATCAGGGTTGGGTTATAAAAAATTTACAAAACTTAGAACATCCCACGGAGCATCATTAAATCCATTATTAAAAATGGAAAGAATATGGCACCACAACAAACGTGCCAAGAGAGGGCTACCCACCAAAACTCACGGACCAGGCAAGGAGGGCATTAATCAGAGAGGCAACAAAGAGACCAAAGATAACCCTGAAGGAGCTGCAAAGCTCCACAGAGGAGATTGGAGTATCTGTCCATAGGACCACTTTAAGCCGTACACTCCACAGAGCTGGGCTATACGGAAGAGTGCTCAGAAAAAAATAAGCAAACATCTTTGGTGTTCGCCAAAAGGCATGTGAGAGACTCCCCAAACATATGGAAGAAGGTACTCTGGTCAGATGAGACTAAAATTGAGCTTTTTGGCCATCAAGGAAAACGCTATGTCTGGTGCAAACCCAACACCTCTCATCACCCCGAGAACAACATCTCCACAGTGAAGCATGGTGGTGGCAGCATCATGCTATGGGGATGTTTTTCATCGGCAGGGACTGGGAAACTGGTCAGAATTGAAGGACTGATGGATGGCGCTAAATACAGGGAAATTCTTGAGGGAAACCTGTTTCAGTCTTCCAGAGATTTGAGACTGGGACAGAGGTTCACCTTCCAGCAGGACAATGACTCTAAGCATACTGCTAAAACAACACTTGAGTGGTTTAAGGGGAAACATTTAAATGTCTTGGAATGGCCTGGTCAAAGCCCAGACCTCAATCCAATTGAGAATCTGTGGTATGACTTGAAGATTGCAGTACAGCAGCGGAACCCATCCAACTTGAAGGAGCTGGAGCAGTTTTGCCTTGAAGAATGGGCAAAAATCCCAGTGGCTAGATGTGCCAAGCTTATAGAGACATACTCCAAGAGACTTGCAGCTGTAATTGCTGTAAAAGGTGGCTCTACAAAGTATTGACTTTGGGGGGGAATAGTTATGCACGCTCAAGTTTTCTGTTTTTTTTGTCTTATTTGTTTGTTTCACAATAAAAATTATTTAGCATCTTCAAAGTGGTAGGCATGTTGTGTAAATCAAATGATTCAAACCCCACAC
The DNA here is from genome assembly GCF_965601325.2 of Salmo salar. Classification (NCBI taxonomy): domain Eukaryota; kingdom Metazoa; phylum Chordata; class Actinopteri; order Salmoniformes; family Salmonidae; genus Salmo; species Salmo salar. Next base: position 47,925,545 of record NC_138302.1, on the reverse strand, counting down.
AAAATGTATTTTAATTCCAGGGTGTAAGGCAACAAAATAGGAAAAATGCCAGGGGGGGGGGGGGGGGGTGAATACTTTCGGCAGCCACTGTAACAGGTAGGCCACAAGCAAATAACGACGCAGTACAACAGTGGTGTGCAGAGTGACATCTCGGAACGCACAACTAGACGGTCCTTGTCACGGATGGGCTATTGGAGTAGACGACCACACCTGGTTCCACTCCTATCAGCTAAAAACAAGAACAAGCAGCTCCAGTGGGCATGCGATGACCAACACTGGACAATTGAGGAGTGGAAAAACATTGCCTGCTCCGGCGAATCCCAGTTCCTGCTGCTTCATACTGATAGCAGAGTCAGGATTTGGCGTAATCTAATGTTAATCGTACTAAACTCAGCAAAAAATAAACGTCCCTTTTTCAGGACCCTGTCTTTCAAAGATAATTAATAAAAATCCAAATAACTTCACAGTTCTTCATTGTAAAGGGTTTAAACACTGTTTCCCATGCTTGTTCAATGAACCATAAACAATTAATAAACGTGGACCTGTGGAACGGTCATTAAGACACTAACAGTTTACAGACGGTTGGCAATTAAGGTCACAGTTATGAAAACTTAGGACACTAAAGAAGCCTTTCTACTGACTCAGAAAAACACCAAAAGAAAGATGCCCAGGGTCCCTACTCATCTGCGTGAATGTGCCTTAGGCATGCTGCAAGAGGACTGCAGATGTGGACAGGGCAATAAATTGCCATGTCCGTACTGTGAGACGCCTAAGACAGCGCTACAGGGAGACAGGATGGACAGCTGATTGTCCTCGCAGTGGCAGACCACGTGTAACAACACCTGCACAGGATCGGTACATCCGAACATCACAACCTGCGGGACAGGTACAGGATGGCAACAACTGCCAAGTTACACCAGGAACGCAAAATCCCTCCATCAGTGCTCAGACTGTCCGCAATAGGCTGAGCGAGGCTGGACTGAGGGCTTGTAGGCCTGTTGTAAGGCAGGTCCTCATCAGACATCACCGGAAACAACGTTGCCTATGGGCACAAACCCACCGTCGCAGGACCAGACAGGACTGGCAAAAAGTGCTCTTCAGTAACGATTCGCGGTTTTGTCTCAGCAGGGGTGATGGTTGGATTTGTGTTTATCGCCGAAGGAATGAGCATTACACTGAGGCCTGTACTCTGGAGCGGGATTGATTTGGAGTTGGATGGTCCGTCATGGTCTGGTGTGTCACAGCATCATCGGACTGAGCTTGTTGTCATTGCAGGCAATCTCGACGCTGTGTGTTACAGGGAAGACATCCTCCTCCCTCATGTGGTACCCTTCCTGCAGGCTCATCCTGACATGACCCTCCAGCATGACAATGCCACCAGCCATACTGCTCGTTCTGTGCGTGATTTCCTACAAGACAGGAATGTCAGTGTTCTGCCATGGCCAGTGAAGAGTCCAGATCTCAATCACATTGAGCATGTCTGGGACCTGTTGAATCGGAGGGTGAGGGCTAGGGCCATTCCCCCCAGAAATGTCCGGGAACTTGCAGGTTCCTTGGTGGAAGAGTGGGGTAACATCTCACAGCAAGAACCGGCAAATATGGTGCAGTCCATGAGCAGGAGATGCACTGCAATACTTAATGCAGCTGGTGGCCACACCAGATACTGACTGTTACTTTTGATTTTGACCCCCCCTTTGTTCAGGGACACATTATTACATTTCTGTTAGTCACATGTTTGTGGAACTTGTTCAGTTTATGTCTCAGTTGTTAAATCTTGTTATATTCATACAAATATTTACACATGTTAAGTTTTCTGAAAATAAACGCAGTTGACAGTGCTCTAGATAAAGCGCGTCCAAGTGCAGGCATGCAATTACTCTCACTGCCACCTGCAGCGACATTGTGCCAAAAGTCCAAGGTTACAGATTGTGCCTTTAATGGGGTTGAACAACATGTATTCACAGTATGTCTCAAAGAATGTCAAATGAATGAGGCATCACAGGGATTGTGGAATAAGTCACAGTTATGGATGAGGGAGAAAAGAAACAGCAACACAGAATTCTTAATGGGAAAATTAAGTATTTTATAACTTAGATGGTTCTTTACCCTGAAAGTAGCTACTGCTGGCTTAAATTAGCTGAATATTATAGTGTCAGTTTAAAGAAAACCAAACCATGGATTACAGTTTCTCATGGCTCATAGACTACTTTTAGGGTGAGGAACCATTTAACATCAAGTTGTTAAATATACTGAACTTCATCTTTAATAATGCCCATAGAACAGCACACAGTGCTGACCACAACAGTGCTAGTCAGTCTGAGTGGCCAACAATCCTTATCTGTAGCAGAGACAACAGTCCACAGCATGTGTATGTGTCCCAAATGGCACCCTATTCTCTATTTCGTGCACTACTTTCGACCAGGACCTATAGCGATCTGGTCTAAAGTAGTGCACTAAAGAAGGAATTGGGTGCCATTTGGGACAATGGAAATGCCTCTGCCTCAATACAGTATAACACAGTAGCTCAGTGTGCAACATACATGGCCATTGTTTCCCTGCTCCGGGTAGTGTTAAAATCACCACTGTGTGGTGGGAGTCTTACTACTGTTTTGGTGTTGTTGTTTTAGCTTCTCTAATTCTGACAGGTTAAAGGGCTCATTGTCTTCAACTGGGATGACAGGTTATTTTCAGGATAAAAAACTGGTTTCTCTCGTTCTTTCTTTTCATGGTTGATTTGGAGAACTTCCATAGTCAATTATGTAGAGAGTGAGAGATGGAGTGTGCTCCAACTGCCATATTTTGGTGTGCCATATTAATATTACATGAGGACTATTCTGTACAGAATATCTAAGAGACCGCCTATTAGAGCCAGCAGAGGAAGAATACCATATGGTGTGTGTGTGTGTGTGTGTGGTGTGTGTGTGTGTGTGTGTGTGTGTGTGTGTGTGTGTGTGTGTGTGTGTGTGTGTGTGTGTGTGTGTGTGTGTGTGTGTGTGTGTGTGTGTGTGTCTGTGAGAGAGACTGAGAGTGTGTGTGTGTGTGCATGTGTGTTTGTTTCTGTGCACACTGGTGATCCTAGGAGGTTGTCGTTATAATTAATATTATCCAGATTTATTTTGGTGTCATAATAAGAATGAATCATTTTTGTTTGTTTTTGTTTAATATCGTTGTGTTTGTTTATCTCAATGTAGTTCAGATGGCGCATCCATCTTTGTTTCCAACGCAGCATGAGTGCAACTCTATGGTAATTGGCGTAGAATGGAAAATGTCACTAAACAAACAAACAAAATCATATGCAAACAGATACTATCCGTAAATAAGTGAACAGAGTGATGTTTTTTTCTCTCTCTCCATTCGAATCGGCAGAACCAAACAATCTTGTTTAGGATCATGAAAATAATTACGCTCTACCATAAAAATAGTGATATATAAAGGATTTGTCACAGCGTCACTATATTTGCTGTTTGGATTAAGATCAATGGTATACAGTATATACAGTTGCTGTCAACACTACAGTCCTCCTTGGTTAAGACAATTCCTCCGAGTTTTCTTGGTGTTAAGACATGTCCTCCGACTTTTCTTGGGGTTTGGTATGGATGGGGAGGTCGTAGTGGCTCTTTCGGTGGTAATACTGAACCGGCTTCAGTAGCTTAGCAATAGCATAGCATCACAGACCTGGGTTCAAATACTACTTAAAATAATTGTATATACTTTATCTGTACTTGATTACGATTGCATGGCTTAATGGACCAATTAAATAATCCCAAAACTGCAAACCCCACCCATCCGCCCCTCCAGGCAGACTAGAGCAAAGGCTTACAGTATTTGAAATACTTCTAACACTATTCGAGCCCAGGTCTGCATCACACAGAAAGCACCACAGTGCTTTAAAGAGATCCCAACACCACAGTAAGACACATTAAACTGACTATCGGAAGCTAGCGGAAGCTAGCAGAAGAGCCATACCAGTGTTCCCAGTCAATCCCCCCTAGTAGAGCCAGCCAAACATTGAAATCCCAGCACAGTAGGCTACAGAGAGGCTGGTGTTTTGGGCCATGTGTCTGACAAGCACTTCAATGACTTTACAGCACCAGCTGGAATTTTTTTAAGAAGTCTTTAAGCGCGATTCTCCTCAGTAATATCATTGCTCACGCCTCAAAGACTCTGGATTAAGGCCCACTTTCCGCCACTGAAATGTAACAAACGTGTGAAAAAACATCACAGCCAAAACCATGCAGCCAGGAGAGAGGAAGAGAGATGGAGAGGGAAAGACAGATGGAGAAAGAGAGAGCTACAGAGAGAAGGAGTACATGGGGAGATGGATAGAAAGAGAGAGGGAAAGGGAGAGGGAGAGGAGAGAAAGGAAATTGGATAAGTGAGAAAGCGGGAGAACGGGAGAATGAAAGACTGAGAGAGGGGATAGGGAGAGATGGAGAGCGAGATGGATAGATAGAGAGAGAGAGAGAATAGGAAGGATAGAGAAAGAGAGAGAGCGAGCTGAGAGGTGCCCGACACCTCCCCCTCTGCCAGATGTATTAATGTAGTCGGCTTTCTCTGAAATTCAAATGGCAAGAAAAGGAGAGAGAAAAAAATGAAAAGCAGCAACCCGTAGCAAAGAGATGGGGGGGGGGGGGGGGGGGGGTGCATACTGCTCCGAAAAGACCTGCCATCTATCTATTAGTGCTCTGTAAATATTACATGAGCTCCACATTCACTCACTTGTTTGGCATTACTTCCACTGGATGGGTATATTATTTTAGAAACTGTGCCTTGTTTATAATGATACGTGACCTAGTTCCAGGCAGCTAGCTAGCTAGCCCTCTCTCTCTCTCTCTCTCTCTCTCTCTCTCTCTCTCTCTCTCTCTCTCTCTCTCTCTCTCTCTCTCTCTCTCTCTCTCTCTCTCTCTCTCTCTCTCTCTGTGAGATCTCAAATGGCTGTCCCTGCTGAACAATTACAACGCAAAAGAAACCCAAATGGAGATGTTTGTAGAAAACAACATGTGTGTAATTAAGGCTTAATGAGTCCTTGTCAGGGTGGAATGTGCAATTAGATTGGTAATAGAACATTCGGCCTGATTGCCAGGCAGCGATGTCTGCTGGATGAGAAATAATCAGCAGCGCTGCGGCATTGAATGCAAAATGATGAGGCCTATTGATAAGAGAGGGAAGAGAGTGCAGTACTGTAGGATACATTTCCATGTAAATGTAGGAGTGTTAGGTAAGACAAGAGTGCTATGTATGTATTGAGAAAGGTTGTGTTGTACAGCATAAGGCTTTGAAATTATAATACTGTGTTGATGCTTTGGAAAACTGGTGAACATGTAGAGAGTGTGGGACAGTTCCGTTGTAGACCTTTCATTTGAAGTGCATTTTGATGGTACACAGTGCACTAGTGATTCATTTATTTTGTAGGTGTTTTTTTTTTCTTCATGTATCTAATTAGCATTTTGAGCATTTCCATGCCACATACTGTATCATCTAATCGTTCTTCAAGATTGAATGTTAGATTTGTAACATAATAAGGTTGGGTGTTCGTGAATATTAGAACCATGTATTTTCTGTAGGTGATATATCACCTTAGAATAAAATTACATGATCAACCAACATCAAACAGATCGCTCAAAAAGATAATTATGTGAATGCCAGATGTTGATCTTGTTGCAGTCCTTGACTTCCTCTTCAAGTGATTGATGCCCCTTTTTTTTTTTTGTCAAAGTCATTCAAGCAAAAGAACAGGTATCTAAGTAACTTTTTCCCCTTTTCCCTCTCTCTCGCAATGACCCCTTAACGGTTTTTCCACTTGAGTTTTCTGAAATTGCGCTTTGCCTTGTAGACGGAGCAGAACAGTGCACAAAATAGGGTTTGGCTATTTCTTGACTATTCCCTTGAAGAGAGAGAGCCTTTGTTGCCTTCCTTTGGGACTGCCCTTGAAATTCTCCTATTGTGCCTTGCATGATAAAATGCAAGCTGGTTTAATAGATTTAATGGAATCCAAATGACACCCTATTCCCTATTTAGTGCACTACTTTTGACCATGGCCTATATAGGGTATTGGGTGCCATATAGGACACGGACTTGGTTTTGTGGCCTTTATATCAAGACACCAGTCCACCACAGTTCAGCCATGAGCACCCCTTCTGCGTAAATTAATGAAACACTCGATATACCTCAAAAAGCAGATTGCCATGCGCCTGATTGAAGTACGAGTGAAGGTTTTGTTTCGGACGCACGTTTGGTGTCAACGTTTTGACACACATTTCAACTGTCTGATCAATCTATTTGCACACAAATGACATTTTTATGGTAATTCTGTTTCAATTCTGTTTCCATTCCACCTGGTTTATGAGTCCGTGTTTCGAAGCGTAGGTGGGGTTCAAGGTTGATGATGTGTTATTTGCTTTGTTTCCACTGTGTCCAATTGAGCACAATGGCGTGATTGTGCTCGGCCATCTGTAACTCGACACCTACGCAGGGTCAGAGGTGAGATACACGTGCATTTTGCTTGGAAGCGATGCATTTCAACCCCATGGTCAAGTGTAATCCAGTAAACCACCAAACCTACTCAATAGCACCCATTCACATGGAGCACAGTACCTGCATTCCACAATAACTCATCATCCAGGTTTTCGAAACGTACTAATTTTCAACATAAAGGGGCCTATTTTCTTATTCTTTCTCGTAAAAAAGAAAAAGAAATCGCTCTCATTATGAGCCGAGCCAGTCGAGGTGTAATTTGAGGAACGACCGGCCTCTCGAAATCCCTCCATGTGACTGACAAGACAGTAAAAAGGAGCATTAAACCTAGATTAATATTATATCACCACACTGATAGTAGCAATTAAGCTCATCATAAGACAGAGAATGAGCGTCACCCGGGATCCATTGGACCGCATGGTTAAACACAATCCCCTGCCTAATGCAGCTATTTCTCCTATTTCTCTCCCAGTTTCTCGGTGCTTTACATGCTCACGCACGATTTGTGTTGATGTCTCTCTTTCTCTCTCTCCCATTTGGCCACGTTTGAATGTTTATCATCGGAGGGTTTTCTGCTGTTCCGATTCATTTCTTACCCCTTCAGTCGATAAAAAAACAATTATGTTCCTCCTCGGTGGAGTTGCGCGGCTCCACGTCTTAGTTTGGCGTAATGAAGACCATACTTCATCTGTATGGCGTTATCGCCAGGATGAATGGGACCGTAGGGTGGAACACACCTGGGTTCAAAGACTATTTAAAATCTTTCAGATACTTTCAGTGATTGCTTCAGCGTTGCCTGGAATGCCAACTGGGCAGGGTTGCACAGTTATGCGTGTTCTATTGGTTTCGTTGCGCTAGGCAAGCTAATCAAGCCCAGCTAAATGATTTCAGATAGTATTTGAACCCAGGTCTGGGATGGAAGGGATGTGGCAGTTCAGGTCTTTTATGGCAAAAAAAAATATGACAGTTGTATTTGTTATCTCTATTGGACATTGTCTTTGCATGTGGTGTTAAATAGGACACACGGTTCGCACAGATGTGTACAGTACACACACATATAGAAGAGCAAACAGCATATACAGGATTGCATAGAACACACACACACACACACACACACACACACACACACACACACACACACACACACACACACACACACACACACACACACACACACACAGCAGAGCAGAGAAAACATACTGCAGAGGGAACACACACAGTCAACTGATCCATATCTGCGTCATTGAAAACAGACCATCCTCTCAGACCTTCAGTGCTATCTGCCAGCCTCTGAATGCTCTAATGACCAGCATCCTGACACAGGTATTTTGACTGGTGCCTGTTCCCATTTGCACTTTGACTGACAGGCGATTAGTCACGTGCCCTGTGGAAAACCATGGAGTCACATTTTAGCCTCACGAAAGAGAGTCTGTCTAAAATGAAAACGTACGTGGCTGCCGCAGCTACATGTATGCACTGTATGATTGTGTAGCATTGTCTACATCACCTGGTTGGCAGCCATCTTGTTTAGCCTTTTTGCATTGGCTGCTTTGCTGTCCATGTATGCCATTTTGATGTCCTACTATAGATTATAATGCTCATTTGTGTCTGGGAACTGTGTGATAGGTTGTGTTCAACTGTTGTTCCATAACCTCAGTGCTAGTGTGCACTTCAAACTGACAGTGGCTTGGGTTTACACAAACAGCTGCCTATTTATAGCTACTCTCTCTATGTGCTTTTTAGCTCGGCAAACTGGAGTGCTTGGTGTCAAATGTGTATCAGTTGTTTGAACAAGCTCTCCCCCTCTCCTCACCATCACTGCTCTCCCCCTCTCCTCACCATCACCAAGCTTTATGTTGTTTCTCACTCACTCAATCTCTGTCTCTCCTCCCTAGAAACTATAGCTTTAAAATAAAATAGAATAACCTTCATCATATTGGGTTACTTTATATTATTCCATTACATTGATTACACGTGGGTAACACTTTACTTAAAGTATAGTTTACCCAAATTACAAACTTAAATATTGGTTTCCAGTCTATGGACAAGGTATGACAGCAAGCCATGCTTTGGTTTAATTTCCTTAGCACTGTTTCCACATTCTAACATTTTAGCATTTGTGGCACAAATCACATTTAAGTCATAGGACTGATAGAGTTGCAGTCGGAGGTTTACATACACTTAGGTTGGAGTCATTAAAACTCGTTTTTCAACCACTCCACAAAATTCCTGTTACCAAACTATAGTTTTGGCAAGTCGGTTAGGACATCTACTTTGTGCTTAACACAAGTAATTCTTCCAACAATTGTTTACAGACAGATTATTTCTCTTATAATTCACTGTGTCACAATTTCCATGGTTCAGACGTTTACATACACTAAGTTGACTGTGCCTTTAAACAGCTTGGAAAATTCCAGAAAATTATGTCATGGCTTTAGAAGCTTCTGATAGGCTAATTGACATAATTTGAGTCAATTGGAGGTGTACATGTGGATGTATTTCAAGGCCTACCTTCAAACTCAGTGCCTCTTTGCTTGACATCATGGGAAAATCAAAAGAAATCAGCCAAAAATTGTAGACATCCACAAGTCTGGTTCATCCTTGGGAGCAATTTCCAAATGCCTGAAGGTACCACGTTCATCTGTACAAACAATAGTACGCAAGTATAACCATCATGGGACCACGCAGCCGTCAAACCGCTCAGGAAGGAGACGCGTTCTGTCTCCTAGAGTTGAACGTACTTTGGTGCAAAAAGTGCAAAAGAATCCCAGAACAACAGCAAAAGACCTTGTGAAGATGCTGGAGGAAACAAGTACAAAGTATCGATATCAACAGTAAAACGAGTCCTATATCGACATAACCTGAAAGGCCGCTCAGCAAGGAAGAAGCCACTGCTCCAAAACCGCCATAAAAAAGCCAGACTACTGTTTGCAACTGCACATGGGGACAAAGAGCGTACTTTTTGGAGAAATGTCCTCTGGTCTGATGAAACACAAATAGAACTGTTTTGCCATAATGACCATTGTTATGTTTGGAGGAAAAAGGGGGAGTTTTGCAAGCCGAAGAACACCATCCCAACCGTGAAGCACAGGGGTGGCAGCATCATGTTGTGGCGGTGCTTTGCTGCAGGAGGGACTGGTGCACTTCACAAAATAGATGGCATCATGAGGGGGGAAAATGATGTGCATATATTGAAGCAACATCTCAAGACATCAGTCAGGAAGTTAAATCTTGGTCCCCAATGGGTCTTCCAAATGGACAATGACCCCAAGCACACATCCAAAGTTGTGGCAAAATGGCTTAAGGACAACAAAGTCAAGGTATTGGAGTGGCCATCACAAAGCCCTGACCTCAATCCTATGGAAAATGTGTGGGCAGAACTGAAAAAGCTTGGCAAGCAAGGATGCCTACAAACCTGACTCAGTTACACCAGCTCTGTCAGGAGGAATGGGCCAAAATTTACCCAACTTATTGTGGGAAGCTTGTGGAAGGCTACCCGAAAAGTTTGACCAAAGTTAAACAATTGAAAGGCAATGCTACCAAATACTAATTGAGTGTATGTAAACTTCTGACCCACTGGGAATGTGATGAAAGAAGTAAAAGCTGAAATAAATCATTCTCTCTACTATTATTCTGACATTTCATATTCTTAAAATAAAGTGATGATCCTACCTGACCTAAGACAGGGAAATTTTACTAGGATTAGATATCAGGAATTGTGAAAAACTGAGTTTAAATGTATTTGGCTTAGGTGTATGTAAACTTCCTGTATATAGATAAAAGACAACTTTAAATCATCCAGGTATAATTCGTTATGATGCGGCTATAATGCATTGTTAGACTTGTCATGACATATATATATATATACACTGCTCAAAAAAATAAAGGGAACACTTAAACAACACATCCTAGATATGAATGAAAGAAATAATCTTATTAAATACTTTTTTCTTTACATAGTTGAATGTGCTGACAACAAAATCACACAAAAATAATCAATGGAAATCCAATTTATCAACCCATGGAGGTCTGGATTTGGAGTCACACTCAAAATTAAAGTGGAAAACCACACTACAGGCTTATCCAACTTTGATGTAATGTCCTTAAAACAAGTCAAAATGAGGCTCAGTAGTGTGTGTGGCCTCCACGTGCCTGTATGACCTCCCTACAATGCCTGGGCATGCTCCTGATGAGGTGGCGGATGGTCTCCTGAGGGATCTCCTCCGACCTGGACTAAAGCATCCGCCAACTCCTGGACAGTCTGTGGTGCAACGTGGCGTTGGTGGATGGAGCGAGACATGATGTCCCAGATGTGCTCAATTGGATTCAGGTCTGGGGAACGGGCGGGCCAGTCCATAACATCAATGCCTTCCTCTTGCAGGAACTGCTGACACACTCCAGCCACATGAGGTCTAGCATTGTCTTGCATTAGGAGGAACCCAGGGCCAACCGCACCAGCATATGGTCTCACAAGGGGTCTGAGGATCTCATCTCGGTACCTAATGGCAGTCAGGCTACCTCTGGCGAGCACATGGAGGGCTGTGCGGCCCCCCAAAGAAATGCCACCCCACACCATGACTGACCCACCGCCAAACCGGTCATGCTGGAGGATGTTGCAGGCACCAGAACGTTCTCCACGGCGTCTCCAGACTCTGTCACGTCTGTCACGTGCTCAGTGTGAACCTGCTTTCATCTGTGAAGAGCACAGGGCGCCAGTGGCGAATTTGCCAATCTTGGTGTTCTCTGGCAAATGCCAAATGTCCTGCACGGTGTTGGGCTGTAAGCACAACCCCCACCTGTGGACATCGGGCCCTCATACCACACTCATGGAGTCTGTTTCTGACTGTTTGAGCAGACACATGCACATTTGTGGCCTGCTGGAGGTCATTTTGCAGGGCTCTGGCAGTGCTTCTCCTGCTCCTTCTTGCACAAAGGCGGAGGTAGCGGTCCTGCTGCTGGATTGTTGCCCTCCTACGACCTCCTCCACGTCTCCTGATGTACTGGCCTGTCTCCTGGTAGCGCCTCCATGCTCTGGACACTACGCTGACAGACACAGCAAACCTTCTTGCCACAGCTCGCATTGATGTGCCATCCTGGATGAGCTGCACTACCTGAGCCACTTGTGTGGGTTGTAGACTCCGTCTCATGTTACCACTAGAGTGAAAGCACCGCCAGCATTCAAAAGTGACCAAAACATCAGCCAGGAAGCATAGGAACTGAGAAGTGGTCTGTGGTCCCCACCTGCAGAACCACTCCTTTATTGGGGGTGTCTTGCTAATTGCCTATAATTTCCACCTGTTGTCTATTCCATTTGCACAACAGCATGTGAAATGTATTGTCAATCAGTGTTGCTTCCTAAGTGGACAGTTTGATTTCACAGAAGTGTGATTGACTTGGAGTTACATTGTGTTGTTTAAGTGTTCCCTTTATTTTTTTGAGCAGTATATATTTACAGTGCATTCGGAAAGTATTCAGACCCCTTCACTTTTTCCACATTTTGTTACGTTAAAGCCTTATTCTAATTTTATTTTAATTTTTTTTATAACAAATAAAAAACTGATATCACATTTACCTTATTATTCAGACCCTTTACTCAGTACTTTGTTGAAGCACCTTTGCCAGTGATTACAGCCTTGAGTCTTCTTGCGTATGGCGCACCTGAATTTGGAGAGTTTCTCCCATTCTTCTCTGCAGATCCTCTCAGGCTCTGTCAGGTTAGATGGGGAGCGTCGCTGCACAGCTATTTTCAGGTCTCACCAGAGATGTTAGATTGTGTTCAAGTCCATGCTCTGGCTGGGCCACTCAAGGACATTCAGAGACTTGTCCCAAAGCCACACTCGTGCATTGTCTTGGCTGTGTGCTTAGGGTTGTTGTCCTGTTGGAAGGTGAACCTTCACCCCATTCTGAGGTCCTGAGTGCTCTGGAGAAGGTTTTCATCAAGGATCTCTCTGTACTTTGCTCCATTCATCTTTCCCTCGATCCTGACTGGTTTCATCAGACCAGAGAATCTTGTTTCTCATGGACTGAGAGTCTTTAGGTTCCTTTTGCAATCTCCAAGCGGCCTGTCATGTACCTTTTACTGAGGTGTGGCTTCCGTCTGCCCACTCTACCATAAAGGCCTGATTGGTGGAGTGCTGAGAGATGGTTGTCCTTCTTGAAGGTTCTCCCATCTCCACAGAGGAGCTCTGTCAGAGTGCCTATTGGGTTCTTGGTCACCTAACTGACCAAGGCCCTTCTCCCTTGATTGCTCAGTTTGGCCAGGCAGCCAGCTCTAGGAAGAGTCTTGGTGGTTCCAAACTTCTTACTTTTAAGAATGATGGAGGCCACTGTGTTCTTGGGGACCTTCAATGCTGCAGACATACTCTTCCCCAGATCTGTGCCTCGAGACAATACTGTCTCTGAGCTCTACAGACAATTCCTTTGGTCTCATGGCTTAGTTTTTGCTCTGAAATGCACTGTCAACATTAGGACCTTATATAGACAGGTGTGTGCCTTTCCAAATCATGTCCAATAAATTGAATTTACCACATGTGGACTCGAATCAAGTTGTGGAAACATCTCAGTGATGGTCAATGGAAACAGGATGCACCTGAGTTCAATTTCGAGTCTCATAGCAAAGGGTCTGAATACTAATGTAAATAAGGTATTTCATAATTTTTTTCTGTAAATTAGCAAACATTAAAAAAAAGAAGTGCTTTGTCATTATGGGGTATTGTGTGTAGATTGATGAGGGAAAAAAATAATTGAATCCATTTTAGAATAAGGCTGTAACGTAACAAAATGTGGAAAAAGGGATGGGGTCTGAATACTTTCCGAATGCACTGTATATAAATATCACAAACAATCTCCAGTTGCTCTGAGAGGACCCATGTCATGTGTGAAAACACCAATAACTACTCATTGCTACCCTTGCTCTCCATTCATTTCCTGATTCAGAACTCAGAGGCACTCATGGCCTTTTCTCCTTCCTTACCGATGTAATTGAAGAAATTGATTTAATTTTACTTGCAGTGTGTAACCATCATCCAATGATTGTGGCCCACAGACTAATGGTTCCCTCAAGGAGAACTCATTATGCTGAAAGCATCGAGTCTATCTAAAGGATGAATATGAGAGTGATGAGAAGTAGGGTGACAAATTATATAGTGCTAGTTATTGCCGCCATCTAGCCTCGTACGGTAGCAATGGTGGGTTTGACAGCACGTCAAATGGAAAGACATTGGAATATATGTACTGTAAAGCCCATTGCACATATTTCCCACCCCTACTGTCAGTATATCAGTTTATATTACTAAAGAATGATTTGTTACATCTCTCCACTTTGGCATCAATTCTACAGATTCAAAGGCTTAACTTTGGCTAATATCCTTATGGACTGGCCTGTGGTTTTTCAGCATCTACATTATACAGTAGCTTCCATTGTTTAGCCTGTATCTCTACGTTACAGTACTGCTCCACCAGAATGTAATGACCTTACTGTACAGCCGTGGCAGCTCTACAGGCCCTTTTGGCTGACTTCTCCTCGTGTGTTTTGCTTTCTCATAAAAGCAGAGGGCCAACTAGTGGCAGACAGAACAGAGAGGCCTCTGTGAAGTGTAAAGCATTCCAAGCCGCGACCTCTGGCTGTGACCCGAGTGTTAATCACCGCTACAGCGAGAACGGCCACCATTGGCCTCCACTAACCCCCCCTTGCCCCTCTCACGCCCTCCCCCACCCACCACACTAATCACCCACCATCCCCCTTTGCTCAGGGGCAAGCTGTTGTTCGCCCACCCGGCCCTGGCCCGATGGAGGCTTCTCTCTGGCGGTCTTTTTTTTCTCTGACGGAGTGTGAAAGTGCTAAAGGGCCGTTGTGCCCTCTTGGCCTCCGTAGGGCCCTGACTGCCGTTTTGTGTTGTGTTGTGTTGTGTTTGTGCTGGTGTGATTAGCTCTCCGGCGTCCTCATCAACACCTCGCGTGACACACAAGGCAGCCCAAGTCACAGCCGAGTCAGACACACACACACACACACGGACTGAGGCGCACACACACACATTCACTTTATCACACACACACAGACACACGTGCACACACACGCACACACGCGCATACACACACACACGCGCGCACGCGCACACACACACACACACACACACTGGGGCTGCTGCAGGCAAGCGGAGCAGTGTGAGTTTCACTAGTCTGACTGGTCTAATTATATGGGGCTCTAATGAACTGTAATTACTGACATCCACGAGAGCCACTGAGCCAGTGTGGTTTAAAGGTGACTACTGTGGAGTAATTGGACTCGTTCAAAATGGTTTCTGTGCCCTGACTGATTTTCTATGCGCTGACTGATTTTTTTTCTATGAACTGACTGATTTCTATCCCACTCTGTTTCTCTGTTTTTCCCTTACAGTTTGATGGTGACAACATGTACATGAATGAAAATAACCAGGAGTTTCTCTCCCCAAATCAGGTGAGTTGGCATTTTTATTTTTGTTGATGAAACACCTGCTTCCTTTTTTATATGTCTGGACTAGAAAATGACCAGACATGCCTCGGATTTGATAAGGTCTCACGGTGGACTGAAACTAAAGCTACTATTCTACATTCAGGGTTATTAAAATCATAGCCTCAAGGTCCAGGGTATTGCTGGTTTTCTGATCCATACCTGGTTGTTCATTAATCGATTGTCATTAAATGGACAGAGATTCCACTCACATTGGGTAATATTTAGACTTGAGATCATCACGCTTAACTCATATTCTCACATTGTCTTCCATTAACATAAATGTATGATTTACGCGAAAGTCTGAGTTGCATGTGCTTATCTCAACTCTGAATTGGCCCGAAAGTGTTCAAGGTCTGAATCACTTCCTGATGAGAGGGAAATAATAAAACCAAACCAGTAGTGCTGGGGACCTTGAGGACTGGATTTGTGAAAGGGGGTCCTACATTATTGGGACTGAATGCATAAGCGTGTGTACTGTACCGCAGCTGGGCTAAAACACATGGGTTGCCATATGTTGCGTTTGAGCTGGGAGATTTGTTGAATTTCATTGTAAGCCTCACTGCCATACAAAGCAGGGAGAGGCACTTGTCCTTGTCAACTGCAATCACTTGAGTGGGCCAAGAATATCTCTATCAGATCACGCTGCACTGTTGTTCTAACTTATAGAGATGATCATACCTTAGAAACACAACATATAGAACAGAGTTTCTAAACTCAGAGGCACAACATTGTGAAACGTCTGGGAACGCTTGTAAAACAGACCAGGCAGACCAGGCCGGGGTTTGGGTTCTGAGATGTCAATGAGAGAAGTTCAACTACATAAGACATTGGCTCAAATCTAGGTTGTGCCTTTAGATTTCGAGAAAATGAACAACAAACGGAGAAAAAAGATCACATGTTATTACTCCAACCTCGTGAATGTGACAAACTGACACGTTTTCATTTTCATCCAAAACAACTTTATATCAAAGGAGTGCCTTTGATTTGATGGCCTGCACATACGCAGTTAGGCGCGAGACAGCAGTTAGACCCGATGATGTGTTCCTGCGCATGTGGCTAGCTAGCCAACGCCGCCATGACATCACCTACAAGCGTGATCGGGGATTTCTATTGGAGAAGCAGTTTCTGCCTATCTTCATACTGTACTTTGATATCCATTAGAAATTCCCAATCCTCTCCTGGCTTCAACTTCTCTATCATCTGTCTGTTGCATATCCTTTTACTGGAATATTATTTTACCCTTTATCCTTTTTACTATATTAAAATGCATTTGGGTCAGTGGTTCTGGGGGGGGAAAGAACCGACGCCTCCACACTGCCTGAAACTGCCTAGATCATCTCGCTGTAATGCCCCAACTGTATCTTCGGCTAATCGGGCACTATAATCTCCACTATCTATGGTAGTGGTTTCAGTTCGATCACTGTGATGAGTCATAAAAAAATGGGGTCAGATCTTCTGTCATGCCACTGTTCCCATGCGCATAGACCTGACCCCAGTTAGCTGAGAGCATAGCTCTCTCACTCTCACTATATAGCTATCGCTCTCCCAGTTAGCTCTCTCTCTCTCAATTCAATGGGCTTTATTGACATGGAAAACATATATTTACATTGCCAAAGCAAGTGAAATAGATTATAAACGGAAGTGAAATAAACAATAAAAAATGAACAGTAAACATTACACTCACAAAGGAATAGAGACATTTCAAATGTCATGGTATGCCTATGTTAACAGTTTAACTTCCGTCCCACTCCTCGCCCCAACCTGGGCTTGAACCAGAGACTCTCTGCACACATCAACAACTGACACCCACGAAGCATCGTTACTCATCGCGCCACAAAAGCCACGGCCCTTGCAGAGCAAGGGGAACAACTACTTCAGGTCTCAGAGCGAGTGACGTCATCCGATTGAAATGCTATTAGCGCGCACCACCGCTAACTAACGAGCCATTTCACATCGGTTACACCTGTATACATTGTTGTAATGATGTGCAAATAGTTAAAGGGAAAATAAATAAACATAAATATGGGTTGTAATTACAATGGGGTTTGTTCTTCACTGGTTGCCTTTTTCTTGTGGCAACAGGTCACAAATCTTGCTGCTCTGATGGCACACTGGTATTTCACCCTACAGATATGGGAGTTTATCAAAATTGGATATATTTTCAAATTCTTGTGGGTCTGTGTAATCTGAGGGAAATATGTGTCTCTAATATGGTCATACATTTGGTAGGAGGTTAGGAAGTGCAGCTCGGTTTCCACCTCATTTTGTGGGCAGTGTGCACATAGCCTGTCTTCTCTTGAGATCCAGGTCTGCCTACGGCGGCCTCTCTCAATAGCAAGGCTATGCTCACTGAGTCTGTACATAGTGAACGTTTTCCTTTTGGTTCTGTCACAGTGGTCAGGTATTCTGCCACGGTGTACTCTCTGTTTAAGCATTCTAGCATTGCTCTTTTTGTTAAAGTAATTATCTTTTTGAAAGTAATTATCTATTTGTTTTCTCATGATCTGGTTGGGTTTAATTTTGTTACAGTCCTGGGGCTCTGTTTGTGAACAGAGCCCCAGGACCAGCTTTCTTAGGAGACTCTTCTCCAGGTTAATCTCTCTGTAGGTGATGGCTTTGTTATGGAAGGTTTGGGAATCGCTTCCTTTTAGGTGGTTGTAGAATTCAACAGCTCTTTTCTGGATTTTGATAATTAGCAGGTATCGGCCTAATTCTGCTCTGCATGCATTGTTTGGTGTTTTACGTTGTACACAGAGGATATTTTTGCAGAATTCTGCATGCAGAATCTCAATTTTGTGTTTTTCCCATTTTATGAATTCTTGGTTGGTGAGCGGACCCCAGACCTCACAACCATAAAGGGCAATGGGTTCTATAACTGTTTCAAGTATCTTTAGCCAGATCTTAATTGGTATGTCGAATTTTATGTTCCTTTTGATGGCGTAGAAGGCCCTAAACATGTCTCTCAGGTCGTCTCTCAGGTCGTTCACAGCTTTGTGGAAGTTACCTGTGGCGCTGATGTTTAGGCCGAGGTATGTATCGTTTTTTGTGTGCTCTACGACAACGGTGTCTAGATGGAATTTGTATTTGTGGTCCTGGCAACTGGATCTTTTTTGGAACACCATTATTTTTGTCTTATTGAGATTTACTGTCAGGGCCCAGGTCTGACAGAATCTATGCGGAAGATCTAGGTGATAGATACTGCTGTATGCCCTCCTTGGTTGGGGACAGAAGGACTAGAACATCAGTAAACAGTAGACATTTGACTTCTCCATAGCTCTCTCTCTCTATTTCTCTATTTCACCCTTTCTTCTCTTGCTATTGGCCCTTATGTATTTCTCTCTTCTCTTTTTCTTTTGCTCTCCCTCCCCTCCCTATCTCATTTTATCTTTCCCCAGTTAGCTTTCTCTCTCCTTGCGCTCTGCCTCTCTCTCCCTAGTTATCTCTTTCCCACTCTTCGACTTGTCCTTTCTCTCTCTATATCCTTCCCCTATATCACCTTTTACCTATATATCTCTCCCTAGTTAGCTCTCTCTGTCTCCATCTATCTCTCCCCAGTTAGCTCGATCTGTCTCCATCTATCTCTCCCTAGATGTTTCCCCTCCCTCTTCTCCTCTCTCTCCCCACCTGCCTCTTTCTTTCCCCCCTCTCTCTTCTCTCTTTTCTCTCTCTCTCTCTGGCGACAGTCGAAACAGGGCTGATTAAAAGACAAGGTCAGGCCTCTGGCCCGGCCTCAACTAGCCCTTTGTCTGCCCAGGGTCACTCACGATCGTCGTGGCAACAGTGTACAATAGAGTAACCAGCAGAGAGTGTCCCTTTACTCCGGTCTCTCCTAGCACCGGATCGATACGGCACCAAGCAGGGAACATGAGCTGCATCCCAAATGGCACCACATTCCCTATATATATTGACCAGGGCCCATAGAGTTCTGGTTAAATGTAGTGCACTACATAGGGAATAGGGTGCCATTTGGGACTTAGCCCTGACATGAAAACCCTCCCCAGCTATTCCTCTAGACTGGACTAAATGCCTGTGAGCTTGACTTTTCTATTGTAGCTTGCTCCTGGAAGGCCCAGGGAGTGCTCTCTCTCTCTCTCTCTCTCTCTCTCTCTCTCTCTCTCTCTCTCTCTCTCTCTCTCTCTCTCTCTCTCTCTTCTCTCTTCTCTCTTCTCTCTTCTCTCTTCTCTCTTCCTCTCTCTCTCTCTCTCTCTCTCTCTCTCTCTCTCTCTCTCTCTCTGTGTAGACTCGAGTTAAAAACTCTTCCACTGAACTGAACTGAGGTAGAAGAATATGAAGATATTTTGTATGTATTAATTCTGTGTTAAAGGCCCACTGTTCTATTTACAGCCATTTCTGATCGTCAATTAAATTCCTGTTATATATTATATAGCCACTGATTCTTGAAAACATCACTTACAAATGCCTCATGGGCTTAGTACAACTGTCTAAACCCTTGAGTGGGCTTTTAAAAAAAAAAGACACTGTCATCCTCCATATGACCTTAACTACAGTAAATTTCCTTTTTATGCATTTCCACCATGATTTAAATATTTGTTTAGCATAATAGACGTTTGGGGAAATCGGTCGGAGAGAGAGTAGCAGGAATAATTATCTTAATGGAGGGACTGTTTGGATATGCAGCCGAAGTAGCTAGCGGAGATTATAATCTCGCAATTAGTGTAACAAGGTTTTATTGATTGGCCCTGTTGTAGCGCCACGGCTGCCAAGTGGTCCGCTGGTTCTACATGCAGAGCGAGTGTACCTTCGCCAGTCATTCCGTTCTAACACTACGGCACTACCGCATTCCTCGGCTTGGCTTCGCCTGCCTGTATGCGGTGCTGTATCTGGGCATTAGCAGCATCAAATAAAAACCCTTACGGATCATGATTTGGATGGCTCGTTTGAAAGGCCTGATGATGAAGTGAAGCGCATTTTCTCTGACTCACTGTAGTAAATTACAATTACAGTACCCCCGTTGATTTCTGTTTACAAGAGGCAGCCTCTGGCAATGTCTAATTTCAAGTTGGGGCTGCCTGTTTTCTTTTTGTACAAGTTGAAAATAGTTTAACTTTTTTTTGGCGCATTCCATGTTTTGTGTTGTTCGGCTTTGGCATAGTATAGGTTTCAGAATCGTGTTTTTCATAAAGAAAACGAACAGATCTGGTATTCACGAGACATTCACAGTGATTGTAATTGAAAACCATCTGCTTAGGTATTGGAGACACCCATGCCTTACAGCCTTCAACAGCTATCCACTCGTTTTTATCTCTGCACATGTTTCTAATGTAATGACACATTGTAGACTTTGTGCTCACTCTGATTATGATGTCACATTCCCGATGTATCTACTGGCACCGTATTCCATTTATAGTGCACTACATTTGACCACAGCACATAAGTCTCTGGTCAAAATGTGTGCACTATATAGGGAATGGGCTGCCATTTGGGATACGGTCCTAGAATTATAGGAGCTCAAGTTCATTTTCCTCATTTTTTTCTCCCCTTTCTAAATGAGATCGGTAATTCGCTAGTTGGCCGCAACCCAATCTCTGTCTGCGCGCCTGATTGGTCAAAATCTGTCTTGCGTGACTGACAGGAAATGCTCTGATTGGGGGAGACGGTATCATTGGATCGTTGTCTCTGATTAAAGCCGGTGCCGCCACAGTTTTTGTAAACTCCCGCCATTTGGGGATCCCCGTCTGTGCCCGCCGCCCCGGCCCTGCTGCTAGGAATTACCAGGCCGTCGCATTAGTTTGATTTACAGCTTCCTCCCGCTGTTTAGATTGGGTCTGGGACTGAGAGTGGCAGACTGAAAACCCTGCCCTCCCCCATCCTCTTCTCCTCCTCTACCCCCTCCACCTCTCTCTCTCTCTCCTCTCCCATATACTTCCCTCCTCTACCCTCCTCTCCTCTCCACTACTGCGCTCAACCACCCCTCCACCACCACCACTACCCCCCCACCTCTCTCTCGCTCCCTCCATCTTTTGTGAAAATGAAAACAAAGAGCGGGCTGCCAAAATATTTCTGTGGCCGTTCGCTGACGAAGCAGGGGCAGGAGACAAAGCGAAAAAGATGTGCAGGCATATTTGTTGCTGCAGCAAAAAGCTCCCCCTCTCGCTCTTTCTCTCTCTCTCTCGCTGTGGCCTTTTTTTTTTGAGTGATTTGGAAAATGGCTCCCTTTTTCACCCATTAAAAGCCTTCTGTTTGAAATAGTTTACTGACACGGGACTGCAAATAAATGCACAGCTGTATAGTTGTGTAAGGGCCCTTTGCTGTGCTGAGATGTCAATTTTCCATGTTGCCGTTAGGTGATCAAATTAATCTAATGGCAGCCTTAATGTGTTTTTGTAGGACTTTCAGAAAAACGGGTGTAGTCCCAAATGGCACCCTGTTCCCTAGTGCACTATTGTTGACCAGGACCCATAGGGAATAGGGTGCCATTTGGGATGCAACCCCAGTTGTTGATAAGGAACCAGTCATTCAGGATTGCATCAGATAATATTTTCCACCCTGTGCGTTGATAGATTTCTATTTACTGTTTGGGGTCGTAGAATGTTCTTAAATATGTTCATAGTTTCGCTTAATAACTACTAGTTTCACTTTAGTGAGACTTTTACACTAACAGCATCACATTAGATTCACAGCTAGTGTCATTTTACCTCAAAGCAGGTAAATACATCCAAACCTTGAATCGGAGTTATGAAGGGGTCTGTTATGGCCATAGAGTCTTCATCCCAAATGGCACCCTATTCCCTATGGGCCTTGGTCAATGGTAGTGCACTATTTAGGGAATAGGGTGCCAATTGGGACGTAGCTGTAGAGTGTGTGTACAATTATGGCTGAGGAATAAGTGGCTCATTCACAGTGGAGAGCTGTCCCCTCCCTCTGAATCTTGCAAAAACAATGGCACCATGGATTGAAACCCCAGATGTTTGCACCCGTTTTCAGCAGATGTGCCCATCGCCAATACACAGCCACATTGACTATTGACTCCAGGCCTGTAAGACTGGGAGAATAGGGAGACACTTAAGAACACAGTGATACCATGGTGGAAATGCTCGCTATTGTTGTGACTTGCTGTACTGTACAAGCAAGTACTGTACACGCATGCACACACACACACACACACACACACACACACACACACACACCACACACACACACACACACACACACACACACACATAAGCGATTGTCCACATGCAAAGTCATGTTTGCATGCGCATTTACACACACACACACACACACACACACACACACACACACACACACACACACACACACACACACACACGCCACCCAAACAATCACCAATATAATACACATTTGTGTGTCCACACAACTGTCCTGTCAGCGTCCTCATTGTCAGTTTCCACAATTGTCTATAAATGACTAAAGATCCACCAACTGTCTTTTCTGTGTTTTTTTATTCGCCAGACATAAAAAAAAACACGACAACAGCACAATTAGGCTTTGTCAGTCAGAATCAGAAACAGTGGCGTCATTGTTTTCGCACCACACCAGCGTTGACCTTCAATGTGAAAACAGTGTTTTAAAAAAAAGTGAAATTATAAAATAGAAATCCATATAAAAGAGCTGATGTCATTGGATTTGTTTATCGTGACGCGCGGTGCACGGAACTCGTCGGCCGCGTCCCAATTAGCATCCCGTTCGCTACATGGTGCACTACTTTTGACTGGGGCCCCAAAGGGCTCTGGTCAAATGTAATGCACTGTATCAGGGATAGGGTGGCATTTGGGACACTTCCATCGACTATACAGCAGCAGTAGCCCTGTTAAGCCTATCAGAAGAGACAGGGCAACCAATGAATAAAGTAAAAAGGATTCCTCCTCTGGAGAGAGATGGCTGCTCTCTATAAGAAGCGACAAGGGCGATACTGCAGAAATAATATGTGTGCCAAATTTGACTTTATAATGCTAAATGCCTCCTGTCAGGCAATAAGTTTGATTAAGGTCCTCATTTGAAATGTTGAAATCATATCTCCTCCCCCCTCCCTCCCACCTTGCCTTTCTTTGACCCCGTCCCCCAAGCCTGTCACCCACGTCAGTATCAGAGCGTGTGTCACAATCTCTCTCTAATTGACTCTTCAAAACCTGAGCTTTGTTTCTTTATCTGATCATTTGTTTTCTTAGCGTTTTTATTATTGCATTAGCGAAGATCGTGTTTGAGCTTACACAGTTCACACTGCGAAGCATCTGCACACAATCACTATCGGAGGGGTGAGCGAATTAACTGAACTCTCTTTCCACTGCATCAAGTCTGGGCTAAGAATACAATAGCGAACGCTTATTAAATCTAGAATCTATTTCTGCTAGCTAGGCTAACATCTGCCCCCATCATTCTCCAATTCAAATTCATCTAACTTTATTTGTTCTTTATTTGTCCATCTTCGTTAATCCCATTCCATTGTCTGCACAGTGTCTCATATCTCCCCAGTCTTCTCTGCGTTTCGTCTGGGAACGTTTGAACAACGTTTTGTTCCACTCCAGTGTACAGCAATAATGACCTGTTAGTGATGGGGTAGCCCCAACCTCTCTGAGCATCCTCTTCCAGTCAAATCAAAGTGTCATTAGAAGAGGGGAGAGAGAAGTAGAGAGAGACAAAGAGAGAGAAGGAGGAAGAGACACAGAGAGAGTTCTTTGTGTCGTTTATTATTGAATAAACCTAACTCCATGTAACCCCAGCATGTTGTGCAATAGCTCAGCCCCTCTAACTCTGCTGTTGTTGTGCCACTTCAAATTAGTCACTCCCGGGGCAGCCTTCTATCTTTGCCAAATGCATTAGTACGCCATTCAGAACTCATACCGCCTAGGGTTAAATGCAAATTATATCATTTCTGTCAGCCAATCAAATCAGAGTGACCCCACGACCCAGGAGATGAGTCCTGTGCGTAATGAAATATGACATGGCACAAAAGGCCTGATTCTAATCGCAACCGACATATGATCAGATGACTATGACCTCATGACCTTGGACGAGAAGTGAGGAGTGAGATGCTGGGAGACAGAGGGAGGAGACGGGAGGGGGGAGATGAGAGACGGAAAGAGGGGAGAGACAAGAGGAAGGGAAGAGACATAAAATAAATAAACGATTGCAATTAGCACGGTTGTTTTAGTCCATGGTTGTTTAGTAATCAACTCCTTTCTCTAGGATGAAATGGACCGTATCTGTGCTTAAGAAAAAGGGACATTTTGTCATTTTGTATCTGTCATCGCCTTTCATTCTTTAGGCCTTGTTAGCATTGCTGGGCATTGTCATATCTGAAATAGCCATAGCCAGCATTGTAGCTACTAGCTAGTTTTTTATGGCTATTATTTCCCAGATGAGCCCATGACACTGTGTTGGGGCTGGAGCAATGCCTCGCTTTCCTCCTCAGACAGAAACTTAGATCCACGCTTTCAGATTCCACAAATGTCCAAATAGTAACAGAGTGACGGGTAAATAATGCAGCTAGTCTGTTTGGAGAGAGAGAGATGGAGAGGAAGAGAGAGAGAGAGAGGGATGGGAGAGAGAGAGATGGAGAGGAAGAGAGAGAGAGAGAGATGGAGAGGAAGAGAGAGAGAGAGATGGAGAGGAAGAGAGAGAGAGAGATGGATGGGAGAGAGAGATGGAGAGGAAGAGAGACAGAGAGAGAGAGAGAGAGGGATGGGAGAGAGAGAGAAACAGAAAGAGAAACAGAGAGAGAGATCAATGGGATGGAGAGAGAGAGAGAGAGAGAGAGAGAGAGAGAGAGAGAGAGAGTAACCTGGGCCAGGCTCACTCTTTGTTATTCGAAGGAGGCTCTTTGTGGTGTGTTGATATCCGTGACATGATATTGTAGCAAAAGAACACAGCTGATGGCTTTAATTTAAGCCTGTATTATGGCTGGGAGAGAGGGACAGATAAACAGAGAGACAGAAACAAACAAAGGGGAGAGGGTTGTCCACGGTTTGAGCTGTCTAAACAGGACACACATGGACTTCTTAGCTCACAGTGTTGCTGTTGAGTTTCCAAAATGCAAAGTATGACATCACCCAGTCGTGGAGAAGGACTGTTCCATATCGTCATACAGTATATTGTCGGGTACATTATTTTCTCATAATTTGGCCCAATATCTGCACATGGAACAGACCACCCTTTAAAGTCAACAGGGGTGATGTAACCCCCCTCTACTATTGTCCATGGCATCATTTACGAGGCGTAAGCTTTCTATGAGGGGAATGTCAGCATGAACGAAAACGGATGAAGCACCCAAATTCTTCCCCAAGATAAACCTCCCTTCCCTCCTCCTTTCTTTTCTTGAAAAACAGGCCGTATGGAAGCGAGAGATAACTATGACTTTGTTTTCTGCGCTCTGGGGTGGGGTGGAAAGGGGAAGAGGGTGGGGGTGGGGTGTAAGCATAAATCACAATTTGACAAACCTCTTCCAATAGGCAGATAAGTGCACATTAGTGGTGAGGCAGATCTGTCATCATCATCACCCCACCCCAACGCCCCAAACCCCCTGTGCTGTCGGTCAGGCCCTCAGCTGAATCGCTGAGTAGGGAAGTCGAAAGTCTCCTCTCAAACTGTGTCGTGAGTGGAGGCGCTGCCTTGACATAGTTTTATTTTCCACTGACTCATCTAGTTAGCGAGGTGTATATAAGAACAGATAGATGGTATATACTGATGGAAATGGCTGAATTTAAATGGGGGGGGGGGGGGGGGGGGGTCTGGGGTTTGCCCCCACAGAAGGAAATATCTGCAATTGAAATGTCCATTTTGAAACAAAACAGTATATATAGTAAGCCTCATCCCCACTTACTGTAGCAGTTTTTCACAATAAACTTGAATCAAAACAAATTGTCAAGTAAAATGACATATAACATATCAACAATGAACTCATCACTCATAATCTTAATTTGTGTCCATGATAATACATTTATTGTGTATGATACAGACTTGATGTGGGGCTCAGTTGGTTAGAGCATGGCACTAGCAACATCAAGTTTGTGGGTTAAAATTCCGCGGGTACCCCCCATACGAAGATGCATGCACTCACTATTATAAGTCGCTTTGGATAACGCCGTCTGATAAATTACATATTATATATTACATTATGATTCAAGTTTCTTTCCTTCATTCCTTTGCATATACAGTGCATTCGGAAAGTATTCAGACCCCTTGACTTTTTCCACATTTTGTTATGTTACAGCCTTATTCTAAAATGTAATAAAAAAAAAAAAATCCTCATCAATCTACACACAATACCCAATAATGAAAATGCAAAAACATGGTTTTTGAAATGTTTGCAAAAGTATTAAAAAATAAAAACAAATATACCTTATTTACATAAGTATTCAGACCCTTTGCTATGAGACTCGAGATTGAGCTCAGGTGCATCCTGTTTCCATTGATCATCTTTGAGATGTTTCTACAACTTGATTGGGGTCCACCTGTGGTACATTCAATTGATTGGACGTGATTTGGAAAAGAAAGAAACACACCTGTCTATCTAAAGTCCCACAGTTGACAGTGCATGTCAGAGTAAAAATCAAACCATGATGTTGAAGAAATTGTCTGTAGATCTCCGAGACAGGATTGTGTCGAGGCACAGATTTGGGGAAAGGTACCAAAACATTTCTGCAACATTGAAGGTCCACAAGAACACAGTGGCCACCATCATTCTTAAATGGAAGAAGTTTGTTACCACCAAGACTCTTCCTAGAGCTGGCCGTCTGGCCAAACTGAGCAATCGGTGGATAATGGCCTTGGTCAGGGAGGTGACCAACAACCAGATGGTCACTCTGATAGAGATTGCGAGTTCCTCGATGGAGATGGGAGAATCTTCCAGAAGGACAACCTGCAGCACTCCACCAATCAGGCCTTTATGGTAGAGTGGTAGAGTGGCCAGGTGGAAGCCACTCCTCAGGAAAAGGCACATGACAGCCCTCTTGGAGTTCTCTGGTTTGAAGAAAACAAGATTGAACTCTTTGGTCTGAATGCCAAGCATCACGACTGGAGGAAACCTGGCACCATCCCTATGGTGAAGCATGATGGTGGCAGCATCATGCAGTGAGGATGTTTTTCAGCGGCAGGGACTAGTCAGGATCGAGGGAAAGATGAACGGAGCAAAGTACAGAGAGATCCTTGATGAAAACCTGCTCCAGAGCGCTCAGGACCTCAGACTGGGGTGAAGGTTCACCTTCCAGCAGGACAATGACCCTAAGGACACAGCCAGGACAACGCAAGTATCTTAATGTCCCAGCCAGCCAGAGCCCAGACTTGAACCTGATCAAACATCTCTAGAGAGCTCCTGAAAACAGCTGTGCAGCGACACTCCCCATCCAACCTGACAGAGCTTGAGAGGATCTGCAGAGAAGAATGGGATAAACTCCCCAAATACTGGTGTGCCAAGCTTGTAGCGTCATACCCAAGAAAACACGAGGCTGTAATTGCTGCCAAAGGTGCTTTAACAAAGTACTGAGTAAAGGGTCTGAATACTTATGTATGTAAATGTGATATTTCATTTTTTTTAAATTGCTTAGTCATTATGGGGTATTGTGTGTAGATTGATGATGAGTTTTTTTTTTATCCATTTAAAAATAAGGCTGTAACATAATAAAATGTGGAAAAAGTCAAGGGGTCTGAATACTTTTGAATGCACTGTATGTATTACCACAAGTTTGTGAAAATAAAATGTAAACCCATTGGCAGTACGTCCAATGGGCCTCACAACCGCAGACCAACCGCAATTTATTTAAATTGACTGATATCCTTATATGAACTGTAACTCTGTAAATCTCTCAAATTGCTGAATGTTGCATTTATATTTTTGTTCAGTATACTATTGAATCACTATTACTAAACTCAGCATAACAAGAAACGTCCCTTTTTCAGGACCCTGTCTTTCAAAGATAATTCGTAAAAATCAAAATAACTTCACAGATATTGATTGTAAAGGGTTTTAACACTGTTTCCCATGCTTGTTCAATGAACCATAAACAATTAATGAACATACACCTGTGGAATGGTCGTTAAGACACTAACAGCTTACGACGGTAGGCAATTAAGGTCACAGTTATGAAAACTTAGGACACTAAAGAAGCCTTTCTACTGACTCTGAAAAACACCAAAAGAAAGATGCCCAGGGTCCCTGCCCAACTGCGTGAACGTGCCTTAGGCATGCTGCAAGGAGGCATGAGGACTGCAGATGTGGCAATAAGTTGCAGTGTCTGTACTGTGAGCCCCTAAGACAGCGCTACAGGGAGACAGGATGGACAGCTGATCGTCTTCGCAGTGGCAGACCACGTGGAACAACACCTGCACAGGATCGGTACATCCGAACATCACACCTGCGGGACAGGTACAGGATGGCAACAACAACTGCCCGAGTTACACCAGGAACGCACAATCCCTCCATCAGTGCTCAGACTGTCCGCAATCTGGACTGAGGGCTTGTAGGCCTGTTGTAAGGCAGGTACTCACCAGACATCACCGGCAACAACGTCGCCTATGGGCACAAACCCACCATCGCTGGACCAGACTGGACTGGCAAAAAGTGGTCTTCACTGACGAGTCGCGGTTGTGTCTCACCGGGGGTGATGGCCGGATTCGCGTTTATCGTCGAAGGAATGAGCGTTACACCGAGGCCTGTACTCTAGAGCGGGATTGATTTGGAGGTGGAGGGTCCGTCGTAGTCTGGGGTGGTGTGTCATGGCATCGTCGGACTGAGCTTGTTGTCATTGCAGGCAATCTCAACGCTGTGCGTTACAGGGAAGACATCATCCTCCCTCATGCGGTACCCTTCCTTCAGGCTCATCCTGACATGACCATCCAGCATGACAATGCGACCAGCCATACTGCTCGTTCTGTGTGTGATTTCCTGCAAGACAGGAATGTCA
Source organism: Salmo salar (assembly GCF_965601325.2). Taxonomy (NCBI): domain Eukaryota; kingdom Metazoa; phylum Chordata; class Actinopteri; order Salmoniformes; family Salmonidae; genus Salmo; species Salmo salar. Next base: position 47,896,700 of record NC_138302.1, on the reverse strand, counting down.
GTGTTCTGCCATGGCCAGCGAACACGTCTGGGACCTGTTGGATCAGAGGGTGAGGGCTAGGGCCATTCCCCCCAGAAATGTCTGGGAACTTGCAGGTGCTTTGGTGGAAGAGTTGGGTAACATCTCACAGCAAGAACTGGCAAATCTGGTGCAGTCCATGAGGAGATGTACTGCAGTACTTAATGCAGCTGGTGGCCACACCAGATACTGACTGTTACTTTTGATTTTGACCCACCCCCCCCCACCACCTTTGTTCAGAGACACATTATTACATTTCTGTTAGTCACATGTCTGTGGAACTTGTTCAGTTTATGTCTCAGTTGTTGAATCTTGTTATGTTCATGCAAATATTTACACATGTTAAGTTTGCTGAAAATAAACGCTGTTGACAGTGAGAGGACATTTCTTTTTTTGCTGAGTTTATATTTGTATTTTATCTTTTTATTTCATTATTTTAATGTTTTGCATCTTCAGGATGCCCAGCCCACATAGGTTTATATGACACTATATTCATAAAATGAGTTGTCCAAATATATATTAATATGACTTCAAATCATCTGCTAGATATCATCTGTGATACTGAAGGCCTTGACTACTGAACAAAGCCTGTTCAGATAAATCCCATTAGATGAGCCGAGCTAGTGAAGCAGTGTTGTGGAAAGTTAGCTTGGTGCAAACAAAAATAACCTGGAAAGCTTCCCAATCAATGATATATTCCCTCTCATTCCATCCCCACACCAACTGTCTGTTCATCTGTTTCTATTAAATGAAAGGTATATTAAAATGTGCGCTGAACTCTCTGAAGACCTCTACACTTAATTAAGACGGAACAGAATGTCTGCATCTGAAATGGGACCCGATTCCCTATATGGTGCACTACCTTGGACCAGGGCCCAACCGGTGCCAATAGGGTGCCATTTGGGACGTGGGCAAAGCGTTCTACTTATTTACCCAGAAATATATTCCCAAATGGTATGCTAACACTATTGATCAAGAAGGAAGCTCCCTCCTCTTTATGAGAGCGAAGCCTACATACTTGCACTGTGTGTAATAAAATATGGCATTGTGCATTAGAATGGGATCCTTGAGAGAAGAAGCACTTAGAGAAACCGTGGATATGCGTTTGTTGGAGTCGTCACCGTACAAGGAGGACAGACTCTGGCCTATATGATCCATCAAACACACACATGCATACACCATTGTTTAGATTTGACTTTTAAAGGGGGAAGGGGTGAAGAGTATGCATTAACTGGAGTATACCTTGGCTCTGCAATCTCACGCCGAATAGAATATGAATTATTTATCTCGCAACTATTCAGCTGGGAACGTCCTTGATATTTACATTTTATCATCAAGTGCATCCGACTAGGCTTCAGAGTAATGTAACACGTGACACATATTATTCACTACCTCTCACTTATGCAACTGAAAAACATTTAACGGAGCAAAGGATTTGTATTTGATTGGAAGAAGTATTTCTTATACTATCAGAAAGCAAAGCGTATTGGTTACAGTTGATGAACATCCCCTTTGTACTTAAGATATAGCATAAGATAGAAGATACTTAAGATAAGTGATGACTGCATAGGGCTGACCACATTTAGTCGACTGGTTTGTTTGGTTGATAGGATGTTGGTCGACCCAATATTTTTTTAGTCGAGCAGCGGCAAATATATATATAAAAAAATCTGTTTCACGCCTGTCTCAGTGGACTAATCCATTGCAGAGGCCGCAGGTATGGCACACCAGTATCACCAGTAGTAGATTTAGTGTTAATTCCCATAATTTCGAATTAATGTTTGGTTTGTTACAGTAATTTCTGTTAATGCATTCAATATATTATTATTATAGTCTTACCATTGTCATTGTAGGAATGGACACATTGTTTGCAGAGCGCACAACCTAGGCTACACTTGTGAGACTTTTTTTTTTATGATTGTCTTAACCGTCACTGGATAGCTTCTTAAAGTCATTTTTTCCCCCTCGCCTTAAACAGCAAGTAAACAAAGTTTGTTTTTGCATCCAGAATAAAAATAGTTCCTTCCTCAATGTGGACTATTTGAGAAATCTTTCCAGTTCTCTCCCTTTCTATAACCGCTCAGCATGAAAGAGGGAAAAAATGTCATGCTCTGGTCCGGTGTAAACGTTATAAAATAGCTCTACCTGATTGCTTCTTATCCCTTGCGCAAATAGATCACAGCTGCGTCTATCTGTCCGGAGCTCACTGGCACCGGAAAATTAGGGCCCAGAACATTTTATACAATGCTGCAAGTTTGCTAGCACAATCGGGCTGGACCAAGTTAATAGTTGATACAATGTTTCTTGCAGACATGCCACGGGTAGCCAATGTGATTTATAGATGTTTCTTTTTTTCCCCAGGATATTTTATACCTGCAGACTGCAGTGTTTTTATTTGTTTGTTTATGTAGGCTATTTTTACATATTGGCAATGGCAACAGAAGTTACTTTTAGATTTGTATCATTTTAATTTAGATATCATTTTTATTAAGCACATTACATTGATTTTGAGATATGAATACTTTATTAGAAATGAAAGGAAACTGTTCCACTGAAATGTGCATACGAAAATCATAACTGGCACGCAGATCAGTAGAAATGGTATGATAACTTGGCACTCCAAATGGGAAAGGTTGCCGACCACTGGTGTAGCCTATTACCGGCAACTTTAGGAGCATAATGGCAGAATCTGTGAAGACCAGCAGCAATGGGCAGCGGGAGGAGGAGGGTCAGGAACAGAGTTTTTACTTCTGGTTAGGCTATATTGATCTCTGGCTCCTTCGTTAGTAATTTGTGTGTCTTCATTTTTAATCGCAGTGCTTAAAGAATCAGACAGGCTCAGTAGCCTACATATAGTTATTTTATTCAAACAAAGGGTGTGTCTACAGTGCCTTGCAAAAGTATTCACCCCCTTTGGCGTTTTTCCTATTTTGTTGCATTACAACCTGTAATTTAAATGGATTTTTATTTGGGTTTCATGTAATGAACATACACAAAATAGTCCAAATTGGTGAAGTGAAATGAAAAAAATTACTTGTTTCAAAAAATTCTAAAAAATAAAAAACGGAAAAGTGGTGTGTGCATTTGTATTCACACCCTTTGCTACGAAGCCCCTAAATAAGATCGGGTGCAACCAATTACCTTCAGAAGTCACATAATTAGTTAAATAAAGTCCACCTGTGTGCAATCTAAGTGTCACATGATCTGTCACATGATCTCAGTACATATACACCTGTTCTGAAAGGCCCCAGACTGTGCAACACCACTAAGCAAGGGGCACGACCAAGAAAGTGGCACTATGAAGACCAAGGAGCTCTCCACACAGGCCAGGGACAAAGTTGTGGAGAAGTAGAGATCAGGGTTGGGTTATAAAAAAATATCCGAAACTTTGAACATCCCACCATTAAATCCATTAATAAAAAATGGAAAGAATATGGCACCACAACAAACATGCCAAGAGAGGGCCGCCCACCAAAACTCACGGGCAAGGAGGGCATTAATCAGAGGGGCAACAAAGAGACCAAAGATAACCCTGAAGGAGCTGCAAAGCTCCACAGTGGAGATTGGAGTATATGTCCAAAGGACCACTTTAAGCCTTACACTCCACATAGCTGGGCTTTACGGAAGAGTGGCCAGAAAAAAATAAGCAAACATGTAAAATGTAATGTTTGGTGTTCACCAAAAGGCATGTATGGAAATATATGGAAGAAGGTACTCTGGTCAGATGAGACTAAAATTTAGCTTTTTGGTCATCAAGAAAAACGCTATGTCTGGTGCAAACCCAACACCTCTCATCAACCCGAGAACAACATCCCCACAGTGAAGCATGGTGGTGGCAGCATCATGCTGTGGGGATGTTTTTCATCGGCAGGGACTGTGAAACTGGTCAGAATTGAAGGATTGATGGATGGCGCTAAATACAGGGAAATTCTTGAGGGAAACCTGTTTCAGTCTTCCAGAGATTTGAGACTGGGACGGAGGTTCACCTTCCAGCAGAACAATGACCCTAAGCATACTGCTAAAGCGACACCCGAGTGGTTTAAGGGGAACATTTAAATGTCTTGGAATGGCCTAGTCAAAACCCAGACCTCAATCCAATTGAGAATCTGTGGTATGACTTAAAGATTACAGTACACCAGCTGAACCCATCCAACTTGAAGGAGTGGAGCAGTTTTGCCTTGAAGAATGGGCAAAAATCCCAGTGGTTAGATGTGCCAAGCTTATAGAGACATACCCCAAGAGACTTGCAGCTGTAATTGCTGCTAACGGTGGCTCTACAAAGTATTGACTTTGGGGGGGGTGAAAAGTTATGCATGCTCAAGTTTTCTGTTTTTTTGTCTTATTTCTTGTTTGTTTCACAATAAAGAATATTTAGCATCTTCAGAGTGGTAGGCATGTGTAAATCAAATTATACAAACCCTCCAAAATACAATTTTAATTCCAGGGTGTAAGGCAACAAAATAGGAAAAATGCCAAAGGGGGTGAATACTTTCTCAAGCCACTGTATTTATGGAAAAATACACTTTTGTAAAATAAAATGACTCTTGGTCGACCAATATTTTTTTTAGTCGGGGATAGCCCTAGTGCATAATATCAGAGCCTTTTATGGTTAAGTTTTGACAAGACTTACAAGAATGTCTGGTTAAGACTGGCGCTGCATACCAAATGGAATCCTATTCCCTATATAGTGTACTACTTTTGACCAGGGCCCATAGGGGAAAATCTTGTCATTTGGGACTTAGCCTGAGTACCTATTGCATGCCTCATTATGAAAGACCATGGAGATTTGAGTTCCCCAAAGGATTCAACGAGGATCTCACTTCACACAATGGCCCCAATGTTTACAAAAGACAAGTTTGTTTCCTTCCAACAATTATGAGGGAAATTGAATCTCCGGAAATGTTCGTTTTCTTGTGCATTAGACCAAACAATAACACGATTCCCAAAGGTTTACAAAAACATCTGTCTTCAAAGGACAATTTAGAAAATTAATATCCACGCTTTTCCAGACAATGCGAGGGACAGAGTAAATCCAATTGAAGCAATTAAATTGTTTTCCTTCTTCCATTCATGTTCACTAGTCGCGGGGGAATGAAAGCATGTTTAAGTGATGTGTTCGTTCAATGTCTACATCCCTCCGTTGTAATAAGTAATACATTGCAATTACAATTTCCTTGGTCATGACCAGATTGAAGCTGTTTGTTTTGGGGGGGGGGGGGTGTTTTTGAGTTTGTCTTTCATCTGCTGTAGTGGTTACTTAACATTACCCAGTTAAATGCATTAGATTGTTTGATCATTTTTGTAAAAGCTACACACTAGGTGAGTTGATATTAAGTAATTGTACTTACAGTAGCTAGCTAATACCTTTGAGTTATTTACTCTTAGTAGAAAAGAACTCTCTGAGAATCATTTTTTCCTTGCCTTTGCCCAGTTTTTCTGAAAGGATTTGTTTAAGAGATAAATGACCACTCCAATGCAGAGGATGACAGCCTGCACAAAGATGATATTGAATTGATTTCTGAAATGTATACGGCAAGACATGAATCATAAAAATTATATTAAAAACTTGAATAGCTGACACCGGAATATTATTTGTGATGATTCATTTGACTCAGTCATTACAAAGGGAGTCAAGTCAGAGTGCCTCAGACAAAATTGCTTTTTCGTTCCCCATTGAATTTCTTCCATTTTTTCCCCCCTCTAGAATTCAGAATCATATTTTTCCTTATTGCAGCACACAATACGATGGACCTATTGATAGTACAGGAATACACAGATATGCATACTGTTATTCTGAAAACAAATTGTGTTTCTGTATATTTACTGTAGCCACATGTACATTTCTGATTTCGCCTGACCGAGGTGTTATGTCTAAAAGCTCATATTACAGCATTATCCAGTACACTCTTTTAATGTGATAAGCATATAGGTAGGGTGTAATTGGGGACTGACCCTCTATCATTGTTATAACTCCCATGTTCTCGAATCATACACTGCTCATGGCAAACCTACATACATATACAGTCAAATACAGTATCTCACACCGTCTCCCTCTCTGTTTGTCCTTCCAGAGCTACTCCGGTCAGGGCGGAGGAGGCGGAGGCAGTGGGAACGGTGCGGGGGACGAGGACTACGAGATTCCCCCCATCACCCCTCCCAACCACCCCGAGCCCCCCTTGCTCCACCTGATGGACCCTGAGTCGGGTTACCTGTGCCACTCCCTAGGGGCCCACCACAACGGCCTGCTCAACCCCTACTCCTACCCGGAGCTGCCTGCCCTCATGATGTCCAATATGCTGGCCCAAGACGGCCACCTGCTCTCCAGCCAAATGCCCTCGGTGAGTACCCCCAGGCGGTTTTGCTTTGATATCACAGCTGGTTTCAAACGCTATTCAAAGTCATTTCAAATATATAATCTGTTGGTTTTTTTTGTTTTTTTAGCTTGGAACCAATACAAAACAATGGAATCAATATAAAAGTCCCAAAAGTACAAACCCCGCACACCAGGCAGCCTAAAGCAAATGCGCAAACAAAAATATTTCAAGTAGTATCTATAGTCTGTCTGATACTGATTCGTTCGTCATTGCTCCATCATTTGGTAGTATCAACGACTCATTTATGTTGTGTTAGCGTGAACATTGTTAGCGTGCCCTCCAGTGTATAGTTTGGCTCTTGGGAAAGCTTTTTTTAATTTTGTCTAGACTGCCTACTCTTCAGATTTTTTACTTTTGGAATATAGTAAAATGTTACATTAACAACATAGGCTATGTAAATAACTTCTGTGATCATTTCATAATGGCATGCAACAATATTCATGCAATTTCAAGAGAAAGGAAAAGGTAAATAGAACAGTAGAACAGACGGTTTGTGGTTGCCCTGTCAGCTCTGACGCTCAAAGGTTTGTGGGTAAACCCACCCGTGTCATATCTCTCTAAGAAGTGAGCATCAGCCATTATGAATACACTCTGATTGTGTGCCTTTTTACACGAACTGCTTCAGTGTGCCACAAATTATCATAATTAGCCATAATTGTATTAATGAGATTGGCAGGAAATCGACATTGTTTCCATTTGTCTGGAATGAGATCATCCTCTATAAAACAGTCAAATGCATACCAAATGGCACCCTATTCCCTTTCCTAGTGCACTACTTTTGACAAGGGCCCGTCGAGCTCTAGTCAAAAGTAGTGCACTATATAGGGAATAGGGTGCCAATCAAAAGTAGTGCACTGTAAAGGGAATAGGGTGCCATTTGGGACGCGGCCTACATGTACTGTATACACCATCATCACGTTGAAGCTGTCTATGTAGAGAATAGACACTGTTTTATATGCCTGGTTAGAGAAACCAGTGTCATTTTAACTGAGAAAATCAAATCAAAATGTGTATACAAAAGCTACAGTATATGCAGACACCGTGAGTTCAAGGTAATAACTTACGACCACTATATCTGATTGTAGATATGGTCATATCCCCATACAAAAAAATGAATATCAGCTTTTCTAATACCGTGATAATAAGGAGACTGGAATCCATAGTGTTATCTTTAGAAACGTGTTTAGTAAGATAAAAACAGATAGAGTTACAGAGAATTATGAATACTGTAGTATATTATGCTACACCTGCTCCTTATTGCTCAGCAATATTGTTTCTGAATAAACATGTCTTTTAACATAAACCACAGTATTCATTTCTTTAAACATAACAACAATTCATATGTTCGAACAGAACAGTTGTTATGTGTTTAGTATGATAAAAAATAATTATAGTTACAGAGCATTATGGGTACTGTAGTACATAATGTTACAATTACTATGGAAAGAATTATCCTCACAGTAAATATGGATATTTGATATTTCACAAAAGAATAATGGTTTCCTTTCAATTGTGGTGGCTATTGAGAGTCCAATGTAGTCATAGAGAGGATATAAATGGTGGTCACTCTTTTACATGCTACACTACAGAGTCTTCAAAAAGCGCTATATAAATCCCAAATGGTATTATTATATTATTATTATTCACAGCTGCATCTAACTAGATCTCTTCAGATCATGAATTTGTCTTTTTGTATAAGCATACACAGATAGAGTCTCCCTACATTGTGTACTAGATAACAAATCTAATCAAATCACATTTTATTGGTCACATGCTTCGTAAACAACAGGTGTAGACTAACAGTGAAATGTTTACGGGCTCTTACCAAAAATGCGGAGAGAAAAAAAGAGAAATAATGGGAAAGTTAATGACATGAGGAATAAATACACAATGAGTAACGATAACCGTTGCAAAGCTTCATTTGCACAACAAAGGCCTTCTTTAAGATATACATTCGTAAAATCTGTTGAGCGTAACAATTATGTGAGCTACTGTTCAAACAAGGGGTAATCAAGTAATTAGGAACATCTCTTAGCATGGCCAATAAGATAAAATATATATTGGTGTATATTTTAGTGTTGGTGTATATGTTGGTGTATACAGTATGTTAGTGTATATATCAGTGTTGGTACCCTTACAAAAAAATATATATTTTCAGTTTACATGTGAAAATCACCTTTTCATATGTAAGGACAATACCATGTTTTCACCTCACATGTGAATTGCAGTTTCACATGTGACATTTGTGGTTTCACATGTTAAAAACTTTCACGTGAGAATCGGATTGTTTTTAGATAGAATTTTAAAATGTGGAATTGCATTTTCACATGTGAAACACATTCATGTGAAAATCACATTTGCTGTTTCACATGTAAAACAACTCCTCATGTGAACATCTCACGTTGACATGTGGAATTTCAAGTTCACACGTGAAAAACAATCACATGTAAAAATCTAATTTGCAGTTTCATATGTGAAAAACATACTTGCAATTACGTGAACGTGAAAAAGTAATTTGCAGTTTCACATGTAAGAAAGCTACACATGTATAGCCTAAAAAATATAATTTTAATATCATGGATGGTCAGTCCTTGCATCCATAGAGTAGTCTATTTATTTGAGAGTTGTTGCATTTCTCCCGCCCCATCCCGGGGAACACTTTTCTTAATGTTTTAATTAAGTATTGCCGCTTTAAACACTTTTAATAGAGTAATATTGTTATTATATGGTGCAATCCTCTAGTTACTGAGTTACTTTTGTGCCATTAATATCAAGCAAAACTTCTGAAGTCCACAACAAAATTCTGTAAAGAAAAATATTGATATTGAAAGCAAAACATAAACCCAAAAGTATTGGGAGCAAAACAAAATATTGCAAGAATTTTTTTTTTACATGCGAGAGCAAATTAATTGTAAATGGATGCAAAAAATGTTTGATTTCAGTAGAAAATAATATATGGTAACGCTATTAAATAAAACGCCTCCCTCTTTCCTGCGATTTCCCTATCTTTGATTAAGTTACCCTGGCCTTTGCTTTCTCTCCCCTGGATGGGAGACCAGATGTAGCTGGAAGTGGTGAAAATAAACACGAGGGGAATTTCTTTTCACATGAGGAAAAAACACGTGAAATATTAGCGTGTGAAACGTTACACCTGTCTGAAAACCACGTCTGAACATTTTCACGTGTAGAAAAATTATAATAATTGTGATTTGCTCACACATTTTCACGTTTTTTTGTAAGGATGCATATATTGGTGTGTATATTGACGTTTGTGTTGGTGTATAAGTGAATGTATTGCCGTATACAGTATATGTTTGTATCATGTTGTGTTGGAAGATGGCGCAAGGTGTTGTTGTGACCACCTCTTCTTCTTCTTCCTCTTCATAAACAATATCTTTGCTCCTGAAATGGATCTACTACATCTGGAGGTCAGGCCTTATATTCAATCTTGAGCACATGGAAAAAAATTCCATTATGTTTCATCTTTCCTGCATCAGCCATTCTATTGTGGCGCTGCAGTGAGATCTGTTTTCATCAGGCAGATTCAATACGTGAGCTCGACAATGAAAAGAGTGCAATTGGGCTGGATGGAGAGAGAAAGAGAGCGAGGGAGAGAGAGAAGATATTGCGGAGAGGGAAAGTAGCTCTAATTCTAAATGGACAAATCTTTTTTTATTTTTTTTCAACACATTATTTTCTCAGGATTTGAGTGTTAGATCTTTAAGAGATGATGCAGTTCAGGAAAATAGGTTTATGTAGGGTCCTTATGTAAATACTGAAAGGCTTATGGGTTTTAAAGCAAGCCATGCCAAATCCAGTAAACTAGCAGAACACCAGATTAAAGTAGTAGTTCACAGGTGTAACATAACATGGGCATACAGCACAATAATTTGCGTATAGCATGTTATCTTATATTATACTAATATGTTATATGTATTATCAAAGTGTTAACCGTTTCAGGCCCAGCTGCCTTGTGCGATATGGCATTAAATGTGGAGGACCAGTGGATGGTGCTGGTATGAATTGGCTTGTATTAGCTTAAGGCAAACGGTATTGTAAGCTAAATGCTAATAAGCTAAAAGCTAAGGATAATTACCTAAACGCTAACAAGAGTGAGTACATCCACTTGTTAGCTAAAGCTGATAGCCTCTTACTTTCTGGAAACTCACAAACCTCCCTGTCTACTAAATGTTAATGCTAAATGCTAGCTGTGCATGCATGCCTACCGTACAGCTTTACATCATCCCTATACACCCACACCTCTTTTCTAGAAACAAGCTAATTTTTATGATTTGTGTTTCTTTTCAAAAACTCTGTTCAGCATCTTACACAAACACACTTTATCGACAAGCCACAAATACAAAGTGCTGGTAGAAAATAAAACGCTCCCTCTCATCTACACAGGTATTCTCCTGTTCTTGTTCTCCCCTCAACTCTTAGCCCTGAAACATGTAAGTGACTGTACTTTCCTCATTTAGTTGAGAGCCATTTTCAATTAATAAGGGCCTTAGCTGATGCTTATTGTGTTGCGGTCCTGAGCCCCTCCTGGATGAACCCGATATCTTTCAGAGAGCCTTTTCTCCGATGCTTCGATGCACTTGGCAAGCCCTCCACTCTCTCTGTTAATGCGTTAACTGTCATAGCATCTTCCACAAGTTCCAAAACACATTAGACATTTAATATCCACGCTCAGGTTACACTGATCTTTTCCATAACGCTTAGGGAGATATCCATCGGCCCGGTGGTAGAGGGTTTCTGGACTAGCACTAAATACTAGGTCCCATATTTGTTTGTGTCCTTTCTTCATTGGCTTGTGCATTTGCTGTGGAGGTGCCCCTTTATCTCTTAACGACCAGAGTGCTAGTTGTATCCCAGTTTATTAGGCTTACTACTAGTCTGTGATACCTGGATGTTTCAAGCAATACTGCGTATGAATAGTGCCCTGAGTTTTTTTCTGATAATGTGATCTGACCAGGAAAAACAGTTGTTGTTGAAAACGTAACCATTTCGGGAACACGTTCTAAGTTAAATATGGTATACACACACGTCTTTCATCATTAGATTGCCCTCATCTCAAACGCAAACAGTACTACAACTTGAATAATTCATCTTTGACTGGATATCGTATTCATGCCCTGCATTTATTTACGATATCATCATCATCAACATCTAAGAGTTTATATGAAATAGCTATTGGAATACGTAGCAAATTGATAAATGCACAGATCAACAGAGGGATTTTGTCATTAACGAATGCTTTCATTTCAAGTTGTTAGCCCTATAAACAGGTAGTTATCCTAATGTTCTCATGTACCCTGTTGCAGGATGCATACGGACAATGAGGGAAGCCAATTGCTTAGCCCCTATTGTAATGGAAGTTAATTAACAATATGAAGGCCAAGGATGCTCATCTTCAGCTCCCAGCTTAATATCACCTGCTTTTGTTCCAATGTTTCAAATGCAAGATTGAATTCACAATCCTTTAATCTCCTGACTATTATTCTGAGGATTCATCGAAGGGGTTCATCTTGACCCGATAGTCATGTTTAAAGGTGGCAGCTAGTTTGTGTTTTCAGTCTCTGGTGCTTACGGCAGGTGTTCGCCTAAGTGTACATGAATGAAAGAGGATCCACTGTCAACTTAACTTGTCACAGACAGGGCTAATGAATTAATGATAAGATACTAAAGGTGCGTCTTAATGTGTTCTTCCTAATGCAAGCTTTCAGGAACTTAACTAGATTGCCCACCAATGTTGGGAGGTGCGAGGAAGAGGTATTAGCAAGAATTGCTGGACTTTATTATGTGCTTCCTAAAATAACAAATAGACAATGGCTACTTGCCGTACATCGATTTTGCTATATTAGGATTGATCAAATGTATTATTTTTCAAACCAAGATGATTTCTTACTCAATCGAAATAATAATTAACTAATACTGTATTCAATACATTTCAATTTGGTGATCCATGATGAAAAATATGCCGTAAGTCTCTTAAAACAAGTTAACTAGCACACGAGCATTAGTTTAAATCAATAATACCTTTCTGTTAAGATTCTCAGGTCCATAGTATAGTCATGTAGTTAATTATGTTTTCATCAATAACTTCTATAATGTAATGTTGTTTACCGTGGGCAGTAGTACAAGGCTGCTATAGGTTTTCTGCCGTTGGATTGCTACAAATTCTACCATCTTCATTCAAATAGAATACATTAATGGTATAAAACCCATTTCTCTATCTAGAGACCTTAATTCTCAGTGATTGGTAAACAGGATTATAGTGTCTCTAGGGAAATGATAGATCAATTTCTTTCATTTTTTTGATCACAGTTCGACAAGCATGAAATAGAACGTATCTTATAAATTATATATATTATATTATATATTATATATATTATATATTATATGAACTATTCCAGGCTCAGATAGATGATCGATGCTTCCAAAACACATTTTGGTTTGATAGCCCTGTGAAACCTGAGCGAAAGAGAGCGAGAGAGAGAGAGAGAGAGAGAGAGAGAGAGAGAGAGAGGGGCCTGCTTTTTAAACAGCTTTCTTTTCACCTTTTGCAATTATTTATTTTCAAATAGTCCTTCAAGCTAATGTTACATTTCTGTATTTCACAGGCCCTTTTCCCATAAATGAAGCATCGCCGTAATAAATCATTGGACAAACAGAGACTCGCGCAAACCCTGAAAGGTCTAAAGATTTATGTAACACATTCATGTTTTCCACTTCCTCATTTTAGTACTCCACTGGTAAAGCTCGGCTAATAAAAGGTCCTATTAATATTTCCTGTTGCTAAGCAACCGCCAGCAGCCATGTAATAGCATTCTGCTGAAAAAATAGATGACCGATAAGGAAAAAATAAATTATTTTATCATCTCCCGGGAAAAGGTGCCTTATTTTTCCAGCAATGTGATATGAAACTGTAGTTGTATATTATGAAGAAATATTTGAGCGAAATATAATGTTATTTCCAATTTCATTATTTCTAAGAGAACTTTCAATTCATTGCTGCTAGATGGCTAGAACTCATCTTTGTCTTCTTTCTGATAAAGTCAATTAGCCTTAGGATTAAGCTAATCAAGGGATAAGGTATGGATTTCATTTCCTTTTCATGCACACCCTCGGAAATAGTGTTATGTTTTAACATTGGCCAGCTCCATTGCATTTCAGACATTTCACATTTCAGACCTAAGGGTGTTCATACATTTTTCAATAGGTTGATTCAATAGGTTGATTTCAATTCTTTGATTTAAAGCTGCCATATGGGCGACCTGACTAAATTTACATAGAAACGTGTTTTATAGATATGTAATTCTCATTAAAAGCCAGTCTAAGAAGCTGTAGATATGTTCTATTTGCACCATTTCTATGCTTCTTGTTTTTAAGTTCTGTTTTTGCCTCTTTCACTTTCGGTTTTGTACACCAGTTTCAAACAGCTGAAAATACAATATTTTTGGTTATGGAAAAGATTTTTCACAGTGGTTTAGATGGTGCAATGATTCTCTACACTATGCTTGCTTCTTTTGTCATGTAAACTCAAATTAGGCGAACTATTCACATTTTAGCAACCAGGAAATGGCCAAGCGATTTCTGCATAGTGCATCTTTTAATAGGTTAATATCAATTACATTTCCATTGGTTGACTTCATTGTATACCACTCCGTCTGTTGTCTGAGTGCCTACAGCCCACTCACTCCACTGTATCATATCAGCATGGTTAGAGGTCATTGCAACAGAGTGGAAGTGGAAACACATATCTCCAAACAAATAAACTAATTGAAAGCTTTCCATTTCTAAGTACAGATAGATATAGTGTTTACATATCATCATGTTTATGCTCATCACTCGAGTTGCCGATATGAGCGGTATTGAAGACTCATTGTGTGAGAAAAAACAAAAAACAATCATCACATCCCAAATATTCCCTATTTCGTGCACTACTTTTGAACCAGAACACTGTGGGCCCTGGTCAAAAGTAGTGCACTAAATAGGGAATAGGGTGCCATTTCAGACGTAGCCAAAGAGGAGACCAAACAAGACTCAGCTGCAGCAGATGATGGACGCAGTCCTGTGATGCCGTTACACAGATAAAGGATTTCATATTTCATATTACATTTAGCCACAGGCCCCTACTGCAGCTTATCATTGCATGAAATCGTGTCCATATTGCTCGGTGCCATATCTTCGCCATCCTACTTGGAGGAATATTCGCCCCTGTTGGCTATTGGAGAAGATCCCATATGATCACAGCTTCCCCCACTGACTATTGTCCTCTCCAGTGTACAGTACTTTGACTAATAGGACGTGCAACTGTAATAGTGGGCCGATCCAAAATGCTGGCGCTCTCTCAGCTATACTCTTGACATTACACTGTAAGATTACTGTATTATACCATTATGGTATTCAGACATACTGTATATCAGCTACTCATTTGTATGTTATTTCTGCAGTATGCTCTTTGGAGGTCCACATGTGCAATAGGTGAAGAAGTCTCCTGTCAAGAACATGTGAAGACAGTGTGTGTGAGGAGTTAACACTCTCGCAAATCACCTCCTGGTTAACTTAATTGTTGCCGAGACTCCCCGCAATGTGAGAACTTTATGTGCCCATGCGTGTGTGTGGAGTGTGTATGTATGCGTGTGTGTGCGCGTGCGCCTATAAGCACACATGGTGTGTGTATGTCTGTAGGCACGCATACTGTGTGTGAGTGCGAGGTGAGGAAGGGGATGGGAGACATATTTGACTGTGCTCTCATTAGAAGAAGCAGAGCGGCTCATAGGATGTGTCCCAAATGGCACCCTATTCCCTACATAGTGCACTACTTTTGACCAGAGCCCTATGGCACTACAGCATTTAGTAGGGAATATGGTGCAATTCAGGAGGCAGGCTCTGTCTTACTGTCGGTACCGTGGGTCCCCACAGCTCCTCACAATCGTCTCAAACATGTCAGACGAGACGTTTGCTCAGATACTCTCCCTTTGTGAAGGTGGGAGACAGTTGTGTGATGAGGTGCTTTGAGAGAGAGAGAAAAGGGGGAAGGGGAAGAGAAAAGGGGGCCGCTGACATTACATGTAATGAGGAACATGGAGGATAACGCCGAAGGGGACACTACGACATTTCACATCTGCAAATCACAATTTTCAAGTCTCCATTTTGAAAAGGTGGTTGGTAGTCTCTATTCAGTCATATGTGATAGGATATCAACCCTCTTTTTTATGGTACCCAAAGCACTCCAATTTGTTCCTGTTCTGTTCAATGGCACTGGCACATTACTGTTGTAGTGCAGCCAAGCTTTGGAAAATGTGCTTGCACCCATCATTGCCTTATTAGTGACTCTGTCTCAGCATATCTTCAAAGAGAGACTTAGTGGCTTACAGTCCTACTATAGTATGGCTCAGGTGTGTTTAAATCTGTGCTGATGAGAGAAACATACTCGCTCAACTCAAGGCTAATTCCATGCCTCCATATTGAGTGCCAGGTTAGTGTACACTGTACAGCTGACAGAAAATCATCCACATGGTCTTTAAAATCTCTCTAGAACCTTGGCACTCTGGCATGTACATTGACAGAATGAAAAAAGGGACACTTGGAATGTTTGGACACATTGGAACTGAACTTCACATAACTGTGCTTTCTTTGCAATGTCACCATGAGACATTACAGCTATGTGTAATTACTTTTTGCTACTGCTCATTTGAGGACCGTTTGCCGTTTCTCAGCCAAAGGAAGTGAAGGCAGTACAGTATGTTCAAGAGATTTGTATACATTTTTTGTTCTTGTCATATTTGATTAGGATCAAGTTGGAGTGATCAAAAGTTGCTTGTTCAGTTGTTGCTTAGCAAATACAAGTGACCTAGGCCATGTAATGGGATGAATTATATGCATATGTACAGCCAATTATGAATTCATTGACAAAGAGCTACCATAGAAATAAACAGAATTTTCCTCGCTGTCTAGAATGATGATAACCCACCTTGGGAATTATCCGCTTCATGTCCTAAATATACTCTGTATCCAATACCTGGAATACTTTAATTACTTTCATTATCACAAGCCAATCCTGTCTTTTCCTTTGCGAGCAGCATCCAAGGCATCTTCTGCTTACCTTATTACTTTGCATCCCTCCCTTGAAAACCAAATGAAAAAAAACCATGTGAAAAAAACACGTGTTATTCGTACACGGGTAAGTTATTGTAAATGTTTACATGTGAAATTTGCACGAGTCAGTCACGTGGTTTTCGGACACGTGTGACGTTTCAAATACATTTTTCACATGAATAAATCACGTGATAAATGTGACGTGGGATAAACAGACACGTGAAGTTTTACATGGACTTTTCACGTGACTCAAAAACGTGGTTTTCAGACATGTGAAGTTTTACATGGACTTTTCACATGACTCAGACACGTGGTTTTCAGACATGTGAAGTTTTACATGGACTTTTCACTTGACTCAAAAACGTGGTTTTCAGACACGTGAAGTTTTACATGGACTTTTCACATGACTCAGACACGTGGTTTTCAGACACATGAAGTTTTACATGGACTTTTCACATGACTCAGACACGTGGTTTCCCAACATTTAACATGATATAAATCTCACATGTGTGCTTTTGAAACTGGCGGGATTAGAACCTGGGTCTCCCAAGGGAACATGAGGGCCCGGGCAGTAGGCAGTATGAGGGCTTGCTGGCTGGTTGGCTCCCCTATTACCTAAGGCGTGTTTACCGTTGCTTTTGAAGGATCAGTCTCGAACACAGTCCTAATTAAAGCTGTCACGGCTGGGCGCCTGCAAGGATAATGTTATATTATTATAATAATTTGTTTCAATTAAACGCTCAATGATTTTACAATAGCAACTGTGAACCTGTGTGAGTGAGCCATCACTCTCAAACAAGATGGCTCCAATCAGGGAAGGTGTGAATTGGGGGGTTGAAGGAGGAAGGCTTAGTAAACCTGGGTTTCTCCCAACACTGCCAGGGATGGGAACGCTAAACAGGCAATAAAGTACGGGCACTATTCAATCAAAAGCTGAGTGGGGCAGTGTGCGGCGGTGAAGCTTGTTTGATTTGAATGCGTGAAGACTTTGTTTGTTTTACAAAGCAAACATTGTTTTGTTGATGTATTGACCTGAAAACTTCTGGACACTCATTTTGAATAATACATTACATCTAGATTCTTGATTGCTTGGTCCTCAGAGAAAATGGAGGTAGACACAAAACCTCATAGTAGATTATGCTAATTATAATAGAATATGTATTTTATTAATTCCATCCCTTTTTAAGGCTGATTGATAAATATTTCAAAAGTATATTATAATATGCAGTTACCTCCAAATATTTGCCAAATTTTGCCCTTGTTTTATCTATCCCCTTGTTACAGCAATAATGTCAATCTTGGGCCATTTTGATCCTAAATCATTGTTTGTATTCTATCACAAAGGCTTTAGCTCAAAAGTACGGCAAACAAACGCTGTCACAGTGTGTAAGTACATTGTATGAAAATACTCTCATCAGCCAAAGTGAGCCATTGAAACCATCTTCCACTTGGTTCTTGCTCTTTGTCAATCGACATGACAATGCTATGTATGGTGATGCATACTACAATTGTACTACCATTCCAATGCAATACTACAGCGAGCAAAAAGCCCATGTATAGTGGTGGTCGGGTCAATGTTGCTCTATTACAGAGCTAGAGCCATAAACCTTGTAATGCATTGGGACCTAAATAAAGCAGTTGATATGAAGTGGTAACATTATAATGATATGAAATCATGATATGAAATCATAATATGAAAGTACAAAAGTAGAAATATTCGCTCAATAGTGTGTACAGTTGAAGTCGGAAGTTTACATACACCTAAGCCAAATACATTTAACTCAGTTTCTCACAATTCCTGACATTTAATCCTAGTAAAAATTCCCTGTTTTAGGTCAGTTAGGATCACCACTTTATTTTAAGAATGTGAAATGTCAGAATAATAGTAAAGAGAATTATTTATTTCAGCTTTTATTTCTTTCATCACATTACAAGTGGGTCAGAGGTTTACATACACTCAATTAGTATTTGGTAGCATTGCCTTTAAATTGTTTAACTTGAGTCAAACATTTCGGGTAGCCTTCCACAAGCTTCCCACAATAAGTTGGGTGAATTTTGGCCCATTCCTCCTGACAGAGCTGGTGTAATTGAGTCAGGTTTGTAGGCCTCCTTGCTCGCACACACTTTTTCATTTCTGCCCACAACATTTCTATATGATTGAGGTCAGGGCTTTGTGATGGCCACTCCAATACCTTGACTTTGTTGTCATTAAGCCATTTTGCCACAACTTTGGAAGTATGCTTGGGGTCATTGTCCATTTGGAAGACCCATTTGCGACCAAGCTTTAACTTCCTGACTGATGTCTTGAGATGTTGCTTCAATATATCCACATAATTTTCCTCCCTCGTGATGCCATCTATTTTGTGAAGTGCACCAGTCCCTCCTGCAGCAAAGCACCGCCACAACATGATGCTGCCACCCCCATGCTTCACGGTTGGGATGGTGTTCTTCGGCTTGCAAGCGTCCCCCTTTTTCCTCCAGACATAATGATGGTCATTATGGCCAAACAGTTCTATTTTTGTTTCATCAGACCAGAGGACATTTCTCCAAAAAGTACGATCTCTGTGCAGTTGCAAACCATAGTCTGGCTTCTTTATGGCGGTTTTTGAGCAGTGGCTTCTTCCTTGCTGAGCGGCCTTTCAGGTTATGTCGATATAGGACTTGTTTTACTGTGGATATAGATACCTTTGTACCTGTTTCCTCCAGCATTTTCACAAGGTCCTTTGCTGTTGTTCTGGGATTGATTTGCACTTTTCACACCAAAGTACGTTCATCTCTAGGAGACAGAACGCATCTCCTTCCTGAGTGGTACGACGGCTGCGTGGTCCCATGGTGTTTGTACTTGCGTACTATTGTTTGTACCAATGAACGTGATACCTTCAGGCGTTTCGAAATTGCTCCCAAGGATGAACCAGACTTGTGGAGATCTAGGCTGATTTCTTTTGATTTTCCCATGATGTCAAGCAAAGAGGCACTGAGTTTGAAGGTAGGCCTTGAAAAACATCTACAGGTATACCTCCAATTGACTCAAAATGATGTCAATCAGCCTATCAGGAGCTTCTAAAGCCATGACATTTTCTGGAATTTTCCAAGCTGTTTAAAGGCACAGTCAACTTAGTGTATGTAACTTCTGACCCACTGGAATTGTGATACAGTGAATTATAAGTGAAATAATCTGTCTGTCAACAATTGTTGGAAAAATGACTTGTGTCATGCACAAAGTAGATGTCTAACCGACTTGCCAAAACTATAGTTTGTTAACAAGAAATGTGTGTAGTGGTTGAAAACGTGTATATAACTTAAACTGTAGCTCTCCGTCTTTGTGTAGCTCTAGCTCTCTAGTCATTGGGTCCTAAATAAAACTACAGATAAGAAGTGATATGAAGCTGAGTTGAACGATATGAAATCATTTTTAGGACAAATGTTAGAGGTATCCACTCCATACTGTCTAGCTTTCTTTCTCTGTGAAACTCTAGCTTTTCTAGTCCACTTCGCTGTGGCATTGCAGTTGCTGGTTTAATCCCTTAGCTAAATCAAATGGTGCAGGCAATCCGAGCTGCGATGAAACCATTTCAAAGGTAAGGTCAGACGATCAGAAGAACAATAGCTTTCTGATATACCAGCTTGCACACAATGTGTTGCGCATAATTGGAAGGCCTTTGTTATTTGACTCCCATTTGACTATGATGTACAAGATGTGAATACAAACACAACTACAGTGGAGAGAGGGGAACAGATTTGCCCCAAAGTTTCATCCTGCCTTTGCATCACGGTTAGGGTCGGCTGGGCGGTCAGTCTGGACTTTGAAATTGCAATATCAAACTGTCACCAAGCCAATTTTGTGTGTGTCACGCCAGGTATGAACCCAAGTTCTCCCCCTGGAAGCAACCAATGTCTTAGACCATCAGACCAAGAGGAGATTTCTTCTTGGTCCGAGGGCAGATTCTGGTTTTGAAGTTCGCAGGCGGGGCTACCTCGTCACACGACGCGTTCATGTCCGCTACATTCACCCTCCTTTGACCTCCTCCCCCATGAGAGACCGCACCACGTAGGGCGAAAAAGTAACACACAGGATATGAACCCGGATCTCCCACAATGGGAGCAACCAGCGTCTTAGCGTCTTAGAATTTCCAAGAGGAAATTCCCACTTGGTCCAAGGGCAGACACTGGTTTTGAAGATCGTAGGTGGAGCTACCGCATCACGTGACCATAACCGACTCATGTCCGCTACATGTTAATGTGTGACTTCTAAACCCAGAAGCGTCAAACAATAAAGCGATATTCTCAGAAAAGTCAACCCTTCGACAATGGAGAAGCAGCCGTATTACAATTTAATTTATTACATAATCACCAGTTGCATCATCATTGCCCTATTAGAATAAAGAACATGTTGTCTGTCTGCCTGTTCTGGGAGGGATCGAGCCAGACAGTAATGGCCAAATAAAGCCTGTTACCCAGACAGCACTTCCCCCCACGTCCAGAGATGATACCGTTTATGAATTAGCATACTGTACCTATGGCAACCGGCAACCTTTGTGAGATTCTTTCATAATGTTTGTACAGCCGTCACCCACCTGCTTTATTTAGCTTAGGGTGACTGATGGTGCAACGTGATACCTTCTCACTCTCTCTGATTCTCTCTCGAGGTGAAAGGGTGAACAGAAAGCACTCCAAAACATAATAAAAGGCCCTTTAGGATAACGATTTGGTTCGACAACTGTTGGAAGTGTGATTATGTGACTTGGAATCGTGATGATTTGCAAGAATCGGGTTTCTACATGTAGTTTGAGTGTTTTGTATTCATGTATTATTTGCTTGAAATATGCTTTTTTGTTGTAGAAGTAAAACTGTCTTTGAATTTATCATGTGTAAAATAAACTACAGTGCCAGTCAAAAGTTTGGACACGCCTACTCATTCAATGGTTTTTCGTTATTTTCACTATTTTTCATTGTAGAATAATAGTGAAGACATCAAAATTATGAAATAACACATATGGAATCATCTAGTAACCAAAGAAAGTGTTAGTCAAATCAAAATATATTTTATATTTGAGATTCTTCAAAGTAGACACCCTTTGCCTTGATGACAACTTTGCACACTCTTGGTATTCTCTCAACCAGCTTCATGAGTTGGTCACCTGGAATGCATTTCAATTAACTTGTGTGTAAGGGCTATTTGACCAAGAAGGAGAGTGATGAAGTGCCGCATCAGAGGACCTGGCCTCCACAATCACCCAACCTCAACCCAATTGAGATGGTTTGGGATGAGTTGAACCGCAGAGTGAAGGAAAAGCAGCCAACAAGTGCTCAGCATATGTGGGAACTCCTTTAAACTGTTGGAAAAGCATTCCTCATGTAACGGTTGTCGTCGGGAATGGAGGACCAAAACGCAGCAGGAATGTGGATGCTCAGCTTGTATTTATTTTCAATCAAGAGAACACCAAAATAACAAACAAAGAACGCACGAACAACAAAACAGTATTGTCAGGCTCACACATGCAAAACAAGAAACAATCTCCCACAAACACTTAACCAAACACATACCCATATATAGGACTCTCAATCAGAGGCAACTAGAAACCACCTGCCTCCAATTGAGAGTCCAACCCCAATAAACTAGACAAAGAAATACAAAAGACTAGAGACCACATAGAAATACAAACCTAGAACATAACCCCAAAAACCCGGAAATAATAAATCAAACACCCTACTACATAAAACACCACCCCGAACCACATAAACAAAATACCCTCTGCCACGTCCTGACCAAACTACAATAACAAATAACCCTTATACTGGTCAGGACGTGACACCTCATGAAGCTGGATGAGAGAATGCCAAGAGTGTGCAAAGCTGTCATCAAGGGAAAGGGTGGCTACTAAAACCTAAAATGTATTTGATTTGTTTAACACTTTTTTTTTGGTTACTACATGATTCCATATGTGTTATTTCATAGGTTTGATGTCTTCACTATTATTCTACAATGTAGAAAATAGTAAAAAGAAAGAAAGAAAAAACCTTGAATGAGTATCCTATAAATAAATGAAATCTATCAGCTTCAATCGGCACAATGCTTCTGCTGTTTACTTGTCAGTGTACCTTTGCTCCCATAATTTATATTTCCTTGTGTTGGTGTGGTTTTTGAGATTGCACAGTTGATTAGATACAGTATGTTTGCTCACATTTTATCCAAACGCAGTGCAAGGTGTAGTCAATTAACCTTTGTACATTCATTTAACTAATTTCTCACAAGGTGAAAACTATTTCTTTCCAATATATGATGAGAAAATATAATGTTTTGGTAATGAGCAATTTTAAGTGTACAGTGGCTCGCGAAAGTATTCACCCCCTTGGCATTTTTCCTATTTTGTTTCCTTACACCCTGGAATTAAAATAGATTTTTGGGGCGTTTGTATCATTTGATTTACACACCATGCCTACCACTTTGAAAATGCAAAATATTTTTATTGTGAAGCAAACAAGAAATTTGACAAACTGAAAACTTGAGCGTGCATAACTATCCCCCCCCCCCCCCAAAAGTCAATACTTTGTAGAGTCACCTTTTGCAGCAACTACAGCTGCAAGTCTCTTGGAGTATGTCTCTATAAGCTTGGCACATCTAGCCACTGGGATTTTTGCCCATTCTTCAAGGCATAACTGCTCCACTCCTTCAAGTTGGATGGGTTCTGCTGGTGTACAGCAATCTTTAAGTCATACCACAGATTCTCAATTGGATTGAGGTCTGGGCTTTGACTAGGCCATTCCAAGACATTTTAATGTTTCCCCTTAAACCACTTAAGTGTTGCTTTAGCAGTATGCTTAGAGTCATTGTCCTGCTGGAAGGTGAACCTCCGTCCCAGTCTCAAATCTCTGGAAGACTGAAACAAGTTTCCCTCAAGAATTTCCCTGTATTTAGCGCCATCCATCATTCCTTCAATTCTGACCAGTTTCCCAGTCCCTGCCGATGAAAAACATCCCCACAGCATGATGTTGCCACCACCATGCTTCACTGTGGGGATGGTGTTCTCGGAGTGATGAGAGGTGTTGGGTTTGCGCCAGACATAGCGTTTTCCTTGATGGCCAAAAAGCTCAATTTTAGTCTCATCTGACCAGAGTACCTTCTTCCATATGTTTGGGGAGTCTCCCACATGCCTTTTGGTGAACACCAAACATGTTTGCTTATTTTTTTCTGGCTACTCTTCCGTATAGCCCAGCTCTGTGGAGTGTAAGGCTTAAAGTGGTCCTATGGACATATACTCCAATCTCCGCTGTGGAGCTTTGCAACTCATTCAGGTTTGTCTTTGGTCTCTTTGTTGCCTCTCTGATTAATGCCCTCCTTGCCTGGTCCGTGAGTTTTGGTTGGTGGCCCTCTCTTAGCATGTTTGTTGTGGTGTCATATTCTTTCCATTTTTAAATAATGGATTCAATCGTGCTCTGGGGGATGTTCAACGTTTCAGATATTTTTTTATAACCCAACCCTGATCTGTACTTCTCCACAACTTTGTCCCTGACCTGTTTGGAGAGCTCCTTGGTCTTCATAGTGTTTGCTTGCTTGGTGGTGCCCCTTGCTTAGTGGTGTT
This sequence comes from Salmo salar, assembly GCF_965601325.2. Classification (NCBI taxonomy): domain Eukaryota; kingdom Metazoa; phylum Chordata; class Actinopteri; order Salmoniformes; family Salmonidae; genus Salmo; species Salmo salar. Next base: position 47,872,624 of record NC_138302.1, on the reverse strand, counting down.
GCAGACTCTGGGGCCTTTCAGAACAGGTGTATATATACTGAAATTGTGACAGATCATGTGACACTTAGATTGCACACAGGTGGACTTTATTTAACTAATTATGTGACTTTTGAAGGTAATGGGTTGCACCAGATCTTATTTAGGGGCTTCATAGCAAAGGGTGAATACTTATGCACGCACCACTTTTCCGTTTTTTTAAATTTTAGGAATTTTTTTAAACAAGTTATTTCTTTCATTTCACTTCACCAATTTGGACTATTTTGTGTATGTCCAGTATATGAAATCCAAATAAAAAAATCAATTTAAATTACAGGTTGTAATGCATCAAAATAGGAAAAACGCCAAGCGGGGTGAATACTTTTGCAAGGCACTGTATATTTGTAGAATATATTCACAGTACAAACCTCCTGACATGTCTTGCTTTCCATTTGATTGATCAACTAGTCAAAACAGGAGATTAGTTCATAAGGTTGTATTATGTATGTATTTTAATATTGCTATCTGGATATTGTGCCCAATATTTTACATTTGAGCACTTAGCTTTAATGAAAAAGGAACTACAATTGAAGCTAATGCTATGAAGCATGATTTAGAATATGAATAGTGGCAGAATGTATCTATACTTGTTTCTAAACAAATATTATGAATTATTCACGTTTCGGTTGAAAGAGAAACGAACATGATTGATAGGAGTCCGCTATAGGCCTCTCCCCCTTCCTCCTCTAACAATATGGATTAGATGGGTAATTCCTTTTGTCCCAATAACTCCTCCACTGTTCTATAAAAACAGATATATCCCAATTGGAACTACTGAGAACCCCTCTACCTTGCCACACTGCTACTCTTCTGCTTTGCTTGTCCCTTTTTTTTGTTTATATGAAACATAGTTTGCTCAGATTAAAAGGGTGACGATTTCACCCAGAGGCTGGTTGCTATGGAAATAGGTCTGCTGTAGCCATGATAGGCCATTCGTGTTTGATTAATTGGTTTTTCAATGCTTCTTGATTTGTGAAGACCCTTAAAGAGCAGCTCCACCGAAAATGGAAAAATAATGGATTTTTTTTTTGCTAAAGCTATTTCACCATGTTTGAGAAGTGGAGTGATGGTGTTTTAAATTATGATTTGAGGTTGGAAGGTTCTGTTTTGGATGGGGGAGGTTAGAGCATGGTTATTTTAAATGCAAAGGGAATGTCTTTGTTCAGGCAGCCTTTTGTTAGCAGCTGCCGAGGCAAAAAAAAAATCTAATGTCCTGTAAATATTCTTCGGTTTTTCAAAGCAGCCCAGAGTTCTCTACAACATTTCATTACCAGTACATTTTATTCTTATCAACCTACTGGGGCCAATTATGATTACAGAGCTGCAGAGCCTTCATCTCAGCGGCTCTACTTGTGTTTATCAAGATCTCATAATGTTAGGGCCCCTGTAATTTGATCTTTTTAGCACAGCGCTAATGTGTAATGTATTATTTAACTCATGAATGTTTAACAGTGCTAATAAATGCTAGTTCATCACTTTCTGATCTGTAAATTGCCAAACATTCCCCAGTTATGCTTGCGTTAAGGCCTGCTTTGGCTCGTCTATGTCCTGATAGAGTTTTTTTTTAAATGCTTTTGATGTTGTTATTTTAGAAGATCTGTTAGACTACTAAAAGTGTTACTTTAAGAAGGGGTTATGAGGACTGTCTCTTTAATCAGTTGAAAGCGTGTATCCTCCTTTAATGGGTTAACTTCCAACAATGAACTTAGCCAACATCTTTTTTTTCTCGTTGAATGACCAACCACAGTCATTTTAGTCTATAGGCTATTATTCCACAAGCATAGCTTTCAGTCTGAACCCTCCTGGTACTTAGTGAACAATCGAGTAAACGTTGCCCTAATAATGCTCTACAACGGCAAGACATCTCCCACCTTGCTTTGAAAGTCAAGTGGTTCAGTTGGTTTGGATTCTATTGGTTTGGATTGTAAATTCCAGGCAGGGACATCAGAGGGTGTTGACACAAGTCCACGGGTGGCAGTGCAGATCTCCATAAAAGAAAAACAGTTTCATGAATTCACAAGTAAGATAAAGGGAAAGATACAGTCTTTGAATAATGTTGGTGTGATGAATTATATGTTGTTCAAGGTCATTTGCACTGGAGGACTGCAATTGAAATTCAACACATCAAATTGTGCCTCAAAGCGCAATCAGATAAAAATGGCCCAAATAGTGCCAAGTTATTGGACGAACGCATGGTGTGTATTTCAGTCTTGACCGAGGAGAATGAAGATAAGTTTGCTTCTGACCAGTCCTAAGTAGAACAGTGGGACCAGTGAACCCGGAAGGGCACACTTCCTTTCTTTGACATCCTACCAACCGTTTGCCGTCATTAACGAAGACGTCAAGTTTTTGGGCAAATTGGGAATGTACAATTGGTAAAGTTAAGTAGTAAAGCTGGTCTTCTTCTCTCACCCAGATCCAGGAGATGACTCGCCACGACGGCTCACATTATGACCTCAGCCGTCACAACCCCCATCTGATAAACAGGTCACCTAGGATACTGTCCCACCACCCCATGAGCGCAATGTCCCAACTGAACTCTCAGGTTGGCCGGAGTGCACTTACCCATGGTTCTCCCTCACCTCCCGGAAGTAAATCAGCCACACCCTCTCCCTCGAGCTCTACACAGGAAGAGGAGATCGATTCCCACCATAAGGTACTGATGTGGCAATGCTTCTTTGATTTCGCTGAACCTAGGGAAAGTTAGGGTGTTTGGGTTGGTCGTGTTGGGTGTTGCCAGATGGAATGAACATTTGATTTTTTACATTACATTTTTTAGCAACGTGACTTGCGGTCACGTTGTGTAATGTGTGTATTGATGGCAGTATGACAGTGAATGTATGGCAATTATGCAACAAGCTACTCTGTGAGGTTTTAAGCGCAGTGGTGTCTCGATGCAAGCATACACATTTCCAATCTGATAGGTATTGGTGATTGCTTTGATTCATTTGTTTGTTTGCCCTCTTAGGACATGCCAATAACAGACCATCTTGTATTTTTTTAGATTGGCTTCGAATCCTAGTTCAAACTTAAAGATGCATTCTGCAGATATTGTTCCGCCATTTCCTGGTTGCTAAAATTATAATAGTTAGCCTAATTTCAGTTTATGTGACAAAACAAGCAAATATTATTGTATTTTCAGTTGTTTGAAGCAGGTGTACCAAAAAAAGAAAACTTAAAAGACGCAAAAACAAAACTTAAGAACAGGAAGCATAGAAATATAGCACATTGAACAGATCTACTTCTTAGACTTTCTTTCAATGAGAATGACAGATCTAAAACTCACATTTCTATGTGAATTTGGTTACGTCCCCCCAAAAGTTTAAAGCAATGCATCTTTTTATTTTCCCTTTGTTGCTTGCTGTCTAAATTATTTCATTTGAAATGTTCACGTAATGTGTGATTTGCTAAGAATCCATTATCACCATGTCATCTCCTTAATTTAATTTGCATATTGTTAATTGTCACGTCAAGAAAGGAAACGAAGAAGCAACTTCCCACACCATTTACAGTTATGTTGTTTTCCCTCAAACAATTGTGAAACAAATGTCAGATTCCCTTGTTGATTCTACTGCTTTATGAATGTTTACATATCTTGTATTGTTGTTGTTCGATGGGGGTTAATTTACAGAAGCTGTGTTCAGTTAATTATATTGCAGCAATGGCAACAGTAACACGTTTGGATGTTTTCGTATATAAGCCGTCTCTATAAGATGTCGTAGACAGAACATGAGACAACGTAGTGATGACCAAACAAAATCACTAGAAGCAGCAGTCTTCTATACTGTACATCATTGTCTTCCAGGGCTCTACACACCCATCAATAGATGTGTTTCTCCGTTGTGGGGTAAACGTGTGGAAAAGGACAGGGAAGCTTGAGGGAGTATACGTGTGCCTCAATCCCTCGATTGGAAAAGCACAGCTCTTTCATTTGAAACAAGGAAACAGGAATACATACTCATTAAAGTGGCATTCGTTTAATTTATGTAAATCCATACAACAAAGCATATAGAAATTACTCACCAATCAGGGCTCTCACTGGATTTGTTTTTCCTTTACCTGGGGGATTGGTAAAGAGGAACATGAATGTATAATTGAATCCGGGGGTTTCTATAGTCTTGTTGCATATTTATCAGCATCTGTAAGCACACGGTTAAAACAGCAAATGTTCTGAAAAACAATACTTTCTCCACCATACAAGTGCCCCGCTGTGCATGACTGTCCATGTATGAATAAAAAACGATTACTATCTCTCCCCTATCAGAATGTAATTCCATTTGCCTCCCTCCAATTTATTCAACATCCACATCAAAGCTAGTACAAACAGATGTGATTTCGAATAGTTTTTGCTCCATTGCACAAAAGTTGGAATCTATTATCTTAATGAAACTATGTGAGGAATGTACAGTTTTACTTAGTCCTGGAAGAAATGTTGCATTTGTGTTGTTTTGATAAATAATTTTTGACAATGTAAACGATGTATTGTTGACAAAGCAGCTTCAATCGGAATAGATAATGGTAAATTAGATAAGACTAGACATATGATTTTGACTCAGTTTCTGTTCATGGAGTACAATTCAAAACAAGAGAGTATTAATAGTATCATACTGTAAATACATGTATTTGAACAAAGTTGTGTTTTTATTGTTGAATTTTTTTGTACTTTTTTGTGATATCCAATTGGTAATTACAGTCTTCTCCCATCGCTGCAACTCCCGTACGGACTCGGGAGAGGCGCAGGTCGAGAGCCATGTGTCTTCCGAAACACGACCCTGCCAAGCCGCACTGCTTCTTGACACACTGCTCACTTAACCCGGGAGCCAGCCGCACCAATGCGTCGGAGGAAACACTGTGCAACTGGCGACTGTGTCAGAATGCATGCGCCCAGCCTGCCACAGGAGTCGCTAGAGCGTGATGGGACAAGGACATCCCGGCCGGCCAAACCCTCCCCTAACCTGGACGACGCTGGGCCAATTGTTTGCCGCCTCATGGGTCTCCCATTTGTGGCCGGCTGCAGCACAGCCCAGGATCAAACCCCGATCTGTAGTGACGCCTCAAGCACTGCGAGCAGTGCCTTAGACAGCTGCGCCACTCGGGAGGCCCCAACGGTTGTTTGTTTGATGTTAACAGGTTTAAATGGTTACATTGAATGTTTATGAGAATTCTAAATTAAAATATATTCGGCACCGCAAATATTTGTTGTTTTCAATTTGATTTGACTGTGGATGTCTCAATAACTCGGGATTGATTCAATTAAGCTGTCATTATGACGAAAACGCTCATCGCAAAAATGCACACTTTCATTAAAGTCAAACTGAGTTTTATTTTGCTTTTCGTTGCAAACGTTCATAAACATTATTGTCTATTACCCTAGTAAGTCATACTTGCAACAAGGGCGCTATTCTTACACTTGACTGGCAACTCGTATCTCTTGATGGTAGGGATGCAAACTTGTTTTAGCTGTCTGGTGGGCATCGACATGGATGAGTTGGCACACTGACTTTGTCCATTGGTCTATGAGAGGCAGTGAAACTTTACCAATCTAAGGAGCCTGTGCACTGGGACGTGAAGTAGAGGAGTGGAAAGCATCTAGTCACTGTGTGCTGTTGATCTTCTCATGTAGTAAAGAAGTGTATATATAAAATGGCGGAAACAAGTGGCATCATACCAAGTCTGATAGCCTACTATTACTATCGAAAGGGAACAGTTGAGGTTTACTGCAATTCTTGTGTGTGTAATACATTCTCTTTGAGTGAGCAGTTGTCTTATTGTACGGAACTACAAAGTTCAGTCTCCAAACAATGCTAGAAAGACACGAGGGACAAATTAATAAAGTAGAACCCTGTTGTCGTTTTTTTTTTGATTGTCTTCCAGATCACCGGCGAGAAGCGGCCATCCTCGGAGATGATGAAGCCCAAGCCCAAACCGCAGAAGAAGAAGAAGAAAAAGGACCCCAACGAGCCAAACAAGCCTGTGTCAGCCTACGCCCTCTTCTTCAGGGACACCCAGGCGGCCATTAAGGGCTCCAACCCCAACGCCACCTTCGGGGACGTGTCCAAGATAGTGGCTTCTATGTGGGATAGCCTGGGGGAGGAGGCAAAACAGGTACACATACCAATAAATACATGGGTATAGACACACACCAACATACAGTGGCGAGAAAAAGTATGTGAAACCTTTGGAATTACCGGGAGTTCTTCATAAATTGGTCATAACATTTGATCTGATCTTCATCTATGTCACAACACTAGACAAACACTGTCTGCTTAAGCTAATAACACACAAACAATTATATGTTTCCATGTCTTTATTGAACACACCGTGTAAACATTCACAGTGTTGGGTGGAAAAAGTATGTGAACCCTTTCATTTAATAAATGGTTGATCCTCCTTTGGCAGCAATAAACTCAACCAAACGTTTCTGTAGTTGCGGATCAGACCTGCACAACGGTCAGGAGGAATTTTTAACCATTTATCTTTACGAAACTGTTTCAGTTCAGCAATATTCTTAGGATGTCTGGTGTGAACTGCTCTCTGAGATCATGCCACAGCATTTTAAATCAGGTTGAAGTCAACACTCTGACTGGGCCTCTCCTGAAGGCATATTTTCTTCAATTGAAGCCATTTTTTGTTGATTTACTTCTGTTTTGGGTCGTTGTCCTGTTGCATCACCCAACTTCTATTGAGCTTCAATTGGCAGACATATATCCTTACATTCTCCTGCAAAATGTCTTGATAAACTTGGGAATACATTTTTCCGTCGATGATAGCAAGCTGTCCAGGCCCTGAGGCAGCAAAGCAGCCGCAAACCATGATGCTCCCTCCACCATACTTTACAGTTGGGATGAGGTTTTGATGTTGGTGTGCTGTGCCTTTTTTTCTCCACACATAGTGTTGTGTGTTCCTTCCAAACAACTCAACTTTAGTTTAATCTGTCCACAGAATATTTTGCCAGAAGCGCTGTGGAACATCCAGGTGCTCTTTTGCTAACTTTTTTTGGACAGCAGTGGCTTCTTCTGTGGTGTCCTGCCATGAACACCATTCTTGTTTAGTGTTTTACGTATCGTAGACTCGTCAACAGAGATGTTACCATGTTCCAGAGATTTCTGTAAGTCTTTAGCTGACACTCTAGGATTCTTCTTAACTTCATTGAGCGTTCTTTACTGTGCTCTTGCAGTCACCTTTGCAGGACAGCCACTCCTAGGGAGAGTAGCAACAGTGCTGAACTTTCTCCATTTATAGACAATTTGTCCTACCGTGGACTGATGAACATCAATGTTTTTAGAGATACCTTTGTAACCCTTTCCAGCTTTATGCAAGTCAACAATTCTTAATCTTAGGTCTTCTGAGATCTCTTTTGTTCACATCAGGCAATGCTTCTTGTGAATAGCAAACTCAAATTTTGTGAGTGTTTTCCTGACTAGCTTCAGGAAAAGTCATTAGCCTAGGGGTTCACATACTTTTTCCAACCTACACTGTGAATGTTTAAATTATGTATTCAATATAGACAAGAAAAATACCATAATTTGTGTGTTATTAGTTTAAGCACACTATGTTTGTCTATTGTTGTGACCAAGATGAAGATCAGATTCAATTTTATGACAAATTTATGCAGGAATACAGGTAATTCCAAAGGGTTCACCTACTTTTCCTTGCCACTTTACATGCAACCTTACACACATTTGTGACTCACAACCTGGATTCGGTCTTATGTAGCAACATTTTAAATTGTGTTTTTTACATTATATAAAAGTAGAGACTCAGAGCTGCAAAATGGTACAGTTGAAGTTGGAAGTTTACATACACCTTATCCAAATACATTTAAACTCAGTTTTTCACAATTCCTGACATTTAATCATAGTAAAACTTCCCTGTCTTAGGTCAGTTAGGATCACCACTTAATTTTAAGAATGTGAAATGTCAGAATAATAGTAGAGAATAATTTATTTCAGCTTTTATTTCTTTCATCACATTCCCAGTTGGTCAGAAGTTTACATACACCTAATTAGTATTTGGTAGCATTGCCTTTAAATTGTTTAACTTGGATCAAACATTTTGGGTAGCCTTCCACAAACTTCCCACAATAAGTTGGGTGAATTTTGGCCCATTCCTACTGACAGAGCTGGTGTAACTGAGTCAGGTTTGTAGGCCTCCTTGCTCGCACATGCTTTTTCAGTTCTGCCCATACATTTTCTATAGGATTGAGGTCAGGGTTTTGTGATTGCCACTCCAATACCTTGACTTTGTTGTCCTTAAAACCTCTTGGGGATAGAATCCCACTGACGGGATTGCTAGCATGGCGCAAAATTCAAAACAGCAAAAATCTAATAATTTCAATTTCTCAAACAATCAACTATTTTACACCATTTGAAAGATAAACATCTCCTTAATCGAACCACATTGTCCGATTTCAAAGAGGCTTTACGGCGAAAGCATAAAGTTAGATTATGTTAGGAGAGTACATAGCCAAAAAAGTACACAGCCATTTTCAATTTAAGGACAGGCGTCACCAAAAACAGAAAACCAGCTAAAATTATGCACAAACCTTTGACAATCTTCATCAGATGACACTCCTAGGACATTATGTTAGACAATACATGCATTTTTTGTTCTATCAAGTTCATATTTATATCCAAAAACAGCATTTTACATCGGTGCGTGTCGTTGAGAAAATGTGTCTCCCCCAAAACTGCCAGTGAATTTACAAAAAATACTCATTATAAAACGTGGTTAAAGTATTAAACTGTTATTCAAAGAATTATAGATTAACATCTCCTGAATGCAACCGCATTGACAGATTTCAAAATAAATTGACTTGGAAAGCACACTTTGCAATAATCTGAGTACTCTGCTCAGAAAAATACACTACGCAATACAGATAGCCGCCATGTTGGAATCATCTACAATCATAAATAACATTAGAACTATTCCCTTACCTTTAATAATCTTCATCAGAAGGCGATCCCAGGTCCACAACAAATGTTGTTTTTTTCGATGAAGTTCATAATTTATGTCCAAATAACTCCATGTTGTTCCGTGTTGTTAGCGCGTTCAGTAGGCTACTCAAAATGTAGGGCGCGGGAGGGAAAAGTCACAACGAAAAGTTTAAAAAAAAATCTATTTACGTTCGTTCAAACATGTCAAACGTTGTTTAGCATCAATCTTTAGGGCCATTTTTAACGTGAAACATCAGTAATATTTCAACCGGACCTTTCCTGTGTCTTGAAAAACGTTTGGAATACAAGGTCTCATCTCACATGAACGCGCAATAATGAAGTGACGACATCCCAGGGACATCAACTTCCCTTCCTTCTCATCCGGTCTCTGTTCATCATAGACGCTTCAAACAACTTTATAAAGACTGTTGACATCTAGTGGAAGCCATAGGAAGTGCAAAATGAATCCTTTATCACTGTGTGTTTTATTGGCAATGACTCGAAAATAGTACAGCCACAAGATTTTCATTTCCTGCTTGAATTTTTTCTCAGGTTTTTGCCTGCCATATGAGTTCTGTTATACTTAGAGACACCATTCAAACAGTTTTAGAAACTTCAGAGTGTTTTCTATCCAAATCTACTAATAGTATGCATATTCTATTTTCTGGGCCAGAGTAGTAACCTGTTTAAATTGGGTAGATGTCCTAACCGACTTGCCAAAACTATAGTTTGTTAACAAAGAAATGTGTGGAGTGGTTGAAAAATTAGTTTTAATGACTCCAACCTAAGTGTATTTAAACTTCCGACTTCAACTGTACATCATACACTGCATTTGTGGAACAATGGGAAAGTAATTCTGTTTTGAAAGTCAACTTGTAAACTCACTTTTGAGAAAGTCACCTTTGAATGTTTTGCTATCTACAGTAGTGAAGAGCTCTCCTTTGTCTACACCCATTCAGCATCGTTCACACCCTGACCCTAAGCTTTAGCCCCACCCATCTCGTTTCGCTCTTGAAGCGCACACTTGACGCTCTGGCCGATGATTTGTTTACCTCTGGATAACATGAAAACGGCCTAACCAGCTCTTCTGGCAACAATTTCATTAAGCTTTTTTGCAGACGTTTACTGACACCGGCCATATTCAACGGGTGTTGTACACACATCACATAACGTTAGCTAACGAGTCAGCCAGCCAAAGTTAGCTAGTTAAACAATAAACAGTGCCAACAATGCCACAGTGCTGGGAGCTAAACAACCATGTTCAATGTTAGCTAGCTAACATTAGGCTCTAACTAGAACAGCACACAGCTCTGGGAAACTAATAATAACGTCAGCTAGGGAGCCAGCCAGCCAATAATATCTGAAAATATAACATTAGCTAGCTAATGCTAGACTATCTTACCTGTATACATCATTGTGCATGGATGCGCCTCGCATTTTTTACGTTCAAATGGCTCTCCTGTTAAGTCGTGACATAAGCCTAGTTTCCTGAATCGAGTCACATTTCAAAACTGGAGGATGAAGTTTCACGGCTCCAAAATTAGGGCATAATAGCATTCCTGATGTAATAAAATTCACTTTAACTCTATAAAACGTTGACAAACATACAGTGGCATCAGAAAGTACTCATGCCCCTTGACTTATTCCACATTTTGTCTTGTTTCATCTCCTCCATCTACACACAATACCCCATAATGACAAAGGGAAAACATGTTGTTAGACATTTTAGCAAATGTATTGAAAATTAAATACAGAAATATCTCATGTACGTATGTATTCACACCCCTGAGTCAATACTTCATAGAAGCACCTTTGGCGGCGATTACAGCTTTGAGTCATGTTGGGTGTCTGTATCAGCTTTGCACATCTGGGTTTGGGGATTTTCATTCTTCCTTGGAGATTTTCTCAAGCTCTGTTAAGTTAGATGGGGAGCAGTGATGAATAGCAATCTCCAAGTCTTTCCACATATACAAGTTTGGGCTTTGTCTGGGCCACTCAAGGACTTTCACATTCTTGTTCTGAAGCCATTCCAGCATTGCTTTGGCTGTATGCTTGGGGTCATTGTCCTGTTGGAACGTACATTTTTGCCCCAGTCTAAGGTCATTTGCACTCTGAAGCAGGTTCTCATCAAGGATTTGCCTGTATTTGGCTCCATTCATTGTTCCCTCTATCCTTACTAGTCTCCCAGTCCCTGCTGCTGAAAAGCATCCCCATAGCATGATGCCGCCACCATGCTTTCTCCGGACAAAGCGCTCAAATTTTTGACTCATGAGACCACATAATATTTTGCATTATGCTCTAAGTCTTTCACGTGCCTTTTTGCAAATTCCAGGCGTGCTGCCATGTTCCTTTTTCTCAGGAGTGGCTTCCGTCTGGCCACCCTCCCATAAAGCCCAGATTGGTGATTGGTGAAGTGCTGTAGAGACTGTTGTCCCTCTGGCAGGTTCTCCCATCTCAGCCAAGGAACTCTGTAGTTCTGTCAAAGTGGTCATTGGGTTCTTGGTCACCTCCCTGTCCAAGGTCCTTCTTGCACAGTTGCTCAGTTTGGTTGGACGGCAAGCTCTAGGAAGAGTCTGGGTACATCATTTTTCAATTTCCCAATGATGTGCTCTTGGAAGCTTTCAACACTCTACAAATAGTTGTATATCCTCATCATAATTCTATCTTGGAGATCTACGGACAGTTCCTTGGACTTCATGGTATAGTTTCTTCTCTGACATGCACTGTCAACAGTGGGGCGTTATATAGACCAGTATGTTTCTTTCAAAATCATGTCCAAACAATTGAATTGGCCACAGGTGAACTCCAATCAAGGTTTAGTGACATCTGAAGGATGATCAAAGGAAATTGGATGCACCTGAGATCAATTTGGAGTGTCATAGCAAAGGGGTGTGACTACTTATGTAAAGGAGATATTTCAGTATTTAATTTTCAATAAATTGGCAAAACCTTTATGGTGTATTGTGTGTAGAAGGGTAAGAGATAAACAATCTATTTAATACATTTTGAATTCAGGCTGTAACACAGCAAAATGTGGAATAAGTCAAATGGTATGAATACTTTCTGAAGGTACTGTATATCCATATCAGTCAAACAAAGTCTAAATGTTCCAACACAACATATCACAACATAAAGGTACTGTACAGGCAAGGCCAACCTTCACTTCAGATGGTTTGTTCAAGCTAGAGCCATAGAGGCCTACAGTATAACTAAGCAACAGCGTATTTACCATAATCACAATGTAGTTAAATGTAAGTCAACAGTTATCTCCCACCACGACCTCACACGTCTGTCAGAACAGAAGCACCACAGAAACTCCTGTCAAAAGAAAGACATTTCATATTTACACAGTAATCACAGAAAACAATAGGTAAACACACAACAAACGCATCTTAGTTTTGTTACGGCCATAGAGGTGTAGGCAGAATAAAGGCACATGTCAAAGAAAAAAATATATCTCATTTGTAGTCACAAGTATTGGTACATAGTTCACTCCAAAATCAAAGCTTGATTTGAACTATCTTTGAATTGTGGAATATGCATAGGTCCCGTTGCAGTATCGTTTCCATGGATTCAGTTATTTCTCTGTAAAATGGCTTTCACTGTGACATATTGCACCATATGAATTGCACCATAGAATGTACCATATGCTTATGTGATGCGTGGTGTGTATGATGGAACAATGGGTTGTTCATAAGTGCATACTCAATGTCAATGTCATTATTACAGATCGATTACAATGGCAATGCAAGTGTAGTGTAATTACAGCGAAATTACTACCCTGTATTGATTAAACTCACAACCATAGGGTTACAGGAATGTCAAGTTTTTCAAACAAAACTTCTCTGTACATTTTCTTTGCTTTCATTTTTGCATTCCAGCCCTGGAGGAAAAAGTCAAAGGGGCCAATAGTAACAAATGACTTGCTGAAATGAATGGAAAATGAGACAGTCTGATGATGCCGGTCCCAGACAAAACTCATATTTTTAGAATATCCAGTCGGGCAGGGGCCTATTGCGTGTCAAATAAAAGCACCTGTCTCTATGACGAAGTGCAGCCTGTTCGCCACCGCACACCGTATCTCACACCATAAGTGTGTTTTTCCCCAAACCTACTTTATACAGCTGGACTTTGGAGACTGGTTGTCCTTTTATTTGCAGTAAATTTTTGCCTCCTTCACTTGGCCCTCTTCAGCATGAATCTTCATTTCGCTCCTGACACCCTTGAATGTGAATTCCTCATTTCCTGTCCTTTTATTTATATCTGTTGCCTGGTGATTTGATCATGCTGAGAATACAAGATTAGCAATTGCCTCGTCCTTGAATCCGCCTCAAGGACATCTGTTCCTGAAATGTTATTGTTTGCTGGGTTCTTAACCCTCTGGTGTCCTGGCTCTTTCAACCATACATTTTGTGTTCAGCACCCTGTATTATTTTTCTGAGGTCATTTTTGTCTCCAAACAAAGATTAAATAGAATAGGGGTTGTCCTTCACAGGAGGATTATCTGTAAAAATGACTGTTAAAGGGCAACTCCACCATTGAGATGTTGTTCTACACCTAATTGTACTTGATTTGGTTGGGCTCTTGTGTTAAATCACATTCTTTAGCCCACGGAGGCCAAAAATCAACTCAAGATGACGATACATCATGATACAAAGTAGATGTTTACACATACCTAGATTATGCGCAGGGGAGGACCTTCCTCTGAATGACATCATCAATTCTATTCAAAATACTTTTTCATCAGCAACAATATATCAAATCAAATAGGCCTCCATATTGGAAGGGCCTTGGAAATGGAACTGAGAGCTATGTCTGTTCTAGACTGTTTATTTCTATACTTAAAACAGACATTTTCAGTCTTCCCCCCCCAAAAGATTTTTATCTCCCCTCTCAAACTGATGAGTGTCATTTCTTTTAGTGTTTGGCTGTCATGTCAGTTCTACAGTACTGATGAGGTGTACTTTAATGTCACTGACCTTCCAGAGCCAGTATAACTAGAATGTCAACACATTCTCTTGCCGCAGACATTTTTTTTTAAAACAAAGGAATGCCCTCTGTTTCCAATTACCTGTGTTAGAAAACAAGCAATTCCCTATCCAAATGAAAAGATACCAGCACTGTATCTTATTAAGTATCAGATTTACATCATAAACTATATACTTCTTTGAGTTCTGTTCATGTTTAATTCTGTTGTACTGCATGATTTATTTTTGCCAAGCTGTCCTTGAGTGTATTAGAGGCATGTTTTTTTTCATGTATTTTATGTTCGTAGCCTCTTTTATTCAGCTGTTTTCAGCTGTTTTCTCACATAGAGTATTTAAACCCCTGGGGTCCCTGCTTTGTTGTCTCAGATCAATCATTGAATTTGCCTTTGTTATTCCTCAAGGTGACAATGTGTTCGAGCCGCCCCCCAAATACAGAATGAAATGTTCTTCTTTTTGTGGTTTAGATTAAGATCAATCCCCAGTTTTACGTCTATAAAGAAAAGACAGTTATAAAGGGGATAGTAGTACTTAGCTTTATTTAATTGAGTCTGTTGTGTTGTAAGTGTGATTCCGTGAAAGGTCATAAGAGAGAGAGGGAAACTGTCGTTCTGGCAAAAAAAAACAAGCTTTCAAACAAAACGGTCCTCTGTATCTCTCTCTTTTTATCTCTCTTTCTCTCGTATTATTTCTTGATCGCTCTACCTCCTTCAATCTCCCTCTCTTTTCCCCTCCTTCTATTACCCTCTCCTTCACTACCTCCTTCAATTCCCCCTCTCTTTTCCCCTCTCTCTCTCTTTCTCCCTCCCTCCCTCCCTCCCTCCCTCCCTCCCTCCCTCCCTCCCTCCCTCCCTCCCTCCCTCCCTCCCTCCCTCCCTCCCTCCCTCCCTCCCTCCCTCCCTCCCTCCCTCGGTGTGAATCAGTCAGCTAGCTATAGGTGATCCCGTCAATGCCTCGGCTAGACTTAAACCTGTCTCAAGCCCTGACACCCCTCGTACACACACAGGTTGTTTCTGCTTGGGATGGGGGGGGGGGGGGGGGGGGGGGGTAATCGCTCAGTCGATGTCAGGAGGGGTTTGGGAGTTATTGTCTCCTATAATTAACTGGTTATCAAACAAGAACATTTCATTAAGGTACAATTACCGGCTAATTGTTGCGGGACACCCCCCCGTGTCAGGATTACGACCGCAGCATATGCTCCCTCGAAGCTTTGTTATTTCTAATTCATCCCGACCTGCAGCCTCTGACGGCTTCAATTGCTAATGAATCCACTCACTTTGGAATAATTAGAGAATCCTTAGGCATGGTAATTTATTTAAAAGTATCCGTCGTCGGGCGAATCATTAGCTGTGTTAAATTAATTTGAAATTAAAGCTGCTGGGAGTACTTTGGGATTCATTAAATAGGCAGCGCTGGCTCTATCAATATTTAAGGGGTGAGGAGTTAAGGTCGCAACTTCTAGCCTGGAAATATCATCACAGTCTGTTTTTTATTTCTTGTTCTTGGAATAAGATATATTTACAGATTTTTGGGTTTATATTTACAGATTTGTATATGAGTTGTGGAAACAAAGCAGAGAGGAATGATATATTATCATGTCTGCCATATATGGGTTCGCTCCCCCTCCTCCCTCATCACTTTCACTCTATTTTGACATTCATGCCATTATGGAAAGGATGATATAGCTGGAGAGAATGGAATAATGCAAATCTATCATTATATGGTAGGATAAACATAATTTCCTTGGGCAAGAACTTATTTTCCTCCACCTATAGAAGGCTGCAGTGCGAGTTTGCATTTGTGATGTGTGTGTGTGCTTGTTTGCGCGTGTTTAAGTGCATGTGTCTCATCCCTTACAAAAACAATTGGGAAGAACATTTGGTTTTCGTACACGTTTGAAGTTTCACATGTACATTTTTCACATGACTCAAACACATCATTTCACATGTGATATTCAAAGTTTCACGTGTGCTTTTGTACCAGTGAGATTTGAACCCTGTTCTTCCATGGAAGAAGACAGCTATTAGACCATTAGATACTGATTTTGATTTTAACATGTTAAACGGGATAAATAAGGAGACAGGGAAAGATTATTTTCACTGGGTTTCTCTTCCAATGTAAATTTATTATACATTTCTCACAATCTCAGAATATTCTCTGTTCAAATCAAAATTGTCTTTTTGTAGAGGTTAGGGGTTACATCAGGGGTTCTTAAAAGTTTTTAGCTCGAGACCCAAATGAGAAATTGACCATTCTCCTGTGACCCAAATTGTCCTCCAACGACCCAAATTAAGAAGAAATAGTGTGTGATTATGGATGTATTCTCATAACTCACAACCCACCTTTCACATGCCCAGGGCTCACGTTGGGTCCTGGCCAATAATTTTAAAACCCTGGTTTACATTAATTCCAATAGCAAACACACATTTTCAAATACATTAAAATCCCTTTTACGCCTGTGTATTAAATGTAACAAAAACCAATGAACAGCTAACAATAACAGAAGCTTAAAATAGCTAGCAAGGGCGAAATGGCAGGCTAGCTAGCGCCAAGCAAATTGCGTGCTAGCTAGCACCTACTTGCCTAGTGGCAGGTGTTGGGCCAGTAACCAAAAGGTTGCTGGATTGATTCCCTGAGCTGACAAGGTATAAATCTGTCATTCTGCCCCTGAACAAGGCAGTTAACCCACTTTCCCCAGTAGGCTGTCATTGTAAATAAGAATTTGTTGTTAACTGACTTGCCTAGTTAAATTAAAAATGTGATATACAATTTAGCACTAAGCTAGCTAATGGTTAGCAATTAGCATACAACCTCTTGATAAAAATGTAATTAAATGAATCTTCCAAAAAATATATCGTAACCGTGGTTCATATGTAAAAAACACTCAATATGAGTCCTCGTTTTGGAAATATTTTATCATTTAAGAACCAAAACATTTATAATGGAAATACAAAATCATCCTAGACGCCTATTGTTCTCTTATAAATGGGAAAATGTCAAAAAAAAATCACTCGGTCGAAACAATTAAAGTACCTTCCCCCCAGAGGAAATTGGCGTCACTATTTCAACTGAATTTTTTGAAAGAATAAGATTAAGCTCCGGTGATATGGATAACTTTTGAAAGATAGCTGATATGCGCTTTTAGCTAACGTTACACTAATCAAAGCAGTGGAGTATGTAGTGAAGCTAAACTTTAGTGGTCAAAACCATTCATCGTGGGGCGACTGGGGCTCCATGGCTCAGGCGGCCAAGTGGACACTAGGCTGTTTGGCTCATCTTAGTCACAAAGAGGAATCATTTTGCTGCTGGTTGTGATTAATAAACAATGCCATGCTGGTGGGTGGTAACATTCTAATAAAACCTAGCCCTGAAATGAAAGGTAGGCTAAAAAGAATTTGTATAATAATAATAATAATGTATTCAACTTTTATAGCACTATTCATTACATAAAGAATCTCAAATCACTTTAAAGCAACACAAAAAAGATAAGCAATTTATTAAACAACAACAACATTCATGAGATGTAAGGTAATGTGGAGGGTTGGGAAAGCGCTTGGCTTGAGTGGCCATCGGAGGGAGGTGGTCAAAGGGGGAGAGTAAGCAAAGATGGCCTCTGGAGCATGTCCAGAGGCAGGCAGGCAGCACGGGGTCATCAAGGTGTCTCCTGGTCCTTGCCGTCTGTGTGGCCTCTCCATAGTAGGACTCGGATTAAGTTTGAGCTTCAGCCACTGCAGTTCACAAACTCCGTAAGTGTAGCTAGCTAGCTACTCCTTCACTACTACCAAACTGTAGCACCCACTTGGCTGAAGCTGCTATGGCAGTAACCACATTTCAATAATAATTAAAGAGTAGCCTAATAACTTAGTCCTCCCTACGATCTTCATCACTGCACAAGTTAGCCATCTTGGTTTTGGGCTACTCTCCATCCTCAACCTCCGGACGCTGGCTGGCCAACAAAGACCATAGGAAAATAGGACCATAGGAAAAGACATCACATGGATATGCACAAAGTTGGCAGTTCGGTTTGTCACTTTAAGCCCAAATATATCATACTTTGACAAAAACAATGACTTATTAACTTAAATCATTGTGCAACATCATGGGTAAGCTCTGGCCATCGTCTTTCAGCTCAAAAAAGTGGATTTCTACTGCTGTTGGTATTCAAATTATACATAAAAATGAGCAGAAAACTCATCACAGTTTAATTAAACATGCTATCTCTACATTTTGAAAACGTGACCATGCTTACAAACCGGAATACAGGATAATAAATAAGAGCTAGCTTCTCTGTTCTTTTCACTGGGCCTTTTCCAATGGTCACAAAACAACTAATGAAGAGAGACATGTGCCTGCAGCAGTAACACTCCAAATGCCAACCCCTAGTGGTAGCTCTAAGATACATGTATATCAATGCAACACAGTGGAGGACTACAATGATAATGGAGTGGATAGCTCAAAATAAGAAATTATAACTTGAATTATTATTATACTCAGGTAAGCTAAGTTACCTATTTACAGAATGGCATTTTAGAATTTGCAATTCCACATGTGGAAACATTGCTACTGCCATATGTTAACCCCAACTTTTCACATGTGAGGAGGATAACATTATTTAACCCCCATGTGTGATCTGTGCAATTCCACATGTAAAAGTAAGATTTTCAGATGTAAATGTTTCATACATGTAAAACTGCTAAATTAATTTTCACATGTAAATGTATTTCACATGTGAAAATGCAATTTCACATGTGAGAGTTAGATTTTCACATGTGAAAGTGAAAATTAGAAACTGCAAATGTGACCGACCGGTTCGATTCGGACTTATGGAGCAAAATTTGAAATTATGTTTTTTACATTGGATAAAAGTGTAGACTCAGAGCTAGAAAATTGTATATCATACACTACAGCTGAGGAACAATGGGAAAGTAATTCTGCTTTGAAAGTTGATAACCTCACTTTTGAGAAAAAGTTTTGGTAAACCTGCTGGAGAGCTCTTCTTTGTCTACACTCATTCAGTATCGTTCACACCCTCTTTAGCCCCACCCATCTCTTTAAGGATTCACATGTGAGGCCATGTACTAAACAACCAAAGATTTCAAGATTAAAGGCTGGTTTATACCATGCATATCGACAGTTGCGGTGACATCATGAACATTCTATTGTCGTCAAACTTGTCGTTGTGGTTATGAAAAAGTATAAATACAAAAACTACAGGCTGCATGACATCAGCAGCCTGGTTGTCCAAAATAGCATAACTAGTGTATTTTAACATCAATTAATCCACCCGTTTAAAAATGAATTTAGTATATGTCAATCTATCAAACCAGGCAACTAAAAGCAACTTTCTAAACAATGTTTTGTTTTGTTTTTAGCTTGTTAGCTAGCTAGCTAATGTTAAGTTAGCTGGCTAGCCAGTTCAAATAATGACCGTATCATATAGCTGACAACATCTTCACTTTAGCTCATTTGTCTTCATTATTAAAGGAAAATAAACTCACAACAAGATAATTATTTACAATTATTTACAATTGGTGAGCCAATTACAGAAAAAAGCTTACGGCTGTGAGTGTGACGAAATAAAAGCAGAGTGTCATGTAAAGAAATCTTCCAAGCGTGAAATAGTTCCCAATCATTCATGTTGTAAAAAAAAATTACAGCGTGAAAATGTTCTCAGTTCAATAATTGCTTGTGTGTCTCTTTATGTGGATGGCTGAGCTCGTGCTGATATTTCTCTTTTACATGACACAGTGCATTCTACCGTAGAATTTTAGAACTTGGACTATCTCATTAACTAACGTTATATCTTAATTTGACTTTGGTGCAGGTCATGTTCTTGACATTACTGTCTCTGGTAAACACATATTTGTCACGTGCACAGGATACAGAAGGTGTAGTGAAATGGTTATTCACATAGTAGAGTCTTTTGTTTAGACATGTAGCTAGCTAGCTAAACAATGAACCATAATCCCAATTTATAACGTTACTACCTTGCATGAATCTAGATAGCTAACATTAAGCTATAACTAGCAATGCAAATAGCTCTGAGATACGATTAATATTACTACACAGATCATACACGTAACATTAGCTAGCGAGCCAGCCAGCTAGCTAGCTAACAGTACGTTTTAACTTGAAATGAAAATGACTTTCTGACAAAATTAGAAATGTATAACACCTGAACATTTTGCTAGCTAGACTATCCAACCCCTATACATGGATGGACGCTTCTCCCTCTCTGTCACGGACGCCATGGTTGCCCTTAGTTTGAAGATGTTTATTTATTTATTTCACCTTTATTTAACCAGGTAGGCAAGTTGAGAACAAGTTCTCATTTACAATTGCGACCTGGCCAAGATAAAGCAAGCAGTTTGACACATACAACAACACATGGAGTAAAACAAACATACAGTCAATAATATAGTAGAAAAATAAGTCTATATACAAAGTGAGCAAATGAGGTGAGATAAGGGAGGTAAAGGCGAAAAAGGCCATGGTGGCGAAGTAAATACAATATAGCAAGTAAAACACTGGAATGGTAGATTTGCAGTGGAAGAAAGTGCAAAGTAGAAATAATGGGGTGCAAAGGAGCAAAATGAATAAATAAATAAACACAGTAAGGGAAGCGGTAGTTGTTTTGGCCAAATTATAGATGGGCTATGTACAGGTGCAGTAATCTGTGAGCCAGGTGTAATATAATCTGGAGACAGGTGTTTTATACAACAGCCTTCTGTGCGTTCTCTTTTCGACTCCCTCAACAAATTTGCAATCAAACGCCTGAATTTTTTCCATCTCCTTAGCTATCATACTCTAATTCCACCGGGCATTCCACTGATTTCAAAACTCGGCCCTCCAGAAAGTGTAGAACAACACTTTTGCAGTTCTACTACCTGATATCTTTCAAAAAAGCCTCATTAGAAAGGATGACCTACACATACTGACCAGCTCATGTTATAGACAGAAGCATTCTACATGGCAGACCAATCCGAACTCATCTCTCTGCATGTCCAGCCCATCCATTATCTCAGCCAATCATGGCTAGCAGGAAGGATCCTGTCTTTTTCTGTGGCTAAACCAACTAGGCTCGTAATTTGACAATTGTATTCATATTTACAGATGGCATACACGTTTGTTATTAAGGCACATGAAAGTTCACATGTTCCAGAAGGCATTTCTGTCAAAAAACGCATTAAAAAAAAAATACTTTCAAATGCCTCTCCTGTGAAGTAGTGACGCGCGATATACGCCTAGTTTGCAGCAACGAGTCACAAATGTGTTTAACGTGATTGTTTGTCACATTTGAACTTGCAATTCCACATGTAAAATTTTCACATTTGATAGTTTTTAACATGTGAAACTGCAAATTCACACGTGAATCTGCAAGTCACATGTGATGTAAAAACATGTTATTCTCCTCACATGTGAAAAGGTGGTGTTAACATGTGAACTCTTAATTTAATACAATTTAAAATATGGTTTCACAGGAAATTTAAGAAAAAAAAACTGAGATTTTCATAAGGGATGCCTGTGTCTGCGCCTTTCAGTGTGTACATGTGAGCGTGCCCATATGTGCATTTCTGTCTTGTCTATGTACATTTGCAACGCATGAATACCTAATGGTAATTCTAGTCCATCTCTTTCAAAGAGAATGACCTGTCTTTAAGACCACAGAGCGGCTGTATGAAGAGAACTTTAATTATCCTCGATCTGCTCATGCAGTCTGTTGTATAGAAGAACTCCCAAGAGAAGCCAAGATCTGGGGGATGCATCCCAAATGGAACCTTATTCCCTACATAGTGCACTACTTTTGACCAGGGCCCATAGGGTGGCCCATATGGCTCTGGTCAAAAGTAGTGCACTATGTAGGAAATAGGGTGCCATTTGGGACGCAGTCGAGGACTTTCTTATCAATCTAGGGATGGACTTGGCACTTGTTTTCTTACCATCAAAAAGGAACGGGGGCCTCAGTCTCAGCCTCAGCAAACGCTAGCAACCGCACATGACTGACACCCTATTACATTAACTTGAATTGCCCTTCTGAACGCATCATTTGAGGTTCGTTCGGCGGATCCCTATTGTCTCATGCTAATGCTGTTTGGAATTTTCATCTCGTCTTGATGCTTTGATGGGACATCAACTCTGATTTAGCAATATGTGTGCTTTAATGGAGGCAAAGACAGAGAGGCAAAATGCAGAATAGTGATTTTTAAAGTCTCGCTCTCTACCTTAATTTCATCATACCTCTCTCTCTAAACACCTCGCATTTTCAATGACTGAATGGGATGATATCATGTTTATGTTTTTTTTTTCCCCAGTGGTTCACATGGCATTGACATGTTGTGCATCATGGAGTAATGGTGTATTCTAGGTTGGGAAGGGACATGGGGTAAATTCAGTGTGGCAAAATGTTCAGAACAGTGCCGATAGAAATATAATGAATAGAACCGACAAAATCCTCTATTCAACCTGTCAGACAATGATATATGTTCTACACTATACATTTCTATCTGAAAGTTCTGTAACACCCTCCTGAACAGGACCCCAGGGCTTTTAGCCTTAAAAAAAAGAGTGTCCCCTAAATTACATTTATGTGATAGAAAATGCCTATCCTAAAAAGGACCATCTGCAAAATGACTAAAACATCATGTAAAATGCCTAGCCTAGCGCCTTGTCACTGACCACTGCTTTGTTTCTGGTTGTATCTCGCAGGGCTACAAGAGGAAAACAGAGGCTGCCAAGAAGGAGTACCTGAAAGCCCTGGCCGCGTACCGAGCCAGTCTGGTTTCCAAGGTAACGGCGGAGGTCATATCTCTGATATACATGGGTCAGTGGCGATATAAGGGATGATAAATTAGATAGAGAATTCCTCTCTCATCCCGGGGGAGGATCTCCGTGCGGTGCAGCTTGAGGAGGGGGTGTGTGTGTGCTCCGAAGAGAACAGTGAAAATTAGGGCCCAAACATACACACTCCTTTATTTCCCGTGTTATTTGCAACACAGCAAGTGAGTGAGGTGAGGGATGAAAGGTGTGTTTGTGTTGTGTGTGCGTGTGTGTGCGTGTGTCTGTGTGGGAGAGAGTGAGGGTGTATACAGTGTGTGTGTGTGTGTGTGTGTGTGTGTGTGTTCTTAAGTACTGTATTCATGTATGTGTGTGTGTGCTTGCGTGTGTGTGTGTGTGTGTGTGGGAGAGAGTGAGGGTGTGGGAGAGAGTGAGGGTGTATACAGTATGTGTGTGTGTGTGTGTGTGTGTGTGTGTGTGTGTTCTTAAGTACTGTATGCATGTATGTATGTATGTGTGTGTGCTTGTTTGTGTGTGTGTGTGTGTGTGTGTACCTGTGTGTGTTCATGCGTAGGTATGTGGAGGCAGAAGTGGGAATTACCTAGCATGGTGCCACCTGGTTGTGTCTGTTTTTGAATGAGAAACAAATATCTGGGCTGCCTGAGGCTTGTTTCTTTGACTATATCCTGGGTTGTTGGAGATGAGATTTGATACAGATGTTGGATCTTAATTTGACCCCTTTCGTCGCAGGAGAAAAATAATCCTGCAGCAGGAGGAAAATAATCCTGCAGCAGGAGGATTTGAATAAATATTTAGAATCGCCACCAGGGGGCAGCTGGAAGTGGTGTTTGTATACAATGCAGTACCTTACCGACATTGTACCTTCTGTAGGCTACGTGCAGGTTACAGAGCATCTCGTGTGAATTCTTATGTGGATTATAATAAATGTACATAGTTGTGTGGGGTGGCAGATAGCCTAATGGTTAGAGCGTTGGGCCATTAACTGAAAGGTTGCTGGATTGAATCCCTGAGCTAACAAGGTAAAAATCTGTCCTTCTGCCCCTGAACAAGGCAGTTAACCCACTGATGACTACAGCAGCCCCCCGCACCTCTCTGATTCAGAGGGGTTGGGTTAAATGTGGAAGAGGCATTCAGTTGTACAACTGACTAGGTATCCTTTCCCTTCTAGGGAAAAATCAGTTTTTTCGATGAATTTATTATTATATGTTGAAGGCAAGCAATAAGCAGAATGAATTATTGGTTACCTCAGTGCCTGTGTGGTCCAGCGGTTACAGCTGTTTACCCTGACATATATGCCACAGTCAGCATGGGTTCGAATCTGGCCCACTGCCCTTAGACTCCTGGATGAATGTTTATTTTGACGCATTAAATGTGCGTGGTCACAGTGTTAATTCTGCGTTGTTACAGGGTTAAAAAATTAAAATAAATAAAAATAAAACTCAAAGGTGAACAGTTTAGGCATTAATTCCAAATGGTTAAGGTTAAGGGCGGGCTATGGTTTAGGGAAGGCTTAAGAAACAAAAAGAAAAATAATTCCTATGTATCATCAGTATTCATAGCATTCTTAGTGCTTGCTGAGTATTGTGTACCGTAGCGCATTGGTATAAGCAGTGTGTGCTGGTGTCGAGCCTCAAGAGTTCATACCCAATGCTGGGTGATCTAGTGACAAGCCTGAGCCTAAATGGCTAGGTTTAGACAGGCAGCCCAATTCTGATAACATTTACACAAATTGGTCTTTTGACCAATTACATCCAATCTTTTCACATCAGATCTTTTTCAGAGCTGATCGGATTGATCAAAATACCAGTTAGTGAAAAAATAACATCAGAATTGGACTGCTTGTCTAAACGCAGTTCATTAGGCCCACAAGTTAATTCCATTTATTTCAATGATTCCAAGAAGTAAAACGAATAGTCTGGTAATTTACACATCAGAGAAAAGTCTGTCAGCTCAATGAAATTGTCTTTGGATAGGCTCAAATGCATAAACATCTTGACAGCTTTACGAAATGAAATATTAAAGCCACACAATACAGGCTTTCAATCCACACCAAACACCATAGCCTAACTAAACTGAAAAATTGTACATGAACCTAACTATAAAATGTTGGCGAGCATCCACACTGCGGGAAAGTTTATCGTTTTACAGTAGGTCTACATCTGTCAATCAATTGATGGCCCAAGTCAACTCATCAACTCAGCCAGGGAAACTCAGTAGCCTAATATTGCTTTTCACACCTTTCATTATGTTTAAATGGACAGGCTAATGGCTAGCCCACAGAATATATTGGAATACACTCAAATAACAAGGGGTGTGTTGCAAACATCGATGGCACTAGATTATCGCCAGCGGATGTCTCGTTAAACCATCAGAACGCGTTAAATTCACCCCGCACAGCTGATCTCAATTACAATCATTATTGGTCACCTCATTACCACTTTCTCAAAGATGATGTCAGTGTTACTTAGTCAGTATGTAGTGTGTGTGTGAGGTGTCAGTGTAAGTATGTGTGAGTAGAGTCCAGTGTGTGTGTGTGCATAGAGTCAGTGCAAGAGAGCAAAAAAGTGTCAATGCAGGTAGTCCAGGTAGCCATTTGATTAGCTATTTAGCAGTCTTGTTTAGCAGTCTTATGGCTTGGGGGGTAGAAGCTGTACAGGGCCCTGTTGGTTCCAGACTTGGTGCTGTGGTAACCACTTGCCACTAGCGAGGAGAACAGTCTATGGTTTGGGTGGCTGGATTCTTTGACATTTTTTGGGGCCTTCCTCTGACACCGCCTGGCATAGCGGTCCTGGATGGCAGGGAGCTCGGTCCCAGTCCTGGGCCGTACTCACTACCCTCTGTAGCGCCTTGCGGTCTGGTGCCTTGCAGTTACCGTACCAAGTGGTGATGCAGCCAGTCAAGATGCCCTCAATAAAAAAAAATTAAAAAGCCATCCAATCATTGTTCAAACCTTTCTTCTTTCCTCTATATATTTAAATATCTAAAACTTGACCATGTATTCTAATATATAGACTTCAGACAACATCTGAGAATCAATTCATGTCCATTTTTTCCAAACGTTCAAGCTTGTAAAATTACACTAACTATGAATCCAATGTAGTAGATCAACCCTGATATACATATTCAGAACCAGATTAAATGCATAATACAGGATTGAATCATGATTATACTAATATTTTTCATGTGCCAGTCTGAGTGCCAAGCACCTATTTTCTCAATTTCCATGTCTTCACTCCATTGTTTTCCTTTCACACAAACCCAAATTGCATTACCATGTTAAACACCCTCCCACCGGTCCCCATTGCCTCACACTTCCTCCAAGGCTTACAAGCCCAAAACAAGTGCCTTGATTAAGGCATGAACAGTTTATTCATCAACCTCTTTCTTTCCCTGTGAAGGTTTTTTCCCTTTAATAAAGACCATTCTCATCGCTCGTTTGCGTAATTAAATATTTATTTCTGACAAATCTCATATTCAGAGGCTCGATTGATGCGTTAGCAGATTGGCAGGCATTTAAAAGAAATTATAACAGACAGAAAAAAACTGCAAATCTACTATGCAATCACAACCACTCAGAACAAGACACATAGTACATCTAGCCATTCAAAGGGAGTCCTCTTTAAATAGTGTGTTTTAATTGCTGACGAGAGAGTCTTTTCAAAGGAAGTGGGAATCAAGGAGAGAGGAATTGAAGGTAATTGGAAGTCGACAGAGTGTCTTTTTGGACGAGTCACGTGCCCCGTGCGTTTGGCGTGCACCTGTTGCCATTTTGTTTGTGACGCACGCTGATAATCTATGTTGGTGGAAAAAGTACTCACACACAAATGGAGCTTGATGACTACAGTAAAAAGCCCAAGTTAATGAGTTTCATTCGTTCAGAAAGTCAAAGTTGTGTTTTGTGCTTTTCAACCCACCAAGGGACACATGAAGGGATAGTTCACCCAAATTACAAAATGACATATTGGTTTCCTTACCTTGTCCCTTTAAGGTGGGAGTATCACATTTCAATATGTGAACAAATAATCATCTCCTGTTGTTCATAGAATAGCGATAGATTAGTATATTGCAGTCCAGTATAGTATGGTAGTATAGTATAGAGTAGTATAGTTCATTCTTCATCATTTCATTTTCCACTTGACCCTGCAGTGTCTCTCTCATCTTTACTCATCTATCCATCTTTCCATTGATTATTTCTCTGGCTCTTTTCAATATATGTACGCCATTACCAAATAGCAGACAGCGATAGATCACGTCAACAACTGTGACAGCTAACGAGAGGGCCTGGACATATTTCATACCACATCAATGTATACATATATATTGCCATTTAAAGTCTATGGAAGGATGGAAAGTCGAATGAAATAAAGCACGCACCTCAGTGGATACGGCACCCAGGCTGAAATGAACCGAACAACACGATTCTCACATAGAGGGACCTGAATGTATGATATATTCATATGTTCTGCCAATATAGTGTTTTAGTCGTGTAATGAATTGGTTCATATATTTTATATGAATATATATTCATATATTTTGGCTGGGCTCCCTGCCTGTGTCATTAAACCCCTACAACTCATCCAGAACGCCGCAGCCCGTCTGGTGTTCAACCTTCCCAAGTTCTCTCACGTCACCCCACTCCTCCGCTCTCTCCACTGGCTTCCAGTTGAAGCTCGCATCCGCTACAAGACCATGGTGATTGCCTACGGAGCTGTGAAGGGAACGGCACCTCCATACCTTCAGGCTCTGATCAGGCCCTACACCCAAACAAGGGCACTGCGTTCATCCACCACTGGCCTGCTGGCCCCCCTACCTCTGAGGAAGCACAGTTCCCGCTCAGCCCAGTCAAAACTGTTCGCTGCTCTGGCACCCCAATGGTGGAACAAGCTCCCTCACGACGCCAGGACAGCGGAGTCAATCACCACCTTCCGGAGACACCTGAAACCCCACCTCTTTAAGGAATACCTAGGATAGGATAAAGTAATCCTTCTAACCCCCCCCTAAAAGATTTAGATGCACTATTGTAAAGTGGTTGTTCCACTGGATATCATAAGGTGAATGCACCATTTTGTAAGTCGCTCTGGATAAGAGCGTCTGCTAAATGACTTAAATGTAAATGTAAATGTAAATATATTTGCATTTACATACCTGTATCTCACCAATATAAATGAGTTGTGTAATATATTTGCATTAAGATGCAGTGTATTTCAGCAATATAAATTAATTGCGCAATATATTATATCATCTGAACTTTCCTTTTTCTCCCTCTGTCCACAAACCTAGTGGTGTTATATATTATATAGTGTGTAATATATGTTCTCAATATACACTTAAATCGTTTGTCTTGCCCATTCACCCTCTGAATAGCACACAAGCACAATCCATGTCTCAGTTGTCTCAAAGCTTAAAAATCCTTATTTAACCTGTCTCCTCCCCTTCATCTATACTGATTGATGTGGATTTAACAAGTGACATCATTAAGGGATCATAGCTTTCACCTGGATTCACCTGGTCAGTTTATGTCATGGAAAAGCAGGTGTTCCTACTGTTTGTAAACTCAGTGTATGTCAGTAATGTATAGTTATATTAACTGTACTTTTTGTCCCTTTTGTCTTCCCCTCCGTCCTCAGACCTACAATGACCCGGTGGAGACAAAAGGTGCCCAGACGAGCCAGCCTTCCTCGCACATGATGCCCCCCAATCCGCCCCTGTACAGTGTGCCACCCCAGCCCTCCTCCCCGTACAGTCTGGGGCCGGGGGGCTTCCCCCTGTCGGACCTGCAGAGCTACGCAGGGGCGCCGCGTCATGCCCTTTCCCGGACCCTCAGCCAGTCCCAGATGCTGCCCAGCATTAGTGCCTCTCCCCCCTCCTCCTTCCAGATCAGCCCACCCCTGCACCAACAGCTCTCCCTGCACCAGAGCTCCCTCCTCAACCAGCCAATCCGCATGCAGCACGGCCAGTCCCAGCCAATCATCTCCCACCAGATGGGACTCCAGGCCTCCCTTCACTCACCTCCTCCTGGCCAGCAGGTTAGTGTGACTCGGAGAATGCCGATATCACCAGCATATCACATATCACTAGTGCACTAAATTATGTGAAGGAATAGTGGACATGCTTAATTTGTAGTATATGCTAGTGTGAACAGTATGGGCCAAAAAAATATATAATAATAAAAAAAATTAAATAAACATTTACGTTCCTCATCTTTGCGTGAAGCATGTATACATTCTAACCAGATTACGTTGAATAAAAACCTTTCCATGCCTCTCTTTATTCTCCTCTCTCTCTCCCTCCCCCTCCTCTCTCTTTTTAATTCAAATGTACTGTACATGTTATTGGCTCCCTTGAGGTACTATGTTGCCAAACCAATTAGCAATTCAGCTAATCTAAAATTAAAATGTAACAGAATTTGGCATTCGGACCATAAGTAAAGAGCAAACCTCTCTCCATCCCCTCCTCCTGCTTTTCTCTATCGTTGTCCCCTCTCCATATGGCCAGTATAAGTTGTCAGAAACTAAAACTAATGCCATGGCCTCTCTCTCCCCGTCTCCTATAGGGATTCTCCCACCTACAGTCTGAGTACCAGAAAAGTGTGGGTTCCCAGTCCCCGGCGGCCCCCAACCCTGGGGGTAGACAAAGCCACGATTGGGACAGTGAATACTGCGATAGGGAGTGCGGTGGCAACCACTGCAGGTGAGCAGTCCAGACCAGTATTGGCTATGTATAGGAAATGATTATTAATTCCAATACTGTTTATAACTTAGAATAGGGCAAGTTTCCCTGGCCTGGATTAAGGCTAGGTCAGAACCAAGAAATGATTTCAATGGAGATTTTCCATTCAGAATGATTCTTTAGTCCAGTACTTGGCTTAACCTATATCCGATAAACCTATATCCGATAAACTGTCAGAGAGAGTATTATTTTATGTTAGCTTAACTGTTCAAATGAAAGAACTTTGTTGAAAGCCCTTGAATACACAGTTTTATTATTTAATGCTGGCTCAAATGTTAATAAAAAAAATGCTTTTCAGACTACGGCACTTTGTAGGCCTATATCTTTGAATTTACTTTGTACCATTTCAGTCCTCAATGTTGGCTCAGCTATCTACTGCATATGAAAGGGTGTTTGATACGACTCTTGTGCCCCTTGAAAATTCAAAGCTTTAGTACATAACGCTGGCTTAGTCAACTAAATACAAATATTGTTGATTCTACTGTGTAAACCTTAGCTAAGTACACATAGTTGTGCTACTTAATATGCTGAAACAACCTCTGAGGCCTCCATATATCACCTTTGAATATATACTGAACAAAAATATAAACGCAACATGTAAAGTGTTGGTCTCATGAGCTGAAATTAAAGATCCCAGAAATATTCAATACCCACAAAAAGCTTATTTCTCTCAAATGTTGTGCACACATAAAAATCCAAATAACTTCACAGATCTTCATTGTAAAGGGTTTTAACACTGTTTCCCATGCTTGTTCAATGAACCATAAACAATTAATGAACATGCACCTGTGGAACGGTCGTTAAGACACAGCTTACAGACGGTAGACAATTAAGGTCACAGTTCTGAAAACTTAGGACACTAAAGAGGCCTTTCTACAGACTCTAAAAAAACACTAAATGAAAGATGCCCAGGGTCCCTGCTCATCTGCATGAACATGCCTTAGGCATGCTGCAAGGAGGCATGAGGACTGCAGATGTGGCCAGGGCAATAAATTGCAATGTCCGTACTGTGAGACTCCTAAGACAGCGCTACAGGGAGACAGGACGGACAGCTGATCGTCCTCGCAGTGGCAGACCACGTGTAACAACACCTGCACAGGATCAGTACATCCGAACATCACACCTGGTACAGGATGGCAACAACTGCCCGAGTTACACCAGGAACGCACAATCCCTCCATCAGTCCTCAGACTGTGCGCAATAGGCTGAGAGAGGCTGGACTGAGGGCTTGTAGGCCTGTTGTAAGGCAGGTCCACACCAGACATCACCGGCAACAACGTCGCCTATGGGTACAAACCCACCATCGCTGGACCAGACAGGCCTGGCAAAAAGGGCTCTTCACTGACGAGTCGCGGTTTTGTCTCAGCACGGGTGAAGGTCGGAGTCGCGTTTGTTGTCGAAGGAATGCGCGTTACACCGAGTCCTGTACTCTGGAGCGGGATTGATTTGGAGGTGGAAGGTCCATCATGGTCTGGGGCAGTGTTTCACAGCATCATTGGACTGAGCTTGTTGTCATTGCAGGCAATCTCAACGCTGTGCGTTACAGGGAAGACCTCCTCCTCCCTCATGTGGTACCCTTCCTGCAGGCTCATCCTGACATGACCCTCCAGCATGACAATGCCACCAGACATACTGCTCGTTCTGTGCGTGATTTCCTGCAAGACAGGAATGTCAGTGTTCTGCCATGGCCAGCAAAGAGCCCGGATCTCAATCCCATTGAGCATGTCTGGGACCTGATGGATCGGAGGGGGAGGGCTAGGGCCGTTCCCCCAGAAATGTTCGGAACTTGCAGGTGCCTTGGTGGAATAGTGGGGTAACATCTCACAGCAAGAACTGGCAAATCTGGTGCAGTCCATGAGGAGGAGATGCTCTGCAGTACTTAATGCAGCTGGTGGCCACACCAGATACTGACTGTTACTTTTGATTTTGACCCCCCCTTGGTTCAGGGACACATTATTCCATTTCTGTTAGTCACATGTCTGTGGAACTTGTTCAGTTTATGTCTCAGTTGTTGAATCTGGTTATGTTCATACAAATATTTACACATGTTAAGTTTGCTGAAAATTAACGCAGTTGACAGTGAGAGGATGTTTCTTTTTTTGCTGAGTTTATTTAATGATGGCTGAACATGTATTATTCACGTATTATACTTTCTCTCTTGTTTCTTTTGAGATGTCTGTCAATTTATTCAGTGTACATTTTTCTGCTTATGGCACTGAATAATCATCAAAACTTCTGTTAGGAACATCTGTTTGGAGTGTACTCCGACAATCACATGACAAGCTTTATTTCTTTAATATTAGTTTTACAGCTGTCCCTACTGTATTTCAAAGGGGAAGCATTTTAAGGTTTTCTATCTCCATGTTTTTTGGGGGGAGTAAGTAGTATCACCTTCTTGAGTCTGTGTTTTTTTTTATTTCCTATTCCATCTCTTCTCACCGTCTCCCTCTCTTCTCATTTTCAGTGGCAGCATGATAGCTAGGGACAAGCCACTCTACCTCACTTGAAGCTGGAGGCCGCCGTCAACAAGAAAAGACACCAGGGAGTCAGCCCTCAACACCCCCAACCCACACGCACCACCTCCCCGACCCATCCCCTGCAACCCACCCACCCCTACCACCACCAAACACAACCTTTTTTTTTGTCAATGTAATTTGGGGTTTTTAGAAGGATTTGTGCAATTCTGACGACTACTAGCAATCCCTCTCTTTTTTTCTTTTTTTCGCAAAGCACTTACAAATGTCCAGGCATTTTTCTTTTCGCGCCTGATTCTAGAGCACTCATCTTTGTCTCAGAGTAAAAAAGTGAACTACCATGAAAATAGTCCCCCTCAGGGACTAAACTGAGCTTTAATTGGAATAAGAAGAGCAAAAAGCCTTCTTCTTCTCCTTCGTCTCCTTTTAATCATATTTAAATTTATTTTGTTTTGTTTTCTTGTTATTGTTTTTATTTATTTCTTGCTTGCTACATTTGCTTTTGTCAATAACAGTCCCTGTACTGTAGGGAAAATACTCTTCTGGTAGGTTTCAGCACACAGGCCTTGATGTTACTGTAGCGTTGCTTTAGGGTCTGTGACTTATATTAATACAAAGTGACGGGGGGAAGGATAATTACATAATTTTTTTTTTGTAATATCAAAGACCCATGGAGGTTTTCCAAGCTGTCACAGTGTGATTGTAAATATCACTTTTATGGGATCAAATTGGGAATTCAAAGTCCAGATGGCTTTTTTCTTCTTCTTTAATATTACCTGTAAGTCATTGGTTTGTATTATAAAAATGAAAAAAATATTGTGTGCCTGTGTGTGTGTGTGGATATGTATGCGACTGTGCGTACGACGTGCGCACATGCATGTGGGTGTGTGCGCGTGTGTATTGTGAATTTTAACAGCCTGTGCAGGTGGATTTCAGAGGAGTACTTCACACACTCGATCTTGCATTAAATCTGTGCTCACTGGTGTGATTTTTCCCAATAAAGTTCAATCTAAAACCGAATACAGAGTATGGGTCCCGCAGATCATTAAATGGAAAGAGCAAGAGAGAGCGAGAGAGAGAAAAGCGACAGAAAGAGAGAGAAAAAGGGAATAAGAAAGAGTGAGATGTAGACACATACACTCACAGGTGAACAGTGTTGCCTCAAAAAAATTTGGCTACTGTCTTTGTTGATTTTATTTTTAATTCACCTGGTCATGTTAATTGTCAATTTTCAGCCACTCAACATAAAGAGGTAAACTAAAAATGCGATATATGTTAATGGTTATGTCACAGAAACATAGCAGTGGGTTTCTAGTAGCTTCTTAGGTGTTCTATTGTGTTGATCTCATCTTTAAGTTTTGTGATAAATATTAATGCATTTGATGACAAAGATATATGTTCTTATTTTCACTGTAGCATAATTTCCTTTTTTGTTGTAATTGAAATATAATAACATTTAAACCTGCCAATTGTAGTTATTTTATTTGTAAAGCCAGTAATGATAATTATTTTCAAACTTCTTTTGCAAGTTGCCCATCAGCTATGACAGGTTTCTTATTTACGGAAGAACATGAGATCATTTTTGCTTCATACAATGGAGGTGCATTTCATTCAAATTGTATTGTTTTTATGTTTGGTTTGATGATGATGATGATAATAGTTGTTTTTGTTAGTATTTTTTTTTTTTTACATTTATATGCTGGTTCTTTCTTTCCTCGCCGGGCGACATTATTTTGTGTCACAATGCTTATTTTATTTCAAATCTCCGTAATAAATAAATAAAAAAACATTAAAAGAGAAACAGCCTTTCACCGACTCTTTTTTACAGCACAGAACCTTCTATTTTCTTCCCTTTCGGTAAAGTATCCGATCTAAAATGGCATCCACTTAACCCTTGGACAATGTCCTAAAACAAGGCATTTATGCTTCCATAATATCTCTCTTTTGTTTCCAACCCAGAACATTCCATATGTTTCCTATACTTAATTTTTGTCTTATGGCTGGACTCAAATCAAATGCCATAGCTTTACTAATTAGCTGTCCTCGCTAGAGCTAAAACCAACACCGGCCCAATCTGAATGTTGTCCTCAAACTATCTCCGTAACCATGAACAGATGCAGGCTTGAATTTGCTTTGCTGCTATGTGAAAGTGGTGCACGGTGTAGTGGGCGTCAAGTCAGAGCTAAAGAGAACAGAGAAATGCATGGCGTACGTACTGTACACAAACTCAGGCATCCATCCAAAACACAGATTTTACCCCAATTGCACACAAGTCTTCCAAATAGACGAGAGAGGGGAGCTGTTCAAGGGAACTGTCATGACCGCACCATTTTATGTTTTATTCATTTGCGGCTGGCATCTCCCTCTTGCAGTATTGAATTGGCAAATAGATCATTATTGAACAATTGGAAAACGTGGACTGCCACTTCGTGATATGACACACATTATATGAAAATCAGTCATACATTCTTAATGGAATACCAGATAATGGAGTTTTTTGGGGCACAGCCACATTGGTGTCTTTCTTTGTGTGTGTGTGTGTGCATGTGCGTGTGTGCGTGTGCGTGTGCGTGTGCGTGTGCGTGTGTGTGTGTGTGTGAACACAATGTTTGGGAAGGTTGGGGTGATGGTTCCTCTGTGCAATGTTTAAATTGACATAATTTTCCCTTTCCTTGCAGTTACAATGCCCTTTCTTTATTTGACAGTTTCTCCACCTTGACGCATACTACTCTCCATGGTCATTCTGACAGTCATTCTGTGCACCGTAGTAAACTAAACAGTAAATACTGAGCCGCCAGCCTCAATTTGACAATATTGTCAGGTCCCATAATCCTATTGTCTTTCACAAATTCAATCTCACAAGGGAAAAGTCAAATGAAACCTACAATTTACAGTAGAAGAAGTAATTGAAAAAAGTCAAAACACTTGTAACCATACAATCAAAAGAGCTTTGCTTTTCCATATCAAGTACAACGTACCTGGGCCTGTAATCACAAAGGGCCGGGAAACCGGCCCAAAGATTTTCAGTAGGAGTGCTGATCTAGGATCAGTTTTGCCCTTTAAATCAAACTGAATAAAAGGCAGAACCTGATCCTAGATCCGCACTCTGAGACACTTTATGAATATGGGTGCAGAGATACAGTAGGTGATAATAAATATTAATATTCGCTATTGTTATTTTACTGCTGCTTTTTAATTATTTGTTACTTTTATATCTTACTTTTTGTAGGTATTTTCGTAAAACTACATTGGTGGTTAAGGGCTTGTAAGTAAGCATTTCACTGTAAGGTCTACACCTGTTGTATTCGAAGCGTTTGACAAATAACATTTGATTTGATTACGTTCTCTGTTTGTTGAGGTCTGTTTAGATTGGTAGTGACCAGATGTACGGTGTCCATACTAGGATATAAATGAGTTGTTAAATCAGGTACAGGGGTGTGACATTTGAGGTGGACAGTGGTGTGGCCTTTGTTTGGAGCCGTCTACATGAAGACAATCTGTTAGGTCACAATGGAAACTTTCCACCATGGTGGGGGCCTTGGTGGAAAGAGTCAAACCCTCTTTTTTTCTGACAAACACATTTTGTTTTTCATTTGCTCTGTTGTGGTCGCGTAACGTACCAACTCTGGATTCCAAGTCAACATTTTTAGCTCACCCGACCACATGAGAGGGTGCCTAGCTAGTGAGCCTCAGTGGAGAGTTAGAGAGTAGAAGGTCAGTGTTAGGTGCGGCCTTCAAAATCACATGGCCACCTGGCAAAAAAGTTGTCAGTTGCAACTTTGGTTCTGTGTTAGAGCGAGAACAGGAAATGTAGGCGGTTTTGACAAGAACAGGGTTTCACTTTGTGTTCATTTAATCTGTTTGGTGTTTGGAGATTCAACAGTATGAAATGATTCCTAAAAGTGCCCGTGCAACTTGCATTTATAGCATTTTTTTGGTGGAAATGCAGTTATTACAAAAAATGTGTCGAGACCAGGCTGTGAAAAATGGGAGGTTATCATACAGTCAATGTTATATATATGATATGCGTAATACCGAAAATGTCCCTTTGATATACTGTATGTGTATTTATTGTATTCTATCATAACAATAATGGGAAAAAGTTTTATCATACAGATTATTTTCCCAACCCACTATCAGGTTGACTGTAAATGAAAGGATATGTACAGTATTGTGACAGAATTATCTAAGAATATGGCAAGGTGCCATGTTTCTGATGCTAAATACCCCTAAGACAGATTCTGAAACTTCAGGTGAGACTGAACTTCTCTCTATGACTGATCACCAGAGCAGTGTGCTGAATATTACCGTTGCTTTCAAATTACCATATTACCAGTCCTTAAGAAGCTCTTTAAGATCTTGATAACACTACCTCATAAAATGTACATCTTTATGTCTCTTTTAGTCTCTTGTTTGATTTATTGCCTTTTCTCCTTTTTGTTTTTCCTGACAGCTGAATACCTTTCGCAGCTCTGCAAATGTACTGTAGTTATGGCCTTAACAAAGGAAATCATGAACACATAACATACATTGATTTAGTTCATGATCAATGAATGTATGAATGAACTACAGGCCTTTGGACTCTTCCCATTGAGTGAGGATACCATTTATGATGTTTATTCCACATCGAAATAGCCGCCATTTTACAACTTCAGGAAATGAATAGCATTGTTCATCAATGACTATTTAGAGTGCCTTCAGAAAATATTCACACCCCTTGACCATTTCTAGTTTTTGTTGTGTTACAGCCAGAGTTTAAAATGGCCAACACACAATACTCCACAATGTCAAAGTGGAATTATGTTTTTATGATTTTTACAAATAAATGGAAAATGAAAAGCAGAAATATCTTGAGTCAATAAGTATTCAACCCCTTTGTTATGACAAGCCTGAATAAGTTCAGGAGTAAAAATTAACATGTCGCATATTAAGTTGCATGGACTCACTCTGTGTGCAATAATAGTGTTTAACATGATTTTGGAATGACTACCTCGTCTCTGTACCCCACACATACAATTACCTGTACGGTCCCTCAGTCGAGCAGTGAATTTAAAACACAGATTCAACCACAAATACCAGCAAGGTTTTCCAATGCCTCACAAAGTTCACCCAATGGTAGATGGGTAAAAAAACTAAACAGACATTGAATATCCCTTTGAGCATGGTGAAGTTATTAATTACACTTTGGATGGTGTATCAATACACTCAGGCTCTACATACATACAGGCATCCTTCCTAACTCAGTAGCCGGAGAGGAAGGAAATCGCTCAGGGATTTCACCATGATGCCAATAGTGACTTTAAAACAGTTACAGAGTTTAATTGCTGTGATAGGAGAAAATTGAGGATGGATCAACAACATTGTAGTCACTCTACAATACTAACCTAAATGACAGAGTGATAAGAAAGAAGCCTGTACAGAATAATAATATTCCAAAACATGCATCCTGTTTGCAATAAGACACTAAAGGAAAACCAGTCTGCTTTCCAACAGACGCTGGGAGACAAATTCACCTTTCAGCAGGACAATAACTTACAACACAAGGCCAAATATACACTGAAGTTGCTTACCAAGACAACATTGAATCTTCCTGAGTGGCTTAGTTACAGTTTTGACCTAAATCGGCTTGAAAATCTATGGCAAGACTTGAAAATGGCTAGCAATGTTCAAAAACGAACTTGACAGAGCTTCAAAAATGTGTAAAAGCTTAATGTTCAAATATTGTACAATCTAGGTGTGCAAAGTTCTTAGAGACCCACCCAGAAAGACTCACAGCTATAATCACTGCCAAAGGTTTTTGGAACATGTATTGACTCAGGGGTGTAAAAACTTACGTAAATGACATATTTATGTATTTCATTCTCAATACATTTGCAAACATTTCCCTTTTTTTTCTTCACTTTGTCATTATTTTAACCAGGCAAGTCAGTTAAGAACAAATTCTTATTTTCAATGACGGCCTAGAAACAGTGGGTTAACTGCCTTGTTCAGGAACAGGGATTCGATCTTGCAATCTTTCAGTTGCTAGTCCAACGCTCGAACCACTAGGCTACCTGCCGCCCCATGAATTGTGTGTATATGGGTGAGAAAATGTTCATCCATTTAGAATTCATGCTGTAACACAACAGAATGTGGAATAAATTGCGCGGTGTAAATACTTTCTGAAGGCAATCTTTGTGTAGTGTCACTCTTGGGGGCTGGCTATTGGGGCAGCAAAAATGTCTTATTTCCGTTTGCACCTGTTATTTTTTGCTTGCTACAAGATATATTGCTATATTGAGGAGTATGGTTCATGTAGGTATTGCTTTGATTTAATAGATAAATGACAATGTATTGCTAATAGATCATGGTAGATATATTGAAATTGAGGAGTATGATCAGTATAGGCCCACTGTTATACTGTAACTCAATGTAGATATATTACTTTATTCAGGAGTACGATCAATATATTACATCGTTATAATATACACTAAAGAATCAGGACTAAGGGCTGTATCCAATGCTATATTGAGGAGCACGATCCATATATTGCTTCGTTATAATGTATCAATAAAAATATGATGATCCATATATTGCTGGTGTGTCCCCAGGTTTGAGAGCACAGTCCACATCATCAAGTGGCTGCAGGACCTGGTGAACCGTAGTAAGATGGCCCGCTGCTGAGGGAAGTTCGTCTGCCCAGTCATCCTCTACAATGGCAAAGTATGATTTATACAGTACCAGTTAAAAGTTTGGACACACCTACTCATTCAAGGGTTTTTCTTTATTTTTACTATTTTCTACATTGTAGAATAATAGTGAAGACATCAAAACTATTAAATAACACATATGGAATCATGCAGTAACCCAAAAACTGTTAAACAAATCCAAATATATTTTAGATTTTAGATTCTTCAAAGTAGTCACCCTTTGCCTTGATGACAGCTTTGCACACTCTTGGCATTCTCTCAACCAGCTTCATGAGGAATGCTTTTCCAACAGTCTTGAAGGAGTTCCCACATATGCTGAGCACTTGTTGGCTGCTTTTCCTTCACTCTGCGGTCCGAGTGAAGGTCTCCTCTGAAGAGTTGATGTTGACATTGTCACGTTCGTCGTACAGATCGGACCAAGGCGCAGCGTGAGTTGAGTTCCACATACTTTATTATATAGTGAAACTACCAAAACCATAAACAAACATAAAACGACCGTGAAAGCCGTAGTGCTAAAGACACTAACACAAACAATATCCCACAAAGCAGGTGGGAGAAAGGGCTTCCTAAATATGATCCCCAATTAGAGGCAACGATTAACAGCTGCCTCTAATTGGGAACCATACAACTCACCAACATAGACATAACATGACTAGAACACCCCCTAGTCACGCCCTGACCTACAACATCATAGAGAACCAAGGGCTCTCTATGGTCAGGGCGTGACAGACATGTGTCTGTTACTTGAACTCTGTGTAGCATTTATTTGGGCTGCAATTTCTGAGGCTGGTAACTCTAATGAACTTATCCTCTGCAGCAGAGGTAACTCTGGGTCTTCCTTTCCTGTGGCAGTCCTCTTGAGAGCCAGTTTCATCATAGCGCTTGATGGTTTTTGCGACTGCACTTGAAGAAACGTTCAACGTTCTTGAAATTGACTGACCTTCATGTCTTAAAGTAATGATGGACTGTCATTTCCCTTTGCTTATTTGAGCTGTTCTTGCCATAATATGGACTTGGTCTTTTACCAAATAGGACTATCTTCTGTCTGTATACCACCCCTACCTTGTCATAACACAACTGATTGGCTCAAATGGATTAAGAAGGAAAGAAATTCCACAAATTCCACAAAGAAAAATAACCCTTGAATGAGTAGGTGTGTCCAAACTTTTGACTGGTACTGTACATTGGCCCTGTTCTAATACTCTTCAAATGCACCCTTTTTTCTCCATTGCTTGATGTAATCACTGATCTGATAAGGCCATAATTAGTGAAATCAATCCAACACTAGGCTAATCCTGTCATGTCAGATCAGTGATCACTTTGAGGAAGGAAGGATGCATTTTAAGAGTATTTGAACAGGACCCTCAGGTCAGCGCTAGCCGGCTAGGCACATTCCACATTCCTTTCTGAGGAATTTTTTAAAGTGTAATTCATAGTTAATACTTCAAATCCCCCATATTGTTTGATGATCTTGTTCCTGAATGGGAATGCCAACACAGGGACGTCTTTACTTCACTTATATCATTTTAACAGCTAGACCCATTACTACTTTGTTATTAGCCTCTATGGCTGTTATGATCAAGTCTGTCATTTCAAATCAAATTGTATTTGTCACGTGCGCTGAATACAACAGGTGTAGATTTTACTTTGAAATTCTTACTTACAAGCCCCGTCCCAACAATGCAAAGTTAAAAAGTAAGTAAATATGGCAATCAGTGATATCAACATTAGGTGGTTAGACTGAAATACTTTGGTAGTGTCAACATTTTTGACAGATCTCTAAGGGATCATTTTTGATTGACACAAAAACAGGCATGGAAGTTGAACTGGCACATTCATTCTATATGAAAACTGTGGTGGTGGTTGAGAACATTGAACAACTGGTGGCCAGAAAAGACTTGACTGACAAGAAGTACTCTTTCGTTTATTAACTCTGTTTCATTTTGCTGCGGGCTGCATAAACCCACATCCAAGCAAAGAAACCACTGTGCTCACTTAGTGTGAGCAGAAAAAGAATAGCACCACTGTTCTATCTTGTCTCAGTTGTTGCTAACTCTCCCCTTGAGGATGACTCAAATGGAGAACCGCAGACATAACTATCTTCTCATCACATTGAGTACTGTGAAAGTAGGATCGTGTTATTTCTGTGAGGGAACTTTTTATGTTCACCACAGATATGGCCGTGGATAAACCCAAATTAGAACAAGTGAAGTTGGAACAGGTTCTTTGTAGTCATTTTTAAACACTTACTAAGCGTTGAGCTACACTATTTGAGCAATATCACTCATACATATATTTTAGACCCTGTGGCAGATTTTGAAAATGTTCAGGAGGAATATGTCTGATCCAGTTTGTGAATATATTAGTAGTAAAAAGCATGATGTATTGACATGGCTGCAAATATCGATGCACTTTTGATTGGTGCAAATAAAAAATATTTGATCATTGCTTTGGGTTGCATCTTGTTCAATACAGCTAAGCAATATTTTTAGTAAACTATTAGAATTCAGAACACAGCCAACATTACACGTTGACCTCCGGAGTTGCAAAGGTAAAGTAAAGGTAAGCTTTTGTAAAGCTCTATTGGGTTCAACATTGACTAAAGGACAGTTGGCGAGGACAAAATAGATTGTATTTTTAGGCTTGTTGTGTCAGTTGTCTTTCGCCTCTGCTTGTTAGAAGAGAGGAAGTGTGCTATTGCATTTATGTACTTTCTGCTCTTCCAATAGTTGCTCTAACCTGGAGTCCTTTTTCTAAGAAAGTTAGAAAGTTCAATGCGATATTCATATTTCATGGCCATTCTCTTTCTCGTGTTCTACTCCCCCCTCTCTCTCCCTATTTCCTTCTCCATCTATAGGTGACAGTGCTTCCACTCAGAAGTTTCTTCATTCAGTGTCACATATATCAAAGAAAGCCAGAGGTTGTGTTTGGACTTAAAAGGCAATGAGGTTAAAGAGGGTTGGATTAAGAATCAACCCAAGGCAATGTCATTAATGCCAATCAAACTAAACCAGGTAATACCATGCTTACAAAGGGTACACGATAAAGTCTTACAACTTGGGAACTGCTAGCGATGAAACCTCATTTGTAGAAAGAGCAAAAATACCCCTTCTTACAGTCTGCTCAAACAGACTTAGAGATCCAGAGACACTTTATGGCCCGGGTCTGTACTGCTGAGAATGGGCTTGAAGCCAAAATGGAGGGGCTGTTGCTAGGCTCTTGGGCCAAGTCTGTTGCACTGTACTCTAACTGCAAATAGAGGATGAACACTTCACGCTGCAGCAGACAGGAGGACTTCACTGAGTAGGATACTGTGGGACTGAGACAGCTGTATCCACAAATTGGGCCAAGAATCGCCTCTACTCAAAGCTTATACTTTGGCTATTACAGTCCAAAATAGGGTTTCCCCTTAGTCACTTTACAGCTTTAAGGGGAGCTAAATTCGTTGATATTCATAGCAGGAATCAGATTTTATAATCCCAAAGTGGGTGTTCTACCAATCCTATGTAGGCTGATTTAGTCCAATAGAAGCATTGATATGGGGAAAGGAGAGCTCGCATTGGTTTAATAAGAGTTTGATGATTGACAGGATATGATAATCCCACCCATCAGGGGGTTTAGAAGCTTCAAATCCACCATATTGTTTGATGATCTTGTTCCTAAATGGTAATTCCAATGCAGAGGCGTAGGGACATGTCAAATTAGCAGTTTCACATGTGAAAATCACATGTTGAGCTTAAAATTCATGTAAAAACATCTATTCACATGCATTAAATATAGAGTTCACATGTTAACACCCCCTTCTCACGTGAGAGGAAAAACATGTTTTCACCTCACATGTGAATCTCAGTTGCATGTGAAGTTTGCAGTTTCACATGATTAAAAATTTCACATGTGAAAATCGGATATGCAGTTTCACATTATAAAAACTTTCACATGTCTAAATCAAATTTGCAGTTTCATATCTATGAATACTC
Organism: Salmo salar; assembly: GCF_965601325.2. Taxonomy (NCBI): domain Eukaryota; kingdom Metazoa; phylum Chordata; class Actinopteri; order Salmoniformes; family Salmonidae; genus Salmo; species Salmo salar. Next base: position 47,830,002 of record NC_138302.1, on the reverse strand, counting down.
CACGTGAAAATGTCAGTTTCACATATAGAATTGCATTTTTACATGTAAAAGAACACAGGTAAAAATCACATTTGCAGTTTAGTGTAAGAAAACTCAAAATCTCAATATCACACATCTGGAATAGCAAGTTCACGTGTGAAATCCATTCGCATGTGACAATCAAATTTGCAGTTTCCCATATAAGAAACATCCACATGTGAAAATCTACCTTTCACATGTGGAATTTCAAGTTGACACGTGGTGGTGAAATAGTGTTATTCTCCTCACATGTGAAATGGTGGTGTTAACATGTTGCAGTAGCAATGCATCCACATATGGAATCACTAATTCTATAATGCCATTCTGTAAAAAGGAAATTTAGCCTGCCTGAATAAAAGAATTCAAGTGTGTTAAAAATGATCATGTCTTATTTCTGAGCCATCCATTTTGAGTGTTACTTCTGCAGGCACACATTTCTCTTCTTCATACGTTGGTCAGTGACCGTTGGAAGAAGCCCAAAGAAAAAAATAGCGCTGTCAGAGTTAATCAGTTAACTCAAGTCAACTTTTTGTAATTTTAGTGACCACTTTTTTTTGCGCATTGTCTGAAAGCATTCAAAATACAACAAAAACATCCAAAATACATAATCTATACAGCTAAAAACAACAATGTGATCTCAAAACAAGCTGACTTCAAATCAAATCAAATCAGGCTCTAACCAACAGTGCAAAAAAGGGTATTTTGAGGTTAAAGAAAGACTGTTTATTAATTTACCTAATTTTGCTAATGGTTACTTTGGACAAAATCAAAACAGCAATATTCTTGTCATGCTTTTTGTATATAAAAAAAATATTAATCTCAATTTGAGCAAATTATGATTTTGCGATTAATCATGATTAATCACAACAAATCCTGCAACAAGCTCAATCATTTTTTTATTTTTATTTTGACAGCCGTACTTGACATTAAAATATGGAAATGCTAATGAAAGTGAAGTGGTCATGGTTGCTCATGATCACCTGCATCTTCAAAATGAATGTTGTTCCTCTTGGTCCAATGGGCAAGACTAAAACTCATAATAAATAGCACATGTGAAATGTTGGGAAACCACATGTCTGAGTCCTGTGAGAAATGAACACACAGGTCTTACTCGAATACTGTTGAGTGCCCTGAAATCCACTAGTATTTTGGGGACCTTTGTTTCTGTTTTTCCCCCCACATCAGCCAAGAACCATAATGACTTCATCTTGTCATTCAACTCCCACGCAACCTACTCCATTCGCCTATCACGAACGACAGATAATAGAAAACTAGAATCCACTGGAAAGCATAACGTTTTCATTGGATTATCAAATTAATCGAAAAGACCAAATAAACAACGTGCATCAACGTGCCATCCATGAATCCTCCGCCCTAATTCAATTACGTTTTCTTTTCTTCTTCTTTTTGTATTTTCTGTTTGTTTTTGGCAGTCGCCATGTTTGCTTGGACTCTATTAATATGCCATTCAGTTTTGATTGGGCCTTCGTTTTTTTCTCCTCCACCAGCATTTCTCAGCTTCTCTCTCTCTCTCAATTGTCATGGAAATCATTAGAGGCGCCAAAGCAAGAAACAAAAGAACGAGCGTTCGTTCGTAGACCCGAGCCAAACCCCCCCAGAACTGTAGCCTAATTATGACGGAACAATTAAGGACTGTGCATATTTATTGACGGAGGACTTTACACATGAACATATGCTCATGAATACCAACAACGGAAGAAGAAAAAAATACTCTTGAATGTCTATCTGATGTCGTCGTTATCAAACACCCCTGGTTTTGATAGGCCCTCACACCTTCCCCCCTCCCCTCCTTTTTACACTCCATGGTTGACAGTCATATTCTCCTTCTTTTTTTTAAGAGCCTGTGGAACAAGAATTTCCAATCTCGGCATTACTCAGAATTCAGATCACAACCCGCTCTCCAACAGTAATACCAGTCTACTTTAAAATTCATAACTACATTTGGAAGAATAAAAAGGCTCTGATGGAATATTTCCAAGAAGCTTACTTGAGCAAAAATAACATATTTAATAACCCTAACCTGGGTCTTTAGTACATACTGTAATAATAACAATAATACAATAAAAAAAAAAAAAATCCCAGCCATGCCTTAGTATGAAATGACTACCCATAACTCCTGCCTCTGGGAAAAGGGGGGTGAGTGAGAGAAGTCTTGTTAAAGTTGGCCAAGTCAGCTCACTCTCTGTGATTCGCTCTGTCCTTTTTCATTTGTCCGGGAGCCAGTTTGAATGAGATCAAACAAACATGATTGAAGCGCGGCTGAGTTGCGCTATGCTGACAAGGGTTGCTGTTTTAGCCTGAGCTGCTCACTCTGCAAATAGTCAACGTTGTTATTGAAAGTGGTGTTGATTTGAAAATGATTTCATAGTCCTTCATGTGGGGATAATGTAAAGCCCGGAATTCCTCTTTTTGAATATTTACCAAACTGTCATCTTTCATCTGATTACTGAAAGTCCTCTTCTGATTTGACAATACCTCATAGGAACACCTGCACAAGCGTGTGAGGAAAAAAAGATAACATGCTTTTCCAATATGAATTGCACTGCTAGTATTAATCTCACACTCTCTTTCTGGCCATTCTCCTATTGTGCTAGTTGCTCTCTCTCTCTCTCTGTGTGTGTGTGTGTGTGTGTGTGTGTGTGTGTGTGTGTGTGTGTGTGTGTGTGTGTGTGTGTGTGTGTGTGTGTGTGTGTGTGTGTGTGTTAGAGAGAGCACATTGTGGGACGTCCTGAGCTGAATTAGGTCATCTCTAATCAGAGCTCCAATTCTCTCTCTCTCTCTCTCTCTCTCCACTGTCTATCCCCCTCTTTCTCATCAAACACTGATACCCTTTGTGAGGCAACATGAATAGAGACACAGAGACCCCTAGTGGTTCTGATAAATAGTACATCAAGACCACAGAGAAGACTAAAGTTGTGTACTCCATATGCTCTTGCACCATCTGTTTCTTGCAGTTAGCACTGCAGCAGAAATGAACAAAATATGATTTCCTTTTTTTAATCACTTTTGCATCACATCTGCATTAACAGTTATATGCTGTAATTAAGCATGGTATTTTAATAAACGAAAGGGGGACATTACTAGCATTGACGCTTTATCACTTTAATATACGGTGTTGTATGATGATGATGTACTGCATGTCCAATCATAAACAATAGTCAACAGAGGCCATTGTTTTTTTAAATTTAAATGTATTGCTAATGCACCTGTTGCGGGTCAGCATTATGGTTCATTCCAAAAGAGATTCCATAGTTGGTATCTCTAGTCCCTTTGTTTGCTTGGTAAACAACATAGCAAATGTTCCATTTTATCTCCACTTTCTACTTTAATCCCAAAATGAAAACCTCAGAGCACATTCACCATTGGACCAAAACAATTTCTGAATCATGACGCCACCAGGTCAACGAGATGCCTAAACGTAAACAAAGTGAGAGCCTGAGCAATGTCACCGACATTCCATTCTGGGCTTCCGTTAACAAGGCCCTTTGAGAAAGACATAGGTCATTCCCGAATTCCCTAGTGTGCTACTTTTGACCAGTGCCTTACACTGTACAGTGTTTGAGAAATAGGGTGTCATTTGAGACACAGCCAGTGTGCAATGCCTGCAGTCAGAGAATCCTGTGTCATCCCCTCATGCTGCTGTGTGGCTGGGGTTCACTGCATGGCTCAGTGAGCAGTGGAATGGACTGATGAGGTGACCTGAAAGCAGAGGTGAGGGGAGGAAGGGAGGAGGAGGAAGAGTAGGGGGGGGGGGTGTCAGACTAACTGTAGAATCACTGCTCAACGTTCCCCTGGAGACCGGTTGACATGAGTCGACAAAGGTGCGAACGGACAGGCAGAGAGATTAGAATAGCCTCCGGTGGGGTTTGTGAAGCCGTGTTCACTGGTGGTGGGCGACATGACTGTACAGGTATTAGTCTGACAAGGAGAGATTCTGAGGTGTTTTACCAGCTGTCTGTAGAGGCAACAGAATAAATACCACAGGTAAACTTCTCTTATTCAGTTCATGGTATTTATTCTAATACATTTCTATATTTATTGATTGAAGAGTAGTAAATAATACTGCCAAATTGACAACAAAAATTGGAGGGAAAAAACGATATTGAAATAGATTCATATCAGTATATCAATATCCTAATCCTTCTGTCTAAAATCTAAAAATGTTTTACTCTCCAGACAACGGCTAGCCATAATTGTAAGAAGACCGATGCAACCTTTGCTGAATACTGATGCGGATCCCACCGCTGCCACCAATTTTCTCCTTTTTCTCTCTCTCGTAAGTGGCCTCCCATTTTTTAATCAAAATATATTCACACAATCTTCCGCGGCCTCCCTTCCAGACGGTGGATCTAACGGGCTGATTGGCAATTTTTCCAGCTAACTGATAGAACACTGAGGCCGCTGCCAATCTCCTAGAACCCAGTTACCATGGCAACCCCTCAACCACGGTTATCGACGGGGGCTAATATGGATTCTCCATCCTGATTTGGTAGTCTGATATACACTATTATTATTCCCTCTCTTTGTTGTGCCGTGGAGCTAGTGGAGCCACTGAGACTAGATTTACTGGCATGTGGCGCCTGCACTTCACTGATATTGTGCCATTACTGTAAAAATCTAAAAGGAGGTGTTATTTGAAATACTGATTTACAATGGAAAGGGTATCACACTTCATGGATATCCTACTGTTCCCTCAGCAGTAGACTGTAAAGCTATCATGGGCATCCCAAATAATATCCTATTCCCTACATAGTGGACTACTTTTACCAGAACCCTATGGGTCCTAGTCAAAACTAGTGCACTACACTCTTTTTGGTTTCAGGTTGAACCTTTTTGGGTTCCATGTAGAACCCTCCGTGGAAAGGGTTCTACCTGGAACCAAAAGGGTTCTATCTAGAACCTTAAAGGGTTCTTTGGCTGTTCCCATAGGAGAAGCCTTTGAAGAACCCTTTTCGGTTCCAGGTAGAACCCTACATGGAACCCAAAAAGGTTCAACCTGAAACCAAAAAGGGTTATACATAGAACCAAAAAAGGGTTGTCCCATGGGGACAGCCGAAGAACCCTTTTGGAACCCTTTATTCTAAGAGTGTAGGGAATAGGGTGCCATTTGGGACACAGATTCCATTTAGCTGTAGTGGTTGGGGCCAATATGCCTTGAGTTAATAAACTGTCAGATTACCCACTGGTTTTGAGACTGCACACATCTGCTGTATATGCAGAGCAATTTTGTAAATTTTGGAGTTTCCTTTGTTGCCAACCAGAAATGTGAGAGAATGTGCACTATACACTCAGTGGCCAGTTTATTAGGTACACATCTAGTACTGGGTCAGGCCCCCCCTTTGCCTCCAGAACAGCCTGAACTCTTCCAGGCATGGAAATGTTGCTCAATTAGTATCAAGGGACCTAATGTGTACCAGGAAAACATTCCCTGCTCTACTACACCACTGCCACTAGCCTGTACCGTTAACACCAGACGGGATGGGACCATGGACTCATGCTGTTAACGCCAAATCCTGACACTGCCATTAGCATGATGCAATATGAACCGGTATTCGTAGGACCAGGCAATGTTTTTCCACTCCTCAATTGTCCAGTGTTGGTGATCGCGTGCCCACTGGGGCCGCTTCTTCTTGTCTTTAGTTGATAGAAGTGGAACCTGGTGTGGTCGTCTGCTGCAATAGCCCATCCGTGACAAAGACCGACAAGTTGTGCGTTCTGAGATGCCGTTCTGCACACCATTGTTGTACTGCGCCATTATTTACTCGTTTGTGGGCCGCCTGTTGGCTTGTACGATTCTAGCCGTTCTCTTTCGACCTCTCGTCAACAAGCTGTTTTCGCCCACAGGACTGCCGCTGACTGGATGTTTTTTATATGTCACACCATTCTCGGTAAACTCTAGACAATGTCGTGCATGAAAATCCCAGGTTGGCCAGCCATTTCTGAGTTACTGGAACCAGTGCACTTACCACCGACGATCATACTACTCTCAAAGTCAAGATATTTTAAAAAACTTTTTTTTATGTCTCCACTGGTTGGAAATATAGGATAATTGGATGAATCTGTGGAACAATGGAGTTCTTACACAGAATGTTTTGAGTACTTTGTGTTGGCAAATATAATTAAAGCAGAAGTAGTTGTGCCAACATTTTCGACTGTTATGGAAATACAATCTACTGCGCAGACTAGTAACGCCTGAAAAACCTGGTGACAAATCATATGATGAAATTGTGGCTACCTTAAAAGGACATTATTCTCCCAAACCACTGATCATGGCAGAGAGATTCAGGTTTCATAAGAGAAATCAAGAGGAGGGGGAGTCAATTTCACAGTTTGTGGTTGTATGGAAAGTGTTACAAATTCTCTGCCGGTTACTGTTATCAGCACCTTACAACCTTGAGCTGCACACTCCATTCCCCATCCCCCACGACCGGAGCCTGAGAGTCTAGAGGGTACCATAAACCTGTCTCTCAAACTCTCTCTGACCTGAATGACCTGCGCCCTGATAGGTTGCTAGGGAGGTTACTAGGGGGCTGGACATCTGTCCATCCTCTTGACTCTGCAGGTCACACAATACTTGCAGTCTGCGGTGGCAGAGAGCAACATCTCTGTCTATGCCCATCAACAACTGGACTCACTCATATCTCTGGACTTGTGGGGTGGAGTGCGTGCCCAAAGTGAGTTGTGTGACATTTGTATATTGTTTTTCACAGTTAGTTGCTACTATTGCTTCTTGTATACTGACCAAAAATATAAACGCAACAGTTTCCAAATTGTTATTGAGTTACAGTTCATAGAAGGAAATCATTCAATTGAAATAAATTCCTTAGGCCCTCATCTATGGATCTATGGATTTGATTTCACATGGGTGTGCCTAATGAATTTATTGGGTAGCCAGTTTTTCAACACAAAAGGGCTTTATTTCAGACAGAAATACTGCTCAGCGCCCCCCCCCCCCCCCCCAGCTCATGAAAAATGGGACCAACCACTTTACATGTTGCATTTATATTTTGGTTCAGTATATGTTCCCATTATGAGTTTACTGTGTTGTGTAATACTCTGCAGGTGACAAATATAATTTATACAGTCCTTACTGCTATATTCTGTAAGATTCTGTATCTGTGCCTTTGTGCCCTGGTTTATTAATTTGGTATGTGTGTATTCATTACCTCTGTTACAGAACCGCTACCATTCCACTACCTTACCCATTTTCATCCCCATGTGCATCCCCAAATTCATCTTCCTCAGTGTGTTTAATGATTTATTTATCATTTATTTAGAGTCTAAGCTGACATAAAAGGAACTCTGAAAATATATGTATGTATATATATATATATTTACACATATATATATATATACATATATATATATACATACACATATATATATATACATACACATATATATATACATATATATATATACATATATATATATACATACACATATATATATATACATACACATATATATATACATACACATATATATATATATATATATACATACACATATATATATACATACACATATATATATATATATATATATATATATATATATATATATATATATATATATATATATATATATATATATTTACACACATTTAACCCCTTTTTTGGTAGGCTCAAACTACCTTTATACTTCCATTCGTTTGTTTTAATGATAACGGTTACCTTCAGAGAGTCCCTTCTGGAGGTCCTAGAGCAAAATGGAGTACACCATTGTGTTCAAGAGAGTCTCCGCTTTCCATAGAATAGTTTGAAGGTCAAACTGTTCAGACGCTACGGCTGACAAACACGGCTCTAGCTCTGCCACCTTTCACAGCAGATGCGGAAGTGCGGCAATGGCGGGTGTGGTGGATTGAGATGCATCCGATGCAAAAAAACTGATATCTCTAGCTTAAACTGATGGATTTTGATTTTTTTGTTACGTAATTTAGATTGACGCTCCAGCGCGTCAATCGACACTAGGGGGTTAAATAACGTTCCTGTGTATTATCTCTTGGGCTGATTTATTCACCTTTAACCAGGGGTGGTGCCAGTGAGTCACAAACCAGTAAAATACGTACAGTCGAAGTTTACATACACTTAGGTTGGAGTCATTAAAACTAATTTTTCAACCACTCCACAAATTTCTTGTTAACAAACTATAGTTTTGGCAAGTCGGTTAGGACATCTACTTTGTGCAAGTAATCTACTTTGTACAAGTAATTTTTCCAACAATTGTTTACAGACAGATTATTTCATTTATAATTCACTGTATCACAATTCCAGTGGGTCAGAAGTTTACTGACACTAAATTGACTGTGCCTTTAAACAGCTTGGAAAATTCCAGAAAATGATGTCAAGGCTTTAGAAGCTTCTGATAGGCTATTTGACATAATTTGAGTCAATTGGAGGTGTACCTGTGGATGTATTTCAAGGCATACCTTCAAACTCAGTGCCTCTTTGCTTGACATCATGGGAAAATCAAAAGTAATCAGCCAAAACCTCAGAAAAAAAATGGTAGACCTCCACAAGTCTGGTTCATCCTTGGGAGTAATTTCCAAACGCCTGAAGGTACCACGTTCATCTGTACAAACAATAATACGCAAGTATAAATATCTTGGGACCACACAGACTACGGTTTGCAACTGCACATGGGAACAAAGATCGTACTTTTTGGAGAAATGTCCTCTGGTCTGATGAAACAACAATAGAACTGTTTGGCCATAATGACCATCATTATGTTTGGAGGAAAAAGGGGGAGGCTTGCAAGCCGAAGAACACCATCCCAACCGTGAAGCACAGGGGTGGCAGAATCATGTTGTGGGTGTGCATTGCTGCAGGAGGGACTGGTGCACTTCACAAAATAGATGGCATCATGAGGGAGAAAAATTTGGTGGATATATTGAAGCAACATCTCAAGACATCAGTCAAGAAGTTAAAGCTCGGTCGCAAATGGGTCTTCCAAATGGACAATGACCCCAAGAATACTTCTAAAGTTGTGGCAAAATGGCTTAAGGACAACAAAGTCAAGGTATTGGAGTGGCCATCACAAAGCCCTGACCTCAATCCTATAGAACTGAAAAAGCATGTGCGAGCAAGGAGGCCTACAAACCTGACTCAGTTACACCAGCTCTTTCAGGAGGAATGGGACAACATTCACCCAACTTATTGTGGGAAGCTTGTGGAAGGCTACCCGAAACAATTGACCCAAGTTAAACAATTTATAGGCAATGCAACCAAATACTAATTGAGTGGATGTAAACTTCTGACCCACTGGGAATGTGATGAAATAAATAAAAGCTGAAATAAATCATTCTCTCTGCTATTATTCTAACATTTCACATTCTTAAAATAAAGTAGTGATCCTAACTGACCTAGAACAGGGAATTTTTACTAGGATTAAATGTCAGGAATTGTGAAAAACTGAGTTTAAATGTATTTGGCTTAGGTGTATGTAAACTTCCGACTTCAACTGTATGTCGCTCTCTTTCAGAAACAGTTATCTGAACACTGTGAATTTGGGCGATCACTGAGTGAACCTATATGTGATAGGTTAGTGTGTGGCATATGCAGTGAGACAATTCAGAAACGCCTTTTTACTGAGAGTACCTTAACACTGCAGAGAGCAATAGAAGTGAGTACTCAATGGAAATGTTAAATAAAGATCCACAGCAGCTAAGTGCATCGGCCCAAGTGCATAAGTTATCTACGGATTAAAAAACAAGGCAAGCCATGCTATCACTGTGGGAAACCAAGGGCCTCATTTACAAACCGTGCATACCTACAAAATATACCCCAAAAATGTGCGTTGGCATTTATAAAGTTGGCATTTATCCAAATTTAACTTGACGTGAGAATGTGCTCACCTCCCCGCAAACTTTAGACCATGCTAGGCTTGGGCGGTATACCGTATATACGGTGTATTTGGAAATAGCCATGGGATGGTTTTTCAATACCCTCAATACTGTTGAAACTATTTCTTTAAAGTTTTTCAATACATTTTAATATCGTAGCTATTTTGTTTAAGTAAATACCTGCAGTCAACTTGTGCAATGCTTTAGAAGATAAAGCAGATCACGTTCTTCATTTCACCTGTCACATTATTTTTACTTTATGAAGGTTACGTAGTTTTCCAGAACAGTTGACCCAGTTACGTTTGTTTGTAAATAGCACAATGAGAGAAAGCGTGAGCAAGTGAGTCCATTTGTCTATTGACAGAGGTCGCGTTTTATATTGAAAGTCTACAGTGGTTTTTTTTCTTCAGTAGAGTGATCAAGGACATGCAACTATAGTTATCCTTCACAGAAAATACATTAGTGCTACACATTCAGCAGAAAAATAGCTTCATTTTCATCAGATGACAACAAAGCTATTTGGCTGGCAGCCACACAAGTAGATGAGCAGGTCTTTTTTGCATGGCCATAATTTTTTGAATGTTTAGGACTATCATAGAAAGAATGCAGCCAGCCACATTTCCTAATGTCTTGTTTAAAGTTAAATCTTGCATTTAAAGGCTGGCTACACAAGAATAGGCTGGCTACACTGAGAAAAGTATTGGAGAAGAGTAGCTACACTTCAGTCAGAGCGCAGTCTGTTGATAGAATGCCATTCCTGAATTCTCATTGGAATTTAGAAGTGCAACTGAAACACAAAATTAGTCTGACGCCGAGCAGAAATTATAATAAGAAGCATTTTAGATCCGCGTTTACGAAACGCAGCAAGATATTTCTTCTGATTTAAAAAAATACGCAGAATTCTGCGTTAACACAAACCCTAAGTTTAACTTGCTATCTAAGTAAGTGGCTAAATTAATAAGGTGATGGGGCATCATACTGTGTTAGCTTTCTGCCGTGTTTAAGAAGTCAAAGCCCTTTGGATTACTTATTTGTACAGCTGCCACTGATATCTTGATTTCCTTGCATTTTTTCTCCTCTCTGTTGTCGGTCTGTCTGCTCCTCCCCCCTCTTCTCCAAACAGAGCAGGCAGGCCCGTTGCCCTAGCAAATCCACACAGACACAGCCTGTTGACATGCTGTTGGAGAGTCAGTACTGTCAAAACTTTGCATCAAACTGTTCATTTGCACAAAAACACTCTATATAGATGAAAACACTCTACAGAGAGTTTTCATCTATATTTTTCATAGCCGTCTATTTACCACCACAAACCAACGCTGGCACTAAGACCGAAATCAACGAGCTGTAGAAGGCCATAGGCAAACAAGAAAATGCTCATCCAGAAGCAGCACTCCTAGTGGCTGGTGACTTTAATGCAGGCAAACTTAAATCCGTTTTACCTCATTTCTACCAGCATGTCACATGTGCAACCAGAGGAAAGAAAACTCAAGACCACCTTTACTCCACACACAGAGATGCAAACAAAGCTCTCCCTCGCCCTCCATTTGGAAAATATGATCATAACTCTATCCTCCTGATTCCTGCTCACAAGCAAAAACCTGTTTTGCTAGCACTGACTGGATTCATCCAATGACATTGAGGAGTATACCAGCTCAGTCTCAGGCTTCATAAATAAGTGTATCGACGACGTCGTCCCCACAGTGACTGTGCGTACATATCCCAACCAGAAGCCATGAATTACAGGCAACATCCGCACCGAGCTAAAGGCTAGGGCTTCCGCTTTCAAGGAGTGGGACACTAACCCGTACGCTTATAAGAAATTCCGCTATGCCCTCAGACGAACCATCAAACAGGTAAAGCGTCAATACAGGATTAAGATTGAATCCTACTACACCGGCTCTGATGCTCGTTGGATGTGGCAGGGCTTGCAAACTACTATGGACTACAAAGGGAAACCCAGCCTGCCCAGTGACGCGATCCTACCAGACGGGCCAAATTCCTTTTACGCTCGCATCGAGGCAAGCAACACTGAAGCATGCATGAGAGCACCAGCTGTTCCGGACGACTGTGTGATCACACTCTCCATAGCCGATGTGAGCAAGACCTTTAAACAGGTCAACATTCACAAGGCCGCGGGGCCAGACGGATTACCAAGATGTGTACTCAGAGCATGAGCGGACCAACTAGCAAGTGTCTTCACTGACATTTTCAATCTCTCCCTGACCGAGTCTGTACTACCTACATGTTTCAAGCAGACCACCATAGTCCCTGTGCCCAAGAAAGCAAAGGTAACCTGACTAAATGAATACCGCCCCGTAGCACTCAGTTCGGTAGTGCTTTGAAAGGCTGGTCTTGGCTCACATCAACACCATCATCCCGGAAACCCTAGACCCACTCCAATTCCGCCCCAACAGATCCACAGATGATGCTATCTTAATCGCACTCTACACTGCCCTTTCCCACCTGGACAAAAGGAATACCTATGTGAGAATGCTGTTCATTGACTACAGCTCAGCGTTCAACACCATAGTGCCCACAAAGCTCATCACTAAGCTAAGGACCCTGGGACTAAACACCTCCCTCTGCAACTGGATCCTGGACTTCCTGACGGGCCGCCCCCAGGTGGTAAGGGTAGGCAACAACACATCTGCCATGCAGATCCTGAACACGGGGGCCCCTCAGGGGTGCGTACCTGTTGTATTCGGCGCATGTGACAAATAAAATTTGATTTGATTTGTAAATGTCCAAACTCACCAAAAATGTAATTTGGTAGATCCTTCCTATATACGTATAACTTTCAGCTGGATTGCCTTTATTTTCATTTGCGCTCGTTAGCATATGTAGCTAGCAGCCTCCATGGGAATTTGCTATTACTTGTGCTAATTTTGCTAGCATTCTGGTAATAGACGCCCTTTTTTGTGATTTTTTTGGGCGGCCCCTTGTGAACTGAAATCCCAGGGTGAGAGAAGGATGGTATGATGATGTGAAAATCTGGATACCGCCCAACCCTAGACCATGCGTATGCACATCTGCTAATGGTTGAAATATTGTATTGCAAGTAAGTATTTTGCGCAAATGGGGGATTAAAACATTAGATTAGATTAAAACATTTTGCCAACACAGTAAATAGACTGGTAGTTTATGTAATATATTTTACATTATGGGTAGGTTACAGTATTGCTGTGCATGCGATAGGGGCGCGACATCATTGCCTATTTAATCTCAGAGCCTATACCAAGGCAGGACATTGAAACCCAATAATCTATTGAGAAACTACATATTGAACAACAATTTGTCTTTTGCATGCCATGGCCTAATCCCAATAGTTCCCAGTGATACTGCAAAAAAAGGGCATTATTGACACCATAAAAGGTGAATGGAGGTGTTTTCCCGGTGTTGTTTTAATGCTCGTTCACGCGTTTTACTACAGGTGTTGATTTATAACGGAAACATGGGTATGTATGGACGTGCAGCAAGTTTTTAAATCTCAATATTTTTGTATACATGCGCAGACTTTTCTGAAATGGAGCTCGCATATATTTAGTGTGAAATTTACACAATGGTTATAAATGAGGTCCCTGGTCGCCAAGCGGAGAAGTGTTGGTGCAAAGACTGCAGAAGTTGTGGCAAAAAAGGGTCACATTGAACGTGCACGCAAAAACTAAAAAGACACAATCAAACAAAAGTACTGAACAAAAGAAAAGTGACTTCAGGAAGTACAAAAAGAAAGTGCATAAAATGGAGCACACAGAGGGTGAACAAAGTGATACCCTGTCTGAAGTGGAAGAATATTTGCATATTTTGCCCATTTCAGACAATGGACACGATGCTCAACAAACAGAAGTTAAATCTACCACCCTACATCGTGAAAGGCAACCATCCAGCTTTGTTAGGACAAACATGGCTGGAAAAGATCAAACTGGCATGAAATTCACATAATTCAAACCTACAAGGGATATTGAAGCAACACGCTGTGTTCAATGGAAAACTTGGCAGTATAAAGGACATAAAAGTTAAACTGACCGTAAAACCAGACAGCAAGCCAAAATGCTTCAAAGCCAGAGCCATTCGCCATAAAACCCAAAGTTTAAAGTGAGCTAGACAAACTAGTTAGGAGTGGAGCATTGGATCCAGAAGGTGTTAGTGAATGGGCTACACCCGTCGTTCCACTCATGAAAAAAGACGGAGCCCTCAGACTCTGTGGCGACTTCAAAGTCACCGTTAACCCTGCTGAAAAATATCCATTACCCTCGTTGATGACCTCTTTTCTGGTTTAGCTGGAGGACACAAATTCAGTAAGATAGACCTATCTACAGATGCATGTTGACCAAGAGTCACAATAACTATTGACCACAGTGACACACAGGACTGAACAGGTACCTGAGGCTTCCTTTTGGAATCACCTCAGCTCCAGCCTTGTTTCAGAGAGCTATGGACCAGATACAGAGAGGGCTCACCAGGGTCCAATGTTACCTCGATGATCTACTCATCACCAGCAAAGACGAGCAGGAGCACCTGAGAAACCTGAACGCTACACTACAGAGACTGGAAGGGTACGGATTGAGGGTCCGGAAGGACAAATGTGAGTTTTTCCGGCCTTGCGTTGAGTACCTGGGCCACGTCATTGACAATTCGGGGCTCCATAAGGCGCCATCATGGAAGCTCTTACTGTGAATCAGCTGAGATCATTCTTAGGACTACTGACATATTACGCAAAGTTTGTGCCGAACTTAGCTAACATGCCAAAGCCACTGCATGTACAAACTGTGGAAGTGGAAAGACAGTTGTGAGGAGGCCTTCAAGTGAAAACAGCCTTAGTGCAGTCAGAGGCACTAACCCACTTCAACCCCAACTTGCCATTACAGTTGGCATGTGATGTATCACCTTATGTGTTGGTGCTGTTTTCTCACACATCATGCCATCATGAGAGCAGAGAGCAATTAAGCACGGATAGAGCGCCATCGTGTTCGGAGTTAAAAAATTCCATCAGTTTCTGTTTGGACGACGATTCACACTGCTGACAGACCATAGAAAGTCTTACTTCCATCTTTGGTCCCCACACCAGCATTCCATCGCTTGCAGCCAGCCGCATGAAGCGATGGGCCTTACTGATATCTGCTCACCAGTACAACATCAAGTATAGAATGTCTAAGCATCACTGCAATGCAGACGGCCTCCCAAGGCTTCCCTTACCTGTCGCACAGCACACAGAGCACTCCCAGGCTGAAATCTTCTACTTCAAGGAAGTGATGAACGCCCCAGTTACGTCAGCCCAAGTGAAGAAGTTCACCTGCACTGATCCAGTGACGTCTGTGGTCATGGACATTGTCAATTGTGGGAAAGGACAGGAGCTGTCGGACAGCCTAAAGCCTTACCCGGTGAGTAAAAACGAGCTCACAGATCAGTCCGGATGCTCGTTATGGCGCTTTCGAGTCATCATACCACCGCCACTGAGGAAGCAGGTATGTGAAGAAGTCCATTCAGGGCACTTTGGCATGGTGTGAATGAAGGAGATGGCATGCAGCTACTTTTGGTGGCCAGGCTTGAGCGCAGCTATCGAAGACAAGGCTAAGTCATGTTGTTCAATGTCAAATTATGAGGAACATGCCTAAACTTACGTCGCTACACCTATGGAGCTTCCCAGAGGAGCCTTGGCAGTGAGTCCACATAGACTATGCAGGCCCACTGGAGGACCATATGTTATTATTTGATGTATTTTTTTGGGGGGGGGGGAGAGATCAGCTTTAGTATTGCAGATAGATTGCAGCTTCTATCGGTGTAATTGTATTCCTCATTTCCAATCTCCAAAATATATATTTTTGTAAATATACATGGTATATATTATTTTAAAATCGTAGTCGACACACACAGCAAATGGCCTGAGGTCACAGTGATAAAGAGCACTTCAGCTGAGAGATCCATCAAAGAACTGTGGTCAGTCTTCAGTCAGGAGTGTTAGCAATAATGGCCCCAACCTGTTGTCTGAAGAGTTCCTGTCATTCAAGGAAGCACATAAAGTCGGCGCTATGACCGTATTACTGCCACACCGGCAGTCATGAGTCATGTCCGCAGTAAAATTTTGTCATGGTAATCTCCTCTTATGCACTCTGGACATGTGTTGGTAGGACCCAACTCGCTAACGACCGTCAGGTTGCTAATGGCCTGGTACTCAGTGCTCTATTGTTCCTCTAACATCAATGCAAATTAAATGAAAATCACATCAAACACTTAACATTAAAACGGTATCATGTTTTTAAAACTCATCTCACCGTGATCGATCAATTTGAAGAAAGAAGTTCAACAACAAGTTGAAACTGAGTGGAAAACATGGTCATTAGGACTATCTTGTTTCAAAGCCTAACACAGCAAAATGGACAGGACTTTCTAAAGTGGTGATTAATTCAAAACACCCAAACATGCATATGTATAGGCCTGTATATATGAAACCCCAGCCCGATCATTTTTTTAATGAATTTAAATAATGATTGCACCCTTATACAATACATAGCCTAATTGCCTACCGCATATTACGCACTGCAGTAAAATATAAACATTTAACAGATTTAAGATGTTTTGTTACATAATTGGTCTAGCCTATACTTCAAAATTAAACAAATTTTAGAAATCAACTTAATTAAGTGTGGACTGTATTATAATGCATACTGGATGGACTGGTTACCTTGTGCTACCCACCAAACTTTCTATCCATGAGTCTGGGAGAGAACGTATAGACCTAGGCAATGCTATTGTTTCATTGATTGTGCAGGGCAGCTTACAGTCAGCCTAGAATTATAGTGAATTTGCATTTGATTTTGAATAGCCTAGTAATAGGGTATTTTTTATACACTGCTCAAAAAAATAAAGGGAACACTTAAACAACACAATGTAACTCCAAGTCAATCACACTTCTGTGAAATCAAACTGTCCACTTAGGAAGCAACACTGATTGACAATACATTTCACATGCTGTTGTGCAAATGGAATAGACAACAGGTGGAAATTATAGGCAATTAGCAAGACACCCCCAATAAAGGAGTGGTTCTGCAGGTGGGGACCACAGACCACTTCTCAGTTCCTATGCTTCCTGGCTGATGTTTTGGTCACTTTTGAATGCTGGCGGTGCTTTCACTCTAGTGGTAGAATGAGACGGAGTCTACAACCCACACAAGTGGCTCAGGTAGTGCAGCTCATCCAGGATGGCACATCAATGCGAGCTGTGGCAAGAAGGTTTGCTGTGTCTCTCAGCATAGTGTCCAGAGCATGGAGGCGCTACCAGGAGACAGGCCAGTACATCAGGAGACGTGGAGGAGGCCGTAGGAGGGCAACAACCCAGCAGCAGGACCGCTACCTCCGCCTTTGTGCAAGGAGGAGCAGGAGAAGCACTGCCAGAGCCCTGCAAAATGACCTCCAGCAGGCCACAAATGTGCATGTGTCTGCTCAAACGGTCAGAAACAGACTCCATGAGGGTGGTATGAGGGCCCGACGTCCACAGGTGGGGGTTGTGCTTACAGCCCAACACCGTGCAGGACGTTTGGCATTTGCCAGAGAACACCAAGATTGGCAAATTCGCCACTGGCGCCCTGTGCTCTTCACAGATGAAAGCAGGTTCACACTGAGCACATGTGGACGCCGTGGAGAACGTTCTGCTGCCTGCAACATCCTCCAGCATGACCGGTTTGGCGGTGGGTCAGTCATGGTGTGGGGTGGCATTTCTGAGGGGGGCCGCACAGCCCTCCATGTGCTTGCCAGAGGTAGCCTGACTGCCATTAGGTACCGAGATGAGATCCTCAGACCCCTTGTGAGACCATATGCTGGTGCGGTTGGCCCTGGGTTCCTCCTAATGCAAGACAATGCTAGACCTCATGTGGCTGGAGTGTGTCAGCAGTTCCTGCAAGAGGAAGGCATTGATGCTATGGACTGGCCTGCCCGTTCCCCAGACCTGAATCCAATTGAGCACATCTGGGACATCATGTCTCGCTCCATCCACCAACGCCACGTTGCACCACAGACTGTCCAGGAGTTGGCGGATGCTTTAGCGCAGGTCTGGGAGGAGATCCCTCAGGAGACCATCCGCCACCTCATCAGGAGCATGCCCAGGCATGGTAGGGAGGTCATACAGGCACGTGGAGGCCACACACACTACTGAGCCTCATTTTGACTTGTTTTAAGGACATTACATCAAAGTTGGATCAGCCTGTAGTGTGGTTTCCACTTTAATTTTGAGTGTGACTCCAAATCCAGACCTCCATGGGTTGATAAATTGGATTTCCATTGATTATTTTTGCGTGATTTTGTTGTCAGCACATTCAACTATGTAAAGAAAAAAGTATTTAATAAGATTATTTCTTTCATTCAGATCTAGGATGTGTTGTTTAAGTGTTCCCTTTATTTTTTTGAACAGTATATTTTCAGAATTAATAGGTCGATGCATTACCTTAGCTACAGAATATCACACCACTGTGCATTTTCATCTCCTCCTCTTTCTCCCTCATTCCTTTCTCGAGCGCATAAAGAGAGGGATTGTCAACAGTTTAATGACATGTTTTCTTGTGAAAACATGTTACTATTGATGTTTTCGAACAGATATCACTTGAAACAGTCAGAGTGCCTTTTCGGGGTGCTGTTGTACCCTAGTCTGGCCATACAATGTGACTTTAGACTCACCTGTACGTTGGCATTAGCCTGCAAGAGAAAGACGACCCCCTGAAAGATTGAACATTTGGTTTAGAGACTAACCTCCTACATTAGGGCAGAATACAACCCAGGGTTAAGTCTGAGAACTGAGGCATTCTACCCTCTTTCCCTAGTTCAGGAAAGGTTATACTGAAAAGTTCCATTGTTACTTTAGGAGAACTGTTCCGGTAAAAAAAATGTGTTACTTAAAGATAAAGACTATAAAGAAAATAATATGCAAAACAGTGAATATTTACTTTTTCCTTATGAGGCATCAAAAATAAAGGGGGAGGAATAGGATGTGTATTGATATTCTACTTTGTCCCTTCTACTTAAGTACATTGGAATGCTTGGAATGTCTTGTCCTGTGAAATGCATTACACAACGCTCACATTCATTTCTCCTCCTGTCTCATGTCCAGTCCTTATACTAGTTGTATAAGTAATACAGTGTGCTATACAACTTCTTTGCGGTGAGCGAGTTATAAAGCATAGGATAGGAAACACCAAGTTAAGCGGAGAGTAATAATATTATTGTTATTTTTTTAAGACGTTTTGATAGTTTAATTAATTTATAAAAACCTGTTAGCATAGAAACAGAGGACTCCAACGAAGGTTCACACAGAGAGTGTAAACAAAGGGAAACATTGTAACTTGCGGTTGTTAAGGATATGTTTAGAATTATGAAAATGACATGATGAAAATGTATTTATGAGATATGATTATCAATAGCTTTTTACAAATTGTTTAGTATGTTGGCTATTTAGTAGCCTAGTTAGTTGAATGAGAGAGCGAGAGACAACTGAAAACTGTATTGAAGAGAGAAGCACCAGATAAACCTTGTTTTAAACCTTATCTTCAAGGTGTCAGACTACATTCTTCTCACCATACCCTATTCACATCCAAAGATTTAATCGGGTACACTACACTACTAGACCACCAGTTCTCAATCTTTTTGGGGCCGTGGACCCCTTTTTGATGGCTACAACCAATAAAATAGTAGTAGTAGTTTGAAGGATAATAAAAAATATCAAAAACTGTGGTGCACATTGTTATAAACTTATCATTCTATTTATCACTATCGCATCAATTCAGGCAATTTATCGCATTATGGATTTTTGTCCCTATCGCCCAGCTCTTTTTGGCTCTATCTCCCAGCACTTTTTGGCCCTATTGACCAGCTATTGTTGGTCCCATCGACCAGCTCTATGTACTACCATGGTACATTTTTGGAAGAGAAAGAAGCCATGGCCATCCAATGAGGACTACGTTGATAGTTCATTTGATGGCATGTCAAAATTTTGCTTTGTGGGTATGATGTGGACTGGGGTTCCCATCCTGGGTTGCCCGTACGTTCCTTTTACGAAACAAAATTGCAGTTACAGTGCAGTATAACTGCAGTACACTATACTGCAAGTACTGTGTCCAAAATAACACTGTTTTTCTGTTGTGCAGTAGGCTTATTTTGCAGTATATAACTGCAGTTAGAGGAAGTTTAACTGCAGTACAATGAAGTACAATCCACCAATAGAGTACCTTTCGGGTAATGAAACTTGGTCCAAAAAAACTATTAATTTCACCTGATTTTAACTTCTGTCATAAAGAACACATGTTCAACTTAATAAAAAACATGTTTTCCTAACTCAAACTAAATTTAAAAAAAAGATTATAGTAAGTGCCAATTAAATGGGTTAAAATCTTCCTAGAAGTCTGAAAAACATGAAGAGGGATACATATATTTGGCACATTAGCAAGTCAGATTTAAAAAATGTTCCATATGGTCTATATTAAAGGGCCCTTCACTTAACATAACAGGCTTAAATATCTGTGAAAAATGTCTACTTAAAATATCAAAGGGAAGCAAAACGTACACTATTCATGGGCTGACCCAGTTATACTTCAACTGCAGTACACTGAAGTTATTAGGAAAGCACTGCTTTCAAAATAACACAGTACACTGCAGTTACTGCACTTTTGGGGGCGGGACCCCTATTACATATGCAGCTTGTTAATCAAACTGATATCTAGAGATCTACCAACAAAACCCTGTAAAAGTTAACAATCAAAGTTTATTACACTTTTATATACAAACAACCCTGCAAGGCACACCTTTTGTTTAAATAAGAATATACAATAAATGTTTCTTAATGAAAGCAAACAAGTTTTAGTTTGAAATATATATTAATATATATTAATATAGGTTTGTTTAGCATTGTAGAGAGAAGGCCACGAGTAGTGAATAGTCTGTTGACACAAAGGAAATGGGGGCAATTGAACACATACATTGTCATGTAAACTATAGACCCCATTTCTGTTCATTTTAAGTTGGTTTGATATCTGTAAATGCACACTCCTAACAAAAGGACTAACACTGTATAAAAACTGCATAATGAGTCCCCAACAAGCTTATATCTTTCAAATGCATCAGCGATTTTGGCTGTAGTTGTTAAGAAAAGAACATCATGTGTATTCAACTAGCTTTGTAAGGACTTAAAAAGGTTTACATATAACACAACTCAGTACCTGTAGCATATACTCTGATAACTCTTTTAATAGGAAACACTTTCAATGTATTCATTGATAATGTTATACCCAGAGCAAAATACATACATATATGTGTACTATATAGTTACATACACCTATATGGCTGGTTATACCTATGGGAGAACCATTCCATCAATCTTTCCTCAAACTGAAAAGGATCTAGTTTTCAGGGACAACTTCCTAAATCAAAAGGGGTCGTAGTATGCACTCCATCAACAGAAATGATAACGCGTCAAAATCTATAAATGCAGAGTAATCTTACGCATAAAGTCCTTCCAGTTAGTTGGAGGGTGGAGCTTTTGTTAAGTGAAATTACAGTGGCAACAATCCGTTTGTTGCCTGTATCTAAATGTCTGGATTTAGGTGTTAAACTATATGTCAGAAAGCACATTTTAAGTTATCTTCATGTTGATATTGGTTACAGGAAACATTTATGAACCTACTAAAGAAATGCAGAGTCAAAAGGCTTTTCGCTGCACTCAAAATGTATCTGAATCAGTACTTGCAAAACTGCTCTAATAGCAGACATAAAATAATGTTTCTCAAAAAATGTTATGGCAAAACAGTAAACCCTCTGAATAGTTCAACACAATCAGTCAACAGCGCATGTAACAGTTTCAAATTGTGTAACTTTTTTTGAAGCCGTTGTAAAATCAATGGTGCCTGTTATAACCACTTGTAAGAGGTTATATAAACTGACTTATCACTTATGACAACGGACATGCTACGACCCATGAAACAATCAAATGCAATTCAAACATTGAGCTTGGCAACAGTGCTATGTAGGCTGTCATAAGTGTACGTTTGGCTCTCGTAAGTTAATATCCTCTTAGGACAGATGTTGCACTTACGACTGATAAGGACCTTTGAAAGCATCATTATTGCAGGTATATCTTCAATCCACTCGCTTTCCACTTTGATTCTGACCAACGGTGGCCCTTGGTAAGAGTTTGGTGAGGTTTGAAACAGAGCGGTGACATCATATCCTCTGCAGTGATGTCACATCCTCCTAACGTTAGTCATGGCTGCGTGTAAATACGCATGGGTGGTTCTTCAGGGTTAAAATGTTATCACGCTAACAAGCCTAGCCGCTTGACCTTAGCAGAGAGGAAGGAGTGGATGATGAACACCATGGTCTTGGGACAGGAGTGGAGGTCCAGTTGCTGCAGGAGAGGGAAGGGAGGGTAAGAGAGAGAAAGAAGGGGGAGAGAGAAGTTGAAAAGTTGACTGTATTGAAATGTTTTTGGTGTTTGAAAATGGGGTTCAAATCTATTCCCTTTTTACACATTTTGATTTAAGCACTTCTCAGTAGTTGGTATTCAGACTTACTTTATGCAGGTGCATAACAGGCTTTGCAGATGCAGCAACTTGCGCACACTGAGTAAATTGAATTCAACCCCTGAAAACCCTCCCACTTGATGATCAACAGATTTTCTCATGAAGTTTTCATTCAATAGGGTTTTCAGTACATGTATCTAAAGTCATCCCTTTAAATACGGTGTACCTTTAATTAGAAAAAAAAAGAAAACCACCCAAATACACATATATTCTAGGGATGCACGATCTATCGGTGAACTAGTTGAACAATGTCTAGTGTAACGCCGATGTTAAAAAACGATGTCAAAGCTACCGTGCATACCTATATAACATGATGTAATAACGCCACGTAAAATGGTTACACGTGCAACACAGCATTCCTAACCTAGCTCACACAATGTCTGCTGTGTGGATCGAGCAGTCAACAAGTCGAGCAGTCATTTGAAAAAGTAAGACATTTTCAGCGAGTCAACTCAAAGGCGAAATCCATTAAAGCCAAGATAATGGGATTCATTGCCCTTGACAATCAATCGTTCTCTGTCGTAGGTGATGTTGGCTTTCGCCGACACTACCAAGTGTGCTATTTTTCAGATGTTGCCCTACTGGAGTTACACAGTAATAGCGTCACTGCTATTAGCTTCACGACATACGACATATGGGGGGAAAAAAATAAGATATATATATATATATATATCTTAAATAAAACTTAAATAAAAAAAGACATATGACATATGGAATGCCGTTTGGGTCTTTGTGTGTCAAAAAAGATACAGTAGCGCTGTCAAAGCTGTGCAAAAAAGTCTGCAAACAAGCAAACACCGGCCACGAACGATGTGTTTACAATTCCGCATTGGTAATAAAGCATAATTTGTACAACCGCAACTTCTGGGGTAGCTAGCTTTAGGTTGGTTCCTAGCTCGCACCAATACAATCAACCTGAAAACAATGATGAGTAGAAACTGCAGTCATTTTCATTATTCTTAGCAATGATTTAGGAATCCTTGTGAGTAAGTATTAGCTAGGTTGCCACTTGTTGTTTGCCTTTTGAAATTGATCTTCAGTTCATGAAAATAAATAGCTAGCCAGCTACTTAAACCTGTTGCCAAAAGCTAACGTTATAAGCAGCCAGCTAGCTTCATCTGGCTAGTGACGCTCGACCAGAGCGGGTTATGTGTTGTGAAGCTAGCCACAATAAGGATTAGGCACAATTGTGGAATTTGCAGTCTGCCTTCAAAATAAAAGTAAGTCATTGGCAGCGATGCAAATAAATAGAAATAGTAGAATTCTGCCATACTTTTATTCTGAAGGCTAACCGCAAAGTCCACTATTGTGGCTATCCTTATTGTGGCTAGCTTCACATAGATGGGTCCGACCACCATAAATCAAATTTTAATTTTAATTTTTAATTTCACCTTTATTTAACCAGGTAGGCAAGTTGAGAACAAGTTCTCATTTACAATTGCGACCTGGCCAAGATAAAGCAAAGCAGTTCGACAACATACAACAACAGAGAGTTACACATGGAGTAAAACAAACATACAGTCAATAATACAGTAGAAAAATAAGTCTATATACAATGTGAGCAAATGAGGTGAGATAAGGGAGGTAAAGGCAAAAAAGGCCATGGTGGCAAAGTAAATACAATATAGCAAGTAAAACACTGGAATGGTAGATTTGTAGTAGAAGAAAGTGCAAAGTAGAAATAAATAATGGGGTGCAAAGGAGCAAAATAAATAAAATAAATAAATACAGTAGGGGAAGCGGTAGTTGTTTGGGCTAAATTATAGATGGGCTATGTACAGGTACAGTGATCTGTGAGCTGCTCTGACAGCTGGTGCTTAAAGCTAGTGAGGGAGATTAGTGTTTCCAGTTTCAGAGATTTTTGTAGTTCGTTCCAGTCATTGGCAGCAGAGAACTGGAAGGAAAGGCAGCCAAAGGAAGAATTGGCTTTGGGGGTGACCAGTGAGATATACCTTCTGGAGCGCATGCTATGGGTGGGTGCTGCTATGGTGACCAGTGAGCTGAGATAAGGCGGGGCTCTACCTAGCAGAGACTTGTAGATGACCTGGAGCCAGTGGGTTTGGCGACGAGTATGAAGCGAGGGCCAGCCAACGAGAGCATACAGGTCGCAGTGGTGGGTAGTATATGGGGCTTTGGTGACAAAACGGATGGCACTGTGATAGATTGCCCCCAATTTGTTGAGTAGAGTGTTGGAGGCTATTTTATAAATTACATCGCTGAAGTCGAGGACCGGTAGGATGATCAGTTTTACGAGGGTATGTTTGGCAGCGTGAGTGAAGGAGGCTTTGTTGCGAAATAGGAAGCCGATTCTAGATTTAATTTTGGATTGGAGATGCTTAATGTGAGTCTGGAAGGAGAGTTTACAGTCTAACCAGACACCTAGGTATTTGTAGTTGTCCACAAGTCAGAACTGTCCAGAGTAGTGATGCTGGACGGCGGGCAGGTGCGGGCAGCGATCGGTTGAAGAGCATGCATTTAGTTTTACTTGTATTTAGGAGCAGTTGGAGGCCACGGAAGGAGAGTTGTATGGCATTGAAGCTCGTCTGGAGGGTTGTTAACACAGTGTCCAAAGAAGGGCCAGAAGTATACAGAAGGGTGTCATCTGCGTAGAGGTGGATCAGAGACTCACCAGCAGCAAGAGCGACATCATTGATGTATACAGAGAAAAGAGTTGACCCAAGAATTGAACCCTGTGGCACCCCCATAGAGACTGCCAGAGGTCCGGACAACAGGCCCTCCGATTTGACACACAGAACTCTATCAGAGAAGTAGTTGGTGAACCAGGCGATGCAATCATTTGAGAAACCAAGGCTATTGAGTCTGCCGATGAGGATGTGGTGATTAACAGAGTCGAAAGCTTTGGCCAGGTCAATGAATACGGCAGCACAGTATTGTTTCTTATCGATGGCGGTTACGATATCGTTTAGGACCTTGAGCGTGGCTGAGGTGCACCCATGACCGGCTCTGAAACCAGATTGCATAGCGGAGAAGGTGCGGTGTGATTCGAAATGGTCGGTAATCTGTTTGTTGACTTGGCTTTCGAAGACCTTAGAAAGGCAGGGTAGGATGGATATAGGTCTGTAGCAATTTGGGTCAAGAGTGTCCCCTCCTTTGAAGAGGGGGATGACAGCAGCTGCTTTCCAATCTATGGGAATCTCAGACGACACGAAAGAGAGGTTGAACAGGCTAGTAACAGGCTTATTTAAGATAGTGAGGAAGGCATTTAAAAAAAATAACCAGGCATCCTCTACTGACGGGATGAGGTCAATATCCTTTCAGGATACCTGGGCCAGGTCGATTAGAAAGGCCTGCTCGCTGAAGTGTTTTAGTGAGTGCGTTTGACAGTGATGAGGGGTGGTCGTTTGACCGTGGACCCATTACGCATGCACGCAATGAGGCAGTGATCGCTGAGATCCTGGTTGAAGACAGCAGAGTTTTATTTAGAGGGCGAGTTGGTCAGGTTGATAAGAAGGTGCCCATGGATACAGATTTAGGGTTGTACCTGGTAGGTTCCTTGATAATTTGTGTGAGATTGAGGGCATCTAGCTTAGATTGTAGGACGGCCGGGGTGTAAAGCATGTCCCAGTTTAGGTCACCTAACAGTACAAACTCTGAAGATAGATGGGGGCGATCAATGCACATATGGTGTCCAGGGCACAGCTGGGGGCTGAAGGGGGTCTATAACAAGCGGCAACGGTGAGAGACATATTTCTGGAAAGGTCCATTTTTAAAAGTAGAAGCTGAAATTGTTTGGGAACAGACCTGGATAGTATGACAGAACTGCTGCAGGCTAACTCCACCCCCTTTGGCAGTTCTATCTTGGCGGAAAATGTTACAGTTAGGAATGGACATGGAAATTATTTTTGGTGGCCTTCCTAAGCCAGGATTCAGACACGGCTAGGACATCCGGGTTTGCAGAGTGTGCTAAAGCAGTGAATAAAACAAACTTAGGGAGGAGGCGTCTAATGTTAACATGCATGAAACCAATGCTTTTAAGGTGACAGAAGTCAACAAATGAGAGCCTGGGGAATGGGAGTGATGCTGGGGGCTGCAGGGCCTGGGTTAACCTCTACATCACAAGAGGAACGACTGGATTTAACTAGGCAAGTGAGTAAAAAACAAATTCTTATTTACAATGACGGCCTGGACGACACCGGGCCAATTGTGCGCTGCCCTATGGGACTCCATTCACGGCCGGATGTGATACAGCCTGGATTTGAACCATGGACTGTAGTGATTTCTCTTGCACTGAGATGCAGTGCCTTAGACCGCTGCGTCCATGTGTGTGTGTTAACTATTTAACTGTACTAGAATGCTTAAAAGGCCGCTAAAATGTTTTATATCGGTTATCGGTATCGTTTTTTTTGGCAAGGAAAATATCGGATATCGGTACCGGCCAAAAATGTCATATCGGTGCATCACTAGTATATTCGTCTCCTTTTCAGTACCAATCAGTCGATTTAAATATACTCTGATCTTGTATATTATTTAGGGTTAGGAAAGTATTCATGAATTTTAAAAAAGATTTGGAGAGCCTTTATGCATGAAATATATTGGTGAATAAAAAAATACAGTGGTTTGATTTGTCCTGAAAGTTGCCATATTAAATAGTTTAACCCATGATATATTGGAAGGTGAGAAAAGTGTACAATAGGGGTTGATCAGTAGTCCTCTAAATCTATCCTAATTCTCACTATTCATGGAACTGTATGACAACTGTCCAGTCGTTGTGAAACGTGGGCCAAGCTACAGGTTTAAACTGCTACTTATGGTCTGCATTAAATAATGAGTCAAATAGGTTACATGTTATTGCCCAACTTTTACTACGTTAGCCTAATATGATCCACTATTGCTAGCGATCCTCAGGAACAACCACACAAACATGACAGAGGAAAGAAAGGTGAACTAACCATTTAATGGAATGATGCAAAATGTAATGAACTAAGACTAAAATGACAGTTATAAATGTATGTTGGTATTACTGACGGTGGCTAACGATAGTGGCTAATATTTAACATGTAACAAATTCTTTAAAAAATACACTGAAAAGTCTGGGCATATAATTCTAGAAATCATAAATCAACTCGGTAGGTTTGGCACTATACTGTCATTTGCACATGGCTACAGAAGCCTAATAGCTTGGGTCTCCACATTTCACATCTGCAAGTTATAAGGCCAACATTTCATAAACTTCACTGGGGAAAAGGTGATATGTTGATATGCTTCAGTTTGCTGCCATGTGACTGGTTTCACATTTGTCTCCAGAGATCATAAGGTGAAATAAATATAAATCAATTGTCATTTATATTTACAATCCCCTTATCCAAACGGCTTACTAATTTATATAGCTCTTATCAATAGCCCTTATCATTTTATAAATTACAGTGCATGGAGAATGCTTTTACTTCTATCGGGAAAAAGAAAGTAGATGTGGTTCCATTTGGAACCGTCAGGTTGCTCAACCTTATTCATCATTTCATTGTGCGTTAAGGTGGTGGAATTATGAGGGAATTAAGTCAAGGTCAGAATACGGCGTATCTGTAGACAAACCTCCGCCATACCTTCACTTATTTGATATCCAAACCAAACTAATAGCGGGTGAATAGCATGCTATTTTCATACTTAAGTTCAAGCTCAGAATTCGCATAGAGAGAAAGGTGCATAAAAAGGGAATTACGTTCCCTTTACGCACACTTAACTCGGGTTGGAATTAGCATCCATGTGAACAAGAGAAGGAAACCAACAGCAAAGGAGAGAGAGAGATGGAGAGAGAAAATGACAGGGAGAGATGGGGAGGGAGGGAGAGAGAGGTGGGATGGGGTACTGAGGTAAGGTAGGAGGTGTAGGATGGCAGTAACCTGAGCCGGGCACACTCTTTGTTATTCTAAGGAGGCTCTTTGTGATGTGTTGATATCCCTGACATGATATTGTAGCAAAATAACACAGCTGATGGCTTTAATTAAAGAGAGAGCAGGAACCCAGACTTTATCAAATAAAGTGGAATTACAGACATTGTCATCCTACACGAAACATGGTATAGAGGAGAGTGAGCCACTGGTTGCCCTCTAGGTTACAGAGAGCTGGAGGTCCCATCCACCACACAACCAGGTGTGAAACAGGGAAGAGACTCTGGGGGTATGATAATTTTGTATAGATCAGACCTAACCCACTCTATTAAATTAGTCAAAACAGGAACATTTTACATCTGCCTAGAAATGAATAGGGAAAAATGTCCTCATGTGTGCTACCTATACGCCAATAGAATCCCCATACTTTAACTTCATTAGGGTAGGGGGCACTATTTTCACCTCCGGATGAAAAGCGTGCACAAAGTAAACTGCCTGCTACTCAGGAGCAGAAGCTAGGATATGCATACAATTAGTAGATTTGGAAAGAAAACACTCCAGAGTTTCTAAAACTGTTAAGATCATGTCTGTGAGCATAACAGAACTGAAATGGCAGGCGAAAACCTGAGGAAAATCCATCCAGGAAGTGCCATTACCTTGAAATGGCTGTTTTTCCAATGAAAGCCTATCCACCATTTAAAGGGATAGGACCCAGATTCCGTTCCCTATGGCTTCCACTAGTTGTGAACAGTCTTTAGACATTGTTTCAGGCTTTTATTCTGAAAAATGAGGGAGAATGACAACATTGAGTGAGTGGACCCTGGGATGTCCTCAGAGCTGGTTACTGCACACGACCGAGGGCACACCTTTCTTGTTTTCCTTTTATATTGACGAAGCTTTTGTCCGGTTTATTATTATCAATTATTTATGCTAAAAACAACCTGAGGATTGATTATAAACATTGTTTGACATGTTTCTACGAACTTTACGGATACTATTTGGAATTTTTGTCTGCCTCTTGTGATCGCATTTGAGCCATTGGATTACTGAACAAAACACGCCAACAAAATGGAGATTTTTGGATATAAAGAGGGACTATCGAACAAAACGAACATTTATTGTGTAACATGGAGTCTTGTGAGTGCAACCATACGAAGATCATTAAAGGTACAGTGAGGGAAAAAAGTATTTGATCCCCTGCTGATTTTGTACGTTTGCCCACTGACAAAGAAATGATCAGTCTATAATTTTAATGGTAGGTTTATCTGAACAGTGTGAGACAGAATAACAACAAAAAAATCCAGAAAAACGCATGTAAAAAATGTTATAAATTGATTTGCATTTTAATGAGGGAAATAAGTATTTGACCCCCTCTCAATCAGAAAGATTTCTGACTCCCAGGTGTCTTTATACAGGTAACGAGCTGAGATTAGGAGCACACTCTTAAAGGGAGTGCTCCTAATCTCAGCTTGTTACCTGTATAAAAGACACCTGTCCACAGAAGCAATCAATCAATCAATCAGATTCCAAACTCTCCACCATGGCCAAGACCAAAGAGCTCTCCAAGGATGTCA
This sequence comes from Salmo salar, assembly GCF_965601325.2. Classification (NCBI taxonomy): domain Eukaryota; kingdom Metazoa; phylum Chordata; class Actinopteri; order Salmoniformes; family Salmonidae; genus Salmo; species Salmo salar. The sequence goes on along the minus strand of NC_138302.1, from coordinate 47,800,145 downwards.
GGGACAAGATTGTAGACCTACACAAGGCTGGAATGGGCTACAAGACCATCGCCAAGCAGCTTGGTGAGAAGGTGACAACAGTTGGTGCGATTATTTGCAAATGGAAGAAACACAAAAGAACTGTCAATCTCCCTCGGCCTGGGGCTCCATGCAAGATCTCACCTCGTGGAGTTGCAATGATCATGAGAACGGTGAGGAATCAGCCCAGAACTACACGGGAGGATCTTGTCAATGATCTCAAGGCAGCTGGGACCATAGTCACCAAGAAAACAATTGGTAACACACTACGCCGTGAAGGACTGAAATCCTGCAGCGCCCGCAAGGTCCCCTTGCTCAAGAAAGCACATATACATGCCAGTCTGAAGTTTGCCAATGAACATATGAATGATTCAGAGGACAACTGGGTGAAAGTGTTGTGGTCAGATGAGACCAAAATGGAGCTCTTTGGCATCAACTCAACTCACCGTGTTTGGAGGAGGAGGAATGCTGCCTATGACCCCAAGAACACCATCCCCACCGTCAAACAAGGAGGTGGAAACATTATGCTTTGGGGGTGTTTTTCTGCTAAGGGGACAGGACAACCTTACTGCATCAAAGGGACGATGAATGGGGCCATGTACCGTCAAATCTTGGGTGAGAACCTCCTTCCCTCAGCCAGGGCATTGAAAATGGGTCGTGGATGGGTATTCCAGCATGACAATGACCCAAAACACACGGCCAAGGCAACAAAGGAGTGGCTCAAGATGAAGCACATTAAGGTCCTGGAGTGGCTTAGCCAGTCTCCAGACCTTAATCCCATAGAAAATCTGTGGAGGGAGCTGAAGGTTCGAGTTGCCAAAAGTCAGCCTCGAAACCTTAATGACATGGAGAAGATCTGCAAAGAGGAGTGGGACAAAATCCCTCCTGAGATGTGTGCAAACCTGGTGGCCAACTACAAGAAACGTCTGACCTCTGTGATTGTCAACAAGGGTTTTGCCACCAAGTACTAAGTCATGTTTTGCAGAGGGGTCAAATACGTATTTCCCTCATTAAAATGCAAATCATTTTCTAACATTTTTGACATGCGTTTTTCAGGATTTTTTGTTGTTGTTATTCTGTCTCTCACTGTTCAAATAAACCTACCATTAAAATTATAGACTGATCATTTCTTTGTCAGTGGGCAAACGTATAAAATCAGCAGGGGATCAAATACTTTTTTCCCTCACTGTAAGTGATTCATTTTATTGCTATTTCTGACTTTCGTGACTAATCTACTTGGATGGTAACTGTACGTAATGTTTTGTGTGCTGAGCGCTGTCCTCAGATTATCGCATGGTTTGCTTTCGCCGTAAAGACTTTTTTAAATCTCACATGGCGGCTGGATTAACAAGAAGTTAAGCTTTATTTTGATGTATAACACATATATTTTCAAGAATGTAAAATCTTTGAATTGAGTATTTTTGAATTTCGCGCTCTGCAATTTCACTGGATGTTGGCCAGGTGGGACGGTAGCGTCCCACACCCCCTAGAGAGGTTAACGATGACAGCTTCTCCATCCTAGAGGGGGAGATCAACCATTTCCAGGCCCAGGAACATGTACTAGTCTGTGATGACCTAAATGCCAGAACTGGACAAGAACCTGATACTCTTAGCACACAGGGGGACAAACACCTACCTGGAGGTGACAGCATTCCCTACCAAATATTCCCTTCTAGACACAACTATGACAAAACTACCAACAAAAATGGGTGTTAACTCCTGCAGCTCTGTCGCATGCTGGGTCTGTACATAGTCAATGGTAGGCTTTGAGGGGACTTTTATGGTAGGTACACCTACAGCTCATCCCTTGGCAGTAGTCCTGCAGATTACTTTATCACTGATATCAACCCAGAATCTCTCAGAGCGTTCGCAGTCAGCCCACTGACACCCCTGTCAGATCACAGCCAAATCACAGTCTACTTGAACAGAGCAGTACTCAAATCATGAGGCATCAAAGCCAAAGGAACTACATAATATTAAGAAATGCTATAGATGGAAGGAAATCTACCAAAAAAACAATTAGGCAACAACAAATTCAATCCATTTTAGACAACTTCCTGGACAAAACGTTTCACTGTAATAGTGAAGGCGTAAACTTGGCAGTAGAAAACCTAAAAATTTCAAGCAGACAGCCTAAGAAAATGAACAACAATGACAAATGGTTTGATGAAGAATGCAAAAAACTAAGAAAGAAATTGAGAAACCTATCCAACCAAAAACATAGAGACCCAGAAAACCTGAGGAACGGGAAAAAAAGGAAAATCAGCTCAATGTCATTGAAGAATACACAGAATCTAACCACTTCTGGGAAAATTGGAACACACTAAACAAACAACAACACGAAGAGTTATCTACCCAAAACGGAGATGTATGGATAAACCACTTCTCCAATATTTTTGGCTCTATCACAAAGAACAAACAGCAAAAACATATACAGTTGAAGTCGGAAGTTTACATACACTTAGGTTGGAGTCATTAAAACTCGTTTTTCAACCACCCCATAACTTTCTTGTTAACAAACTACAGTCATCTACTTTGTGCATGACACAAATCATTTTTCCAACAATTGTTTACAGACAGGTTATTTCACTTATAATTAATTCACTGTATCACAAATCCATTGGGTCAGAAGCTTACACACACTAAGTTGACTGTGCCTTTAAACAGCTTGGAAAATTCCAGAAAATTAGTTCAGAAGATTCTGATTGACATAATTTGAGTCAATCGGAGGTGTACCTGTGGATGTATTTCAAGGCCTGCCTTCAAACTCGGTGCCTCTTTGCTTGACATCATGGGAAAATCAAATGAAATCAGTCACGACCTCAGAAAAAAAATTGTAGACCTCCACAAGTCTGGTTCATACCGCTCAGGGATGAGACGTGTTCTGTCTCCTAGAGATTAACGTACTTTGGTGTGAAAAGTGCAAATCAATCCCAGAACAACAGCAAAGGACTTTGTGAAGATGCTGGAGGAAACAGGCACAAAAGTATCTATATCAACAGTAAAACGAGTCCTATATCGACATAACCTTAAAGGCTGCTCAGCAAGGAAGAAGCCACTGCTCAAAAACCGCCATAAAAAAGCCAGACTACGGTTTGCAACTGCACATGGGGACAAAGATCGTACTTTTTGGAGAAATGTCCTCTGCTCTGATGAAACAAAAAATAGAACTGTTTGGCCATAATGACCATCGTTATGTTTGGAGGAAAAAGGGGGAGGCTTGCCAGCCGAAGACACCATCCCAACCGTGAAGCAACTGTGATCAATTTATTTTTTGTAACTACAACTGGCGCCGACAAAGATGGTCGCCTCGCTTCGAGTGCTTAGGAAACTATGGAGTATTTTTTTTTTAATGTATTATTTCTTACATTTTTGCCCCAGGAAATCTTAAGTCTTATTACATACAGCCGGGAAGAACTATTGGATATAAGAGCAACGTCAACTTACCAACATTACGACCGGAATACAACTTTCCCGACGCAGATCATCTGTTCGGACCACCACCCAGGACAATGGATCTAATCCCAGTAGCAAAACAACGGCGCCACAGAAGGTGCAGACGGAGCGGCCTCCTGGTCAGGCTCTGTAGACGTGCATATTGCTCACCGCTCCCAAGTATACTACTCGCCAATGTCCAGTCTCTTGACAACAAGGTAGATGAAATTCGAGCAAGGGTTGCCTTCCAGAGAGATATCAGAGATTGTAACATTCTCTGTTTCACGGAAAGATGGCTCTCTGTTGTCAGAATCGGTTCAGCCACCGGGCTTCTCCATGCATCGCGCCGACAGAGATAAACACCTCTCTGGGAAGAGGAAGGGCGGGGGTGTATGCTTTATGATTAACGACTCATGAGGTAATCATAACAACATACAGGAACTCAAGTCCTTCTGCTCACCCGACCTAGAATTCCTTACAATCAAAGGCCGGCCATTTTACCTACCAAGAGAATTCTCGGCAGTTATAGTCACAGCTGTGCACATTCCCCCTCAAGCGAACACCAAGACGGCGCTCAAGGATTTTCACTGGACTCTTTGTAAACTGGAAACTAAATATCCGGATGCTGCATTTATTGTAGCTGGGGATTTTAACAAAGCAAATTTGAGATCAATGCTACCTAAATTCTATCAGCATATTAATCGCACGACACGCAGGGTTAATACTCTCGACCACTGCTACTCTAACTTCTGTGATGCATACAAAGCCCTACCCCAACCTCCCTTCGGCAAATTTGACCACGACGCCATCTTGCTCGTACCATCTTATAGGCAGAAACTCAAACAGGATGTATCAGTGACGAGAACCATTCAATGCTGGTCTGACCAATCGGAAGACATGCTTCAAGATTGTTTTGATCACACAGACTGGAATATGTTCTGGTCATCCTCAGAGAACAACACTGACCTATACGCTGACTCGGTGACTGCGTTTCTAATGAAGTGCATTGGAGATGTTGTACCCACCGTGACTATTAAAACCTACCCTAACCAGAAACCGTGGATCGATGGCGGAATTTGTACAAAACTGAAAGTGCGATCCACCGCATTTAACCATGGAAAGAGGTCTGGAAATATGGCTGAATATAAACAGTGGTGTTATTCCCTTCGCAAGGCAATTAAACAAGCGAAATGCCGGTACAGGGACAAGGTGGAGTCGCAATTCAACGGCTCAGACATGAGACGTTTATGGCAGAGTCTCCAAAAAAAAAAAACAGCCACGTCACGGACACCGGCGTCATGCTCCCAGACAAACTAAACACATTCTTTGCCTGCTTTGAGGATAATACAGTTCCACCACCGCGGCTCGCTAACAAAAACTGCCCCCACCCCTTCTCCATGGCTGACGTGAGTAAAACATTTAAACGTGTTTACCCTCGCAAGGCTGCTGGCCCAGACAGCATCCCTAGCCGCGTCCTCAAAGCATGCGCAGACCAGCTGGCTGGTGTGTTTACGGACATATTCAATTGCTCCCTATCCCAGTCTGTGTCCCCACATGGTTCAAGATGGCTACCATTGTTCCTGTACCCAAGAAGGCAAAGATTACTGAACTAAATGACTACCGCCACGTAGCACTCACTTCTGTCATCATGAAGTGCTTTGAGAGGCTAGTCAAGGATCATATCACCGCCACCTTACCGGCCACCCTAGACCCACTTCAGTTTGCATACCACCCCAACAGGTCCACAGATGACGCAATGGTCATCACACTGCACACTGCTCTATACCATCTGGACAAAAATAATACCTATGTAAGAATGCTGTTCATTGACTACAGCTCAGCATTCAACACCATAGTACCCTCCAAGCTCATCATCAAGCTGGAGGCCCTGGGTCTCAACCCCGCCCTGTGCAACTGAGTCCTGGACTTTCTGACTGGTTGCCCCCAGGTGGTGAAGGTAGGAAACATCATCTCCACTTCGCTGACCCTCAACACTGGGGCCCTACAAGGGTGTGTGCTGCCCTCTCCTGTACTCCCTGTTAACCTATGACTGCGTAGCCATGCACGCCTCCAACTCAATCATCAAGTTTGCAGACGACACAACAGTAGTGGGCTTGATCACCAACAACGACAAGACAGCCTACAGGGAGGAGGTGAGGGCACTCGGAGTGTGGTGTCAGGAAAACAAGCTCTCACTCAACGTCAACAAAACAAAGGAGATGATTGTGGACTTCAGGAAACAGCAGAGGGAGCACCCCCCTATTCACATCAAAGGGACAGCAGTGGAGAAGGTGGAAAGTTTTAAATTCCTGGGCGTACACCTCACAGACAAACTGAAATGGTCCACCCACACAGACAGTGTGGTGAAGAAGGCACAACAGCGCTTCTTCAACCTCAGGAGGCTGAAGAAACTTGGCTTGTCACCCAAAAACACTCACAAACTTTTACAGATGCACAATCGAGAGCATCCTGTCGGGCTGTATCACAGCCTGGTACGGCAACTGCACCGCCCTCAACTGCAAGGCTCTCCAGAGGGTAGTGCGGTCTGCACAACATATCAAAGGGGGCAAACTACCTGCCCTCCAGGACACCTACAGCACCCAATGTCACAGGACGGCCAAAAAGATCATCAAGGACAACAACCAACCGAGCCACTGCCTGTTCACTCCGATATCATCCAGAAGGTGAGCTCAGTACAGGTGCATCAAAGCTGGGACCGAGAGATTGAAAAACAGCTTCTATCTCAAGGCCATCAGACTGCTAAACAGCAATTACTAACTCAAAGAGGCTGCTGCCTACATTGAGACCCAATCACTAGACACTTTAACAAGTGGATCACTAGTCACTTTAAACAATGCCACTTGAAATAATGCCACATTAATAATGTTTACATATCTTACATTACTCATATCACATGTATATACTGTATTTTATACCATCTATTGCACCTTGCCTATGCCGCCCGGCCGTCGCTCATCCATATACTTATATGTACATATTCTCATTCACCCCTTTAGATTTGTGTGTATTAGGTAGTTGTTGGGGAATTCTTAGATTACTTGTTAGATATTTCTGCACTGTCGGAACTAGAAGCACAAGCATTTCGCTACACTTGTAGTAACATATGCTAACCATGTGACCAATTCAATTTGATTTGATCTTGAGCCCCACCCTCAACATATACGGTCCATTCGGAAAGTATTCAGACCCCTTCACTTTTTCCACATTTTGTTACGTTACAGCCTTATTCTAAAATGTATTAAATCATTTTTTCCCCTCATTAATCTACACACAATACCCAATAATGACTAAGCGAAAACAGGTTTTTAGAATTTTAGCAAATGTATTAAAAATAAAAAACAGAAATACCTTATTTACATAAGTAGTTAGACCCTTTGCTATGAGACTCGAAATTGAGCTCAGGTGCATCCTGCTTCCATTGATCATCCTTGAGATGTTTCTACAACTTGATTGGAGTCCACCTGTGGTAAATTCAATTGATTGGACATGATTTGGAAAGGCACACACCTGTCTATATAAGGTCCCACAGTTGACAGACAGTGCATGTCAGAGCAAAAACCAAGACATGAGGTCGAAGGAATTGTCTGTAGAGCTCCGAGAAAGAATTGTGTCAAGGCAGAGATCTGGGGAAAGGTTCCAAAATCTTTCTGCAGCATTGAAGGTCCCCAAGAACACAGTGGCCTCCATCATTCTTAACCTTTTCACACATACCAACAAATGGGTGTGATCATTCTAAAGTGGTCCCTGCAGCGTAGACTGTGATTAGAACGCTTATTCAGAACGTCCAGTGTTGATTGATGCAACAGTCAGCATTTGAGGTGACCACACTGTTTTTTCACAGAAACATTTTGCACGAACACAGTCCTTACAAAATGATGTCGTGAATGTGTCCAGTTGATTTTTGGATGCAATGTTCAGACATTCACTGAATAGCTACAGCATAACACAATCATCCAAACTAGAAAATGTAGGCTACATTTGTCCTCGCGCTAACTGAGGAAAGATTGATGTAACACAACCGGTCATGTTTAGATAACTCTCGGCTAACAGAAACCACAATATGAATTAGTTAATAATAATTACTATTTATAATTCATCACATCATGGATGAGATCACCATTGAATAATTGAGTAAAACACTTTCTAGAAATCGAAAGTAATCAAAAGATAGGTAGAGATAATAAGAGGAGACAAGATGAGTTTGGTCTGTTTGCAGTATGCATGTTGAAGGGGGTGTGTCGTCTACCATTGTTCACATCCCATCATTCACTTCCGGAAGTTTACTCGAAAAATGAGTGAACCCTCCCTCACGTCATCACGTCAAACCCAGAATGCATTGTATGTCAACAAACATGGCTGCACACATAGCTGGAATTAGCTTAGCTCATCATAATCAGTACAACCTTCGAAAAAGTATTTTACACACATAATATGTGTCCATTACAATCTATGCAAGAATCAAAATGCATGATTTGTCATCAGTACTTGAAAACATGTGAATAAAACAGTAAATAAAGAAATACCACACAAAACATTTTCTGATGGTGATTTATTGATTCTTTGCTATGTGCGACGTGAAGACAGGATTTGTCCAGGAAATTATAGTTTATACAGGGTCCAACACTGACATCCAACATTATGAGGTGCTTGAGTGTCCTGGTCCGTGGTGATGACCATGCTGTCTCCTCATCTCAGCAAGGGATACACTTTGTACGTGGACAATTGGTACAGCAGTACCACACTCTTCTAGCATCTGCTCTCCAACAGCACAGGGGCCTGTGGCACAGTCAGGTCGAACAGGAAGGGGATGCCAGAATTCGGATGCAGGATGATGCAGAGAGGGGAGGTGGAGTTCAAGGAGAATGGTCAACAGCTGGCAGTAAAGTGGCGTGACAAATGAGACGTCCATGTCCTCTCCACTGTCCATACAGCAACCATGTTGGTCACAGGGAAGGTGGACCACCTGATGGGAGAGAGAAAAATCAAACCAGACTGTGTGCTTGACTATAACCTTAAAATGGGGTCAGTGGATAAGGCGGACATGATAAACAACTTTGTGGAATGCACTCGGAAAACTACCAAGTGATATAAGAAGATATTTTTCCATTTGATCGACACTGCTGCCCTAAACGGCCACATAGTTCACCACCAACTAACAGGTGAGATGATTATTTGAATATCTTGGCCATGTTCTATTATAATCTACACCCGGCACAGCCAGAAGAGGACTGGCCACCCCTCATAGCCTGGTTCCTCTCTAGGTTTCTTCCTAGGTTTTGGCCTTTCTAGGGAGTTTTTACTAGCCACCGTGCTTCTACACCTGCATTACTTGCTGTTTGGGGTTTTAGGCTGGGTTTCTGTACAGCACTTTGAGATATCAGCTGATGTAAGAAGGGCTATATAAATAAATTTGATTTGATTTGATTACTGAACAAGGTATTTTTTGCAATTGGACGTACAGTTAACATACAAATCACACACAGTTCCATTATGCAATTATAGTGACAATATCTCACCCACCTTCCCACTGCCTCATCATCCTCTCCCTTCCCTCATCCTCCCCACTCCCTCATAGGTAAAGTAATTACCTAACAAAAGTACAGAGAGAACCTCATGAGAGAGCTGCTGGAGGAGCACCACTCCCCTCGGCGCCCATCGACTGGGTGTCGTCCTGCTGCGGGCAATCCCCTAAGCCTCACTGCATGCCATTTTCCCTGCAAAGTCCCTCAAACTGCTGCTCAAGGTAGTCACACACGGAGGCACTGCAAAGTCTGCCTGACTGGCACCAGGAAAAGTAAGCAGAGGAAGTTGACAAAGTGCATGTGCTTAGCTTGTGACACACCTCTATGTATTTCACCATGCTTTGGGGAGTATCATATGCTCAAGCACTATTGAGCACATCTGCAGCAATTAGTGACTGACTGACCTGACAGGTGACTTGACAGGTGGCCTGCCATGATACTATGCCTTTAGAGGTGGGGGGTGGAAATGCAGTTGTTGTTCAGTCACTGCATGAATATGAATTATGGGTTATGCATATACCGTTTTTTTCTCCTTCAGTAAAACAAGTTTTTGTTGTTGTTGTTCAACATATTGGCCTATGTGCTTTCTTGCTGTATTTTCATCCAGTAAAACTGTTAAGGAGTGTACGTTAGCATACAAAAGCTGTCCTCAATCTTCAGCTCGAAAGATGCCCAGTTCCAGTTATGATATTGGCAAATAATGTTTGTTTGTGTGTGTGGTTTCTGAAAGTACTTCTCTGATGCAATTAGCATTGTTTTACGGAGCTAATAGCACAATTGAATAGAACACCATAAAGGTTATGAAATTAGTAACGTTACCTCGCGGTTGTCCGCGGTTATAAGGGATAAACACAAAAATATTATGCTCCATACACACAGTGAGCTACAGTAGAAACGACATAACACGACATACAGAAACTATGATAACGTAATAAGGCACTTACTTTGATAGAAACGCATACATTTCCAATTATTATGTAGTAATGAAAACAACGATGAATGCGATGTGGGCACCAGACGGAAAATGTGAACACGTGTGTGTGTGCAGGTCTTGTTCTGACTGGAGATGCGCAAATGTCTGCAGAAACAATTGGGAAGTACTTGGGGAAGTTTGTCCGGGTCAGTAATGCCTCAGAAATAAATTGTCCGCAAAAGTGAAATGGCCTAATTTTATGTGAATTAATGAGGAGGCGGAACACACCTCAATTCAAACTGTTGTTAGAAAATCATTTGAAATTGAACAAGATGAAACAGCTTACAAATATATACAGGCAGCGTGCCTTGGTTTGAGGGCAGCGCAGATTAACTGTCCTGTTGCGTAACAATCACATTTTGGAACAGTGAGCGCATTCTGACATCATGTGAATAAAAAAACTCACAATGGGGCGAACGATAGATATTTGGAACTCACAGGTGAAAAGGTTAAATGGAAGAATTTTGGAAGCACCAAGACTATTCCTAGAGCTGGGCGCCCGGCCAAACTGAGCAATCGCGAGAGAAGGGCTTTGGTCAGGGAGGTGACCAAGAACCCGATGGTCAATCTGACAGAACTCCAGAGTTCCTCTGTGGAGATGGGAGAACCTTCCAGAAGAACAACAATCTCTGCAGCACTCCACCAATCAAGCCTTTATGGTAGAGTGGCCAGACGGAAGCCACTCCTCAGTTAAAAGGCACGTGGTAAACCACTTGGAGTTTCCCAAAAGGCACTAAAGGACTCTCAGACCATGAGAAACAAGATTCTCTGGCCTGATGAAACAAAGATTATTTGTGCTGAATGCCAAGCGTCACATCTGGAGGAAACCGGGCACCATCCCTACAGTGAAGCATGGTGGCGGCAGCATCATGATGTGGGGATGTTTTTCAGCGATGGGGACTGGGAGACTAGTCAAGATCGAGGCAAAGATGAACAGAGCAAAGTACAGAGTTCCTTGATGAAAACCTGCTCCACAGCACTCAGGACCTCAGACTGAAGCGAAGGTTCACCTTCCAACAGGACAACAACCCTAAGCACACAGCCAAGACAATGTAGGAGTGGCTTCGGGACAACAAGTCTCTGGATGTCTTTGAGTGGCCCAGCCAGAGCCCGGACTTGAACCCAATCGAACATTTCTAGAGAGACCTGAAAATAGCTGTGCAGCGATGCACCCCATCCAACCTGACAGAGCTTGAGAATATTTGCAGAGGAGAATGGAAGAAACTCCACAAATACAGGTGTGCCAAGATTGTAGCGTCATCCCAAGAAGACTCGAGGCTGTAATCGCTTAAACAAAATACTGAGTAAAGGGTCTGAATATTATGTAAATGTGATATTTCAAGTTTTTGCAAAAAAAAAGGTTTTGTTTTGTCATTATGAGGTATTGTGTGTAGATTGATGAGGGAAAATAACTATTTAATCATTTTTAGAATAATGCTGTAACGTAAATGTTTTGGGAAAAAGTAAAGGGGTCTGAATACTTCCCGAATGCACTGTATATCAACGAATTGGCGAGGGCACTAGAACAGTCTGCAGCACCCAGCCTCACCCTACTAGAATCTGAAGTCAAATGTCTACCGCTTGCTGATGATCTAGTGCTTTTGTCCCCAAAAAAGGAGGGCCTACGGCAGCACGTAGATATTTTCATGCCACATGGGCCCTGACAGTAAATCTCAGTAAGACAAAAATATGAATAATGATGTTCCAAAAAAGGTCCAGTTGCCACGACCACAAATACAAATTCTATCTAGACACCATTGCCCTAGAGCACACAAAAAACTATACATACCTCGGCCAAAACGTCTACATACCTCAGCCTAAACATTCGCGCCACAGGTAACTTCCACAAAGCTGTGAACGATCTGAGAGAGAAGGCAAGAATGGCTTTCTACGCCATCAAAAGGAACATAAAATTCGACATACTAATAAGGATCTGGCTAAAAATACTTGAATCAGTTATAGAACCCATTGCCCTTTATGGTTGTGAGGTCTGGGGTCCGCTCATCAACCAAGAATTCACAAAATGGGAAAAACACCAAATTGAGACTGCATGCAGAATTCTGCAAAAAATATCCTCTGTGTACAACGTATTACACCAAATAATGCATGCAGATCAGAATTAAGCCGACACCTGGTAATAATCAAAAACCAGAAAAGAGCCGTTAATGTCCAAAAATCACCTAAAAGGTAGCGATTTCTAAACCTTCCATAACAAAGCCATCACATACAGAGAGATGAACCTGGAGAAGAGTCCCGTAAGCAAGCTGGTCCTGGGGCTCTGTTCACAAACACGACAGACCTCACAGAGCCCCAGGACAGCAACACAATTAGCCCCAACCAAATCATGACAAAACAAAAAGAATTACATGACACAATGGAAAGAATTGACAAAAAAACAGAGCTAACTAGAATTATATTTGGCCCTAAACAGAGAGTATACAGTGGCAGAATGCCTGACCACTGTGACTGACCCAAAATTAAGGAAAGCTTTGACTATGTACAGACTCAGTGAGCATAGCCTTGCTATTGAGAGAGACCACTACAGGCAGACCTAGTTCTCAAGAGAAGACAGGCTATGTGCACACTGCCCGCAAAATGAGGTGGAAACTGAGCTGCACGTCCTAACCTGCCAAATGTATGACCATATTAAAGACACATATTTCCCTCAGATTACACAGACCCTAAAAGAATTTGAAAACAAATCCAATTTTGATAAACTCCCATATCTATTGGGTGAAATACCAAAGTGTGCCATTACAGCAGCAAGATGTGTGACATGTTGCCACAAGAAAAGGGCAACCAGTGAAGAACAAACAACATTGTAAATACAACCCATATTAATATTTATTTATTTTCCCTTTTGTACTTTAACTATTTGCACATCGTTACAACACTGTATATAGCCATTATATGACATTTGAAATGTCTCTATTCCTTTGGAACTTTTATGTTTACTGTAAATTTTTTATTGTTTATTTCACTTTAGAATATTATCTATTTCACTTGTTTTGGCACACAGAGCGATAGACACAGAGATAGACACAGAGAGAGACACAGAGCGAAATAGACACACAGAGAGAGATATAGACACAGAGAAAGTGAGAGAGAGCCGAGAGAGAGCGAGAGAGAGCCGAGAGAGAGCGAGAGCGAGAGACCGAGAGAGAGAGAAAGAAAGTGTAACAAATGGAGAGGGTTGTCCCTCTCCCTTTGAAAGTAGACATCCTCTCATGCTTCTCTATGATCTTTACATTACATGATGTGTGCAGCGCCTGTGCACAATTTGGCTTTGGTACACAATTATCAGGCTATTACCATCAAGTTACGTGAAATAAAGTTGTACTGTGCAACATGGACTTCTTAGCTCACAGTGTTACTGTTGAGTTGCCAAAATGCAAAGCATGACATCACCCAGTTGTTGAGAAGGATTGTTCCATATCCTCATATATTGTAGGGTCCAATATTTTCTCATAATTTTGCCCAACACCTGCACATGGAACAGACCATCCTCTGTTGTCAACAGGGGTGATGTAACTCTTGTCCAGGGCATAATTTACGAGGCGTAATCTTTCTATGGGTAGAATGTCAGCGTGAACAAAAATGGATGAGGGAGAGAGAGAGAAAGACAGAGTCGAACGAGAGAAAGAAAGAGTAAACAAAAAAGAAAGAAGGAGAAAAAGAGATCCAGAAAGACAGCCAGACCAACCATACAAATAACCAACCAACCAACCAGTCATCAGTCCAACTCACAATCTCCGCCTCGGGCCCTCCGAAGTCGAGGAAGATCATGCGCACGCCGTCGTCAGAGGACATGCGCAGGCGCTCGAAGGGCTGCTGGAGGAGCACCGTCTTCCTGATGCCCATCTCCTCGGTGAACAGGGAAAAGCCCTCGTTGATGTGAACTCCCAGGTTGCACTCCTTCCCTTTCCAGCTGCAGGCTGCCAGGGACCACAGGGGGGAAAAGGGTAACACAGGTTGGTTGGTCACTAAGGGCCGGTTTCCCAGACACAGATTTCTTCATTCTTCATGGAGATTCATCACTGATCTTGCGTATTAGCCCAGGACTAGGCTTAATCTGTGTCCAGAAAACCACCCCTAAAGGTTTTTATTGTAAGGCGTTCTAGTTGAAAGCATCTGCTAAACATTGTAAATGCTGTCATGTTTCTGTTTCACTCCCCTTACAAAACTAAATACTAAAGATACAGTAGTTTATTGACTGATCTGTTCTTTGAATAATTGACAAGGACAGCTCTTATGAGACATACTTCCCGACATTGATCATATAGTCAGTATGAATGCAGACAGTTGCAATTTATTTATTTTGTAGGTCCAGCTTAGATGTGGCTGCATCCCATGAATGCAATGAGTGATTTTTTATTGACAATATGTTGCACCACACCACAAAACCAGTAGAGGGCAGTACTACCCTATTTAAACAGCCAGACCTGCACATACTTGCTGTCGGTCTTTGCTAGTCTATCTGCTGTTGTTTTGCAGGAATTCATGATGACATATACACTTACAGTTGGAGCATTTAAATGTTACTTTTCAAAATACCTGTTCTGCAGCAACGATACATCGTTACTGTGAAAACTCTCTCAGAGGGTGATGCCAAGCATCAAATCTAAAAATAATTAATAATAATAATGTAATGAAGTACATTTCTGAAACATGCTCCTGAAGATGCAGTAACATCCAAAATGTAATAAAAAAAATAAAAAAAAATGTTTTTGGGGGGTTTAATATTAATAATAAGCTCTAATATTGCAGATAGATTGTGGTTTCTGTCAATGTAATTGTCTGCATCATTTCCAATCCCCAATGTTTTTACCTGCACTGCAGTAGGCCTACAGATTAACTTTTGAAGACTGTGTTAGCCCTCTGAGCTAAAAGCCTAGACATTTTCTCCATGAGCTAACGTAAGTCCTCCTGTCTCAGACCCCTCATGACACAAGCATGGTTCTGTACTGAAACCCTGTCTGAGACCTGAAGACTTGTGTTAACTTCCCAAGCTCATGCCTAGGCTTATGCTCAGCGGGCTAACTTGGCGGAGGCTCCTCGTTCCGTACCTTGTCTGAAACCTGAAGACTCGCATTAGCTCCCCTAGGCTTTAGCTCAGCAGGCTAACTTCCTCCGCTACTCCTTCATCCGTACCTGTGGTGACTTCCTGGATGAGCTCTGCGGCGTTGTGGCAGCCGTCCACCAGCATGTGGGTCCAGGTTGAAAGCTCCTTGGCCGAGTTCACCCGGAACACGTGGGTCTCTACACCTTGCTTGGTGCCCATGCGCAGCCCAAAGGAGAGCTCCGAATCCAGCAGGGGAGAGCTCTTCCCCGGACCCGAGTGGACCAGTCTGGAGGAGGCGGGGATGGGGAGAGGGAGGGTAAGAGAGGGGGAGAGAGATGGCATGGAGAAAGGGGGCATAGGGAAGGGATAGAGGGGGAAAGGTGGTAAGAAGGTGGATGAGAGAAAAGGGTGGAGGGAGGGGGGAGAGGAAGTGTAGGACATGAAAGAGGAGGGAGGGAGAGAGAGAGAGAGGGAGAGAGGGAGAAAGAGGATAAGTAGAGAAAGAGCGAGAAGAAAAAAAGAGAACAGAGAAAGAGTGGAAAATGAGAGAGAGAACCATGAGGGGTGGAGAAAACCCAAAACACAACTTGCTGGTTTTCCTAATCTTTGCACATTAATATGACAACATACGTGAACATTTTCAATGGGCCATTTATGGAAGATTATTAAGTATGCCAATAGCCCAGTTTGGGGTGTGTTTAAGTATGATTTGCTGTTTGGCCAGAATGTCTTGACAGACTGGCTGTAATTACAGTACAGGCAAACAGGGAAGTGTGTACACGCGAACGTGTCCCTCCTAGTTATGATGAGATAATTACTTTTTGACCTAATGATCTTATAGTGATAAGCCGTGGCTCGTCATTTAACTGACTTGGCTGGAAGGAGATTTGACTGTCTGGTCACAACCCTATACAGTCTGACACTGCCACATGTGTTAGGTGACAGGCATGTGTTAGGTGGCACATTTATACATCACTGGTTTAAAGTAACAAAATCTGTGTCTTTTCACTACTGTTTATGTGATGTACTGTATCTGCCAGTTCTGACTGCATTATTTGCACTGGAAAGCCCTGGCAAATCAAAGATGGCCACCATACACGGTTCCCTTGCCCATCCCTCTAAGAGAGAATGTCCCTTGAAGAAAAGGTAGCTTTTTGGGGAAATGTTTTGTTTGTACCCGGGGCTAAGGTTTTAGATTGTGTGTGTGTGTCCTACCTGGTTGTGATGAGCGGG
Organism: Salmo salar; assembly: GCF_965601325.2. Taxonomy (NCBI): domain Eukaryota; kingdom Metazoa; phylum Chordata; class Actinopteri; order Salmoniformes; family Salmonidae; genus Salmo; species Salmo salar. The sequence continues at coordinate 47,783,881 of NC_138302.1, read as the reverse complement.
TGGCTCTTGACTGGGCTGTTGATGCTGTCTTTAGTGTCAGGCAGGGTGGGGTATAGCAGCAGGTCTCTCTCAGTCAGCAGAGCCAGCACCGGTCTCTCTGGACCCTGGGTCGCCTTGGGGGAGAGGACAGACAGACACACACACACTTTTTCTGAATCATATATCACAACATACACTACCGGTCAAATGTTTTAGAACACCTACTCATTCAAGGGTTTTTCTTTATTTTTACTGTTTCCTACATTGTAGAATAATAGTGAAGCCATCGAAAGTATGAAATAACACATATGGAATCATGTAGCAACCAAAAAAGTGTTAAACAAATCAAATTATATTTTATATTTGGGTTTCTTCAAATAGCCTTGATGACACTGTCGCATATTCCAATGCTTCTTTGACAAAAGGTTAAGATCAAATATAAATGTTCAATTCCATACCAAAGTACAAACAAGGGGAATGTGTAACACTATCATTTATTCAGCAGAAATAACAACGAGTGTCTAGTTTCTGACAATTTGAGGGCAGTTACATTTTGCTCCTCTCATCCCAAAATGTATCGATTTGTCAGCATTCACGGTAGGCAAGGCTGCTTTAAAACATTGAAAGAAATATATTCTTCTTGGAAAATTCCATGTGTTGTGGTGCTTGACGGTAATGTTCCGTCCATCAAGGGCTTTTACTACATTTACATTTACGTCATTTAGCAGACGCTCTTATCCAGAGCGACTTACACATTGGGCTACATTGTTGTTGGGTTTTCAACAATATGGGCCTAGTCCAGACTTAAAAAGCAGTCTCTATGGCTATTCGCCATTAAAATAATTCTGATTCCAGGACTTAATCTGTCTCTGGGAAACCGGCCCTATATGTTTCATTCCTTGAACAACGTTAATTATTTTTCCTTTTTAAGGCACATACTACCTATTAGCTGGCAGCTCCTTAGGACAAGGCTAACGTTAATGCTAAACCTATTCTCAGAAAACACAGAAAGTTGCTTTCAATAAACTAAACAGACATGTCGTACAGTCTTCAGTCGGCTGCTTCTAGGCTAGTCGCTAATGCATTTAAACAGTGTTAGAGTCAGACGCTCCGTATTTCATTCTGTTCATTGCTAATCTGGCTTTCGCATTGCTAAAAAGCTAAACTCTGAATAAAATACATAGGAAAAATGTCAAATACATGTGAAACATAAAAAAATGTGCCAAATAATAAATGTCCATACAAATGTATGTATTACAAATAAATTTACAAATGTATGTCACGCATTAAAATACATTATTTGGAGATTGTTTTGTTCCACATACAGTGCATTCGGAAAGTATTTAGACCCCTTAACTTTTTCCACATTTTGTTAACGTTCCAGCTTTATTTTAAAATTGATTAAACTGTTTTTCCCCTCTTCAACCTACACACAATACCCCATAATAACAAAGCAAAAACAGGTTTTTAGAAATATTAGCAAATGTATAAAAATAAAAAAAACGCTACAAGCTTGGCACACCTGTATTTGGGGAGTTTCTCCCATTCTTCTCTGCAGATCCTCTCAAGTTTTGTCAGGTTGGATGGGGAGCGTCGCTGCACAGCTATTTTCAGGTCTCACCAGAGATGTTCGATCGGGTTCAAGTCCGGGCTCTGGCTGGGCCATTCAAGGACATTCAGAGACTTGTCCCGAAGCCACTCCTGCATTGTCTTGGCTGTGTGCTTAGCGTCGTTGTCCTGTTGGAAGCTGAATCTTCACCCCAGTCTGAGTGCTCTGGAGTAGGTTTTCATCAAGGATCTCTCTGTACTTTGCTCCGTTCATCTTTGCCTCGATCCTGACTAGTCTTCCAGTCCCTGCCGCTGAAAAACATCCCCACATCATGATGCTGCCACTACCGTGCTTCACCGTAGGGATGGTGCCAGGCAGTGAAGGCCGCTGAGGGGAGGATGGCTCACAATAATGGCTGGAACGGAGTGAATGGAATTGCAAAAAACACATGGAAAGGTTCTTCCATCTCCACAGAGTGACCATTGGGTTCTTGGTCACCTCCCTGACAAAGTCCCTTCTCCCCCGATTGCTCAGTTTGGCCGGGCGGCCAGCTCTAGGAAGAGTCTTGGCGGTTCCAAACTTCTTCCATTTAAGAATGATGGAGGCCACTGTGTTCTTGGGGACCTTCAATGCTGCAGAAATGTTTTGCTACACTTCCCCAGATCTGTGCCTCGACACAATCCTGTCTCAGGGGCTCTACGGACAATCCCTTCGACCTCATAGCTTGGTTTTTGCTCTGACATGCACTGTCAACTGTGGACCCTTAGATAGACAGGTGTGTGCTTTACCAAATCATGTCCAATCAATTGAATTTACCAATCAAGTTGTAGAAACATCTCAAGGATGATCATTTTCGAATCTTCGAGTCTCATAGCAAAGGGTCTGAATACTTATGTAAATAAGGTATTTCTGTATTTATTTTTTTATAACTTTGCACAAAAATCTAAAAACCTGTTTTCGCTTTGTCTTAATGTATTGTGTGTAGATTAATGACGATAAAAATGAATTCAATCCATTTGAAATTAAGGCTGTAATGTAACAAAATGTGGAAAAAGTAAATGGGTCTGAATACTTTCCGAATGCACTATATATCCTAAATGCATTCCCTCAATGTTCTTTGGAATGCACTCAAGGGACACATTAGCTGACCAACCAATAGAAAGGCCTTTCTTGGTTAGGGTTGAATAATTTAAGTAATTGGGTTCAAATACTATTTGAAATCATTCCAAATACTTTATCTGTGCTTGATTGAGCTTGTCTGTTGCAATAGAACAAATAGAAAAGTCTCAAACATGTAAAGCCCGCCCACCTGGCACTCCTGGCACGCTAAGGGCTCAGACGCAACAATAGTTTTTGCTGGCGGAGAGTATTTAGCACCTCTGAACAGAGTGTGTGCAAGCCTTAAAGCAAATGCTCAAAGTATTTGAAAGATTTGAAATATTATTTGAACCCAAGCTTGCCTGCCATATAAATGCATAAAACCAAACACAAACAAAAATTTGACCTTTGACCCTTTTACCTGTTCAGTGATCCAGCCCATGTGTTTGACCTCCAGGCCCGCCTGCATGGCCCTCAACTCATCCCTGACGCGGGGAACCAGGCCCAAGACCCCTACCTGGATGGCGTTGTACCAGGACTGGGCCATGATGGGGTCCTTGGCCCTCAGGAACACTGAGCTCTTTCTGCTGGACGAGATCACCTCAAAGTACCTGTGTGAAGGGGAGAGGACAGAGGGAGAAAGAGAGGGGACAGAAAGAGAGGGGGACAAAAAGAAAGAAATGGGGGAGGAGAGAGAGGGGAGAGTGAGAGACGGGCGAAATAAAAGAGGTAAGAAGAGAAAGGGGGGAGACGAACACAAGACATCAGTATTCGCTGTGGTCAGGTCCCTTGTGAATACACTAAGATCCACATTTTGATGACCCTTGAAGTTGAGGAGGGTCAATTAGCTATCCTCCTGTGACAAATTAATTTACATACTATTAAAGGAAAATATTCTCATCCCCTTTACCTCTGGACAAAGTAGTCATGTTAACTTGACATGAGGTGATTCTAACCTAAACATAGTTTGTCGGGTATTTGTCATTCAAGGTCTTTCATACTTTTCAAACACTAGCCCCCTGGAATGCTCCACAATGTATTAACATTGACCGAAACGTTGGTTTGAGCCCCAATAAAGCTCATTGTGGAGAATACAAGAGTGTCCAACACCAGTGTGCTTCTTTTTAACTGAATTTTTTCCTACCAAAGGTGAGATATAAAGAGAAATGCAGTAGGACACACACACACTAGCGCTCCACTACATACCTTTAACTAAGCTTAGTAAAACAAAGCTTCAATCCTTTTCATCAGGTCATAGGCTACTAAAAGTCAAACCAAAGGGGACAGCAGACGGAGCTCAGAACTTGCTGTGAAAAAGGAGATGAAACAGAGCAGCGCTACTTTGCTTCAGGTGAATATTAAGGAGTAGGGTACTCGTTACCTTCAACGGACCTTCATTTCTATTCCAAAAGGAGTGCCTTGTGGGTCTTTTGACTTGATGAACATCTTACTGAATTCAAGAACCAAGCTATTGTACCTAGTTTCTCTCTCTAACTCTCTCTCTCTCATCATGGAACTCAGTTCCCCATTAGCCTGTGCCAAGTCCGCAACAACGGAATGTTCCGGTTTTCAGGGACCGGTTTTCACCCGCAGTACCTGTTCTCTGTGTCCGGGGGGCACTGTTTCCTAGTCACCTGGCACATTTTCAGCGATATGGTCCTGGCCTCCTTCAGCTCGGCAGGGGCGTGTGCGCCTTTCTGTGATGCGGCAGGGGGGGAGTCCCAGGGTAAGGGTGCGCCTGGGGAGGTGTTCTTAAAAAAGGCCGACATCTCCTTGATGTATTTCACTGAGAGGAAAAAAGAGAATTTGTATTAAGGGGGATTAATATTGAGAGGGAAAAGGAAGGTGTCATATCAGGTGAATTGCAAGCCGTAAGAACAATTATTTGGATTTTTGGGTTTCCCAGACACAGATTAAGCCTAGTCTTGGACTGAAAAAGCATACTCAATGGAGGATTTTAATTGAAATAGATTTTTAGTCCACAACTAAGCTTAAACTCAGTTAAAAAACAATTGAGGGTCGGTTTCCCAGACACAGGTTAAGCCTACTACTAGACTAAAAATATCCAATGAGAATGCTTTTTGGTTCCGAACTACGCCTTATCAGTGTCCGGGAAACCGGCCCTCAGTGTTTAGCTGATGGAGTTTGCAAGAGAAGGTTAATTATCCAAATTAAGTTGGAGTTTGAACTATAGCCTTGGCTCCTATCAATGTTGTGAATTTCATGAGAGAGTATTCGCTTTCACTGTTGTGACCAAATCCTGATCCTCTGCTCGCCTTGCCTGTCGTGCAAGCACCCGTTCTCTGTCTTACACATGCTTCTTACATATGGCCTATGCCCACACAGACGCACCACAGCCAGCCTGCTCATTCACTCACCAGACACACACACTCACATGGCAACCGCACATACGCACAAACACACATCCATGCATTCAAGCCCACGCACATGCACTCATATGCACGTGCACATACGTGCATGCTCAAACACACAAACACACACACAGCCTCCTCCTCCTCCAGAGTGGTGGTGGTTCTGCTGCCCACTAGGCTGTGGTATGGGGAGCCAGTGCAGGCTGGGGTATAAATAGACCAGAGGACGGGAGAGAGGGACCAGAAGGGTACGACTCAGGTTTCACTTGGGAGGTGTGAAGTGGTCCTCTCTCAGGGGACAAACAGGGGCTTCCTCTGACCCCAACAGTCAGTCAGTCAGTTAGACTCTCCGAGACCTACCAAAGAGTCAGAGTAAGCAGTATGCTCCAGTGTTTTCCATAAGCGCCGTCCGTCGGCTAAATAGCCGATAACAGACTCTGTAAGCCGGCTACATTTTCCACTTCCTAAATTAAGTAGGTTTCTTTTCATTTAAAAGTTTAAATTCGCTTGTCATAAAAGACAGTTTAGCTTTCTCCAGCTAGAATGAACAATATGCATCTTCTAGTGATCTATTGATAGGACAGGCGCCTGTCAGTCACAAAGCGAGCAATGAAAGGGAAAGATTGCTGGTTTCTCAGTCTGCTGCATGTCCCGCCTCTCGGTACATGTGTTATTTTTGGGAGCTGTGGTTGGCTGCAGTTAACAAAAAAATTCACGGAGGAGGGAGAGCATGATGCTTATTCATCGTCTCCTGTGAGTGAATTTACGCATCCCATGTAATGTACTGTAAGTAATAAAGATGAGTTGAAACCCACTTAATTATTGTTTTGTGGCACATTCATTTATTTTTACCTTTATTTAACTAGGCAAGTCAGTTAAGGACAAATTCTTATTTACAATGACTGCCTAGAAACAGTGAGTTAACTGCCTTGTTCAGGGGCAGAACGACAGATTTTTACCTTGTCTGCTCGGGGATTCAATCTAGCAACCTTTCGGTTACTGGCCCAACGCTCTAACCACTAGGCTACCTGCTGCCTTCTTTCAAGTGTTTCATAGGCCTATACAGTCACGGAGGCGGGGCGCATAGGCTATTTACTGTGCTTTGATTGACAACTGAACAGCAAGTGTTGACTAATTTATAAAAGGTGTCAAACTGACTGAATAAAGTAAATCTCCTTTATCCCTTTGCTATTTCCAGGCTGTATCAAAACCCACCGTGATTGGGAGTCCCATAGGGCGGTGCACAATTGGCCCAGCGTCATCCTGGTTAGGGTTTGGCCAGGGTAGGCCATCATTATAAATAAGAATTTGTTCTTACTGACTTGCCTAGTTAAATAAAGGTTAAATAAAAAAGTACTTAAAGATAGTTATATGTCCATGGTATCACATCGGGACAAGTAAACCAAAGATCTTATTTCTATTTTCCTAGGATTAGGGAAAAAGGAAACCGCACACTGCTCTTGATAGTATCACTGATCTTTAATAAGCTTTACGTATCAGCCTCATGACCTTCGTCAGAGCTTTTGATTTTCCTAGGATTCAAAGCCCATATCGAGACTTGTCTTTGACCGCTGAAGACACTCATCAATGTAGCCTAGTGATGGTTTCATTTGGCTCCCTAATTTGCATACTGGTAGGGTACTACTGCTTTTTGCCGATTATCTGCAGATAAATTATGAAAACACTCGATAAAGATTTTGAATCCTCAATGCAGGCACAATAGGTGGTGGAGAGAGAGCCTCATTCTGGTCCAAAATATGATAAAATAAATCAGATTGAAGATTATAAAAGCTAATGTCATCATACTAATACGGTATTATAAAATGTATTGCTATAGGACTACTGATTTGATTAAAGTGTCGACAATGGAGTAGTCAACAGCTGCTTTCTGTGTAGTAAAGGCCATGTTTAACACCTGCTTCATTATTCAATCATAGCTGTAGGTTTATTCATTGTTGCCTGACTTTGTATAAAAGTAAGGGTGCACAATCTGGTGGGGGTCCTCCTTCATTTAAAAAAATAATAACTGCAATTCTACGTTGTTTCTCAACAGGGAATCCATGTTTACTTGACAGAACACAACCTTTTTTCTTAGGTTTTTGCCACAATAAAATAGTGGACTAGACTAGTTTTTCAGACTAGATTACTAATCTATCGCCTTCCGTCAAAGTTCCACCCACAGTGATTGATTGACAGGTCTGAAACCATAGCAACTCTGACTTACAAACATCCTGCTCCCTCCCCTGACAATCCCTCCCACAGTGATTGATTGACAGGCCAAACTGTTAAAGGGATAGTTCACCCAAATTACAAAATGGCACACTGGTATCCTTACCCTGAGTGTCCACTGCAGCAGAGCCAGTAAAATAAATCATTTGAAGATCAAACATCATTGTGGCAATTCATATCTTCCAGTAAAACTGTAAATATGACTTTAATCTCAAGAGAAGGCAGGTTTAACATAAAAAATGTTTCTCTTAGAAAATAGTCATTTGCATATAGGTCTAGACAATATCCAAAACAACTAACAACACACTGAATTCATACATTTTCAATCATTTTAATTGCAGTCATGTCTTTCTACTCAATACCACAACTCATTTTACCAATCTGGCAGGTAAAGTCGTTAAAGTCTTCAATAAATTCGCTGTGTATTTCGGAGGGAATCAGGGTATTAGAATGTACCAGAGGCCACCAAAATAGAGCTTGTTCTGCAAAACAAACTCTGACCTACACACACACACACACACACACACCGGACAGCCCACCAGTGTTTCAAGCCTCGATGACTCCTGGATACTTTGCTTCTATCATGCTTCTAATTGCCTGCCTAGAGTTTAGCCTAGCTTCCCATTTGTAAAGTAGCTTAGCCGTGTGTAGAGTTCTGACAGGGAAAAGCTATATTCCCTACAGTGAGCCTTCGATCCCATAGAAAATACGGTTGACACTGCATGTCAGAGCAAAAACCAAGCCATGAGGTTGAAGGAATTGTCCGTAGAGCTCCAGGACAGGATTGTGTCGAGGCACAAATCTGGGGAATTGGACCCAAAAATGTGTGCAGCATTGAAGGTCCCCAAGAAGACAGTGGCCTTCAACATTTTTAAATGGAAGAAGTTTGGAACCACCAACACACCAACACTCCACCAATCAGACCTTTATGGTAGTGGCCAGATGGAAGCCTCTCCTCCGTAAAAGGCCCATGACAGCCCGCTTGGAGTTTGCCAAAAGGCACCTAAAGGACTCTGACAATGAGAAACAAGAATCTCTGGTCTGATGAAACCAAGATTGAACTCTCTTCATTTTCATTTCATTTTAGTAATTTAGCAGACGCTCTTATCCAGAGCGACTTACAGTAGTGAATGCATACATTTCATACATTTTTTTCCCGTACTGGTCCCCCGTGGAAATCGTACCCACAACCCTGGCGTTGCAAACACCATGCTCTACCAACTGAGCCACACGGGACCTACAGCATCATCCTGTGGGGATGTGTTTCAGCGGCAGGGGCTGGGAAACTAGTCAGGATCGAGGCAAAGATGAACAGAGCAAAGTACAGAGAGATCCTTGATGAAAATCTGCTCCAGAGTGCTCAAGACCTCAGACTGAAGCGAAGGTTCACCTTCCAACAGGACAACAACCCTAAGCACACAGCCAACACAACACAGGAGTGGCTTTGGGAGAACTCTGAATGTCCTTGAGCAGCCCAGCCAGAGCACCTGAAAATAGCTGTGCAGTGAAGCTCCACTTCCAACCTGACAGAGCCTGAGAGTTCTACAGAGAATAATGGGAGAAATTCCCCAAATACTGGTGTGCCAAGCTTGTGGCGTTGTACCCAAGAAGACTCGAGGCTGTAATCGCTGCCAAAGGTGCTTCAACAAAGTACTGAGTAAAGGGTCTGAACCCAATGTAAATGTGATATTTCTGTTTATTATTTTTAATACATTTGCAAAAATGTCTGAAATTCTCTTTTCGCTTTGTCATTATGGGGTATTGTGTGTAGATTGATTAGGGGGAAAACTATTTAATACATTTTAGAATAAGGCTGTAACTAGTGATGCACCAATATGACATTTTTGTCCGATACCTATATTCGATATTTTCCTTTCCTAAAAAAACAATACCGATAGAGATAATCAATATTTAAAAAAATTGCAGCCTTTTAAGCATTCTAGTACAGTTAAATAGTTAACACACACACATGGACGCAGTGGTCTAAGGCACTGCATCTCAGTGCAAGAGGCGTCACTACAGTCCCTGGTTCGAATCAAGACTGTATCACATCCGGACGTGATTGGGAGTCCCATAGGGCGGTGCACAATTGGCCCAGCGTCGTCCGGCTATGGCCTGGGTAGTCTGTCATTGTAAATAACACACACACACACACACACACACACTGACCAAAAAGTTATTTTGTTGACATTTACGTGTGTCCCCATTACCAGTAAAACATAATCAAAACCTATTTCCTTCACTTACTTGCTGTGCTCTTTTGTTGTTCATTTATTCAGTCATTTCACTCTCAACCAGAATTTCTCATACTATGGAATGCCGTTTGGGTCTTTGCGTGTCAAATAACACTATCAGGACCTGAATATGACTGCACGTCACATAATAATATAACACGTTCATAAATGTACGTTGTTATTACACATTGATTACACTATCACTCGTATTTCATATGTCACAACGGTTCATCGATACGTATGCTATGATGCTGGTAAAGTTGTTTCGCGCACCTACAATGCTGGTCATAAAGCTAGCTAGCTCATGGATGCAAACAATGTTCTTGCCCAAAAACATAGCATAACGACATAATCTGTTTCAATAGCTATAGTTAGCTAGCTAACTATATAGCTAGGTGTCATCATCTAAAATAACCCTAATTTATAAGACAGTTCTTATTTGATTAATGGTGGTCACACCTATCTATGTGAAGCTAGCTACAATAAGGATTAGCCACAATAGTGGACTTTGCCTTTAAAATAAAAGTAGTAGGATTATGCCATAATCGAATGCTAAACGAGGTTGAAATGTTAAATAAAATCAACAAAAGACAATAATTTGTTAGTTTGACAAAAATCAGTTGAAATCACACTGTTATTACATTTTTTTATTTTTTTTTTTTTACATTTTAGCAGACGCTCTTATCCAGAGTGACTTACAGTAGTGAATGCATACATTTCATACAATTTCATACATTTTTTTTGTTGCAAACACCATGCTCTACCAACTGAGCTACAGGGAACTGGATGTACTATACTTTAGAATTGCATTGGGGGCATACTTATTTTATTGTACAGCCTTACCTATGGATTGTGGATCAATGACATGGGGTATCAGTCTACTCAGTGACACCCATAGAACATTAACGTCGTAGCTCTTATTGCGGGACTCTGAAAGAACTGTGAATTGAGGCCCATTTATTGTCAACATATGTGTATTGAACACTATTCCCGAGGAAAAACAATACTGCGTGTCACGCCTGCTCCCGCTCCCCCTCCCTGGTGCTCGAAGGCGCCAGGCTCCCCAGCATTACGCACACCTGCCTTTCCCCATCACGCGCATCAGCATATTATTGGACTCACTTGGACTCAATCACCTATTAATTACCTCCCCTATTATGTGATTTCACATAGTCACAGTCCCGCGATAAGAGCAACAATGCTAATATTTGCGCAAACTCTTCACAGTTGTGTTCTGTGGGTGTCACCGAGTAGACTGACCCCATTTTATTGCTTCACATTTCAACCTTGTTTAACATTATCTAGTCTCTTTTGGAAGAAGCTAGCTAGCTAACGAATAACAACAAAGAATATCTAGTTAACAGAAGAAAAGAAAGAGAAAATCAGGACAGAAGAAAAAGGATATCAAAGTGAAACAGTTCTCTAAAGACACAAGAGACAATAATACATTTTGAAAAGAAGGTTGACGATATCCGATCCTCGTTTGCTAAGTCAAACGACACCGCTGGTCCTGCTCACACTGCCCTACCCTGTGCTTTGACCTCTTTCTCCCCTCTCTCTCCAGATGAAATCTCGCGTCTTGTGACGGCCGGCCGCCCAACAACCTGCCCACTTGACCCTATCCCCTCCTCTCTTCTCCAGACCATTTCCGGAGACCTTCTCCCCTACCTCACCTCGCTCATCAACTCATCCTTGACCGCTGGCTACGTCCCTTCCGTCTTCAAGAGAGCGAGAGTTGCACCCCTTCTGAAAAAACCTACACTCGATCCCTCCGATGTCAACAACTACAGACCAGTATCCCTTCTTTCTTTTCTCTCCAAAACTCTTGAACGTGCTGTCCTTGGCCAGCTCTCCTGCTATCTCTCTCAGAATGACCTTCTTGATCCTAATCAGTCAGGTTTCAAGACTGGGCATTCAACTGAGACTGCTCTTCTCTGTGTCACGGAGGCTCTCCGCACTGCTAAAGCTAACTCTCTCTCCTCTGCTCTCATCCTTCTAGACCTATCTGCTGCCTTTGATACTGTGAACCATCAGATCCTCCTCTCCACCCTCTCCGAGTTGGGCATCTCCGGCGCGGCCCACGCTTGGATTGCGTCCTACCTGACAGGTCGCTCCTACCAGGTGGCGTGGCGAGATGTACCAAGCTAAAGCTAGTTACCCCAGAAATTGCGGTCGAACGAATAATGCTTTATTACCAATGCGTTATTGTAAACACATCGTTCATGGCCGGTGTTTGCAGACTTTTTTTGTACAGCTTTGACAGTGCTACTGATAGTAGTGGTGGCGCTTGGCTTGCACATGCAAATTCAGAACACACAACATTCTATAATCTAACTGTGTTATTTGACTCGTCAAATAGTGTTATTTGACATGTATATTTTTTGAAAACACCCAAACGTCGTTCCATAGTATGTCGTGAAGCTAATAGCAGTGACACTATTACTGTGTAACTCCGGTAGGGCAACATGTGTACCGGTGCTCGACCAGTCGGCGAAAGTCAACATCACCCACGACAGAGAACGCTTGATTGTCAAGTGCAATGAATTCCATTATTTTGGCGTTAATGAATTTCGCCTTTGAGTTGTCTCGCTTAAATTTTCTTATTCTTTTAAATGACTGCTCGACTGCTCGATCCACACAGCAGACATTGTGGGCTAGGTTAGGAATGCTGTGTTGCACGTGTAGTGCAACATTTTACGTGGCGTCATTACGTCATGTATCTACGTTATATAGGTATGCACGTTGGCTTTGACATCGGTTTTGCACATCGGCATTAACCTCACTAGGGGGTATGGGACACCTGGCCAACATCCGGTGAAATTGCAAAGCGCCAAATTCAAAAACAGAAATACTCATTATAAAAATGTATGAAACATACAAGTGTAATACATGGGTTAAAAGACAAACTTCTTGTTAATCCAACCATGGTGTCAGATTTCAAAAAGGCTTTACGGCGAAAGCATACCATGCAATTATCTGAGAACAGCGCCTAGCAGACAAATCATTACAAACAGTAACAAGCCAAGTAGAGGTGTTACACAAGTCAGAAATAGTGATAAAATTAATCACTTACCTTTGATGATCTTCATATGTTTGCACTCACAAGACTCCCATTTACTCAATAAATGTTTGTTTTGTTCGATAAAGTCCATGTTTATATCCAAAAACCTCTGTTTTGTTAGCGCGTTTTGTTTAATAATCCACTGTCTCAAACAACATCCGGTGAAATTGCAGAGCGTGAAACTCAACAAAACAGAAATTCTCATAATAAACATACATAAAAGATACAAATGTTATACACCAGCTTAAAGATAAACTTCTTGTTAATCCAACCGCTGTGTCAGATTTCAAAAAGGCTTTACGGCGAAAGCAAACCATGCGATTATCTGAGAACAGCGCCCAGCAGACAAATCATTACAAACAGTTAGCAGCCAAGAAGAGGAGTAACAAATGTCAGAAATAGCGATAAAATGTATCACTTACCTTTGATGATATTCATATGGTTGCACTCCAAAGACTCCATGTTACAAAATAAATGTTTGTTTTGTTCGATAATGTCCCTCTTTATGTCCAAAAACCTCCGTTTTGTTGGTGCGTTTTGTTCAGCAATCCATTGGAACAAAGCGCGGTCACAACAGACATACGAAAAATAAAAAAAAGTACAATAAAAGTTTGTAGAAACATGTCAAACGATGTTTAAAATCAGTCCTCAGGTTGTTTTTGTCATAAATAATAAATAATATTTCAACCGGACAAAAGCTTCGTCAATAGAAAAGGAGAAACAAGAAAGGCACGCTCCCGATTGTGCGCTGGACTCATGTCTGGAAATTTCCACTGTCCACTCATTGAAAGCGCTGTATCTCCCTCATTTTTCAGAGTAAAAGCCTGAAACAATGCCTAAAGACTAGTCACATGTAGAAGAAGCCATAGAGATCGTGAACTGGGTCCTAAGTCTTTGTATGGTGGATAGGCTTTCAATGGAAAAAAACAGCCTTTCAAAATAATAGTACTTTCTGGATGGATTTCCCGCAGGTTTTCGCCTGCCATATCAGTTCTGTTATACTCACAGACATTATTTTAACAGTTTTGGAAACTGTAGAGTGTTTTCTATCCAAATCTACCAATTATATGCATATCCTAGCTTCTGGGCCTGAGTATCAGGCAGTTTACTTTGGGCACGCTTTCATCCAAAATTCAGAATGCTGCCCCCTACCCTAGTGAAGTTAAACTAGACATCAGGCCGATACCTATGTTTGCTGTAACGTAACAAAATGTGGAAAAGGTTTGGTGCAGGGTAGAGTACCGGGTGGGAGCCGGCTAGTAACTAAGTTCAGGGCAGGGTACTGGGCGGAGGCTGGCTAGTGGTGACTATTTAACTGTCTGATGACCTGGAGATATATTTTTTCTGTCTTTTTTTTCAGTCTCTAAGTTGTGCCAAGAGCACACTTTCTTTTGGGACAAGCTATGTTTTCAAAACTGTTATGTTCACATGAATTCTGATTATTTCCAGGGATACACAACATCCTGAAATATATGTACATCTTTGTTAGATATAATACTATATTTCCCTTGACAGAGTGATGCTGAATGTAAAAAATTGCTAAATTTACCCCACTCTCCCTGTTACAGAATCCCCCTTCCGAGGGCGCTGTGGAACTCATTTCCAGCATGTATTGTTGTTTATGTCTGGCTGGAGCCGCGCCATCTGACTCTCACCCATCCTCACACTTTCTCCTCCTCACGTGAGAGATCGATATGCCTCCAGCTCATGGCTTCAGCCAATCGGACAATAGCCATGTGTCTCACCCCTGTGCACGCTCTAGCCATGCAGTCTCTCCAGGTTCTGATTGGCTAGCCAGCCTAACCCACACTCTCCACGGTAGTAAATATTGCCGTACCTGAACAGTGTTATTCCTGTCTGTGAGTATGGGAGGACATACGTATGTGCATGGAATGCGTGAACACAGAAACCATACCTGTGTACATACCAATGTACATACCCATGTTCATCTTCTCCTGTGTGTGATTAAAGTTCCTGTGTGTGTTAACTCTTTGGGCTGCTTTAATTCCCCTCTAACCGGGGGCGGTGTCAGTGAGTCACAAACCAGTAAAATATGTAGAGCCGGGTCACTCTTTCACTCCCCTGCATGAGACAGATGGCTTTGTATTTTCAGAAGTTTCTTCAGGTAGCTTATATACTGTATAACCATTGGTGTTGGTAGATGGTGCATTGTAGGTAATGAGTGAATGGACTTGGATGATAAATTAAAAGTAGGTAGGCTTACAAATGTTTGGATAAATTCCCATTATCCAAAGACTAGGAGCGTGCGAGATTCATTGGTATTTTCCAGATTAATAGTACTAGGTATTTTCTATTTCCCTACATCACTAATCGGAGCCAATGGAAAGGGAAGGGAGGAGGCCACCGCTGAATAGCTTGGCCCTGTAGAGAGTAAGAGAATGCTGGGGTGGAAAATACGACTAAGCTCGATTCAACCAGAGGCAAATGATGTTTAACAGAATCCAAATGTTTCCATGAATACCAGTGGCGGCCACATTCAATGTAGGGCTAAATTTAGCTGAAACAGCACTGTTATTACTTTAGCTTATCTGGCAGGCCACGAAAGTAGTTCTATGTGTGCGTGTGTGGAGTTTCTTTGCTCCAATTGCAGAATCTCCCGCTAAGCTTTTCTTTGGGAGTCTTTACATTGAACTCACAAATCCCGACTATACATTTCCTACCCAATTCAGTTAGACTCTATTCACTTAACTCGGGGCGTTTTCCTAAAGCGTTCGCTAAATCGCCAGACGGGCCAAAAAAGAGATCACAGCAGTCGCCACTTAAATTGTCAAAAAACTCAAAAAGATGGGGTAAATGGAAACATATTTAACAAATCCCCCTTTGGTGTTATTATCGGGGGGAGATGGGCTATGGTGGTAAACCATGTCACGCACACTTTTGGGTCCACATCACAATGCTTGTCCACTGGTGACCGGGGGGGTACACTGCCGTAGTCAGTCAGCATGGTGG
This sequence comes from Salmo salar, assembly GCF_965601325.2. Classification (NCBI taxonomy): domain Eukaryota; kingdom Metazoa; phylum Chordata; class Actinopteri; order Salmoniformes; family Salmonidae; genus Salmo; species Salmo salar. Next base: position 47,768,389 of record NC_138302.1, on the reverse strand, counting down.
ACCAGGTTGGTCCCGCTTTAAATGACATGCAGCTTATAAAGGCTTCATAAAGCCTTCATAAACACTACATAAATGTGTCACTATAACCATATGTCATGCTCTATAAAAGGTTCATAAATGTAGCATATCTGTGTGACATAACCACCAATGTCAAATGTGACATAACCCACTACGTCAACTATGACATAAACCTATATTTTATAAAGGGCGGCATATGCAATGCTTAATAAAGGCCTTATAAATCATATTAAATTGAGGCTTCACAAAGCATTTATAACCTTGTCACGCATCTTGGTAGAGCATTGCAATGCCATGATAGTGGGTTCTATTCCCCGGACCACCCATATGTAAAAATGTATGCACGCATGACTATAAGTCGCTTTGGACAAAAGCGTCTACTAAATTGTATATATTATATTACTCTAAAACATTTCTAGGATGGCCCAATCTCTTTCCGTCTTGGGTGCATAACCAATATTGAACCTGTCCTCAACTGTCCCCAAAATGCTGTACTGCAGGATGACAAACACATTAAAAATGCAGTCATGCACAGCCAAAAACGTTGGTAGGGCCTTTCAAAATCATTTATATTTTGGCCCAATTTAAAAAATGTAAAAAATTATTCTGTTTTCTCGGTTTTGTTTCTCCAGGTTTTGGATTTTTCCCGTTTGTTTCACACTACTTTATAGAAAATCAACAAAATTAGATTTTCTGAGTTCACAACAATGCTTAAGTCACATCAGTGGACGACTTTTGAGGTCTATGAAAAATCTAAGAAACTTTGATTATTGAGTGTAGTTGCCCTTTAATTCAGTGCACTGTTGTTTGGTTAGCAGTGTTTCTGTAGCGCAGTATAGGCCCGTGATGAGTTTGCAAATCAAATGCCCACTTGTGGTGCCACTGGACAGCGAAAAATGTGTAAATTAGCCTTTATCTATTGTAATTTAAATTAGTTTGTAGAAGTTAACTGTTGAGTTAGATTACATAGCTACCTCAATCGTTATTTCAAATCATTTCAGTGATTTCACAACAATTGCTAGCTAGCAGGCTCAGCTAAAAAAAAAAACCGTAACACTTTACTTGACACCCAGCATCATAACCATGACATAATATGTTGTAACACTGTCATGACCCATATATTTACACCCGTTGTGACATTTTGTGTTATTTTTTTGGCTGGTTATGACACCTACATAAGAGTGTCAAAACCCAGATTTATGTTTTTTCCCTGCCAAGAAGTTTCCTTTCATTAGATTTTTTTTCTTCTTAAGTCCTCTGTTGTTGTAATGAATTCCTTACAGTCATATTTTAAATAACTTGTACAAAATACACTTTATGACACTGTCATAAAGTCTTATCACCATCCTGTGTCACTTTACTTGGACTAAGAAAATGCGCTTTATGACACTGTCAGGAAGCATTATGACAATCATAATCATATAAGACAGATAGGCCTGTCACGTACATGCCTTTATGTCAGTCATCAGTCAATAAAAGGGTGTCTTGGTCTGCTCCTGAAATTTTCTCTTGCATTCATCCCAGTCATCAGAAACTGAGCACTAGGGTAGGTGCAATTACAATCATAATTTAATATGGTCAATTTCAGAAAATGTAATATAACAAACATACCAGTAGGCTATGGTGAAATTGAATGTTTTGCCTTGTGTGGTATGTTTTGACACTTTTATATAGGTGTCATAAACAGTCATATAATAACTACCATGGTAGTGTTTGTGGGTTTTTACACTCTTATTTACACTCTTTTACACCCATAAAATAACGCAATATATGTCACAACAGGTATAAATATACAGCATGTGTCATGACAGTGTTATGACAGGTTATGACAAGCTATGTCAGCTGTTATGACATATTATGACCCTTTCATAACGTGTTATGATACTGGGTGTATGGCCATTTTGGCCATACGCTGGTGTAACAGTATAGCTTCCGTCCCTCTCCTTGCCCCAACCTGGGCTTGAACCAGGGACCCTCTGCACACATCAACAACTGACACCCACGAAGCATCGTTATCCATCGCGCCACAAAAGCCGCGGCCCTTGCAGAGCAAGGGGAGTAACTACTTCAGATCTCAGAGCGAGTGACGTCACCCAATTGAAACGCTATTAGCGCGCACCACCGCTAACTAACTAGCCATTTCACATCGGTTACACTCACCCCCCTTTTGACCTCCTCCTTTTCCGTAGCAACCAGTGATCTGGGTCAACAGCATCAATGTAACAGTTTACCTTCCGTCCCTGTCCTCGCCCCAACCTGGGCTTGAACCAGGGACCCTCTGCGCACATCAACAACTGACACCCCATGAAGCATTGTTACCCATAGTGCCTTGCAGAGCAAGGGGAACAACTACTTCAGGTCTCAGACCGAGTGACGTCACCCGATTGAAACGCTATTAGCGCGCACCACCGCTAACTAACTAGCCATTTCACATCGGTTACACTGGGTGTATGGCCAAAATATAATAAAATAAATAAAATATCATGGATTTTATCAAATTTTGGACGGTATGACGGTATTTTATGTTTTTGACTAATAAAAGTTCTAAATTTGCTTTATGAGTAGTGCGTGACCCTAGGGTGGCAACACATATATTCTCAATTATTTCAATGGGTCTTTCTCCATTCTGATTGTTTAATAAGGTTCAATTCAACTTCAACCTAAAATAATTTCCAGCATTTCCATCAAGTTCTGCATTTCCTGCACTCGTTTGAGATCATTTCCACACTGCCATGATATGGGCAAAAATACTAGACCTTATTTTTAACCAAATGTTGCAATTGCGATTTAGATCAAAACACTTGGGTGAACTTTTGGAATCATGGAAATAGAATGTTTATTATAATTCCATAGTTATAATATAAATAATAGTGGGCACTTTGAATACAGTGTTGTCTGACATGACAATGAATGAAAATGCCATGGACGAGTTATTGTGACAGATTAGGAACCAAAGTGATGTTCCGTGTTTCCTAGGGGACCCTATAATCTTTGGCTACATTAAATCTTTATTCATTTTGCTAACATACTCATGCTTCGCCTATTCCTCTTTGATTTAGCAGATACCGTTGCACAAACAACATGCTGATTTAGGCCTCCACCTGCACTGGTATCAAGCAGTATTAGCTAGCTACGTTTGCTCTGACTCAGTACTTTTACTAGCCAGCTAACTAGTGATTAGCATTAGTGGCTAACATGATTTAGCTTATTTTGCAAAGAAAATACAAACTAGCTGTTTGCAGATGTAAGAAACACAAACGAATATTGTAATTATAGAACACTTGTGGATTTATATTAAGATGAAATTGGACACAACATTGTTGTCATCAACATTGTTGCATGTGCTGCATTGACCATGCAGACTGAACAAAAGTGTCTTGTGGTCAAGCAACAACAAATGCGCTCCTTGAGTGACAGGGGGTGGGACTAGGTCTGTGTGGAAAGCGGTGTGGAGAGAGAGAGAGCGGAGCGGGATGACTCAAGTAGCGGAGTAAACTAGAAAAATGGACGTTACACACTGCGTATCACATTTAACAAACCAAACATTCAAATACTGTTATAGAAGGTAAAGTAAGCACAGAAATCCCCTTATCCAGATGGTTTGACAAAGGCATTTCCTCAGACCTGCTAACTTTCTTTGATGTTACTTTTAACTTGAAACCAGTGCTTAATTTGAGCCGGATCCCTCTCTGTTTTGAACAGCTTCGTTCCGGAACCTATTTGGCCGGATCCAAAACCTCTTGTGGCTTGAAAACCAATAGCCATTTTTTTCAATGCAAAATTTCAAATAAATGTGATCAAAGTTCATTCGAGTTGCCTCTGCGTTAATTCTCCTGCCCCTCCCCATCTCTCACAGAACTAGAATGAGATTCCCTTTCTATGATCTCTCTCCCTCTGCTCTGATAGACATGAGCCTGCAACTCATCTCTCCAGCATTGCACTTCATCATTTATTTCTTTATAGAATCATAGCCACGTGACGTGTTCTCGAGGAGCTGCAGCACGCCTGATACATTTTTGTACATTTGCCAAAGTTATAGACTTACTGCTGTCTGTTCAGAAATAAATTAAATAATTCTGAATAGGCTACTACACCACGAGAAAGCCCAACATTTTGCCACAGAGGATAAATAGCTTATTTTAAAATAGCCTAGCTGTGGAGTGTAGCCCAATACCAATGCATAGACTACAGTCGGGGAACGCGCAGCAAATTTGTTAGTGAACAAACAGCATGCAGACAAAACTGGCCTTAAGCAATATTTAAAATAGCCTACAATTGCGGGAAAACCCAGGTTGGAAAGCAAATGGCTCCTGCTGAAAAGAGAAGACTAACCTGTTAACTGTAGGCTACCAACATATTTGATCAACTTCCAAATATTGTTTTTTGGTATGAGCGCATCGGCCATCACCAGCTAGTGAGCTGCGCATCATTGAGTCAGTGAAACTGGAAAGCAATTTTAGTACAAAAATGTCCTTCTCATATTGTAGCATACAATACTGTATGTGTCTCCACACACCTAGACCTAGGCTACTGATGGATTCAAGATAAGGTTGTTTTCATTCATCTCAGATTCTCAGTTTGTCAGTGTCAAAGTAGCCTGTAATGTTGATCATTTGTGGGGTATTATGGTGGTTTTAAGACAACTGGCAACTCTGAAAAAAAACTAGGTCGAATCATGACGTCAGTGATCTTCGGGTCGGAAAGTCGGAGCTCTATAGAGCCCAGAGTTCCCCACTTGGAATTACGAGTTGGATGACCATTCAAAATGTTTTTGCCCTGATTTCCCAGTAGTCTTGACATGAACGCACTGAAGTCGGAAGTCAGAGATTTCCCAGCTCTGAGTTCCCAATTGTTTTGAACGCGGCATTAAAAAAGATTATGCCAAAGTAAAATAGAAGCTCGCATCCGCTACAAGACCATGGTGATTGCCTACGGAGCTGTGAAGGGAACGGCACCTCCATACCTTCAGGCTCTGATCAGGCCCTACACCCAAACAAGGGCACTGCGTTCATCCACCACTGGCCTGCTGGCCCCCCTACCTCTGAGGAAGCACAGTTCCCGCTCAACCCAGTCAAAACTGTTCGCTGCTCTGGCACCCCAATGGTGGAACAAGCTCCCTCACGACGCCAGGACAGCGGAGTCAATCACCACCTTCCGGAGACACCTGAAACCCCACCTCTTTAAGGAATACCTAGGATAGGATAAAGTAATCCTTCTAACCCCCCCCCCCCCCCCCCCCCTTAAAAGATTTAGATGCACTATTGTAAAGTGGTTGTTCCACTGGATATCATAAGGTGAATGCACCATTTTGTAAGTCGCTCTGGATAAGAGCGTCTGCTAAATGACTTAAATGTAAATGTAATGTAAAATTATGTAGAATTGCATGAAATGCCTTTATAAAAGGACAAAAGAAATCCCGGACCCTAGGCTCCAAAAATGTTTGCCCATGTGTGCAACGTTCTGTAAGTGCCTCAACTGCTCTATGCCACTATGCAAATGTGATTATATGCATGCAATGCTTATAATAAAGGTGATTTTTTTTTAGAGCTCCCCAGACCAGCATCCTGCGATATAGAGTCTTTATGTATGTGTTATGAATGACCGAAGGTGTCTCACTTCAAACAAAGTATTACAGGACACTACATAAAGTGTTAATACATTGTTTATAAATGTTCTGCTGATTTATGAAAGTTCTCTCATGATCCACAGGTTACTGTAGGGTGTGAGAGGTATTTAAATGAGTTGATGGACCTGCAAAGCTTGTGTGTGTGTGTGTGTGTGTGTGTGTGTGTGTGTGTGTGTGTGTGTGTGTGTGTGTGTGTGTGTGTGTGTGTGTCAGAGCCAAGGTGATTTGGAGCAGTCCGACCTGAGACTACCGCACCAGGTATTCCTCGTCTGTTCCCATGCTGGAGACCAGGGCTTGATTACAACCTGTTACAATGGTGCCAACATTTTGTGGCTGATCTTTCAGCGGGGGAGTGGATGAATGTGTCAAAGACCTGACTGGGCCCAGCACTGCATGGTATGGCTCATTATAATGTTGGGTCAAAGACCTGACTGGGCCCAGAACCCCACAGAATGGCTTGTTATATTGTTGTGTGTGTGTTTGTGTAATGAGGAACATGTAATTTGGTTCCAGAATAAAGCCACTTTCAATTGCCTTATGTTGAGGGCTTTCATCAAGGTAATTGTTTATTGGTATAACATCATCCCCAGGCTATTGTGCACACAGCACATATAAGCCTGGTATGTCAACCTTTCAAAGTTGGCCTTAGTGGGAGTGACCATAGAATTATATGGGAGTGCCTTACTGAGTAAAGTATTAGTCATCATTCCCCCTGGTCGTCACTAGTTAACACAGCCACAAAGTCATAATTATGGCTGAACCCTGCCCATTTCCACAATTTCTCTTCTTAAAATTAGATTTTAAACCTGACCCTAACTAATGAAGGCCAAGTTTGATGCGTCGGTCCACCAGACCTACCACGCATTTGGGCGGAAGTGTCTGGGAACGAGTTAAGTTGTAATGTGACTAACATGACTTCACTTTGTGCCACAACATGTCACCCTTTATAAAGCACATGTTTATATCACACAGTTATTCCATGTTAATGAACCTTTTATAAAGCATAACATAGGGTTATAGATGCTTTGTAACACATTTATGTAGTGCCTTTATAAGCTGAACGTTATTTAAAGCGGGACCAGTAGGGTCCATTAGTGGTCTGACTTGGCAAACACAACTCTCCGTTACCAAGTCAAAGACAACAATGCTCTGTGGCTGAGCTCCCTGCTTCTTTGTTGCCGTGGGAGCCGCTGGAATTCCGTTTCATTCGCTACACTGTGACTTTTGAAGCATGCTGTAAACTCTATTAGCCAGTGGAATGTCCCTTAACCTCCCACGCAAAATGTCCCTGGCAGACAAAAACAACATAGTACAGTCCCTAATACAGTCCCTGTGCAAATATGAACACCCCAGTGCTACACCAGACACATAGTGCTCGGTTCCCTTTTCTACGTGATTGTGTGTATGTGTAAACAAAAATGTGTCATGGTTGCAGTGAAGACACTTGTTCCAATTGTTTTTTCTTCTCCTTACTAACATGTGCAATGAAGTCTAGTAAAGCCACATGTGATGTGGTGTGTGTGTGTGCGCGCGTGCATACAGTATGTGTGTGGTCTTCCTGAACTTAATGGGGTAAGATTGATAAGAGCCAGGCCTGTAATGTGTGTCCAATTATGTGGACTGACTCACTTGGCTAGAGAGGGTAAGGAAGTTAGGTATTCCCTCCAATAGAAATGATTTAACTCCAAGTGGGATAGGCAAATCATCCACACAGTCCAAATCATTGCCATCATGGACAACAGCCAAACTGATAAGAGGGTCACAGTCAGTATCCCAAATGGGGCTCTGGTCAAAACTAGTGCTCTATGTCAGGAATAGAGTGCCATTTGGGACACAGCCAGCATAACTTAAAAATGTGATTGCTTTGCATAAAACGTAAAGAGAGGTAATTATGTACAATTTCGCCAAAGTCGGGAAAGTTAACTAAATTCAGCAATCATTTTCCCACTTTTCAATATGCATCTACAGTTGCGATTCTGTCAGCCTTCCACTTTCCGGGCTTTTTTTTACCACAGGTAAAAATATAAATATTTGCCTATTCCAAGTAGCCATTGGAAGGTGTAAGTGCCGTCCAAAAAAAATGTTTAATTGTCCATTTTAGTCTATTTTGTATTCAGAACTACACTTTTTGCATTCAAAGGTAATGCCAAAGGTAATGTAAGTACTAACAGTGTATGTAAACCAAGCCCAATGCCAGAAGTGGTTCTTATTGTGCCCATAGCGGTTCTTGTGGCGACATGGCTACAGCTACAGTATGTCTGTAGATGTAGGCTAAATAGTTATTGTATGGGCCAAAGTTGTAGGGTGAAGTTGCCCCTAGACACTGATCTGGGCTCAGTTTTGCATTTCCCCCACTAATGGTTAAGGTTAGGAATGGGGAGGGGAAGTTGATCTTTTCCTATGGGAGACTACACACCATCTAAAAAGCGTCTCAAGGATAAACTAAAGAAATTCCAACAGGAATAAGGTCAATACAAAGCAACGTACAGAGGTAACTGCCAAAATAAAGAAAACACTTAAGTAAATAAAAAATAAATATATATGTTTTATTGTCACACACCAGATAGGTGCAATAAAATGTGTTGTTTTACAGGGTCAGCCATAGTAATAAGGCGGCCGTGGAGCAAATTAGGGTTAAGTGCCTTGCTCAAGGGCCCATCGACACACTTTTCACCTTGTCGGCTCGGGTATTCGAACCAGCGACCTTTCCTTTATTGGCCCAATGCTCTAACTGCCAAATGAGGGATACAAAGTATATTGAAAGCAGGTGCTTCCACACAGGTGTGGTTCCTGAGCAATTCCTAAGCAATTAACATCCCATCATCCTTAGGGTCATGTATAAAAATGCAGGACATTATTTTCACTGCCATGGCTATGCCCCCATAGGATGACAATGCCCCCATCCACAGGGCATGACTGGTCACTGAATGGTTTAATGAGCATGAAAACAATGTAAACCATATGCAATGGCCGTCTCAGCCACCAGATCTCAGCCCAACTGAACACTTATGGGAGATTCTGGAGCAGTGCCTAAAACAGTGTTTTCCGTCTCTATCAACAAAACACCAAATTATGGACTTTCAATCACTGGCGTAATTTAGTGTCGCGTTCCAGGCACTAGTAGAACCTATGCCAAGGAGCATTGAAGCTGTTCTGGCTCGTGGTGGCCCAGCTCCCTGTTGAGACACTTTATTTTGGCAGCTGCCTGTATATGCACTGAGTCTACAAAACATTATGCTCTTTCAGTGACATAGACTGACCAGGTGAAAGCTATGATCCCTTATTGATGTCACTTGTTAAATCCACTTCAAATCACTGTAGATGAAGGGGAGTAGACAGGCTAAAGAAAGCTGTTTAAGCCTTGAGACAGGCACATGAATTGCAACGCTGCTAGGTTCACGCTCAACAGTTTCTGTGCGTATCAAGAATGGTCCACCAGGACTCAATATTAGCAAGGTATTCTTAATGTTTTGTACACTCAGTGTATATCATAATATTTGTCATTCCATTAATAGAGTGCCTTTTGGGTAGTGTAACTTTGTGACAAATAACTTTTTATAATTTATCTGTCATAAAGAGCATGTTCAACTTCATAACAAAAAAATGTCCCATCTCAAGAGGTTAAATTAAGAAAAAATACTATAATATCACCATAAAAGTGACAAGGTTGACAGTATCAGGGTTGATGATTTCATCTTAAATCAGCCTTTACTGCTCTTGTGACAGGGGGAATGGAAGCTTTCAACATCTTAAAACATTTTTAGCCTATCTATCTATGGGATACAAGGTTGATATGTTATGCTCGACGTGCTCAGTTTTCCACAACAAAACACTAGAAAATGGTAGAAAAAGAGTAGAACCAGCTCACCTGCTTTTACACTATGCTTTGACTATAAATGTTCAATGTTTTATTTTGAAAAGAATAACTTAAAAATAATGTTAGCCAACTTTTGGCTAGCTCTAATGGTACATCAACTGGCGAAAACTAGCCAAGTTTATTTACTTCTGTTGAAACGGGACAAAACAAAGGCTACAAAACATTTCCATACACACAACAGCTGTTTGATACTGCTACTTGACAGATAGCTAGAGGATAGAGCTGGCTGTGGTAGCTACAGAACTTCAGTCGAGAGGGGATGAAACATTAGCTAATGTTACATGTCAGTTACACTACTAGCTCAGCACTTGGAATAAATGCTTTTTTCTGTTAAGTCAAACAGCAGTTACCTTGGCAGCCAAATAAAGTCAAATAAAGAGTAGCCAGTTCATGCTCTGCTTGCTTTTACAACTCGGAGAAAAAGCTAAACACACACAGACAGCAGCTGCCTCTGTTCAACTCTCCTGTGCCGGTCCTATAAGGCAGCTTTTCAGAAGCTTTGCCTTCACACAGCCTGTCTGAATGCTCCGTGGCATCCGCCTGGTCCTAAATCCAGCTATCTGAAACAGCCAAACAGCTTAACCGACTGCTCTGAGGGGTTTGCCTGCTTGGAGGGGATGTGGGGGTTCAGGGGGCCCCCGGCCCCCAAAAGCAACCTTCACGCTATGGAAGAAAAACGGTCAGGGTGAGTTGTAATTTTAATTGAGCCATTTTCTTTTGTGGTACTAATCCACATATGAGCCTGACCAAAATGTGCACTCAGGCCAGAACGTCTTTGGGAACAGGACGTGCAAATCTTTCCCCAGGCCGGTGGTCCGACCATGTAAAACACATACTGTAGAGACCCGAGGATCCCAACACCAATAAGGTTTTGGAGCTAATTGTTGTTGTCAGTGGCACACCACTAGTAGAAGTAGTCAATGTACTCATACTAATTATCCTCATACCAATTACTTTACCTCTTTGCACCTGTTTTTTCTAACAATAATTAATCATTGAGGACAGACCAAAAAGTTAAGTGAAGGTTAGGAGAAAGAACACAGTATCATGTTTTAGCTTTGTTTTTGGTGTTTTATTGCAGAAAAAATCATGTGGTGCAAACACTTAGTAAATCTGGCCCTGTTTCATTCTACTTTAGCCAACTCCTGGCCATATGGTTGTCATGCCAGAACACAAAAGTGTGACTAAAGCTGAAACAGTCTCCAAGCTAAGTGTCTGCTGCATAGGCCTATATGAATAAATGTACATCACAAAATACAATTCTGATGTATACTCTAAAGGCAGGTCAAGGGCAGGCAGAGGTCAGTAATCCAGATAGGGTGCAAAAGGCAGAATGGCTGTGTTGCCCAAGTCTTACAGAATTCCAAATGAATTAACATAATTGCAATGGACTTCCTGAATGCACTGAGTCGAAATGTCATTGACCCTCCTCTGACTAAAAGGTGGCAAATCTAAAACGTGGCAAATCTGATCTGACTAAAAGGTTTTCCCCTTGCGTCTCTCTGTTCTTGTTCTGCCCGGTTTTGACCATTCTGCCCTGACCCTGAGCCTGCCTGCCGTTCTGTACCTTGCCACACCACACTGGATTATTGACCCCTGCCTGCTCTGACCCTAAGACTGCCTGCCATTCTGGACCTTTTGCACCCTATCTGGATTACTGACCTCTGCCTGCCCTTGACCTGTCATTTCCCCTACCCCTGTACTAGTAATAAACTTTGGTTACTTCGACACTGTCTGCATCTGGGTCTTACCTGAAACGTGATAGTTATTTAAAAAAGAGTCTGCATGACTTGGTTCTCTTCGCAACCATACACATATTATGCACAGCTAAATAACAAGCTATTATTCCGATTATTATTAATCGAATCAAGACTCAAACACATGCAAGACTTTACCCCATCCACAAAAGCTCTCTTTCTTCTTATTACTTGGGAGCTAGGCTGGGCCGTTGGGAAAACAGTAGGTTTTTTACCTGCTACGCCGGAAGCGTAACTGTTACACTGGAAGGGTAAATCTTTTGGCCAGCAAGAGCAGTGCGAGCCACTTTTTCAAGGGTTCTCGGGCCTGAGCTGCGTGTAGAAATGTTGATAATGGAACCAGAGCAGCGCAAGAAATTAATAGGGTTATCTCACGGACTGCAAAAGTTACACGTCTAGTGTAGCAGGCCAGATAGGACAACTGACTTCGTCCACTGACCTAAGTTCAGTAAAAGTTTGAATCAAACAGAGCCTTCTATAAAAGCCTCTGTGCGGTCATTAGTCACTTTCTGTGTATGGAGTTGAAAGACAGCTGGACATTTCACCTCTGGCGATATCATGTATCAACACCTTGGGCACTACCATGCCATAGGAGAGGACTAGTTCAGGGAACAAAGCATGTTGGTCCTTCAAAGGTTAGCGGTTAGCTCCAATCAATTTGTGGGGGGTAATACTGTAACTGGCTCATCAGCCATTTTGTTGGCACCATGCTTGGTTGCTTTGATGTGGACCACTGAGATAGTGTCATCGAGTTTCACCAGCCAATTTATTTTGATTGACAGGCTAATTAACCAGAAAACCTCTGACAAAATAACCTGTTTGTCAGCCTGTAGTGATCAGTGTGACATTGCTTAGCAGGGAGCTTAACAATTCCCCATAAACATTTTATATTTTTAACCCTTTAGAAAACCATTCTGAAGGGGAGGTTAGCAACTCTCAACCAAATTCATGTTTATGTATTCTTGCTGATGGTAAGAAGTTAGAACCAGCCAGTCACTAAGCTTACAGTAAAGCTACAAGCCTTGCTAAGTTGCTTACATGTTAGCAGAGGCTAGCCCTGCAGCATGAGAGCTTTAGGGTCAGGTTAGCTCCGGCTGTTACCTCACACAAGGCTGCGTGGGCACAAAACTGGCACCCAACTGCCAATTAATCAAATTGCGCTGCCTTACTGGCAACCTCAAAAGGGAGAAAAAGAGGTAGGACAGCTGCGTGTGCCAAGATGCGGAGGCTCAATTACTTTAGGGAAATATAACAGGCGAGAAATGTCTAAAAAAAGATCAATGTAAAGTCTGCAGCACTGTCCATGTGTCATAAGCCCTGGGGAGTTCTGGCTTTTCTCACTTCGGCCTTGGGAAAGTACAGGAATATCGGATGAGAGGAATTACCACAGATCCTATAGTGCTTCCCGGTTTTCCAGCCTTCAGGGATTGGGATATGCAGGGAAGGGGAGGGAGGGGTGGACATAGTTGCTCGCCATCACCTGTTGCTTCAGTGAGGGAGTTTGGCTGCGGCTGCGGTTGAAGAACTCTGAGAAGAACATGGAGGACCAGGGAGGAATTTGGCACTGTGGGAAGCTGTGTATGTCACAGAGATGCTTGACCCCCTCAGCCTTATTTGTTGGACAAAACACACTTGGCTAGGCCATATTAGCATCATTGTCATGTGGACTGAGAAACACACACACATTTTTGGCATGAACACACATACACATTAAACTACTCATAAGGCACACATGCACACACACATTTTTGTAAACTACTCACAAGGCACACATGCACACACACATTTTTGTAAACTACTCATAGAGGCACGTACTTGCACACACACTCTCTCTCACACACACACACACACACACACACACACACACACACACACACACACACACACCACACACACACACACACACACACACACACACACACACAAATAAAGAGGAACACAGAGGGACTTTTCAAGTGCCCGATTAGTTCAAGGAGCGCATGGTTGTGGTTGTAATATCTCCAGAGTTATTTGTCATTGCCTTGTCAGTGTAATGCTTCAATGGTCGACATTTCACAGCCTGGTCTACACTGTCCTCAGAGCCCCATTAGCTATGTGTGAAGGCAGGCTGGGCCGCTCTGTCAGTCGTGACCAGTGTACCTCGTTAAATGGCTTGGCCGTGGGCAGCAGCACATTTCACCCACGGATTTACTGCCACTGCCAGTAAAATTCAACTGAAAGTTAGCCTGACAAAGGCCCAGCGCAGTAAAACCCTTTTTCCCCCTGAAATTGTGAAAATTATGATAATACCCCTTTAGAGTTGTTTGAAAAGACCGCCTGAAATTTCAGCTTGTTTTGGTGGGATGGAGTTTAGGCTTGCCTGGTGACATCGCCAAGCGGTAAATTAGTTAACAGACCAATAAGAAAGAGAGTTCCAAACCTCAATGCCAATAACAGCTAGTTTTCAGTTTTCCCCTCCCCACTCAGACCACTCCCAGACAGTCCTAGGAATCTATCTTTGCTCGGAAGCTATTTTTATTTATTTCTGACCATAAAGAAAAACCAGTATGGTACTTAATTGCTACCCAGAAATTATTTGATATTGAGATAAAAAAAATGGCTGCATTGGTATCACACACATGGTTGTAGTTGAGGAACAGTGCTGCGATTGCCACACTTTCTCACACTTTCTCGCTACTTCCCCATCTGTTGGTCTCTACTGAATACATGTACCGGTAAGCTATGTTTATTATCTCATTAGCAGTAACCAAGGCCAAGTCCCAAATGGCACCCTATTCCCTATGTAGTGCACTAAGTAGGTAATAGCAGGCCTTTTGGGACACAACCCAAACCTTTTCACACGGTGGGCTATGTAGGTACCACCTATGGAGCTGAAGCTTACTGGTCTGGTGGGGTTTAGGGAGAGCGCTTCCCTGTCCATCACCTGACCCTAGAAGCCTCGCATTCTGCGCCACAGCACATGGTGCACCATCAGCTATCTTGCCCACCCAACCTCCCACGAAAACTACACAAACCTGTGTATGTAAGCTGTATGTACACACACAGACACACTTTGTCTCTATCTCCTATCCATGTCACGGTGTCACCTCACTGCCACCCAGCCACCCTTTGTGACACCCAGTCAGGCCTGGTTGCCTGTAACGGTCGTCGTATATAGTGGACCAAGGCGCAGCGGGTTGAGTGCTCATAGTGACTTTATTAGAACACTGAACAAAACAAGAAAACGATCGAACGCACAGTATTGCAGGCTAACACAGCAGTGCAACAACAACTTCCCACAAAGGGACAGGTGAAAACAGGCTACCTAAGTATGACTCTCAATCAGCAACAACGATGTACAGCTGTTCCTGATTGAGAGCCATACCAGGCCAACACAAAGAAATACACAACATAGACAGATCCTAGAATACGAAACATAGAACATAACCAAAAACCCCGGAATACTCTAAACAAACATGTTTGTGTTTGATGCCATTCCATTTGCTCCATCCCAGCCATTATTATGAGATGTTCTTCCCTCACCAGCCTCCACTGTTCCCCTCTCTCCCCCTGGTTCACTCTCACTGTCTGGGAACGGTGCCTGGCTGGCCATTGGCAGTGATGAATGCAGTCTCAATAAAGTAGCCTATATTATATAGTAGTAAGAATATATTGTATTATATTGCATATATTGCAGGTGTGTGCCTATAGTGATAATAGGGTGTACACAAAGTATGCCCACATCAGGGGCAGCCCCCCTCCCTCTCTCTCACACACCCTGTTAACTCAGAAAGTATGCCCACATCAGGGGCAGCCCCCCTCCCTCTCTCTCACACACCCTGTTAACTCAGATAGGAAATGAAAGCTAGCTGCGGCTTACTGATTTTATCTGTGATGCTTTGCTGTTATATGTATCTGGGGCACATCAGGGGCAGCCCCCCTCCCTCTCTCTCACACACCCTGTTAACTCAGATAGGAAATGAAAGCTAGCTGCGGCTTACTGATTTTATCTGTGATGCTTTGCTGTTATATGTATCTGACCTTCTCAGGTGTTTATGTCCCCAAGTTGGATTGATTATTCCATTTCCACGTTGATGGAGGAATGACAGGAATATACTGAAGAGCCTTTCTACTCTTCACTGAAACCTCTACACTCCTCACATATCTGTAAGTAATGTAATGTAGTAATGTTTGTCCATTATGCCATTTGTCTTAGGCTACATTATCATGAACTCGGTGGTACAATAATCAACAGTAACATACCACAGGGATAGGGATATCCGTTGTAAATGATACAAATCAAATGTCAATTGTAGCTTAAGTTTGACATGAGCACCATTAAAAGCATTCATTAGGCATAACAGGTAAACAACACATATGCCTGTTTTTGAATCTAATACCAATTCTAATACCAATTCTTTCTAATAAAATAGTCACGCAGTGATCAAATGCTCAAGTGGAATTATAATGGCTCATAATGAGGTGTTTGAGCTAAATGTGAGGAAGTGATGTCTTTGTATTTAGTTCAGCACCGTATTGAAAACGTTCCCAAAGATGCCATATGGAGGGGCTTTCACGATCAAGATGACCTGATTGAACTCTATGGAAAGTTATGGAAGTTAGTTGTTAAGAGGAGCACAGAGGCAGCGTATGAATACTTCTCTTTCTTTTCCAAGTCATAGAAGTCAGACCGTTATCAAAGGTGCCATGCTAATAAAATGCCACATCGCCATGACATCAAACAGCTTCTCTGTTGTGAAGTTTACAATACAACAGAACTACCTACAGTTTAGCGCTGTTGTTTACAAACTGGCGGATAATGCAGGCGCTGCAGGTGCAATTCCAGACACAACAAAAGCCTCTCAACAACCTCCCCCACTGCAAAGTCCCGAAACCTCTCGACTCATTTGCTGCCACATCTGTTCCTCAGGGTGAGTAACCTATGAAATGATTTCTGACATTAATGATCACAGGCCTGGTGGATGAGCTGTCTGACATCAATGCTTTTCTGTTCTAGTGTTGACAGGGCAGAGGGATTTAGAGTGATTTCATCTGCTTGACTTCCGGGCTGTAGAGCACTGTAGCGTTCTGAGACTTAGCCGTAGGGTCTGAAACATTTCCTCTGATGGTCTGTCTGCCTCACATCAATAAACTGGTTTATCCACCCACTGTATACTGTATGTCTCAGTGGGTGATCTAGACTGGACTGGAGAGGTTTACAGCCTAACTAAACATGACAGAAATCCACTCAAAACTATTCTTGTGGATATTGTGCTCCCCTTCTAGAGCATTAGCACAATCTTGATCAATTTTGTAGAGCGTAGAATACCAGTTCTGACCAATGATGTGCATTTTCATTATGTACATAAAAGATTGGGAGAGAACAGCTGTGATGCAATTGATGGACAACATGAAAGCCTTATATTAATCCCACTCCCTGCAGCTAAAGACCTCATCTCCAATTCAATACAGTCTGTTTCCCTTCACCTGCTGTGGGCGCTGCCTGGCCTGTGTAACAGACAGAGAGCAGTGAACCTACAGGATCCCCTCCAGGACTTTCTCCGCATCTCTCCCCCGCAGTGCCGACCGGCAGCCTAGAAGTCTCCAGAAGTTTCCCGATTTATGACAGGATCTCATTTCGGGATGAAACAGTTACAGAACTAATGAGTGGATTGTCAGTTATCCAAGACGTTTTGATGGGTTCTGATGAGATTTGCGGCAGCAATTTGGGGTTTGAACCTCTACACCAGTGTCAATAATTGACCTGGTCACGCTAGAACAATTCCTGGAACACCGGCCATGCCTTAATATCCTGGTGTTGCTTACCCTCTAGGATGACTTCTTTGCCCGTCTTCTTCAGGGCCTGCACGGCCTCGTCGTGTGTGGCGTCCCGGAGGTCGGCGCCGTTGACCGACAGGATGGCGTCACCCACGTACAGGGCCTCCGTCTGGTCAGCCGCCAACCCCTTGAAGATCTTCGAGATGAGAATGGGCATTTTGTTCTCTTTTCCACCTGTAAAGTAGGCCGTCATTGTAAGATAAGAATTTGTTCTTAACTGACTTGCCAAGTTAAATAAAGGTTAAATCTAAAAAAATATATATAAAGTAGAGCACATGGCAATGGCTCGGTTCATATCAATGAGACACAGTACGCGTCACGTACAAACTACAAAACCAGATGGTTACCGGGCTTAGATTGTGCCCCTCTCTAAAAGGAGATGGGGTATGAATATAAAATATTGTGGTCTACAGGATTATAATACATACGCTTTATCCGAGGGCTTAAAGTAAGTCCCTTCCCACTGGGCACATTAACATTTGGTTGAGTTGTCAACTAACGTGAATTCAACGTGAAATCAACAAAACATTTCACCATGTCATTGGATTTAGGTTAAAACTTTTTGCAAATCCAATCAGTTTTTCACGTTGATTCGTTGGGTTGAAATGGCGTGGAAACAATGTTGATTCAACCAGTTTTTGCCCAGTGGATCTGATACTAGTGACTAACATTTGAGGTGTTTCTTGGGAATCTTCGAAAGTTTGTTGAAAGTTGTTTAAGAGAAAGGAAAGTAGCAATGCACAAGGAAAGTTTTGCTCCATGGGTGTAGGTACTCTTGAGACTGACTAGATTGAGTGACAGAACAGAGTTCATAGTAAGTACATAAGACTGCATCACTTGCGACAGTGCTCAACGGTTTAATTTGAAAAGCTGAGCAAGGGACAGGTTTCATATTTAGACTGCAGTTGTAGAGAATACGAGGACACCAGTCATCCACTTTGCCTGGCTGCAGTCTCTTCTCTCTAACAAGATAATGAAGGTCAGTTCATAGGCTGATGAATCTGCCACTTCCAGAGGGCCCTTCGTGGGAAATATTGTCAATAATGTCAAGTGCCAGTTGGGTCTCGGCCTTGGGGTGGCTGAGAAATGTTCCCGAAAGTGGATTAAATCAAATTAACTCCGAATATATATTTCAAAGGTTGGCTCCCACGGGCGATTCTACAGATTTAATTAATGCATCGTCTTCTGAGACTAGAGCCAGGTGCCCTCAATAAAAGATGCCGGGGCTGACACACCCATGCATCTCAATCACAGTGGCATCGGCACAGACTGCGACTACCTCCGCTGTCAACATGATCTATGCCTTTTCTGAGTGGGGCTAGCATTGCACGCCAGTGTGACATTTGATGGTTGTTTGTTCAGTGATTGAGATGGAGAAATTATGGCCACCAAATTGAGATTCTGACGCCTGGTGAATTGTGTGGGAGGTGAGAGCAGAAAAAATATCCTCAGTGATTCAATTGATAAAAATAGAACTACCAGATCATGTAATCCCAGACTGTAACATCACCAAATCGAAATCACCAAGGAACAAACTCCAAACAGACTTTTAGATTAGATCATGAACAAATCATTGACAATATGCAATATTGGGCTATATGTCATAAACTACATTTAAGCCAAACAACTTGAATATGTGAAATTCAAAGAAAAAAAAGAAACCACACTTCTATTATTACTTTTTTTGTCTGAATAATTTCCAATCCCCCCTATATATTTTTTGTAAATATATACTGCTCAAAAAAATAAAGGGAACACTTAAACAACACATCCTAGATCTGAATGAAAGAAATAATCTTATTAAATACTTTTTTCTTTACATAGTTGAATGTTCTGACAACAAAATCACACAAAAATAATCAATGGAAATCTAATTTATCAACCCATGGAGGTCTGGATTTGGAGTCACACTCAAAATTAAAGTGGAAAACCACACTACAGGCTGATCCAACTTTGATGTAATGTCATTAAAACAAGTCAAAATGAGGCTCAGTAGTGTGTGTGGCCTCCACGTGCCTGTATGACCTCCCTACAACGCCTGGGCATGCTCCTGATGAGGTGGCAGATGGTCTCCTGAGGGATCTCCTCCCAGACCTGGACTAAAGCATCCGCCAACTCCTGGACAGTCTGTGGTGCAATGTGGCGTTGGTGGATGGAGCGAGACATGATGTCCCAGATGTGCTCAATTGGATTCAGGTCTGGGGAACGGGCGGGACAGTCCATAGCATCAATGCCTTCCTCTTGCAGGAACTGCTGACACACTCCAGCCACATGAGGTCTAGCATTGTCTTGCATTTGGAGGAACCCAGGGCCAACCGCACCAGCATATGGTCTCACAAGGGGTCTGAGGATCTCATCTCGGTACCTAATGGCAGTCAGGCTACCTCTGGCGAGCACATGGAGGGCTGTATCGGCCCCCTAAAGAAATGCCACCCCACACCATGACTGACCCACCGCCAAACCGGTCATGCTGGAGGATGTTGCAGGCAGCATAACGTTCTCCACGGCGTCTCCAGACTCTGTCACGTCTGTCACGTGCCCAGTGTGAACCTGCTTTCATCAGTGAAGAGCACAGGGCGCCAGTGGCGAATTTGCCAATCTTGGAGTTCTCTGGCAAATGCCAAACGTCCTGCACGGTGTTGGGCTGTAAGCACAACCCCCACCTGTGGACGTTGGGCCCTCATACCACCCTCATGGAGTCTGTTTCTGACCGTTTGAGCAGACACATGCACATTTGTGGCCTGCTGGAGGTCATTTTGCAGGGCTCTGGCAGTGCTTCTCCTGCTCCTCCTTGCACAAAGGTGGAGGTAGCGGTCCTGCTGCTGGGTTGTTGCCCTCCTACAGCCTCCTCCACGTCTCCTGATGTACTGGCCTGTCTCCTGGTAGCGCCTCCATGCTCTGGACACTACGCTGACAGACACAGCAAACCTTCTTGCCACAGTTGACATTGATGTGCCATCCTGGATGAGCTGCACTTCCTGAGCCACTTGTGTGGGTTTTAGACTCCGTTTCATGCTACCACTAGAGTGAAAGCACCGCCAGCATTCAAAAGTGACCAACACATCAGCCAGGAAGCATAGGAACTGAGAAGTGGTCTGTGGTCCACACCTGCAGAACCACTCCTTTATTGGGGGTGTCTTGCTAATTGCCTATAATTTCCACCTGTTGTCTATTCCATTTGCACAACAGCATGTGAAATTTATTGTCAATCAGTGTTGCTTCCTAAGTGGACAGTTTGATTTCACAGAAGTGTGATTGACTTGGAGTTACATTGTGTTGTTTAAGTGTTCCCTTTATTTTTTTGAGCAGTGTATATACACAGTATACACAGTACCAGTCAAAAGTTTGGACACACCCACTCATTCCAGAGTTTTTCTTTATTTTTATGTTAAATCAAAACATATTTTAGATTCTTCAAAGTAGTCACCCTTTGCATTGATGACAGCTTTGTACACTCTTGGCATTCTCTCAACCAACTTCACCTGGAATGCTTTTCTAACAGTCTTGAACGAGTTCCCACATATGCTGAGCACTTGTTGGCTGCTTTTCCTTCACTCCGCGGTCCAACTCATCCCAAATCATCTCAATTGGGTTGAGGTTGGGTGATTGTGGAGGCCAGGTCATCTGATGCAGCACTCCATCACTCTCCTTGGTCAAATTGCCCTTACACAGCCTGGAGGTGTGTTGGGTCATTGTCCTGTTGAAAAACAAATGAAAGTCCCACTAAGCGCAAACCAGATGGGATGGCGTATCGCTGCAGAATGCTGTGCTGGTTATGCCTTGAATTCTATATAAATCACAGACAGTGTCACCAGCGAAGCACCCCCACATTATCACAACTCCTCCATGCTTCACGGTGGGAACCACACATGCGGAGATCATCCGTTCACCTAACCTGCGTCTCACAAAGACACGGCGGTTGGAACCAAAAATCTCAAATTTTGACTCATACCAAAGGACAGATTTCCACCGGTCTAATATCCATTGCTCGTGTTTCTTGGCCCAAGCAGGTCTCTTCTTCTTATTGGTGTCCTTTAGTAGTGGTTTCCTTGCAGCAATTCAACCATGAAGTCCTGATTCACGCAGTCTCCTCTGAACAGTTGCTGCTGAGATCTATCTGTTACTTGAACTCTGTGAAGCATTTATTTGGGCTGCAATTTCTGAGGTGCAGTTAACTCGAATGAACTTATCCTCTACAGCAGAGTGTCTTCCTTTTCTGTGGCGGTCCTCATGAGAACCAGTTTCATCATAGCGCTTGATGGTTTTTGTGCCACTTCGTATTATATGTTACGAATTTGCAAAACACACAATAAGTTTTAATTTCGCAAAATGTATAATATGTTACAAATTTGCAAAATGTATGATATGTAACAAATTCTAGCTAAGTGTTTAATGTCAGCTAGCTGGCTAACATAAGCTAGGCTAGAGGTAAGGGTTAAGGTTAGAGTTAAGGTTAGAGTTAGGGTTAAGTTTAGGAGTTAGGTAAAATAGTTAAGGTTAGGGTTAGGGGAAGAGTTAGCTAACATCATAAGTAGTTGCAAAGTGCAATGAACAAAAATATAAATGCAACATGCAAAAAATTCTAAGATTTTTCTGAGTTACAGTTCATATAAGGGAATCAGTCAATTTAAATAAATAAATGATGCCCTAATCTATGAATTTCACATGACTGGGAATACAGATATGCATCTGTTGGTCACAGATACCTTAAAAAAAGGTAGGGGTGTGGATCAGAAAACCAGTCAATATCTGGTGTGACCACTATTTGCCTCACATCTCATTTGCATAGAGTTGAGCAGGCTGTTGATTGTGGCCTATGGAATGTTGTCCCACTCCTTTTCAATAGCTGTCCGAAGTTGCTGGACATTAGCAGGAACTGGAATACGCTGTCGTACACGTCGATCCAGAGCATCCCAAACATGCTAAATAGGTCACATGTCTGGTGAGTAAGCAGGCCATGGAAGAACTGGGACATTTTCAGCTACCAGGAATTGTGTACAGATCTTTGTGCCATGGGACCATGCATTATCATGCTGAAACATAAGGTGATGGCGGCAGATGAATGGCAATGGGACTCAGGATCTCGTCACGGTATCCCTGTGCATTCAAATTGCCATTGTTCATTCTCTGTAGCTTATACATGCCCATAACACAATTCCTCCATCACCATGGGGCACTCTGTTCATAACGTGGACATCAGCAAACCGCTCGCCCACACGACACCATACACGCTGACTGCCATCTGCCCGGTACAGTTGAAACCAATACCCACCCGTGAAAACCACACTTCCCCAGCATGCCAGTGGCCATCAAAGATCAGCATTTGCCCACTGAAGTCGGTTACAACGCCGAACTGCAGTCGGGTCAAGACCCTGGTGAGGACGACCAGCTTCTGAAAGTTTTTGCAGAAATTCTTCGGTTGTGCAAACCCACAGTTTCATCAGCTGTCCGGTTGGCTGGTCTCAGATCTTAAGTTCCGGAACTCCAATTTGAGCAGCAGCAGCTGAAAAATGAGCTCCTACAAATATTGAAATTTACATGGTTTTTAGAGTGAAGTACATCCGAAAAAAGCAAAAGAAAACTGCAAGACTGAATAGGAGAAAAAACAAGCAACAAACAAAGAAGATAGGCTTTTGAAAAATAACTATTTTTCATAAAATTGTAGTTATCTTAGCAAGCTGAATTGTTTACCAGTTGCTAAGCAGTTGCTAGGGACTCTTTTGGAAGAAGCTAGCTAGCTAACGAAGAACAACAAAGAATACCTAGTTAACAGAAGAAAAGAAAGAGAAAATCAGGACAGAAGAAAAAGGATATCAAAGTGAAACAGTTCTCTAAAGACACAGGAGACAATAATACAAGAAACAACACTTCTGTAGCTTGTCAACTATGTGTCTGTCTATCCCTGTTCTCTCCTCTCTGCACAGGCCATACAAACGCTTCACACCGCGTGGCCGCTGCCACTCTAACCTGGTGGTCCCAGCGCGCACGACCCACGTGGAGTTCCAGGTCTCCGGCAGCCTCTGGAACTGCCGGTCTGCAGCCAACAAGGCTGAGTTCATCTCAGCCTATGCTACCCTCCAGTCCCTAGACTTCCTGGCGCTGACGGAAACATGGATTACCACAGATAACACTGCTACTCCTACTGCTCTCTCTTCGTCTGCCCACGTGTTCTCGCATACCCCTAGAGCATCGAGCCAGCGGGGTGGTGGCACTGGAATCCTCATCTCTCCCAAGTGGACATTCTCTCTTTCTCCCCTGACCCATCTGTCTATCTCCTCATTTGAATTCCATGCTGTCACAGTTACCAGCCCTTTCAAGCTTAACATCCTTATCATTTATCGCCCTCCAGGTTCCCTTGGAGAGTTCATCAATGAGCTTGACGCCTTGATAAGTTCCTTTCCTGAGGATGGCTCACCTCTCACAGTTCTGGGTGACTTTAACCTCCCCACGTCTACCTTTGACTCATTCCTCTCTGCCTCCTTCTTTCCACTCCTCTCCTCTTTTGACCTCACCCTCTCACCTTCCCCCCCTACTCACAAGGCAGGCAATACGCTTGACCTCATCTTTACTAGATGCTGTTCTTCCACTAATCTCATTGCAACTCCCCTCCAAATCTCCGACCACTACCTTGTATCCTTTTCCCTCTTGCTCTCATCCAACACTTCTCACTCTGCCCCTACTCGGATGGTATTGCGCCGTCCCAACCTTCGCTCTCTCTCTCCCGCTACTCTCTCCTCTTCCATCCTATCATCTCTTCCCTCTGCTCAAACCTTCTCCAACCTATCTCCTGATTCTGCCTCCTCAACCCTCCTCTCCTCCCTTTCTGCATCCTTTGATTTTCTCTGTCCCCTATCCTCCAGGCCGGCTCGGTCCTCCCCTCCTGCTCCGTGGCTCGACGACTCACTACGAGCTCACAGAACAAGGCTCCGGGCAGCCGAGCGAAAATGGAGGAAAACTCGCCTCCCTGCGGACCTGGCATCCTTTCACTCACTCCTCTCTACATTCTCCTCTTCTGTCTCTGCTGCTAAAGCCACTTTCTACCACTCTAAATTCCAAGCATCTGCCTCTAACCCTAGGAAGCTCTTTGCTACCTTCTCCTCCCTCCTGAATCCTCCTCCCCCTCCCCCCCTCCTCCCTCTCTGCGGATGACTTCGTCAACCATTTTGAAAAGAAGGTTGACGATATCCGATCCTCGTTTGCTAAGTCAAACGACACCGCTGGTCCTGCTCACACTGCCCTACCCTGTGCTTTGTCCTCTTTCTCCCCTCTCTCTCCAGATGAAATCTCGTGTCTTGTGACGGCCGGCCGCCCAACAACCTGCCCACTTGACCCTATCCCCTCCTCTCTTCTCCAGACCATTTCCGGAGACCTTCTCCCCTTCCTCACCTCGCTCATCAACTCATCCTTGACCGCTGGCTACGTCCCTTCCGTCTTCAAGAGAGCGAGAGTTGCACCCCTTCTGAAAAAACCTACACTCGATCCCTCCGATGTCAACAACTACAGACCAGTATCCCTTCTTTCTTTTCTCTCCAAAACTCTTGAACGTGCCGTCCTTGGCCAGCTCTCCTGCTATCTCTCTCAGAATGACCTTCTTGATCCTAATCAGTCAGGTTTCAAGACTGGGCATTCAACTGAGACTGCTCTTCTCTGTGTCACGGAGGCTCTCCGCACTGCTAAAGCTAACTCTCTCTCCTCTGCTCTCATCCTTCTAGACCTATCTGCTGCCTTTGATACTGTGAACCATCAGATCCTCCTCTCCACCCTCTCCGAGTTGGGCATCTCCGGCGCGGCCCACGCTTGGATTGCGTCCTACCTGACAGGTCGCTCCTACCAGGTGGCGTGGCGAGAATCTGTCTCCGCACCATGCGCTCTCACCACTGGTGTCCCCCAGGGCTCTGTTCTAGGCCCTCTCCTATTCTCGCTATACACCAAGTCACTTGGCTCTGTCATATCCTCACATGGTCTCTCCTATCATTGCTATACAGACGACACACAATTAATCTTCTCCTTTCCCCCTTCTGATAACCAGGCGGCGAATCGCATCTCTGCATGTCTGTCAGACATATCAGTGTGGATGACGGATCACCAGCTCAAGCTGAACCTCGGCAAGACGGAGCTGCTCTTCCTCCCGGGGAAGGACTGCCCCTTCCATGATCTCGCCATCACGGTTGACAACTCCCTTGTGTCCTCCTCCCAGAGTGCTAAGAACCTTGGCGTGATCCTGGACAACACCCTGTCGTTCTCCACTAACATCAAGGCGGTGACCCGATCCTGTAGGTTCATGCTCTACAACATTCGCAGAGTACGACCCTGCCTCACACAGGAAGCGGCGCAGGTCCTAATCCAGGCACTTGTCATCTCCCGTCTGGATTACTGCAACTCGCTGTTGGCTGGGCTCCCTGCCTGTGCCATTAAACCCCTACAACTCATCCAGAACGCCGCAGCCCGTCTGGTGTTCAACCTTCCCAAGTTCTCTCACGTCACCCCGCTCCTCCGCTCTCTCCACTGGCTTCCAGTTGAAGCTCGCATCCGCTACAAGACCATGGTGATTGCCTACGGAGCTGTGAAGGGAACGGCACCTCCATACCTTCAGGCTCTGATCAGGCCCTACACCCAAACAAGGGCACTGCGTTCATCCACCACTGGCCTGCTGGCCCCCCTACCTCTGAGGAAGCACAGTTCCCGCTCAGCCCAGTCAAAACTGTTCGCTGCTCTGGCACCCCAATGGTGGAACAAGCTCCCTCACGACGCCAGGACAGCGGAGTCAATCACCACCTTCCGGAGACACCTGAAACCCCACCTCTTTAAGGAATACCTAGGATAGGATAAAGTAATCCTTCTAACCCCCCCCCCCCCCCCCCTTAAAAGATTTAGATGCACTATTGTAAAGTGGTTGTTCCACTGGATATCATAAGGTGAATGCACCATTTTGTAAGTCGCTCTGGATAAGAGCGTCTGCTAAATGACTTAAATGTAATGTAATGTAATGATCCCGCAGGTGAGGAAGCCGGATGTGGAGGTCCTGGGCCGGTTGTGGTCTGCGATTGTGAGGCCGGTTGTACATAGTGCCAAATTCTCTAAAACGACATTGCAGGAGGCTTATGGTAGAGAAATTAACATTCAATTCGCTGGCAACAAATCTGGTGGACATTCCTGCAGTCAGCATGCCAATTGCAAGCACCCTCAAAACTTGAGACATCTGTGGCATTGTGTTGTGTGACAAAACTGCACATTTCTGAGTGGCCTTTTACTGCCCCCAGCACAAGGTGCACCTGTGTAATGATCATGCGGTTTAATCAGCTTCTTGATATGTCATACTTGTCAGGTGGATGAATTATATTGGCAAGGCAGAAATGCTCACTAACAGGAATGTAAACAAATTTGTGCACAAAATTTGAGAGAAATAAGCATTTTGTGCGAATGCAACATTTTTGGGATCTTTTATTTCAGCTCATGAAACATTGGACCAACACTTTACATGTTGCATTTATATTTTTGTTCTTTAGTGTTGCTAAAAAGTATTAAGTAGTTGAAAAGTTGCTAATTAGCTAAAAGGCTAAAGTTGTCCGTTATAAGATTCGACATTCTCGTTATACACCTGCCCATCCACCCCAACCAACCACCCTACTTTCGTTTTTCTTAAGGCAAAACATCGGTCTTATGTAACCATACCAAATGTAACATATAATACTAATTTGAGTGTCTCGGATTTACATTTACTTCTAGTCTATGAGACCGGAAAACGAGGGCCCCAATTGTGTTTCGCTTTGTTACCCTTGAGGGATACAACCAATGCTTATTCAAACTGACTAACTATTTAACATAAGAGTTGTTGCATGAGCTGAACATCTGAGTTGTGCACTAATTTCTACACATCGGTCTACTTCTACCCATCGTACAGTATTTAGTGTCAAAACCAACTTTAGGCCTCAAGCCTATCCAGCCTTAAATGCACTTCGGCCCTTTGGACCAAACGCAAGGTCGACTCCATGCCTCCCTCCACCGAACCAGGGTGGGCTTCTGAAAATAAACATCCCAGACAGACCGCTCCACTGCCATAAAATAGCTTTCATCTCAGGCCAATGACAACTGCATTCTGGGAGCTTCTTGTCAGCTGTTCGCATTGTGGTGTCAGCTGGCCGCCTCCTGCCTTTTGCTCGCGCTCTCTCGGCTTGACGTGGCAGCGCCACTCTGTCGAGACAGTGGGGAGTCACGGGTTGGTGGTCGGTTTCACTTATTTAAACAGTGCCAATTGATTTTCAAAGCCTCAAAAAAATAAATGTATGTCATTAAATGTTTGTCATTAGGGGGACTCATTTTGTAAAAGGGGGCTGAAACTAATACAACACCAGCCACATCATTCCTGCCAAACGGTGAAGCATTTTGCATTGCAGTAGGTCCAGGCCATCTATCAAAATGGACCACTGTCCTGGGCAGGTTGCCAGAGCGATGAGACGGTCTATGTATACATGTAGACCTTCCAGGAGTTAAATCTCACACACCACTTTATTCTCTATAATATTGCATTATTTACAACAGCCATGATAAACACAACCATTGATGTTTAATGATGGTGCGTTTTACACAGTACCAGTTAAAAGTTTGGACACACCTACTCATTTAAGGGTTTTTCTTTATTTTTACTATTTTCTACATTGTAGAATAATAGTGAAGACATCAAAACTATGAAATATCACATATGGAATCATGTTGTAACCAAAAAAAGTGTCATTGTCCTGTTGAAAACCAAATGACAGTCCCACTAAGCGCAAAGCAGATGGGATGGCGTATCGCTGCAGAATACTGTTGTAGCCATGCTGGTTAAGTGTACCTTGAATTCTAAATAAATCACAGACAGTGTCACCAGCAAAGCATCCCTACACCATTATACCTCCTCCTCCATGCCTCACGTGGGAAACACACATGATGAGATCATCCATTCACAAAGACACAGAGGTTGGAAGCAAAAATCTCAAATTTGGACTCATCAGACCAAAGGACAGATTTCCACCGGTCTAATGTTCATTGCTCGTATTTCTTGGACCAAGCAATTCTCTTATTATTATTGGTGTTCTTTAGTAATGGTTTCTTTGCAGCAATTTGACCATGAAGGCTTGATTCACACAGTCTCCTCTGAACAGTTGATGTTAAGATGTGTCTATTACTTGAACTCTGTGAAGCACTTATTTGGGCTGCAATTTCTGAGGTGCAGTTAACTCTAATGAACTGATCCTCTGCAGCAGAGGTAACTCTGTGTCTTCCTTTCCTGTTGCGTTCCTCATGAGAGCCAGTTTCATCATAGCTCTTGATGGTTTTGCAACTGCACTTTCCGGATTTACTGACCTTCATGTCTTAAAGTAATGATTGACTGTCGTTTCTCTTTGAGCTGTTCTTGCCATTATATGGAATTGGTCTTTTACCAAATAGGGCTATCTTCTGTACACCACCCCTACCTTGTCACAACACAACTGATTGGCTCAAACACATTAAGAAGGAAAGAAATTCCACAAATTAACTTTTAACAAGGCACACCTGTTAATTGAAATGCATTCCAGGTGACTACCTCAAGCAGTTGTTTGAGAGAATGCCAAGAGTGTGCAAAGCTGTCATCAAGGCAAAGGGTGGATACTTTGAAGAATCTCAAATATAAACACTTCTTTGGTTACAACATGATTCCATATGTTATTTCATAGTTTTGATGTCTTCACTATTAGTCTACAATGTAGAAAAAAAATTAAATAAAGAAAAACATGAGTAGGTGTGTCCAAACTTTTGACTGGCACTGTATTGTCATTGGCTATACTGAGTAATTTTCTTAACCAGCTTTGCTGCTGTTTTAACTGAGCACAGGTACAGTGCCTTGCAAAAATATTCACCCCCTTGGCGTTTTTCCTACTTTGTTGCATTACAACCTGTAATTGAAATCGATTTTGAATTGGAGTTCATGTAATGGACATACACAAAATAGTCCAAATTGGTGAAGTGAAATGAAAAAAATAACTTGTTTAAAAAAATGTAAAACGGAAAAGTGGTGCGTGCATATGTATTCACCCCCTTTGCTATGAAGCCTCTAAATAGATCTGGTGCACCCAATTACCGTCAGAAGTCACATAATTAGTTAAATAAAGTCCACCTGTGTGCAATCTAAGTGTCACATGATCTGTCACATGATCTCATTACATATACACCTGTTCTGAAAGGCCTCAGAGTCTGCAACACCACCAAGCAAGGGGCACCATGAAGACGAAGGAGCTCTCCAAATAGGTCAGGAACAAAGTTGTGGAGAAATACAGATCAGGGTTGGGTTATAAAAAAATTACCGAAACTTTGAACATCCCACTGAGCACCATTAAATCCATTATTAAAGAATGGAAAGAATATGGCACCACAACAAATCTGCCACGGACCAGGCAAGAAGGGCATTAATCAGAGAGGCAACAAAGAGACCAAACATAAACCTGAAGGAGCTGCAAAGCTCCACATCGGAGATTGGAGTATCTGTCCATAGGACCACTTTAAGCCGTACACTCCACAGAACTGGGCTTTATGGAAGAGTGGGCAGAAAAAAGCCATTGCTTAAAGAAAAAAATAAGCAAAGTGTTCACCAAAAGGCATGTGGGAGACTCCCCAAACATATGGAAGAAGGTACTCTGGTCAGACGAGACTAAAATGTTGCTTTTTGGCCATCAAGGAAAATACCATATCTAGGGCAAACCCAACACCTTTCATCACTCCGAGAACACCATCCCCACAGTGAAGCATGGTAGTGACAGCATCATGCTGTGGGGGTGTTTTTCATCGCAGGGACTGGGAAACTGGTCAGAATTGAAGGAATGATGGATGGCGCTAAATACAAGGAAATTCTTGAGGGAAACCTGTTTCAGTCTTCCAGAGATTTGAGACTGGGATGGAGGTTCATCTTCCAGCAGGACAATGACCCTAAGCGTACTGCTAAAGCAACACTCAAGTGGTTTAAGGGGAAACATTTAAATGTCTTGGAATGGCCTAGTCAAAGCCCAGACCTCAATCCAATTGAGCATCTGTGGTATGACTTAAAGATTGCTGTACACCAGCAGAACCCATCCAACTTAAAGGAGCTGGAGCAGTTTTCCCTCAAAGAATGGGCAAAAATGGTTAGATGTGCCAAGCTTATAGCGACATACTCCAAGAGACTTGCAGCTGTAATTGCTGCAAAAGGTGCCTCTACAAAGTATTGTTTCACAATGAAAAATATTTTGCATCTTTAAAGTGGTAGGCATGTTGTCACGTCTGTCTGAAGAATGGGACCAAGGCGCAGCGTGTATATCGTTCCACATATTATTATAACAGTGAAACTATGCAAGACATATAAATAACTAAATAAACAAAACAACAAATCGTGACGAAGAGGTGCAACATACACTAACTCAAAACAATCTCCCACAAACCCAGGTGGGAAAAACAACCACTTAAATATGATCCCCAATTAGAGACAACGATGACCAGCTGCCTCTAATTGGAGATCATCCCAAAAAACAACAACATAGAAATACAACAACTAGAACCCCACATAGAAATACATAAACTAGACAAAAACCCCAACATAGAAAAAATAAACTAGAACCAATATAGACATAAATAAACTAGACAAAACCCTCTGTCACGCCCTGACCTACTCTACCATAGAAAAATAAAAGCTTTCTATGGTCAGGACGTGACGCATGTTTGGTAAATCAAATGATACAAAACCCCAAAAAATACATTTTAATTCCAGGTTGTAAGGCAACAAAATAGGAAAAATGCCAAGGGGCTGAATACTTTCGCAAGCCACTGTATGTCACTCTGTGTTTCATAATTGTCCTTATATTCGCAAGAGGCTGAATGTTTCTCACTGGAGAGCATCCGAGTGAACAAAACAGCACCCCTCTGTCTCTGTATGTGTAGGCCATCTATGTGATGCTGTCTGGCCAAAAAGAGTATGACATTGCTGCCGCCGTAAGATTGAATGCAAGAGAAGCCAGCAAGCATTTGGCATACCTCGATAAAAAAAGTATAAAATAACAGCCAATCAGCATTGAGCTAAACTGAGCAAGCTTAACTGTGAATGGTCCTGGCGCACCCAAAAAAAAGTGTCAAGGGAAGCCAGATTGGATTTGGCTTCAATCGAATCACATCACATAGCCATATGTCATTGACAGAAATAACTTGAATTGTTGCATCTCTTTGTGTTGTTGTCATCCTGTGGCTAGCTAGCTTGCTAAAATTGGTCCTTTCCTAAATAAGCCATGGATGGAGATAGGGTTTTACTTAATTCTCCATTCTGGGCAATGATTATAACGGCGATTCTGATACAATCATAAATTCATACATTGTGCCCCTGGCCTGAGAACATGGAAGTTCAATATGTACCTAGATGTAGAAGGCTAATGTTAACTAGCCAACGTTGCCCATGAAAGGAAGTTAGGCTAGTGAGCAAGCATTTTAGCCAGGTAGCCTAGGACAACAAAAAATAAAAGCGTGTAGTGTATGACAGAGTCATAGACCATTTCGTCAACATGAAAGAGAGGAGGATGGCATTGGCATTTCTCTACAAGTAGGGTGAGTCAACATGTTTTTCTACTTGCACAAATGCACGCACAAAAACACACACACAGAAATCATAAACATGGACAGCCACGTCATATTTAGCTTACATTGATTGGACAAAATTATTTTTGGTATCTTGTAGTTGTCACTAGAGGTCGACCGATTAATCAGAATGGCCGATTAATTAGGGCCGATTTCAAGTTTTCACAACAATCGGTAACCTCAATTTTTGGACACCGATCATGGCCGATTTCATTGCAGTCCACGAGGAGACTGCGTGGCAGGCTGACTACCTGTTATGCCAGTGCAGCAAGGAGCCAAGGTAAGGTGCTAGCTAGCATTAAACGTATCTTATAAAAACAATCAATCTTAACATAATCACTAGTTAACTACACATGGTTGATGATATTACTAGTTTATCTAGCTAGTCCTGCCTTGCATATAATCGATGCAGTGCCTGTTAATTTATCATTGAATCATAGCCTACTTCGCCAAACGGGTGATTTAACAAGCGCATTCGCGAAAAAAGCACTGTCGTTGCTCCAATGTGTACCTAACCATAAACATCAACGCCTTTCTTAAAATCAATACTCAAGTATATATTTTTAAACCTGCATATTTAGTTAATATTGCCTGTTCTCATGAATTTCTTTTAACTAGGGAAATTGTGTCACTTCTCTTGCGTTCTGTGCAACAGAGTCAGGGTATATGCAGCAGTTTGGGCCGCCTGGCTCGTTGAGAACTGTGTGAGGACTATTTCTTCCTAACAAAGACAGCCAACTTCGCCAAACGGGGGATGATTTAACAAAAGCGCATTTGCGAAAAAAGCACAATCATTGCACGAATGTGCCTAACTATAAACATCAATGCCTTTCTTAAAATCAATACACAGAAGTATTTTTTTTTAACCTGCATATTTAGTTAAAAGAAATCCAAGTTAGCAGGCAATATTAAACTAGGGAAATTGTGTCACTTCGCTTGCGTTCATTGCATGCAGAGTCAGGGTATATGCAACAGTTTGGGCCGCCTGGCTCGTTGCGAACTAATTTGCGGGAATTTTACGTAATTAGGACATAATATTGAAGGTTGCGCAATGTAACAGGAATATTTAGACTTATGGATGCCACCTGCTAGATAAAATACGGAACGGTTCCGTATTTCACTGAAAGAATAAACGTTTTGTTTTCGAAATGATAGTTTCCGGATTTGATCATATTAATGACCTAAGGCTCGTATTTCTGTGTGTTATGTTATAATTAAGTCTATGATTTGATATTTGATAGAGCAGTCTGACTGAGCGGTGGTAGGCAGCAGCAGGCTCGTAAGCATTCATTCAAACAGCACTTTTGTGCGTTTTCCAGCAGCTCTTCGCTGTGCTTCAAGCATTGAGCTGTTTATGACTTCAAGCCTATCAACTCCTGAGATTAGGCTGGTGTAACCGATGTGAAATGGCTAGCTAGTTAGCGGGGTGCGCGCTAATAGCATTTCAATCAGTGTCGTCACTCACTCTGAGACCTTGAAGTAGTTGTTCCCCTTGCTCTGCAAGGGCCGCTGCTTTTGTGGAGCGATGGTAATGATGCTTCAAGGGTGGCTGTTGTTGATGTGTTCCTGGTTCGAGCCCAGGTAGGGGTGAGGAGAGGGACGGAAGCTATACTGTTACACTGGCAATACTAAAGTGCCTATAAGAACATCCAATAGTCAAAGGTATATGAAATAGGTATATGAAATACAAATGGTATAGAGAGAAATAGTCCTATAATTCCTATAATAACTACAACCTAAAACTTCTTACCTGGGAATATTGAAGACTCATGTTAAAAGGAACCACCAGCTTTCATATGTTCTCATGTTCTGAGCAAGGAACTTAAACGTTAGCATTTTTACATGGCACATATTGCACTTTTACTTTCTTCTCCAACACTTTGTTTTTGCATTATTTAAACCAAATTGAACATGTTTCATTATTTATTTGAGGCTAAATTGATTTTATTGATGTATTATATTAAAATAAAAGTGTTCATTCAGTATTGTTGTAATTGTCATTATTACAATTTAAATAAATAAATACATATCGGCTGATTAATCGGCATCGGCTAATGGGTCCTCCAATAATCGGTCGACCTCTAGTTGTCACTGTGTTAGACTAAGCATAGGTGATTTGATTATGTTGAAATGTTGAAGTTGAAATGGTTTTGGACTAGTGCAGGCAGCCCCTATTTTCTTTGCGACTTGTGGTAACTCTCCATGGTTCTAAATCAATAGTTATTTATTAGTCCGAAAATGTCGGAAACATTAACTTGCTTGACCTTGCTGTTGATCATGTAACTGTTTGTTACATGCAATATGCTTTGTGGACTTCTCTGGACAGAGGTTGCGCTCCGGTTTTGTGATGAAACAAAGGTGTCGTTGAATTTATTCTGCCACTCTTTTCTTTTGTCTCGGCCTTATGCCTATATATCACAGCACAAGGCATATGAACTAACAGGTTATCGAGCAAACATCACAGTTATCACAACACATAGCTTGTAATATGGCTTTTTTTCTGGCTTGGCTTCCCCAGGGAT
The DNA here is from genome assembly GCF_965601325.2 of Salmo salar. NCBI lineage: Eukaryota > Metazoa > Chordata > Actinopteri > Salmoniformes > Salmonidae > Salmo > Salmo salar. The sequence goes on along the minus strand of NC_138302.1, from coordinate 47,734,165 downwards.
TTTTACCCACACACCGCTATTGCTCTTCACAAACAAACAAACAAACAAGCACACACCTTCTTAAGCTCAAACAGGAGTAGGGATGTATTCTTAGAAATACTGTATTTTCAGCATGAGACCTCAAAAGTCTTGCTTTTCCTACAAGCATGTTCCATCACCTTATCTGATTGCATGTGCATACTACAATGGTGTACAATGAATAGTCATGAGGCTACATTAGATTTAAAGGGTGTGTCTCCAAGGGTTTTTGTTGACCTGCTTTTCCATCGCGATCATGCAGGAAGCAGTTAGATGATTTGTTTCCTAATCACAAGTTTGAGCCATAACGTTGACTGTGGAATACTCCAAAAAGACCATGGGATACACAGTGTACAAAACATTAGGAACACCTTCCTAATATTGAGTTGCACCCCTTTTGCCCTCAGAACAGCCTCAATTCGCCGGGCCACGAACTCTACAAGGTGTCAAAACAGTTCCACAGGGATGCTGGCCCATGTTGTGTCAAGTTGGCTGGATGTCCTTTGGGTGGTGGACCATTCTTGATACACACAGGAAACTGTTGAGCGTGAAAAACCCAGTACTGCTGCAGTTCTTGGCACCTACTACCATACCCTGTTTAAAGGCACTTAAATCTTTTGTCTTACACATTCACCCTCTGAATGGCACACATACACAATCCACATGTCAATTGTCTCAAGGCTTAAAAGTCCTTCTTTAATCTGTCTCCTCCCCTTCATCTACACCGATTGAAGTGGATTTAACAGGTGACAACAAAAAGTGATCATAGCTTTCACCTGGATTCACCTGGTCAGTCTATGTCGTGGAAAGAGCTGGTGTTCCTAATGTTTTGTACATTCAGTATACATGGAGACATTTTGATGCTGGTAATAACTTGTGAACACAATAATTAAAAGAAAGCAGGTCACCTAATAAATAGATGTCCTAATTCAATTAGATATGCAGACCTTACTTTTGTGATGTAGCAGTAGTGCCATATGATCTTAAATGTCAGCTTTTTGTATGGACATTAGGCTCCTAATTCCCATGGGACTACATTAGGCAACATTTCACTCCCATGACATCATGTAACTATTTCACAGTGGTGCTTGTATAACATCAGCTCTTATTTGTATATGAAGAGTTTACTATATGCCATTATTGCACAGCAGCATGGCAGATAGGCTACCTTTCTCTTGAAGTTACCATGCATCCTGACAAACTTTCTCGGTAGGCTATATTCACCCTATCATAACATGTTCAGGGAGAGAATCAGGTCATCAAAATAACATTTTGAGAAATAGAGTTGGTTGCACGGTTTACTGGAATAGCTTCCAATAGCTTTATTGGTGAGAACAGTTTGAGATGTTTTTACAAAAGGTTCCGCTGTCTACTGCACTACAGCATGAAACAGCCTAGTCTAGTGCACTACAGAATGGCCTTTTCTCAATTATTAAGCGAATGGAAGAGTGTCCTCCCCTCCTCGATAGACACCTTTCATCTATGATAGTCATGTGTATCCTACCCAAGTCCTTCCTGGAAGAGTTTTTAAATCTGCCACACCTCATTTGAATCAGCTTTTGTTTTGTGTGAGGAGAAAAACATGTACACGTTTAAAAACGATATGCTACTTATCATTTTATCTATAAAATGTCTTGTAAAACAAATATTATTATGAATTTTTGTATCACTTTACACATTTATTTTGGGATTTCACCCTGTAAATGAAATTTGCCTGATGACAACCAAGTCTCATTTCATACAAGCGCATTTTCGCCCACGTTCATTCTCGCCACCTCTCCTCGATTACCTTCAAACGGAGGCGAGAGGACTGAGGAAAGAGGACGCAGGAGTTGAATAAATCCAAATGAGAAAAGGCCCATGGAAAAACTTCAACCCAATTACTGACCTTCGAAGAGTTGAAGTCTTCGGTGAGGGATGTTGCTACTTTCTGCATTTACTTTTAGTAAAGTCCAACGCAAGTGTCGAGTAGCTTACATTGTTAAACTTGAAAAAAACTGACCAAATAAATGTTTTAGAGAGTGTCATTTGATTACGCACTACATTGAACCTACCTTTAATACTAATTCCAAGTCCTCCCACATCTTGCTTGGTAACTCGCACCGTGCGCTTAACATTGGTGATTGTTTCTGGGACCGGAGAGGAGCTGAGGTTGGCTGGGTCTCCGTTAATGGCACCGGCGGGAGTTGGGTTGGGTTTAACTATGTCTTCGGCGACCTCTCCGGGGCTCACGGTTAAAGTCTCCTCCGTAAGTGTGGCTAATACACGGATCCAACGGTCCACGGTAACTCGAAGTTCTAACAGTCCTGTTTTCTGTGCCTTCATTGTGGCAGCCATGTTCAAAACATTCCTGGAATAACTCTAGACGGGTTGGCACTCGGTAGTCGTGTAAAGAGATAGGGGTGGGGGAGATGCCAAGAGACGCAGCCCCCTCCTCCAACTCTCTCACTCTATCTCTCTCTCCTCTTCCAAGAGGTTTAGCCTAGTACTCTCTCCCAAGTATTGAAGTTAATTGAGCACAATACGATTAGCAAAGATAAAGGGGAGATTTTTTTCATTAATTAACTAAGTTTAAGCAGTGGCCAACATACTTTTTATCAGTGGTGGAAAAAGTACCCAATTCTAAAAGTAAAGATATCTTAACAGAGAATGACTCAAGTAAAAATGAAAGTCACCCTGTAAAATACTACTTGAGTAAAAGTATAAAAGTATTTGGTTTTAAATATACTTAAGTATATATACAAAAGTAAATGTAATTCAAGTATCAAAAGTAAAAGTATAAAAAATGACAATTTTTTTATATAAAACAAACCAGATGGCATAATTTTTATTTTGTTATTTTTATTTACGGATAACCAGTGGCACACTCCAACACTCAGACAGCATTTATAAACGAAGCATGTTTGTTTAGTGAGTCCGCCAATCAGGATTACGAGGGATACAGTTGAAGTCGGAAGTTTACATACACCTTAGCCAAATACATTTAAACTCAGTTTTTCACAATTCCTGACATTTAATCCTAGTAAATATTCCCTGTCTTAGGTCAGTTAGGATCACCACCTTATTTTAAGAATGTGAAATGTCAGAATAATAGTAGTGAGAATGATTTATTTCAGCTTTCATTTCATTCATCACATTCCCAGTGGGTCAGAAGTTTACATACACCTAATTAGTATTTGGTAGCATTGCCTTTTAATTGTTTAACTTGGGTCAAATGTTTCGGGTAGCCTTCCACAAGCTTCCCACAATAAGTTGGGTGAATTTTGGCCCATTCCTCCTGACAGAGCTGGTGTAACTGAGTCAGGTTTGTAGGCCTCCTTGCTCGCACATGCTTTTTCAGTTCTGCCCACAAATGTTCTATAGGATTGAGGTCAGGGCTTTGTGATGGCCACTCTAATACCTTGACTTTGTTGTCCTTAAGCCATTTTGCCACAACTTTGGAAGTATTCTTGGGGTCATTGTCCATTTGGAAGACCCATTTGCGACCAAGCTTTAACTACCTGACTGATGTCTTGAGATGTTGCTTCAATATATCCACATCATTTTCTTTCCTCATGATGCCATCTATTTTGTGAAGTGCACCAGTCCCTCCTGCAGCAAAGCACCCCCACAACATGATGCTGCCACCCCCGTGCTTCACGGTTGGCATGGTGTTCTTCAGCTTGCAAGCCTCCCCCTTTTTCCTCCAAACATAACGATGGTCATTATGGCCAAACAGTTCTATTTTTGTTTAATCAGACCGGAGGACATTTCTCCAAGAAGTACAATCTTTGTCCCCATGTGCAGTTGCAAACCGTAGTCTGGCTTTTTTATGGTGGTTTTGGAACAGTGGCTTCTTCCTTGCTGAGCGGCCTTTCAAGTTATGTTGATATAGGTGTTACGGCTGTCGTAGAGAGGGAACCAAAGCACAGCGTGTTGAATGCTCATGATGACATTTATTTTAACTCAAAAACACTAAAGGCAAAATAACGAAGAGAAAAAACGAAAGCGCACAGTTCTGTCAGGTACATAGACTAAACAGAATACAACTACCCACAAAAACAGTTGGGAAAACCCCCTACTTAAATATGATCTCCAATTAGAGACAACGAGAACCAGCTGCCTCTAATTGGAGATCATCCCGAAAAACAACAACATAGAAATAGAAAAAGTAGAACTAAACATAGAAAAACCCAAACCACCCCCTTTCACGCCCTGACCTACTCTACCATAGAAAATAACATCTTACTATGGTCAGGACGCGACAATAGGACTCATTTTACTGTGGATATAGATACTTTTGTACCTGTTTCCGCCAGCATCTTCACAAGGTCCTTTGCTGTTGTTCTGGGATTGATTTGCACTTTTCGCACCAAAGTACATTCATCTCTAGGAGACAGAATGCGTCTCCTTCCTGAGCGGTATGACTGCTGCGTGGTCCCATAGTGTTTATACTTGCATACTGTTGTTTGTACAGATCAACGTGGTTCCTTCAGGCGTTTGAAAATTGCTCCCAAGGATGAACCAGACTTGTGGAGGTCTACCATTTTTTTTCTGAGGTCTTGGCTGACTTCTTTTGATTTTCCCTTGATGTCAAGCAAAGGGGCACTGAGTTTGAAGGTAGGCCTTGAAATACATCCACAGGTACACCTCCAATTGACTCAAATGAAGTCAATTAGCCTATCAGAAGCTTCTAAAGCCATGACATCATTTTCTGGAATTTTCTAAGCTGTTTAAAAGCACAGTCAATTTAGTGTGTGTAATCTTCTGACCCACTGGAATGATGATACAGTGAATTATAAGTGAAATAATCTGTCTGTCAAACTATAGTTTGTTAACAAGAAATTTGTAGAGTGGTTGAAAAATTGGTTTTAATGACTCCAACCAAAATGTATGTAAACTTCCGACTTCAACTGTAAGTGTGTTAATTGGACCATTTCTGTCCTGCTAAACATTCAAATTGTTACCAGTACTTTTGGGTGTTAGGGAAAATGTATAGAGTAAAAAGTACATTATTTTCTTTAGGAATGTAGTAAAGTAAAATAGTAAAAAAACATAAATGGTAAAGTACAGATACTCCAAAAAACGACTTTAAAGTATTTTTACTAAAGTACTTTACTCCACTGCTTTTTGTGAATGAAAATCGTTTTTTGTATGCTGGACTTACATAATTCACAATAAGACCATTATAAAGTCTTATAAATCATTCTATGAACAGACATCACGAGTTACCATGAATTAATTTATTGTTTGAATAATAGTTTGTAACAATAATGATATCAGAACAATTCTGCAATGCAGCAGCGTACCTATTTATGTTTTTGACGGGTGAAACGTTATCTTTGACCTCACCCTATTTTCCCATGATTTGGGTTCGATGTTTTCTCTAATAAAAGATTGATATCATGTTATAACTCGTTCATTACACTTTTATGAAACAAACATGATGTGTATGGTGTTGCATTGTACTTAATGGGGATTGGTGTAGATCTAAATATCCCAATACCTTTAGCAGAAATGTATTACAATACAATCACATTTAAGTGATGATATTTCATTTGCCCATCACCACCCCTCTATGCTACCAGAGGGCAACTTTATATCATTAATTTACATAGCCTGTTAGTCCACTACAGTTTTTCACCTCAAAAGGTTAAGAAGTGACATGATATGTATCCATTTTCGTTTTAGCATTGGAAAAGAGAACATTAAATGAACTAAGTGAAGCATTGGCCTACTTTATAGATATAGATGTACTATTGTAAAGTGGTTGTTCCACTGGATATCATAAGGTAAATGCACCAATTTGTAAGTCGCTCTGGATAAGAGCGTCTGCTAAATGACGTAAATGTAAATGTTATTAAAGTGCTGAGAAATCGCAAGTCAGTTCACTTTCAGATTAAAATTGCCAGTGTAATAGAATCATCTATAAACTGTTTATAGAAGACAACCATCTCACAAGTCCTATACAGTATTTGTGAAAGGCAGAAGCAGCACCCTATTCACCATTGGACCCCAATTAGCCCTGGTCAAAAGTAGTGCACTCCCTATATAAGGAATTACATTTGGTATGCAGACTATATTGACCGCTTCTTGGGCTCTTAGCAGATGGCCCTTCCTCAAAACGAGTTAACACCGTACTGTAAACGAGGAGGTAGTATGGGGCTCTGAAAACTGAATCAATACCAACCCTATCTGCCAACTATCCAAAGAGCCTGACACAGACAAACTGTAAATCCCTGAGGGGTAAGAAGAGTGAGCTCTTAGTAGATCAGACAGACAGAGGGCCTGTCCCAAATGGCACCCTATTCCTTATTAAGTGCAGTACTTTTGACCAGGGCCCTATAGAGCTCTGGTCAAAAGTAGTACGCTACATATAGTCCATGAGCCAGACCCCCAAATTTGGGCTGTCAGGCTCACTTGGAGTGATGTTTTATAGTGATCTTTTTTAAGGTTTATGTCCCTAGAGTTGGAAAATGTGTGATAGCAGTACAGCAATGGTAGCTTTGTGTGTGATATCAGTAACACTCCTTTCATCCCTCCATCCCATTCACAAACAATGTCATTATACAATAGTGTATTTCTCACTTATACCCTTTTATCATAAAACATTGGAAGGCTTAGATTCAGAGCTAACCATCAGACACATTTTTAGAATGTACCTGTAGGGTACATAGCAAAATTATCTGTATAAATGTCTTTAAATAGGAGTCAAGGCTTTGGGTAACTGGTGAAAAGGAGTCAGGCGCAGGAGAGCTGAGATGCGTGGACAAGGTATTTAATACACGAAAAACACCAGTATAGAAACAATACAACGGTGCGTGAAATATACCTGCACCACAAAAATTACACGGGTGCATAGTACAAAACCCGGCAACAAAATACCAGCCATCAGATACAACCATCAACATAGAACAAACACACACAATTACATGTGGGAAACAGAGGGTTAAATAATGAACAGGTAATGGGGGAATTGAAACCAGGTGTGAAAAACCCACAGACAAAACAAATGGAAAATGAAAAGTGGATCGGCGATGGCTAGAAGACCGGTGACGTCGACCGCCGAGCGCCACCCGAACAAGGAGAGGGACCGACCTCGGCGGAAGTCATGACCCCCCCCTTGACGCAGGGCTCCAGCAGCGCGACGACACCGGCCTCGGGGACGACCCGGAGGACGAGGCACAGGGCGATCCGGCTGGAGACGGTGGAATTCCTGCAGCATCGACGGGTCCAATACGTCCTCCACCGGCACCCAGCATCTCTCCTCCGGACCGTACCCCTCCCACTCCACGAGGTACTGAAGGCCCCTCGCCTGACGCCTCAAGTCCAGTATGGCTCAAACTGCATACGCCGGGGCCCCCTCAATGTCCAAAGGGGGCGGAGGAACCTCCCGTACCTCATACTCCTGGAGTGGACCAGCCACCACCGGCCTGAGGAGAGACACATGGAAAGAGGGGTTAATACGGTAATCGGGGGGAAGCTGTAACCTGTAACAAACCTCGTTCAGTCTCCTCAGGACTTTGAATGGCCCCACAAACCGCGGGCCCAGCTTCCGGCAGGGCAGGTGGAGGGGCAGGTTTCGGGTCGAGAGCCAGACCCAGTCCCCCGGTGCGAACACCAGGGCCTCACTGTGGTGGCGGTCTGCGCCAGCCTTCTGACACCTCACGGCCCTCTGAAGGTGCACATGAGCGGCGTTCCATGTCTCCTCCCAGCGCCTAAACCAGTCGTCCACTGCAGGAGCCTCGATCTGGCTCTGATGCCAAGGCGCCGGAACCGGCTGGTACCCCAGTACACACTGGAAGGGGGAGAGGTTAGTGGAAGAGTAGCGGAGCGAGTTTTAGGCCATCTCTGCCCAGGGTATGAACGCCGCCCACTCCCCCGGCCCGTCCTGGCAATAGGACCGCAGAAACCTACCCACATCCTGGTTCACTCTCTCCACCTGCCCATCACTCTCGGGGTGAAAACATGAGGTAAGGCTGACCGAGACCCCCTGACATTCCATGAACGCCCTCCAGACCCTTGATGTGAACTGGGGACCTCGATTAGATATGTCCTCAGGCACCCCGAAGTGCCGGAAGACGTGTGTGAACAGGGCCTCCGCAGTCTGTAGGGCCGTAGGGAGACTGGGCAAAGGGAGGAGACGGCAGGACTTAGAAAACTGATCCACAACGACCAGGATTGTGGTGTTCCCCTGTGAGGGAGGAAGATCCGTTAGGAAGTCCACCGACAGGTGCAACCACGGCCGTTGTGGAATGGGTAAGGGTTGTAACTTCCCTCTGGGCAGGTGCCTAGGGGCCTTGCACTGGGCGCACACCGAGCAGGAGGACACATAAACCCTCACGTCCTTAGCCAAGGTGGACCATCAGTACTTCCCACTAAGACAACGCACTGTCCGGCCAATACCCGGATGACCATTAGGAGGGTGATGTGTGGGCCCAATAGATCAAACGGTTGCAGACAGCAGACGGAATGTACAGACGCCCAGCTGGACACTGGGGGAAGTGGGCTCTGCACGTAACGCCCGCTCAATGTCCGTTTCCAGCTCCCATACTACCGGTGCCTCCAAGCAAGAGGCCGGGAGTATGGGAGTGTGATCCATGGACCGCTCCTCCGTGTCATACATCCGGGATAGTGCGTCTGCCTTAGCGTTCTGGGAACCTGGTCTGTAGGACAGGGTGAAAACAAAACAGGTAAAGAACATGGCCCACCTTGCCTGGCGAGGGTTCAGTCTCCTCGCCGCCCGGATGTACTCCAGATTGCAGTGGTCAGTCCAGATGAGAAAAGGGTGTTTAGCCCCCTCAAGCCAATGTCTCCACACCTTCAAGGCCTTGTCGACAGCCAACAGCTCCCAGTCCCCTACGTCATAGTTTCGCTCCGCCGTGCTGAGCTTCTTCGAAAAGAAGGCACAGGGGCAGAGCTTTGGTGGCGTACCCGAGCGCTGAGAGAGCACGGCTCCTATCCCAGCCTCGGACGTGTCCACCTCCACTATGAACGCCAAAGAGGGATCCAGATGAGCCAGCACAGGAGCCGAGGTAAACAGAGCCCTCAGGTGACCAAAAGCCCTGACCGCCTCAGCCGACCACTGCAAACGCACCGGTCCCCCCTTCAGCAATGAGGTGATGGGAGCCGCTACCTGACCAAAGCCCCGGATAAACCTCCGGTAGTAGTTGGCAAACCCTAGAAACCGCTGCACTTCCTTTACCGTGGTGGGAGTCGGCCAATTATGCACGGCTGAAATGCGGTTACTCTCCATCTCCACCTCTGAGGTGGAAATGCAATACCTTAGGAAGGAGACGGCCTGCTGGAAGAACAGGCATTTCTCAGCCTTGACGTACAGGTCATGCTCCAACAGTCGTCCAAGTACCCTGCGCACCAAGGACACATGCTCAGCGCGTGTAGCGGAGTATATCAGAATGTCATCGATATACACCACTACACCCTGCCGTGCAGGTCCCGGAAAATCTCATCTACAAAGAATTGGAAGACTGATGGAACATTCATCAACCCGTACGGCATGACGAGGTACTCATAGTGGCCTGATGTGGTACTAAACGCCGTCTTCCACTCGTCTCCCTCCCAGATACGCACCAGGTTGTAAGCGCTCTTGAGATCCAATTTTGGGAAGAAGCGCGCCCCGTGCATTGACTCGATCGCACTGGCTATGAGAGGCAGCGGGTAACTGTACCTCACAGTGATTTGGTTAATGCCTCGATAGTCAATACACGGGCGCAGACCATCCTTCTTCACAAAAAAGAAACTTGAGGAGGCAGGTGAAGTGGAGGGCTGAATGTACCCCTGCCCCAGAGATTCGGAAACATATGTTTCCATAGCAGCCGTCTCCTCTTGCGACAGGGGATACACGTGACTCCTGGGAAGTGCTGCGTCTACCAGGAGATTTATTGCACAATCCCCCCGTCGATGGGGTGGTAATTGAGTCGCCTTCTTCTTACAGAAGGCGAGAGCCAAATCGGCATATTCAGAGGGGATGCGCACGGTGGAGATCTGGTCTGGACTTTCCACCGTAGTAGCACCGATGGAAACCCCTACACACCTCCCCGAGCACTTTCGTGACCACCCTGTGAGAGCCCTCTGTTGCCATGAAATAGTGAGGTCATGACAGGCCAACCAGGGTAGGCCCAGCACCACAGGAAACGCAGGAGAATCAATAAGGAAGAGACTGATTCTCTCCTTGTGACCCTCCTGCGTAACCATGCCCAGTAGAGCGGTGGCCTCCCTAATTAGCCCTGACCCTAATGGTCGACTATCTAGGGTGTGCACAGAAGGGCATATCCACAGGAACAATGGGGATCCCTAAACTATGGGCAAATGATCTGTCAATAAAATTACCAACTGCGCCTGAATCTACAAGCTCCTTATGCTGGGAATGCGGGGAAAACTCAGGAAAAATAATAAACAAAAACATGTGAGTAACAGGGGGCTCTGGGTGAGTCTGGTGCCGACTCACCTGGGGTGATACGAGAGTGCCCTGCCTGCTGCCTCGACTCCCAGAGGAACCTCCCCAGCACCGACTGGCAGTGTGCCCTCTGCGGCCACAGATGGTGCATGGAATGGCCCCTCCTCCGGTCGCCCTAAGTGCAGCACCTCCCAGCTCCATGGGCGTCGCAGCAGTGGTGCTGGGGAATGGAATCGACAGACCCCGATCTGGACGTCCACGGGCGGCCAGCAGGTTATCCAGCCGGATGGACAGGTCCACCAGCTGGTTGAATGTGAGAGTGGTGTCCCTGCAGGCCAACTCTCAACGGACGTCCTCGCGCAGACTGCACCGGTAGTGATCGATCAGGGCCCTGTTGTTCCATCCCGCGCTGGCGGTCAGGGTCCGGAAGTCCAACGCGAACTCCTGTGCGCTCCTCGTCCCCTGGCTCAGGTGTACAAGACGTTCACCCGCCGCTCTACCCTCAGGCGGGTGGTCAAAGACTGCCCGGAAGCGGCGGGTGAAATCCCCGAAGTTGTCCAACACCGCTTCTTCTTCCCCCCATACGGCGTTGGCCGACTCCAGAGCCTTCCCTGAGAGGCAGGAGACGAGGGTGGCCACGCTCTCACGGCCCGAGGGAGCCAGGTGGACGGTTGCCAGGTAGAGCTCTAGCTGGAGCAAGAACCCCGGACATCCCGCCGCCGTTCCATCATACTCCCTCGGGAGGGCGAGCCGAAATCCACTGGGACCAGGTGAAGGAGGGGTGATTATAGGTGAAACTGGTGGTGCTGGTGGAGACGCTGGAGGAACTCCTCTTCTCTCCCAGCGCTCCATGGTTTGCAGCACGCAATCCATGGCGCTGCTGAGATGCAGGAGCATAGTAGCATGCTGCTGGACTCGCTCCTCGACCCCTACTGCAGGGGCACCTGCTCCTGCTGACTCCATTGGTGGTGCGTGTTTCTGTCAAGGCTTTGGGTAACTGGTGAAAAGGAATCAGGCGCAGGAAAGCTGAGATGCGTGGACAAGGTATTTAATACACGAAAAACACCAGTATAGAAACAATACAATGGTGCTTGAAATATACCGGTACCACAAAAATTACACGGGTGCATAGTACAAAACCCGGCAACAAAATACCAGCCGTCAGATACAGCCATCAACATAGAACAAACACACACAATTACATGTGGGAAACAGAGGGTTAAATAATAAACAGGCAATGGGGGAATTGAAACCAGTGTGAAAAACCCAAAGACAAAAAAATGGAAAATGAAAAGTGGATCGGCGATGGCTAGAAGACCGGTGACGTCGACCACCGAGCGCCGCCCGAACAAGGAGAGGAACCGACCTCGGCGGAGGTCGTGACAATAGGAAACCCTGATACATTTCTAACTTTACTTTACAAGTGGTTCTGAAAGGTCATGAAATTACCATCAAATGATATATAATATAACTAACTTTAAAAGCACCAGCTAAAACTATTGTTTATAAGTTGCCCATAATGTGCAATTGAAATTAGAATGTTGGAAGCTTAGCCATAGAATTCCATGTAAAGGGGCAGCTATGTTTTTGGATTGTAACTTTGGTGAGAGAGGCACCAAATTGCACACTCACAGCTAGAACACGGTTTAAAAAAGATTTGTAGATTCAGGGCCATCACAGAATTCACACATTAAAGGGGAATGGAAACACTTTATGAAGTAAATCAAAGCAAAGACATGTATTCAATCCACTAATACTAAACATGTGCATTTAACATAAAAACATCTCTCTATATTTACATTTACATTTACATTTAAGTCATTTAGCAGACGCTCTTATCCAGAGCGACTTACAAATTGGTGCATTCACCTTATGATATCCAGTGGAACAACCACTTTACAATAGTGCATCTAAATCTTTTAGGGGGGGGTTAGAAGGATTACTTTATCCTATCCTAGGTATTCCTTAAAGAGGTGGGGTTTCAGGTGTCTCCGGAAGGTGGTGACTGACTCCGCTGTCCTGGCGTCGTGAGGGAGCTTGTTCCACCATTGGGGTGCCAGAGCAGCGAACAGTTTTGACTGTGCTGAGCGGGAACTGTGCTTCCTCAGAGGTAGGGGGGCCAGCAGGCCAGAGGTGGATGAACGCAGTGCCCTTGTTTGGGTGTAGGGCCTGATCAGAGCCTGAAGGTATGGAGGTGCCGTTCCCTTCACAGCTCCGTAGGCAATCACCATGGTCTTGTAGCGGATGCGAGCTTCAACTGGAAGCCAGTGGAGAAAGCGGAGGAGCGGGGTGGCGTGAGAGAACTTGGGAAGGTTGAACACCAGATTTAGTATTTTGATCGTCGACAAGGTTTATTTGAGCTATGGTCAGCAGCATTTTAAATTGCCATAGTAATGACTGATGCCAGTGCGTCACTGGCAAGAATCAGCTAATTGTCTGTGGTATTGAGTTTTCGCGCAGAGAGTGAATCGAAGAGAGTGAGGTTAGGTGCGGACAACGAAGGTGGCAACAACAAGAGGTAATTAAAATATGAACTGTATAGCACCAGGCTGTAGGAATTTGCTCCAAAGAAATCCCTCGGTAAGCTACCATCGGCTGCCCAAGGACCCACAACTTTTGAAGAAGTGGCTCCATGTCCTGAAGAGGAAGGACGTGTCAGCTCGAGCTAGCAGGATCGGCTGCCAGCACTTCGCGGTGGAAGACTTCGCGATGAAGTGCACTTTCGATGCGGCAGCTGGGAGTTTCCGAATGGAAAGGAGTCATAGGCCTATGTTGAAGCTCTCTGCTTCCCCTTCATTTTAAATTTGGAAGGTTATGGTGTAGGGGTTACCAACCAACCATCATCAACATCGTTGACTTCGGTTTCGGAGTCAAGCAAAAGCCGAACTAAAAAAAGGAAGCGACGCGTGTCAATGGAGCCTGAGGTAACGTTAACCGTTCATGAGTCATGACTGTTGTTGTCTAGGCTAGCGTTAGACACTGGACAACCTTGGTGCAACTCTAGTTGAAGGTAACTAGCTAATTGCGTCTGAAGTGTTTTGTGTAACACCGCCCAACAACTAACGTTAACGTTAGCAAGTAACTCAACTGCAACTAAAATTGCAACACAGTTTATCTGTGTTGCCCTGTTGTTAGGTAGCTACTGTAGCTAGCTTCCACCTCATATGGTCAAGTACTGTAGTACATTTTGTTGACAGTTTTGTTTTTTTGAATGTTTTGTTAGCTAGACTGTTAATGTTTGCTGAAAAATAAATGTCCCTGTACTGGCTGTGTGTTGACATAGCATACAAGACAGGTAGCTTGTTAACGCCAACTGATATATTTGGGTTCAGTTGTCTTAACAAAACGTTTGTTTCGTTTCAGGATGACATCTTCATCCCTGAAAATGTTTTCATCCTGGAGGAGACTGTACAGGAGGAGGCACGAGCAAATCCATGTTATTTCTAAGGCTATTGTTTATTTCAAGACACAGTAGGTCATCCCTGGATATAAAATTGGCAATATACAGTATATGCAGTGATTCTTGAATATACCTATAGCCTAATAGATGCCTTAATTGTTTTCTACCAACAGGAAAGAACGGTTAGTACCGCATGCCAAACTGACCCCAGGGTGCCAGAGTGTTCCTGTGCTGCAGTGGAGGAGAGGTCCACCGGGACCATCACTAAGGAGCTCGGGGCCCAGCTAGATTGCGCTCACGACCATCAGTATACAACCGAGGCCTGCCCCTATACACCCCAGATGGAGCTGACGGAGAGTGAGATCAATGAAGACCAGAACTCGCTGTATGAACCTGAGAGCTCAGAATCACAGTGCGAGCCAAAATATACTATCGAAGAGTGTGTGCAAGATCTGAAATACATACTTTTTTATAGCAAGCTGAAGGAGTTGTTCAATGTCTGCCATGAGCCAGGATGTCAAGCTGGTGTCATCAGTTCATCCCCGAAAATAAATAGTTTTGCCATCACCATGGAGACAGAGTGTGTCGTGGGCCACAGGAGGAAGTGGGAATCCCAGACCAGAGTGGTAAAGTTGTTTGCAGGGAATCTGTTGTTGTCATCAGCGGTCTTCCTTACTGGCGGCTCCCACTCCACTTTTGCGGAAACATGTCACCACCTCAGCCTGGTGTCCATGTTGCTGCGACAGTTCGCAAACCAACAGCGCATCTACATTGTGCCAGAGGATAACTACATGTGGACACAGCACACGGAGGCCAATCTGGCTACAATTGTTGATAGTCCATGTATCATATCTGGAGACACATGGTGTGATTCGCCAGGCCATTGTGCCTCCTTTGGCACTTACACCATCCTGGACTCTGCTTCCCACCTGATCCTCGCACAGGAGACTGTGCATGTGACCGAAGTGAAGAGCAGCTACTGGTTGGAGACGGAGGGATTAGAGAGATGCCTGCAACACATTGAGGTAAGCTATAGCCTAACCTATATGTTGTAGCTAGTTTAAAGGTTGTAAGTGTGTATTTGGTGGATGTATGAAGAGGATGTAGGTACCTTTTTAGGATAATACGATCATTATTACTAACAGTCCCATGGATGCAGTATTGAAACCCTGGCCACTGACAGGCATCCAAGTGTGAGGGTGCATTTGAGGGACTCACATGCTGATACCTGGCATGAGTATGACCTGTGGAACATTGCCAAAGGTGTGAGGAAACAGCTGGTGTTCATCAGGAAGCCAGAGGTACAGAGATACTGTCATATATAAAATCAGAACTATATGATTATGAAGTCAGTGACTCAGGGGTCTCATTTATTCCCTGTGTCTCAGGTACTGCCATGGGTGAGGGCATTACTGTGCCGCCACTGTTGGTGGGAGTGTCCAGGTGCTAAAAGGAAAGTGGATCATCGCAGTTCACCACATCACAAATGAACACACTCAACTGCGATGTGGTGTGATGTGGTGAACACATTATTGAAAATGCTGCCATTCTTAGAATCCTTTCTTTCTTCATTCTTTTCAGAGAATGGTGTGAAAGACCCACGAGTTGACCGTGCCATTGGGTTGTGCAAGAAGGTGGACAGCACCTTTTCTTTCAGCTGGAAGAAGAGGAGAGACTTGTCTGTAGCACAGGCTGAGCTCAGTCTACCCACTCACCAGCTCATCACAAAGTCCCCAACCAGGTGGGGGTCAAGACAAAAGATGATAGAACGAATCCTGGAACAAGAAAAGGCAATAGCCCGGGTCCTGGGCTCAGAGAAGAAAAGCAGGCACCTGGTGCCCAACTCAGGATATCGAAGTGTTGGAGTCAGTGAGCAATGCCAAAGGCCCACTACAGGAATTCACTGACGCTCTGTCTGGGGAGAACTACGTTAGCATCTCCTACCTCAAGCCTGTGATAAACCTGTTCAACAGCAGCCTCCTGCAGCCAGAGGAAGGTGAGGGCACGCTCACAAAAAAAATAAAAAGTGCCACACTACAGTATCTCAACAACAAGTACGAAGATCCTGCCACAGTTGAACTTGAAATGGCCTCGCTGGTGGATCCCCGGTTCAGGACAATATATATAGCAGATGACAAGATTGAGAGCATCAAACAAAGAGCTGTTATTGGAGCTGAAGCTCTGCTAGCTGAGGAAAGCACATGTCGCCCTGGTCACAACTGTGCGCCAAGAAGAAGTAAACCTAAACCTGTGTCTAAGAAAGACAAGAAAACACTTGCAAGCTTCTTCAAGAAGACAGTGCTGTCTGGCCCACAGACCCAGACAAAGACCCACTTGAGTGGTGGAGGCTCCACGAGGCCAACTTCCCAAGACTTAGTAATATTGCTAAAAAAGTACCTGTGCATTCCTGCTACAAGTGCCGCTTCGAATAGGGTCTTTAGCACAGGTGGGAACATTGTGACATGTCACAGGGCATGCCTCAAGCCAGAGTCAGTAGACAGGCTTGTGTCCTCGCCAGCAACTTGTGAAGAACAAAGTAAAGGAAGATATTTTGTTTGACAGAATGTTTATAATTTGGTTTATTATTGTGCAAATTCTTCTTCTTCTTCTTTTTCATTCTTAATTTTTTATTTGATTTCCATACAATGATGACAGCCTGGCAAGTTTTGCACAAATAGGCCTTGGGGCCAGGTATATTTTTTACTTTAATAAAGAAAATTCGGTTAAGAATTATGTCTTGGTCTTTTTAATTTGTTTAGAGAAAAACAAGAAAAATCGAGATATATATATTGTGAATCGTCCAAGCTGCTGAAAAATAGAGATATTACTTCTAGGCCATATTACCCAGCCCTAAATGTAACCACACTCAAATTCATAGACAGAGCTATAGATACGAAGACTTATGATATCAAAATTATAGTTTTGACCATGTTTTGAGGCTATATTGTGTTTGTTTACATGTTCTTTGTTTACAAACATTGGAGTGAAAGAAGCTTATATTTGGGGTTCTGATGGGGTACGTGTAACGGCCGTCGTATGAATTGGACCAAGGCGCAGCGGGTTGAGTGCTCATGTTGACGTTTATTTTAAATAACCACGAACACTTTTAACAAGAAACCGGCCAACAACATAACAGTTTGCGGGCTAACCCTAGCAGTGCAAAACAACCTCCCACAATTCCCAAAACAAACATACTCCTAATTATAGGACCTTCAATCAGAGGCAACGATAACCAGCTGCCTCCAATTGAAGGCCCCAATCCCAATTACTAAACATAGAAATAAACACCCTAGAAACAGACATAGAACTAAACCAAAAACCCCGGAACCATAAATCAAACGCCCCTCTACATAAACACACACTCAAAACCATATAAAACAAATACCCCCTGCCACGTCCTGACCAAACTCTAATTACAAATAACCCCTTTACTCGTCAGGACGTGACAGTACGACCGTTGAACTAAGCTCGTGAGGCATTTATAAGTTAGATTCTTCAAGAATCAATGGTTACATATCATTAATTTATAAGTGGACAAAATGGATGTAGCAACTGCTGATTGCCCATTTAAGGTATACTACAAGTTTGTCTATTGATCTTGAGCATGAGGCAAAGACTTGCAATGACAAGCCTTTCATGTGAATCCTCTTCTTGTTTCATTGGATCTTGTAAAAACACCTTAATAACCCTGTAATTTAATATGTATTTTGTAATCCTGTTTCTATGATCTGTTTCCACTGCGATGTACCCAGTTCGCTTTGAATAAAGGCGTCTGCATATACACTGCTCAAAAAAATAAAGGGAACACTTAAACAACACAATGTAACTCCAAGTCAATCACACTTCTGTGAAATCAAACTGTCCACTTAGGAAGCAACACTGATTGACAATAAATTTCACATGCTGTTGTGCAAATGGAATAGACAACAGGTGGAAATTATAGGCAATTAGCAAGACACCCCCAATAAAGGAGTGGTTCTGCAGGTGGGGACCACAGACCACTTCTCAGTTCCTATGCTTCCTGGCTGATGTTTTGGTCACTTTTGAATGCTGGCGGTGCTTTCACTCTAGTGGTAGCATGAGACGGAGTCTACAACCCACACAAGTGGCTCAGGTAGTGCAGCTCATCCAGGATGGCACATCAATGCGAGCTGTGGCAAGAAGGTTTGCTGTGCCTGTCAGCGTAGTGTCCAGAGCATGGAGGCGCTACCAGGAGACAGGCCAGTACATCAGGAGACGTGGAGGAGGCCGTAGGAGGGCAACAACCCAGCAGCAGGACCGCTACCTCCGCCTTTGTGCAAGGAGGAGCAGGAGAAGCACTGCCAAGAGCCCTGCAAAATGACCTCCAGCAGGCCACAAATGTGAATGTGTCTGCTCAAACGGTCAGAAACAGACTCCATGAGGGTGGTATGAGGGCCCGACGTCCACAGGTGGGGGTTGCGCTTACAGCCCAACACCATGCAGGACGTTTGGCATTTGCCAGAGAACACCAAGATTGGCAAATTCGCCACTGGCGCCCTGTGCTCTTCACAGATGAAAGCAGGTTCACACTGAGCATAGTTGAATGTGTTTAAGTGTTCCCTTTATTTTTTTGAGCAGTGTATATATTGAGCACCTACCCACTACTGATGTTAACTTTAAACAATTTATAATCAACCAACATTTCAGCAATTATTTAACTGGCATACCGGCTGCTGACTGGTCGAGTAATCTCTTCTGCCAGGAAGTCCTTCACAAGGATTAGCGACACGTCCAAAACATCGCCATCCAGACAGACTGACAGGAACCCCTGACTGGATGTAATACAGCCACCATCCGCTGGGATTTTGTGCTGTATCACCACCATCTCTCTACAACACACACACTAATACTCTACCCATTATCTGTCAGCATCCGCACTCAAACCAGTTTTTGTCACCGCCAATGCCAACCCTCTAGCTGAGGTGTTTCAGGCGGCACATCTGTGTTGTTACTGCAACGAGTACGAACACTTTGATCTGAGGCAACGATCGGCTCAAACATGAACGGCTTCAGTAGGTTTATTGGCTCCCTAACTAACATTATTTTATTCTCTGTTATAAACTCTCAGACTCAGAGCTACTCTCGATTAATTCAGTCATTTTTGGAAGTAAAATACAAATAAAAAAGAATGAATAATTTTTAATAATTTTTTACTATTTTTGGTGAGTTCCAAACTTTTCTCTCCTGTCAGGGATGCAACAATGCTAAAATGGCGATTTACAGTTAGCTAGCACTCTAAATCCTAGTGTTTCCATTCCCCTTTAACCCCACAGAAAACTTTTTCCAAATAAATATAATTGTAGTGTAACCTAAAATATCTTAAAATGTTCATATTGATGTATAATACACAACTAAATAAGCCAGGTGTGGCAGATATATAAAGATGTAAAATTTTTCACAGAATTGGGGTAAGAATGTTCCCAACATTTCTGAAGATGCTATGATCAATATTGGCAACATTTCATCTTCAAACATGTAAAATTGATATGTACATGTAAATAGTCATGGATGTGAGCTGATTAAAATGATAAACAATGTTATCCTAGGTCACATCCATGACTATTCACATACATGTCGTATATATCCATTTTTGTCATGTCTACTCCCGCTCCCCCGCTTCGGCACTCGACGTCGGCGGTCTACTAACCGCCGGTCCTGGCAACTCATCATTAAGCACACCTGGCAACCTTCATTACGCACACCTGCGCCTCCTCATCAGGCACACCTGGACTTCATCACTTCCCTGATTACTTCCCCTTTAACTAGCACTTCGTTGTATCACCCATCAGGCAGTATTGTTTCTGTGTTCATGATCAGACTCTATGCTTGTTCTTGTATTTGCTCAGTCATGTTCATGTCATGTCCAGTCATATTAAACTCACCGACTGCACCTGCTTCCTGTCTCTCTGCATCTTCGTTACAGAATACTGCCTTATCCAGGAGTCTCTCCAACAGGGTTTAATCTGCCCATCCACCTCCCCTGCGTCGGCAGGATTCTTCTTCGTGGCCAAGAAGGAGGGTGGTCTACGTCCGACTACAGAGGTCTCAATTCCATCACCACCAAGTACCACTATCCGTTGGTGCCGGCCGCCATGTAACAGCTTTCCATTTCTATGTAAAATATTCTGTAACAAGTGTTGTTTTTGTGCTCAATGGTGGATCTATTCATAATTATTTAACAGGTGTATGTTTTTTTTATTTATTTTTACCTGAACGTGCAGAGTGCCTACAATCTTATTCGCATCCGGGAGGGGGGTGAATGGAAGACGGCCTTCAGCTCGATGTCTGGGCACTACGTCAGTGTTCCAGACATTCATGAACGAGGTGTTCCGATACATGCTTGGGCGTCAGGTGGTCGTGTATATCGACGACATCCTGATCTACACGTTCACCTTTGAGGATCACATCGCCCACTTCCGGGTAGTCCTGGAACATCTCCTGGAGAGCCACCTGTACATCAAGGCGCGTGACGTTCCAGTTCCAAGGCCGCTGTCTCCTTCCTGGGATACCGGATCAGCCCGCAGGGAGTGGTTATGGATGAAAGGAAGGTCGAGGCAATTAGGTCATGGCCAGTCCCAACCACCATAAAGGGACTACAACGGTTTTTGGGGTTAGCCAACTTCTACCACTGCTTCATTAAGAACTTCAGATCCATTGCCTCATCGCTCCTTAAGGGCGGCCCCTGTAAGTTGAACACCTAGGTATCACCCGCACCATTCAATCAATCTCTGCTAAGTACTGGTGGCCCACCTTGGCGCAGGACGTCGCTTGCTATGTCAACTCCTGCTCCATTGTGCCCAAACCAAATCTCCCCGGCACGCTCCAGCAGGGAAACTCCTTCCCGTACCTCAGCGGCCGTGGTCTCATCTGTCCATTGATTTCATCACTGATCTCCCCTCTTCTGATGGTTACACTACTATTATGGTTGTTTTGGACAGATTCTCTAAATCCTGCTGTTTTTATCCCGCTTTTTGGTCTCCCTACCGCTCTCCAGGTTGCTGAGGCACTGTTCCAGGAGGTCTTCCGGCACTATGGCCTCCCGAAGGACATTGTCTCCGACCATGGCCCACTATTTTACGTCATGAGTATGGAGAGCCTTCATGGAGAAGCTGGGGGTCACGGTCAGCCTCACTTCTGGGTACTGGCCTCAGTCCAACGGGTAGGTGGAGAGGATGAACCAGGAGCTGGGGAGGTTCCTTAGGAGTCACTGACAGAACCGGCAGGGAGAGTGGGCCCGACTCCTTCGCTGGGCGCCGTATACCCAGAATTCACTTCATCACTCCTCCACCGGGCTGTCTCCCTTCCAGCGCTTCCTGGGGTACCAGCCGACCCTGGCTCCGTGGACGCCAAGCCAGACCGTTGCTCCTGCGGTGGAAGAGTGGTTTGGAACACACAGGACAAAGATTTAAGATCAAGGGCCTGATTACCTGCATGTCCACCAATATTATTTACATGTTGAAATGTCCTTGTGGTCTGTCTTACATAGGGAAAAACCGTAGAAGCCTTAAGACATGGATCAGTGAGCACCGCAGCAATTTACGGACAGGTGAGTCAAAAAAATACAGTTGCTGCTCATTTTGTACAAGCTGGACATCCTATTAGTTCTCTGAGATACATTGGAATAGAAATGGTCAAGATGTCCCGCAGGGGAGGGGACATTGAGAGGAAACTTCTTCAAAGGAAATCTTTCTGGATCCACAGGTTCAACACACTGTCTCCTCTTGGCCTTAATGAGGAGTTTGACTTGAAACCATTTTTATTGTCTAAATTGTGTATTTAAAAAATCCTCATTTAATATTTTATGTATGTATATTACTGTAAATATTGATCACATTCCCTGTCTATGATCATATATTTTGATACGTTGAATGTTAATATTGTGAAACTGTTATACTACTTTTTTTTACCTCCTGTTTCAAGAAGTGATGTCATTGAGTACTGTCTCTGTGTGTATATATGGATGCCTGATGAAGACCTCAGTGTCAAAACATTGTTGTAAATAAATATCACCTGGGAGCATGAGCAGCAGTGGGCACCGTTTTCCTTTCTGTTTTCCATGGTTTGGAACGCTGCCCACGTGAGGCGCCACCAGAAGGAGCAGGCGGACCACCACTGCAGTGAGGCTCCAGTGTTCCATCCTGGTGGTCACAACTGGCTCTCCACCAGTAATCTCCAGCTCTGCTGGAAGCTGAGCCCCCGGTTTGTGGGGCCATTCCATTGTATCACCCATCAGGCAGTATTGTTTCTGTGTGTTCGGACGCTACGCTTGTTCTTGTACTCGCTCTATGTTCGTTCATATTAAACTCACCGACTTCACCTGCTTCCTGTGTCTTTGTTACAATTTCACATATTTGAAGATTAAATATTGCAAGTTATTGATCATAACATCTTCTGAAATCAGTGATTTGGACAGATATTTGGGCACATTCTTACCACAATTCTATCAATAATTTATCATCTTTACATATCTGGCTCATTTTGTTGTATTCTACATCACCATGAACAACTTAATGTCTTCAGGCATACTATTATATTTCATTCAGGTATGGTTAGGCAAAGTTGTCCAATAAGTCCCCATTAAGTTTAGTGGCCATATAAGAAAATGGCTCCTGTGGGGTTAATACGTGAATTCTGGGCCTGTATCTATACATCTTTTTAGAACCCTATTCTAGCGTTGTGTGTTATTAAAAAATAATAATAGTAATTAGCAGGTTTGAAAACTCAATCAGGTTAGTTACAACTGGGTTTGAAACGAAACCCTACTGGAGGGTAGCTCTCCAGGAACAGGTTTGGAGAGCCCTGGGATAGAAGGATGAAAGAGATTAATAACACACAGACAGTTACCACTGCTGCACTACTTTAACACATTTTCCAACTAGGGACATAGACCTTCAAAAATCACTATGAAACATTGTCACCCCAAGTGAGCCCGACCGACCCTTAGTCTGATATCCAAAGTTAATTCAAATTAATCTGTTAAAGAACTGTATATAGACAGACAGACAGGGATGGGTGGATAGATAGTAAGTCGAAGTGTGTTTAAAGTTGGATCCCAGAATAACATTTCCAGGTCTGACAATACAATGTATTGCTGAAGCTTTGATTTAAGTGTTAAAACAGTATAATAAATAATTTGTTATTTGAAAGGCCTTGTGCGAGGTTCAATATATTGACTGATATGATAGTCACAGACACAAGTACCGTTTTTAAAGTGAAGGCTTCCAAGTCACTGCAACAAGATTGGCTTTAGTATTTATTATTTATTCATGTTTAAGGCTCTCAATATCTATGTGGAGAATGTGAATCTAAGATTTCCAACGATATATGATTAAACGGTATAAGTGAGCAATTACGTGTTGTATGCTGACATTGTTTGTCATGGGGTAATATTTCTACTGGAAAAATGAATGGGATAGACGAATGAAAGAAAGAGTGATAACACACAGAAAGCTACCATAGCTGCACTGCTATCACACATTTTCCGACTCTAGGGACATAGACCTTCAAAGAAATCACGATGAGACATCGTCACCCCAAGTGAGCCCGACCGACCCCCTGGCTCATGGACTAATTGGGAATAGGGTGCTATTTGGAATGCAACCAGACAGTTGCGAGAAAGGAGCTTGTCTGAGTCTGTCAAGCTATGTAGGTTAGCTGTAAATGCACTGCTGCACTGTATCTGCTACAAGGCAGCACTGCAGTTACTGTACCCCTATTTAGAACGAGTGGCCCTCAACCTGTATGCCTGTCACTCTCCTTCTAGGTTATGTATTTTTTGACAAGGATACGGGAAGGAAGTACAGTAATTGAGTCCCTTCAAAATGTATGTAGTCTACCTTTAACACATGATGATGCACAGAGGAAAGAGTTGGCCCAAGGGACATGAACTGCAATACAATGTGTGTGTGGAATACATTTTCTAATATTTTCTATTCAGGTGTGCTTGTACTAATAACAGTTTTTGGAAGGCTTATACTTATACTGTTATGTTGCAAATACCAAAATGAAAAGGAACTAAGAAACTAAGAAGAAGTTGTAAATGGAGCTGTTAGAGCTGTTAGATCGTCTTTCTTCGGTTCCCAAATCTTTGTTACCCTCTGGTGGTCAAACCTATCTATTGCATGTGACTTCTTGTGAACTATCAGGTCTCTTCACATAAGAATGTTATGTCTGCTCATCCTGGGGTGACACTAATGCGACGCATAAGAAATGCAGATACAGAAGAGTGTAGGGTGAAGTCTCCCAACTAATGATTAGGATTGGGGGAGAGGAAGCTGATCCTAGACCTGTACCTAAGGGAAACTTCACCCCGGAGCAATACGGAACATTACATGAAAAACAGGAAAAGCTAAATGTGACATAAACATACCGGTTTCCCAAATCTAGTTACATGATTGGGATAATGTAGCAATGTGGGATGACCTCTGACCTCAGCTATAACTATAATACTTTACAATACTTTTCAATACCGCTACTGTATACTGTAACTACAATACTTTATGTAATAATGAAATGGGGAGAAAGATTAGAGGATATGTGGAAAAGGGGAAGTCACTCATAAGCGGAAATCGAAGTCCCACCACTGGGGGGGGGGGGCATATGTAGTCTGGAGTCGGATCTAGGATCAGTTTATCCTTTCAGATCATAATGAATTACATTACATGGACTGGGAGACCTGATCCTAGATCAGCACTCCTACTCTGAGACAATTTATGAATACGGACCCTGTTGTCTGTGTGAACTAGTGTTCAATGCCATCTATCCCCAGCTTTGTTATGGTGATACATATTCATATGATACAAAGCCAAGCCACATAAATGCCACCAGCACCCTTTGTACCCCAACCCCCCCCCCCCCCCCCACCCCATGCACCATAGGATTAAGTGTTTACCCCAATAGTGTCTTGAGTACAGCATTTCCAGACAGATGTCCATTTCAATATACTTTCAACCCCCCCCCCCCCCCACATACACACACACACACACACAATCACACCCACAGACATGAAATCCAAACACAGACATGTACACTTAGGCTGATATCCAAAGGTTACTTAAATGAATCTGTTAAAGATGTTTAGATAGATAGCTAGACAGACAAACAGACATTGATTGATTGATTGATTGATTGGTTGATTGATTGATTGATTGATTGATTGATTGATTGATTGAGTAAGTGGTGTGTTTAAAGTTGGATCCCAGAATAACATTCCCAGGTCTGACAATATAATTTATTGCTACCACTCTGATATAAGTGTTAAAACACTGTAAATTTGAAAGGCCTTGACCGAGGTCAAAATACACTGACTGATATGATAGTCACAGACACAAGCACTGTTATTAAAATGAAGGCTCCCACGTCACTGCAACAAGAATCACTTTAGTATTTAAGATTTATTCATGTTTAAGACTCTCGGTATCAGAGGTTATATCTATGTGAACAACGCTGCTTGATTTGAGTGGCACACATAACAACGGGCACAATTATGACAAATTCTTTGACCATATGACCTAGTCTTCATACATCTGTCATGCTGTTGTTCCTTTGTAATTTGTATGGCAGGTGGCCACCCCAAGCCATTCTAAAGGATACAATTTAATATTCTTAAAAGCTACAATGAATGGAACACCATGGGTTCATATAAGACTCAACAAAGGCCCATGAGCGTAGTTACAAACACACACTTGAGGGTTAACCGTATAAATCCATAATAACACAAAATAACCCACACACATACATAGATGCAGATGATTCTGATTTCCTTGTGTGTGTGTGTGTGTGTGTGTGTGTGTGTGTGTGTGTGTGTGTGTGTGTGTGTGTGTGTGTGTGTGTGTGTGTGTGTGTGTGTTTGTATGTGTGAGCGCACGTGTGTGTGTTTGTGTGCGTGCAGGTGTGTTTGGGAGGCGGGTCTTGAGTGTGTGTTCGTGTGTGTGTGTGTGTGTGTGTTTACAGTATCTTCAGAAAGTATTCACACCCCTTGACTTTTTCCACATTTTGTTGTGTTACAAAGTGGGATTCAAATGGATTTAATTGTCATTTTTCTCAACGATCTACACAAAATAAACTGTAATGTCAAAGTGGAATAAAAATTCAAACATTTGTAAAGAATTAAGGAAAAATAAAACACTCATATATCTTGATTAATTAAGTATTCAACGCCCTGAAATTACGTTTTTTTTTTTTTTTTTTACATTTTTAGTCATTTAGCAGACGCTCTTATCCAGAGCGACTTACAGTAGTGAATGCATACACTTGGATTGTACAATATTTGCGCATTATTCTTAAAAAAAATATTCAAGCTCTGTCAAGTAGGTTGTCATTGCTAGACAGCCATTTTCAAATCTTGCCATAGATTTTGAAGCTGATTTAAGTCAAAACTGTACCTAGGCCACAACATTCAATGTCATCTTGGTAACCAATTCCAGTGTATATTTGGCCTTGTGTTTTAGGTTATTGTCCTGCTGAAAGATGAATTTGTCTCCCAGTGTCAGTTCGAAAGCTGACTGAACCACGTTTTCCTCTAGGATTTTGCCTGTGCTTAGCTCTATTCCGTTTATTTTTATCCCCAAAAAAACTCCCTAGTCCATGCCAATGACAAGCATACCCATATTATGATGCAGCCATCACCATGCTTGAAAATGTGAAAAAGTGAAACTCAGTGATGTGTTGTGTTGGATTTGCCCCAAACATAACGCTTTGTATTCGGGCCATAAAGTTCATTTCTTTGCCACATTTTTTGTAGTTTTACTGTTTTATTGCAAACAGGATGCATGTTTTGGAATATGTTTATTCTGTATAGGCTTCCTTATTTTCAGTTAGGCCAATTTATTGGCATATTCCAAAAATCGTTACATGGTCAAATTTCAAATAAAATGTTGTTAAAATTTAAAAAATATATTATAACAATAAATAATCGATAATCTAACTTAAAACCTCTCTGGGATAGGGGGCAGTATTTTCACGTCCGGATGAAAAGCATGCCCAAAGTAAACTGCCTGCTACTCAGGCCCAGAAGCTAGGATATGCATATAATTAGTAGATTTGGATAGAAAACACTCTGAAGTTTCTAAAACTGTTAGAATAATGTCTGTGAATATAACAGAACTGATTTGGCAGGCGAAACCCCAAGCACAATCAATCCAGGGAATTTTTCCAATGGTTTTCTATGGGAGACCTGATTTATAAGCGCACAGATTGTAGTTCCTATGGCTTCCGCTAGATGTCACCAGTCTTTAGAAATTGTTTGGTGTTTTTCTTTTGAGAAATGAAGAAGTAGTGCTGTTCTTTGTACGTGTCACTCTGAATGGCTTTAGTCTTTTGTTACGCATGAACTGGAGCTTTATTTTGATGAATTACACTTATATTTTTGTGAAGGTTGAATATTGATATTTCTGTAGTTTGAATTTGGCGCGCTACAATTTCACTGGATGTTGTCAAATCAATCCCGCTAATGGGATTTGAGTGGGATTCACACTTATTAATCAAAACAAAAACAAATTACCAAAAACACATTAATTCAATCAATTATCATGTAACAATCATCAGTCCTTCAATTTGTTAGTCAGCCAGTTATGGTTGGTCTGGTAGAGTTGTTGACGGTGTGTTTGTGTCTTTGTGTTGAGGGAGGGGATGCGGTATCTGGCAGTTGCTGGATGAAGGTAGCAGTTGAGGTTGGTCGGTGCTGTGTCCAGGATTGGTGCTGGTGTTCGGGCTGGGACCAGGAAAACCTGTGTTAGTTTTTGGGTCTGCTCCGGTCCTGCAGAGGAAGGAAGGACAAACCTCAGAACGGGCAAACACACCTGGAAGCCCGCGACCCTTAGGTCAATGGAGTTACTCTCCTGTGGTCTGCTCGCTCCCGGCATAGGTTGGTCTCTTTGGTCCTTCGTCCTCGCCTCTGGTTCTGGTGGTGATGCTGTCTGGGGGGGGGGGGGGCGACTAGTCTGTCATTTAGGTTAGTATTGTGCAGTAACTACAATGTTGTTGATCCAGTTTCCTCCTATCACAGCCATTAAACTCCGTAACTGTCACCCATGGTCTCATGGTGAAATCCCTGAACGGTTTCCTTCCTCTCCAGCAACTGAGTTAGGAAGGATGTCTGTATCTTTGTAGTGACTGGGAGGTTTGATACACCATCTAAAATGTTATTATTAACTTCAACATGCTCAAAGGGATATTCAATGTCTGCTATTCTTTTCTTGATTTTTTTTATCTGCCAATAGGAGACCTTCTTTGCGAGGCATTGTAAAACCTCCCTGGTCTTTGTGGTTGAATCTGTGTTTGATTTTCATGGCTCAACTGAGGGATCTTACAAATAATAATCGTTCAACAATCATGTTAAACACTATTATTGCACACAGAGTCCATGCCACTTATTGAGCACATTTTTACTCCTAAATTTACTTAAGCTTGCCATAATGAAGGGGTTGAATACTTAATGACTCAAGACATTTCAGCTTTTCATTTTAAATTAATTAATAAAATAACATAATTCCACTTTGACATTATGGGGTATTGTGTGTAGGTCAGTGACACAAAATCTCCATTTAATTAATTTTAAATTCAGGCTGTAATAACAAAATGTGGAAAAAGTAAAGGGGTGTGAATACTTTCTGAAGGCACTATATGTGTGTGTATGTGTGCATTTTGTGGGTTGTGTGTGTGTGTGTGTGTGTGTGTGTGTGTGTGTGTGTGTGTGTGTGTGTGTGTGTGTGTGTGTGTGTGTGTGTGTGTGTGTGTGTGTGTGTGTGTGTGTGTGTGTGTGTGTGTGTGTGTGTGTGTGTGTGTGTGTGTGCATATACAAACATAACATATGCATTCACAAATACAAACACAATCCTCCCCTCAAAAAAACAGACACGTAACCACAATCATCCACAATCTAAACCATGTCTCAACTCCCTGAAGACGGTCTCAACTCCCTGAAGATGGTCTCAACTCCCTGAAGACGGTGGTGGTGGAGTGGTGGACAGTTGGGGATGGTCTGCTGATTAATTTAAACTCCCCCCTCCACCTCAACCCCCTTCCCCCTCTCCAGATCTGCAGAGCTGCTGCCATATGGGCCAGTGTGTCTGTCTGAGTGGACGGCTGGCAGCCTGGCCTGCTACCCCCAGCAGCTTGTCATGGGGGTGGTGGGGGGAGGGATGGATGGATGGAGGTTGGGCTCTGCCACCCTGATTGAGGCAAGGTTACGCGGCCCAGGGCCCTGACTGTTAGCCTGGTCCACCTGTTCCACTGTCAAACCAGGTGTGTGTGTGTGTGTGTGTGTGTGTGTGTGTGTGTGTGTGTGTGTGTGTGTGTGTGTGTGTGTGTGTGTGTGTGTGTGTGTGTGTGTGTGTGTGTGTGTGTGTGTGTGTGTGTGTGTGTGTGTGTGTGTGTGTGTGTGTGTGAGAGAGCGAGACCATCCATCTTCCCACACCCTAGTTAGTTGGCAACAGCTGGTTTCAGATGAACGCAGTGAGCATATAATACTTTACATTGCAATGCATTTTAATAAGTTGGGGTGGATAGGTTAGGGCGACTCACTCCATCCATTAACCAATATGTATCACTCACCTGGATTATACAGTTTGTAAGTCGCTCTGGATAAGAGCGTCTGCTAAATGACTTAAATGTAAATGTAAATGTACAGTACCACAGACAGAGGTGACTCGAGTCATGAGTGAGACTTTGGATGGCAATGAGGGGTCAAGGGAGAGTTCGAGGTCAGGGAGGCTGCACCTGAGACTTGTGCGCCTTCTGCCCTATAGCTCTGTCCTCTATTGTCCCCTCAGCGTTCGTTGCGCTCATTATTTACTTTCGCCCTTTTCTTCCTGAATAATGTAAAGGTATAGATGCATGAGGACAGAGGGAGGATCTACATAATGGGCTATCTCTCTCTCTCCATCTGGCCCATGGATGTTGTAATCCACACTCTGTCTGTCTGTCTGTCTGTCTGTCTGTCTGTCTGTCTGTCTGTCTGTCTGTCTGTCTGTCTGTCTGTCTGTCTGTCTGTCTGTCTGTCTGTCTGTCTGTCTGTCTGTCTGTCTGTCTGTCTGTCTGTCTGTCTGTCTGTCTGTCTGTCTGTCTGTCTGTCTGTCTGTCTGTCTGTCTGTCTGTCTGTCTGTCTGTCTGTCTGTCTGTCTGTCTGGGGTTCCTCCCCTACTCTCCCCCCTATGCTTAACCCCACGCATGATATGGATGCCCTCTGCACTGTCTCATATTTGATTGACAGGGTAGTACTAGCGGGATTTGGAGCATGTGTGTATTGAGGTTGTGTGTGTGTGTGTGTATGTGTGCGTGCGTGCGTGTTGAGGGGTGGTGGTGTACATGTGTGTGTCAAGACTGATGGTGTGCGTGTCTGTGTGTGTGTGCGCGCGTTGAGGGTGATGGCAATGCTAATTCTAGAGAATTAACACGGCGTCTGCCGCATGACCCCTCTGACACGACCGTTTCCTGAGCTCAGCTGATACGCGTGCCGCCGTGTGGGATCAACATGCGGAGGACAAAAAAAGAGGGGGAGGAGGACAAGTGGACAGCAGGCACAGAGTTGATGAATGATGACCACAGCGACCACGACAACCGCGACCCATCTTGCTGGCCCCCCCAAACCATGGCCTTGGCCCTAACCCCACCTAACCCCGCCTGACCCAAATTCGGCCCCGGGTCAGGTTAAGAGTCACCGGACAAGGGCCGGACAGTCAGTAGGAGCAGGAAGTGTGGCAGGGTGTGCGATCTGTCAGGTCACCCACAGCTCAGTGGCAGGCTGCAGCAGACCTGCTGGTGTGTGATTAAAGGAGCGGTGACAAAGACGCCGAGGCCAGCTGTCACGCACAGGGAAGTAATGACGGCAAATCCCGGCCGTCTGACTCTCCAGTCTTTGACTTTAGCCATCTTTTGTTAACGCGTTACTGAGTTGTTTTACTAGCGGTTTTAGGTACTGTTTAGTTACTCTAAAGGTTATCACTTGTCAACACTTTCCTGGACCACCCAAAGGCAAAATGTATGCATGTATGACTGATGACTGTAAGTTGCTTTGGATAAAAGCGTATGCTAAATGGCATATATATATATACACACATATACAGTACCAGTCAAAAGTTTGGACACACCTACTCATTCAAGGATTTTTCTTTATTTTTACTATTTTCTACATTGTAGAATAATAGTGAAGACATAAAAAAACTATGAAATAACACATGGAATCATGTAGTAACCAAAAAAAGTGTTAAATAAATCTAAATATATTTTATGTTTGAGATTCATCAAAGTAGCCACCCTTTGCATTGATGACAGCTTTGCACACTCTTGGCATTCTCTCAACCAGCTTCATGAGGAAGGCTTTTCCAACAGTCTTGAAAGAGTTCTCACATATGCTGAGCACTTGTTGGCTGCTTTTCCTTCACTCTGCGGTCCAACTCATCCCAAACCATCTCAATTTGGTTGAGGTTGGGTGATTGTGGAGGCCAGGTCATCTGATGCAGCACTCCAGCTCTCTCCTTCTTGGTCAAATAGCTCTTACACAGCCTGGAGGTGTTCCAGGTCATTGTCCTGTTGAAAAACAAATGATAGTACACTGCGTATCACTGCAGAATGCTGTGGTTGCCATGCTGGTTATGTGTGTCTTGAATTATAAATCAATCACTGGCAGTGTCACGAGCAAAGCACCCCCACAACATCACACCTCCTCCATGATTCACGGTGGGAACCACACACGAGGAGATCATCGATTCACCTACTCTGCGTCTCACAAAGACACGGCGGTTGGAACCAAATATCTCAAATTTTGACTCATTAGACCAAATTTTGACTAATTTGACTAATTAGATTTCCCCTGGTCTAATGTCCATTGCTTATGTTTCTTGGCCAAGCAAGTCTCTTCTTGTTATTGGTGTCCTTTAGTAGTGGTTTCTTTGCAGCAATTTGACCATGAAGGCCTGATTCACACAGTCTCCTCTGAACAGTTGATGTTGAGATGTGTCTGTTGTTTGAACTCTGTGAAGCATTTATTTGTGCTGCAACTCTAATGAACTTATCCTCTGCAGCAGAGGTAACTCTGGGTATTCCTCTCCTGTGGCTGTCCTTATGAGAGCCAAATTCATCATAACGCTTGATGGTTTTTGCAACTACACTTGAAGAAATTTTCGAAGTTCTTGAAATTTTCCAGATTGACTGACCTTAATGTCTTAAAGTAATGGACTGTCATTTCTCTTTGCTTATTTGAGCTATTCTTGCCATAATATGGACTTCATATTTTACCAAATAGGGCTATCTTCTGTATACCATCCATACCTTGTCACAACACATCTGATTTGTTCAGATGCATTAAACAAATTATCAAATGTACTTTTAACAAGGCACACCTGTTAATTGAAATGCATTTCAGGTGACTACTTCATGAAGCTGGCTAAGAGAATGCCAAGACTGTGCAAATCTGTCATCAAGGCAACTACTTTGAAGAATCTCAAATATAAAATATATTTTGATTTGTTTAACACTTTTTTGGTTACGACATGATTCCATATGTGTTATTTCATAGTTTTGATGTCATCACTATTATTCCACAATGTAGATAATAGTAAAAATAAAGAAAAACCCTTGAATGAGTAGGTGTGTCCAAACTTTTGACTGGTTCTATATATATATATATATATATATATGTATATATATATATATATATATATATAAAATTCTGCCATAGTGTGAGAATTTGACCTTTCAAACCCAACCTTGAACTTCTTCCATCATACATTTTCTTAATCTATTCCCTATTCATCTGCTCCCTATAATAGTAAACTATGTGGATGGAGATGATGAAGATATAGGGGATTACATGCAAAATGCCTGTTCCCCATCTCAAATGTTTGAAGATGCTGTAGATGCAGTTGAGTGCAGACTCAAAGGTGACAACCTCTCCCTCTGTCAATGCAATTCAATAAACTTTATTGACATGGAAAGTTAAAGCACTTTTTTACATTGTCAAAGTAAACACATAAGACCATAATATCTCTCCCCCCCCCCCCCCCCCCCCTCTCCTTGTCCAAACACACTCTCTTACAGATCAGTTCGATGCAGTTGAGAAAGCAGACAAGTGCAGACCCAAAGATGACAAGCTCTCTTGCTCCCTCTTCAAGCCACCCTCCGATAGGTGAAGGTCCCTGGAGGGGTTGATGGGCTGCAGCCTGTAGTAGCAGGTATTGGACCGGGTCACGGTGGGCGTTCATTTGTTATTGTAACTCAGCAGCTGTGCATCATGCTCCCTCGAGCAGGTGGCAGCCTTGCAGGGGTGGTGGATGGGGGAGGAGAAGAGGGGGAAGGAGGCAGGAGCATGTGGCATGTGTTTGTGTGGCTGGGGGAGGGGAATGGGGGGGGGTGGTTGGAAGGCTAGCTCTCAGCAACCAAATTAAATATCGTGTTTGCTAGAGAAACAACATATGAGGGCCTGGATGGGGTCCAATGCCAATCATTCCTTGCCTTCAATAGGTTGTTGTGTTGTAGAAAGGCAAGAAAGCAACACTCTTTACATTGAAAATAAGAATTTGTTCTCAACTGACTTGGCTAGTTAAATAAAGGTCAAATAAAATAAATAAAACATGGCAGGAGGATATCTCAAATAAATATTGGAAGTGTATGTGGTTAAGGCCTACGTCCATTTCTGTTAAATATACATTATTATTATATTATCAAATATTTTACATTTTAGTCGTTTAGTAGATGCTCTTATCCAGAACGACTTGCAGTAATGAGTCCATAGATTTTTATACTTTTTTCCGTAAATATAAATGCAGTGATTAGCACATGTGATGGCTGTGCATCTATGCTCAAATTAGCCTACAACATGACCAAAATACAGCACCGAATCAATCTAAACATTCTCACCATGGATACAATGTTGACAAGTAGTCTAATGACATTAAGACTACAGTATATGACCTATATGCATTGCCAACAACCTAATTGATATCTTGATTTAAAATAAATGGCTCCAAGCAACAACAAAAAACATTTGGTCTAAACCGTGGATATGTGAGCAAGTGGTGGTCTATTGTCGTGACTCGCGTTAATCATTTCCAAAACACTGGTGTTCGTATTTCCCTGCTGTTACGACGGTGTAATAACGCAGCAGTGTATTTGCTTTTTTGTCGAAAGGATTACAAATAGTCCCGCCCACTCAAATATTCAGTGCAATCTTGCTACAGTAGCAGCCTATGCCCCATGATACCTGATGCAGTGTTACGAATCACAGCGGGCTTTTATCTTTATTGAGAAACAACACGTCAATGCGAGATATCAATCGACGAGCATATCATTTTAATTTACAGTTGGCTGTACCTTGAAACGTGCACACTGTCATTTAAAGTGCGAAGAGCATGGTCGGGATTCCGGGCGCTTTTCAATGTAAGTAGCCTAACTAAACTAGTATCTATGTAGGCTAATGATGTGGGGTGGTATATGTTTTGGTGTTGTAAAATACACGCAACACGTGTTTGTGGGCGTTTTAGGTGTTAATATTTGGATTATTTGTATATTATCCTATCACAATTTGTGTGGATCAGATGCGCTAAAATCAAAGATGGTGGATAAATGAAGATATATTACTCAGGTCGTTTACCATTGAATATAATTGTTCAGTTCCGGTCTACTTAACTGGGTCTGTCTCCCATAGACACCAATGCAATAGCAGCTGGGTCTGGTCTACGTAAATTAAAGGCAATGAACTAACCAGGAAAAAAAGGAAAACAAACAGGGGAGTGGGGTGTCTGGCTTCCTCTTCTGTCTCTGCTAATTTAAAGTGGCAGTCAGACTCATTTTCACCTCATTTAACACCTGATTTACTTAACAAAAGGCACGTCTCAATAGGTGGTTAGGTTGTCCAGGTAAGTGAGGTGGGGGGGCTTTCCTCTTTTGTTATCTATTGTTCCTCAAGCAAGGGGGAGGCCGATGACATCACAACTTCCCATCAAACCAACTCATCTAATGCTCTACTCCTTGAAGTTTGCAGTTGTGTCTCAAAAACACGATTTTTCTCAAAGCATATTTTTTTACCCTTTAGTGTGCATACTTTACTATATTTATACTTGGGATATCACTTTTCAACAGGAAAAGTTCAAAAATCACATAAATCTGCATCACCTACACCTGGGTCTCGCACACTCAGGAACAATGCGGAAACAGTCTTTTGTCCAGGGTGTTTTGTAGCCAAATGTAATGTTATGATGTTCAGTATGCAGACATTTTTCAATTTCACCTCAATATTTTGACTGAGAGTGCAAACGTTCAATGGGACCAACATTTACCAAAAATATTCACACATTTGGTGTCAATGCAAATGTGTCTCATTATTTCACTAATACATTGTTTTATTACCTCATAACTTTCATCGTAAGTAAACATAATCAACCGTTTTCATTCATGTCATAGTTAGATAATTACATTTTTGTAGCCTAACTTTAGGCTATTATAACATGCATATCCTTCTGTTGTGAGCTTTGCCCTCATATAGCTCATACTATCCTGCTATTATGCTCCAATTTGATTCAATAGCAGGGCCACCACTCTAAATGTGCCTTTTCATTGGAGGATTTGGAATTAATCCACCAGGCAAAGTTTTGCACCATCTGGAGTTTACAGCTTTTCAAGACAATAACACCAGGCGGTCGAAAGACTGCCAATAGAGAACTCCCACTTGTCTACTTAGCCTGTGGGACAAAGGCACAGTCATGCAATGCAAGTGGGATCGCCAGTTCTAGCCAGAGCCTCAGGGCACAACTGTATCATTGTTTGACCCGGGGGCACCAATTCGTCTCCCTTTTTCCCTAACGTCAGAATAACAAACGATGGCCTGACAAAGACAAGACAGTAATGATGATGATAATGATGATCATATTTTGTTACAGTAACCAGCAGGGAGCAGCAGAGCTCCTCTGGCAGCCATGTTAGAACTGTAATCGTTTTATGGTTCTTAGTGTTCTGGGATTTTGGTCCAAAATGTTGACCTGAATACATGTTAAATTACATCTAGTTAGTACGTAGTTGTTTTTTTGTTTTTTTATGAAATGAACGGTTTTAGAGTATGGATGGGAGAGTGGTGCCTTCGTTGTCTTTGCTGGGAGATAGTGTGCGATAACAAACGTGTCAAAGAGAGTACACCATCACTCATGTTCTTTCTCAATCATTCCCCCGAATTGTTGCTGTTTTGTCTCTTGATTAAATTAAATCCACTTGAAAACATGTGGCCAAGTTGGACGCTCCTACAATTTCCCCCTTTTTCCTTCTTTCTTTCTCGCTTTTGTGTGTGTGAGCGAGTCAGATTCCAATCCCCTGACTTTTAAAAGGGAAATAAATTACAAAGCCCTGCAGGTTTGCATTAGGCTCCTAATTGAGTTTGGCTCGAGTGGCTCGTCCGGGTTGCCAGATCTGGCCCCTTTGTGTTGTCGTGTGGGACAATTTCCCTGGCGCTGTGGAGAGAGAGAGGTGCCTGTAGCGGGGAGTGAGTCAGCCCAGCATCCTCATTTCCTCTCATGTGCTGCTCTCTCTGGTCTCCGAGTGGGTCTTTCCACCAGTAACACCTGTTAATGCTTTACTGGGCCCCACGGTATTGCTCTGGCTGGGGGCTCATCCAGCTCCGTCGTCAGGCCCATCAGATTGGAGGAGGTTTGCTCTAAGTCTGGCTCCCATTAACTATCAGAGGATGAATCTATGTTTGATTCAGAAACACAGATGATTTGAGCGGGGTGGAATTGAATTGGGTTTGAGGTTTGACTCATCACTGATGGGTGATGACATTTTGTTCCATGTGTGTGCACAGGCAGATCATTCTTAGACATTTGTAAAGTGTTGCTATGAGTGGAAACAACTTGAGCACACGTTCATGCTTAGTGTTGCGTAATATCAGGGTGCCTCGCTCTTCCATAACCTCATCAATTAGAGCCACAACAAAAACAATTATTCTGTTCCAAAGTCTTCTATTCAGTAATGAGGGTCATAATCTACTAAACTACTAAATACCAACTCCAAAAGTCTAAATGAAAACCAACCTTTTACCCTAAATAAATCAATCTATTCCCTCACATCCATTTTGAAGTTCACCCATGTTTTGACAGTCATGACATCTACCCTAAATCTCCTCCACAAGGCTAAACACGACTCACTGACTCAATGGATCTCCCTTGACAGACCCCCATGTTGCGTGTTTTCATGAGATAGTCGCCGTCCATCCATGCTCCTTATGGAATGCTCCTTATTTCACAAACCCCTATTACTTCAGCCTGTGAGGCAACCTAAAGTGAAGGCAAGAGAGAGAGAGTGAGAGACAGAAAGAGAGAGTGAGGGAGGAAGAAAAAAAAGGGAGAGGAACGGATTAACTGTCAGGAGAATGTGAAGCTAATTGACGCCAGGTTCGCACAGCTGTTTCTTGTTGCTGCGCGCTGCACGGACCGGGTGGGAGGATTGGATCCAGATGTGGGCCCTGCTCTTCGGATCGCCCGCCAATAACAATCCTCTGGAATGCCAGTCTACAGGAGACGAGACCTATTAGTGGGCCTGCGCTGGGGCGTGCTCCGCTCCTCTCTCCGCTCCTCTCTCCGCTCCTCTCTCCGCTCCTCTCTCCGCTCCTCTCCTCTCTCCGCTCCTCTCTCCATGTCGAACCCTTGGTTTGTTTTTCAGCAGATCGTCTTAAGATGATTACTTCTCAGGGGCTTTTTGTTAAGGCGTTGAGTTGACTACAGGGCTCTCTTCGCAGAGCTGTTAACACTGTCATTTTGTTTTACTAACTAGCCTCAGTGTCATTGTAGCCGCGTTACACATTGATATGATATGACACATTCAAGGGTTTGAAACCAGCTATGGGGTTCGGAATATGTTTAGCATATTTCTTAGGGGCTTTTGAAAGTTCCCCAAAATGGATAAGACCTTTGTGTCCTGCTGTGAAAAGTGTTTCTTTCAAAACCGTCATTGGAAATGCATGTATCCTTTCTACCCAGCTGTATTTTCGGGCATTTGACTGGTGGGACGTGGGGGCCTTATCATATGCAGGCATTTATTTAGTCTCCTACCCTAAGAGGAGGACATTGACCGAGAACAAAAGTACTAGTCACCCAGTAGTAAATTAGAGCGTTCACAGTGTAAAAAGGGAACTGAAAGGAACTTATCACCACATTATGCTTTTTTAATACCCGTTCTTCCCTCTTCCAGCCCAGACAAAGCCTAGTTAGGATTGGTTCCCCCTATTCTCCACGGCTTTCGGGGATATTCTACCCCTCTCGCTTACTCTCTCTCCTGGTCAATGGGGTTGGGGCTCAGCTGCAGTGGGCTTGTCAGCACCCAGAGGAGAGTTAAAATCCATGCTTGTATGAGTTTCCCATTGAAGACTGATAGCACAATATGGACTGGTTTTCAAATAAGAAACTCAAGTTTGGACAACGTTGCTGTGAACCTTCTCTCGCAAAGCATTCTTTACATTGTCATAATCGGGATATTGACGCGACACATCATTGGCTGTAAAAGAAAACATCAGCTCATGACAAAGAATGCGTAACACTGTCCAAGTCTGTCTTGTTATGTGTTTTAGCGCTCATGCTAACCTTTTCTGGCTAACCGGTTGACCTAAATCAAGGCTTGCGTCATGAAGGCGGATGATGAAAGATTCAGGAAAAGTCTCCCTTACAACTCTTCCCATGTGTCTCTGTTGTACGAGTGCTTTATGACTCCTCATGCTATCTCATCAAACTGCACCCCATCCATCTCCGCTCTGTTTCCAGTCCTGCTGAGCTTCAGAGCCGCTCAGGGATGGAGGTCTGTTCAGGGTCTGTAATCATAAAGTCCTGATCTAGGATCAGTCTTTTAGATCATACTGAATGCAATTCTTATTTTGCTGACTTTGTTGCAGTGTCACATACACTTTTAAAGTGGCGTTTAAATACAAAACAAATTGACAAAACTTTCATAACAGTTACATACCAATAAAATGAGACTAGCCTGCTGGCCTTACTGGGTCGATAGGAACATTAGCCTGAGCTATTTAGGAGGGATATCACACATGGCACAAATGATTGTCTAGTTCTGTTTTTCCTGCCGAGGTGTGCCCTATACCTGCGCCCAGAGGGGAGTAGTTCAAAGTCCGGGTACAGGGGGTGGCTTGGGTCTAAAATTATTTTGTGATCCTTGAAGCGGGGTTCTGACCTTAAAGATCTCATCCAGGCCTGCCTGCCTGTCTGTTTGACTCCAAGTACCTTGCTTGCTATGGTGATAATCCTTCTCAGCGTATTTCTCTGGCTGACAGTGGCATTGAAAAACCAACAAACAACACAAAAAATTCAAATACTCTCAGTGAAAGATTTGTAAAACAGAGTCAGTATAGTACTGTCAACATTAAAAGATCCCAGCTTTTTGAGAAAGTACAGTCTCTGTTGACTCTTCTTGTAGATCAGGTCTTATGGACAGGGCATACCTGATCCTTGATCAGCACTTATACTCTGAGATGCTTTATGAATACAGTTGTTGTGAAATGAAACCCTACTGTTCCCTTATTCACGTATCTCCAATTTACCAGACCAACTTGCTGAGGTTGGTATGTTTTGTTGGAATGTGATCTATTCAGACCTATACTATATATACAAAAGTATGTGGACACCCCTTCTAATTAGTGGATTTGGTTATTTCAGCCACACCCATTTCTGACATGTGTATAAAATCGAGTATACAGCCTCTATAGACAAACATGGGCAGTAGAATGGCCTTACTGAAGAGCTCAGCGACTTTCAACGTGGCGCCGTCATAGGATGCCACTTTTCCAACATGTCAGTTCATCAGATTTCTGCCCTGCTAGAGCTGCCCTGGTCAACTGTAAGTGCTGTTATTGTGAAGTGGAAATGTCTAGGAGCAATAACGGCTCAGCCGCGAAGTGGTAGACCACAAGC
Source organism: Salmo salar (assembly GCF_965601325.2). Lineage (NCBI taxonomy): Eukaryota > Metazoa > Chordata > Actinopteri > Salmoniformes > Salmonidae > Salmo > Salmo salar. Next base: position 47,694,438 of record NC_138302.1, on the reverse strand, counting down.
TCACAGAACGGGAGAGTCGAGTGCTGAAGCGCGTAGTACGTAAAAATCGTCTGTCCTCGGTTGCAACACTCACTACCGAGTTCCAAACTGCCTCTGGAAGCAATTTCAGCACAATTACTTTTCGTCGGGAGCTTCATGAAATGGGTTTCCATGGCCGAGCAGCCACACACAAGCCTAAGCTCACCATGCGCAATGCCAAGCGTTGGCTGGAGTGGTGTAAAGCCCGCTGCCATTGGACTCTGGAGCAGTGGAAACGCGTTCTCTGGAGGGATGAATCATGCTTCACCATCTGGCAGTCCACCGGACAAATCTGGTGTTGGCGGATGCCAGAAGAACATGCATAGTGCCAACTGTAAAGTTTGGTGAAGGAGGATTAATGGTCTGGGTCTGTTTTCATGGTTCGGGGGAGGCCCCTTAGTTCCAGTAAAGGGAAATCTTAACGCTACAGCATACAATGACATTCTAGACGATTCTGAGCTTCCAACTTTGTGGCAACAGTTTGGGGAAGGCCCTTTCCTGTTTCAACATGACAACGCCCCCATGCACAAAGCAAGGTCCATCCATACAGAAATGGTTTGTCGAGAAGAACTGTCAGTGTGGAAGAAATTGACTGTCCTGCACAGAGCCCTGACCTCAACCCCATCAAACATCTTTGGGATGAATTGGAATGCAGACTGCAAGCCAGGCCTAATCGCCCAACATCAGTGCCCGACATCAGTAATGCTCTTGTGGCTGAATGAAAGCAAGTCCCCGCAATGATATTCAAACATCTAGTGGAAAGCCTTCCCAGAAGAGTGGAGGCTGTTATAGCAGCAAAGGGGGGACCAACTCCATATTAATGCCCATGATTTTAGAATGAGACGTTCGACGAGCAGGTGTCCAAATACTTTTGGTCATGTAGTGTATGTGATGTTTATATCTCTTTCCTCTAGTAGTGTTTTTTGTTAGTTTTCCTCTTATAGTCACAAAGCCGAGGCAGGTGGGCTCATCATCCTTAGTCTGGGGTTTTTGGTTCTCTCTCGCTCTCTCTCTTTTACACACACACACACACACACACACACACACACACACACACACACACACACACACACACACACACACACACACACACACACACACACACACACACACACACACACACCTTGGAGGGGAGCGCACCTTCGATAAGTCTAAACATCCCTGTGACTGAACCTTGAGTAAGGCAAAGGCATATCTGTGTGTGTGTGTATGTGTGTGTGTTTGGGCTATGCCCCAGAGTCCTTATCTAGCCAAGCTGTAATTGAGCCCTTCACAAATCTCCCCCGCAGGCTCTATCTCTGCTTGGCCAGGTGTTACCAATGCAACCCTCCAGATGAGCCACCTGCAAAACACACCACACAGGTGTGGCCGTCGCCAGGCAAGAGCACAACACAGCTGCTCCGGCCCGGGGGATAACTAGAAGGTTATTATGGGATCAACTGCAGGTGGAGGAGGAAACACACACATACACCACACACATCCAAAATAACCACACACACACACACACACACACACACACACACACACACACACACACACACACACACACACACAGTAACCGAACACCCCAATGAGATGAGAGCTCTTTGGCTGGCGATGTTAAAGAACGCCTTTGAATACAAAAGATGAGGACTTTCTCTTTCCTGGGCCCCCGTGTTGACGTACGTTTCATTTCACCTGTCTATTGTTTCGTCTCTGACATGACAGGAACAATAAAGTTCTTTGTAGGGCTGAAAGTGGCACTATTGTCAGGTCCTTCCTGCAAGTACAATGGACGACACGACAAACCACCATCTTGGAATGAAGCTCAGGTTAAACCATTTAATATTAAGAGGAATGCGGTTCGTGCTTATTTTTTTTTTTACTTGCCCTACTGCCATGTCAGACGTGCCCATTGCGAAATGTCTGTTCCCTATAAAAAGCAGTAGCAAAGTCACCATTGTTTTACAAGGTGGCTGTTAAGTACATTAATGCACTGTGCTTATGTTAACCGTAGACTTCAAATGACTTATAACACTGTAGGTGTAGACTATAAGAAGCTAAGAACAGAGTATGCATATTGTATATGTTACTATGCTATAGAAAAAAAGGCTTTCTGCCTGCATACTGTAGATATGAAAGCAACAGTATCACCATAGAAAGCATGCACATTGCACTCCGACTGTCAGTCTGGCATTTTTTGCTTCTAAGCAGTTGTTTATGTGCTGAGAATTTGGTAAGGTTGGCAGAGCAGGCCAAACTTCAAGAGATCTCTCGCTGCCCTGTACACTTTAATGATTAGAATACTGTAAGTAAGGGCATGTAAGGCTTTAGCTATATATGGAGTCAGCCACGGATAGCCTGGTTGGTTTATCTGGTGCACGGTTTAACTGGAGAGAAAAGGAGAAGGTGGTTATTGAATATCGTTTAACAGAGTTATTGGAGAAAAGGTTTGGCGTCTGTCCCACACTTGGCCTTCCTCTGTGGAAACTTAGGGAAGATGCAGCCAAGTGAGCGTGTGACCCACCTCTCATAAATTCTTAGCGTGCGCGCGCACACACAGACACGCTCTCTCACAACCACACATACACACTCGCACATTAACACACCACATGCACAGTTGCACACACAGGCACTCGAAAGCACAGTCCTCCCTTCTCCAACCAAAGTGTAACAAGAGATCTGACGGTTTTCCATGGGTGAGTAGGCGGGTCAGGCCTTACTTAAACTAATCGCTCCCAGCAGTGTTGAATAGCCAGACACTCTGGAGCCGTGGGCTGAGGTTTTGGAATGCCACTGCCGGCTCAATGCCTGCCTTTCATCGAGAGCAAGGGAGAGAAGGAGAGAGAGGGAACAAGAAAGGGGGGGGGGGGGGTGAGCGAGCGAGCGAGCGAAAAAAAGGGACCCATTTGTTATTGGTGATATAGGAGTATCTGAAAAGGAGGGTACAATAGCTCATGAGGAGGGAGGGGGTGGGTAAGGTGGAGCTTGGTGGTAATGGAGGGGAGGGAGGGGTAAAGTAGCAGTCAATGGATTTTCTTGTGTTTTCGCTAGGAGCGCCCCCCACCCATTTGTTTTTAATATCCCCAGGATGATGTGCGAATGAGCCTTTGAGAGAATCGATAGCTTTGAATTGAGTTGCTGCAAAGAGGGGGGAGACGAGGCCAAGAGAACACCCATAGGACTTCACATGGCCTGTTCTGATTTGGTATCATTATTGTGCTGAGTATGCAGCAAATAAAATAGTCCCCAAGATTTAGCGTGTGACCATACCACTGTCAAGCATGTTATTTATTTTGCATGTTTTTCCTTCACTGCTAATGACCCTACCAGACATGGAGAAAATGATTATGTCTCCCGTCAAGTTGTCCCTACAGCAGATGTAATGGAAAATATGGCATTGAAAAAATCAGACGGGACTGCGGTTTCCTCCTCCAAAAATCTAAGGCAGGAGTCTGAAAAGAAAAGCAGAAGAGAGAGAGTGAGACTCAGAGATTCAGGTGCATTGTGCTTTCATTGATTCCAAAGGAACTCCTGTGGGCTGAGATATGGTGAGTGGGAGGCAAGCCAAGGAGTGAGCTGTTTTGACTGTCTCTCAAGCCTGTGAATGACGAAAGACAAGCGTGGCCTCCAACAGACGTACACAAGAACACACACACACAAACACTCACAGGTGTCTACTTAAAAGAATGTGTGGGAGGGAATAGGTACTTTACGGCTGAAAGAAAGACACTTTGCAGCATCCCAGTGTTTTTGTTGACTTCCTGCATGGATCTCAATTTGGCTAGCGTAACTTCATTAAATGAAGTTAATGAATCATTTAAGTCGCGTGGCTTATAGAAAATGCATTTGCAAACACTCAAGCTGCCTTGTTTGTTTAATTCCTGAGTAGGCTACCTTGTTTGTCTGTCATTAGCATGTTTACTAAGCATTAACGTTCATGACGCCATTATCACCAATGTAATTTAAGTAAATGCTGCTGCCTCCCCCCCTGCATGCTTCTCAAACTTTTGTTATCTAAAACTTTCTTGAATGGCTTCGTATGCTAATACAGCACGACACTTGACTGAAGCTGTCAGAGATGTAAACCAAACGTAGCGCTAATGCTAATACATTAGCCGTTGATTGCATTCAGATCATTCGTGTGTCGCCTTAGCACAATGGGGCTCCTGTTGCGTTGTGGTGCTTGGTAGCTTTCTCTCGCACGGATAAGAGCAGGCCCAAAGTGCTGTTGGGCTAGCCCCAGCTTTGTTGCCCTTGGGGGCATGTTAAAAGCCTAGAGATAATTGCCCATTTAAGAAGCAAGGTTCTTCTACCCCAGCCCCCCCTTTGAGATGGAGCCTCCCATCAGCGCTACCACAGCCATTCATGAGGCTACGTGGCCACCTTTTGTGATGATAATGACACCTTTCAGTAGTCACCTCAGCTGACCGGGGTTGGCTGTGTTTTCCTAGCACAAGGTGGTGCGAGTGTAAATTGTGTGTAAAGGCTTTTGGGTTCGCTCCAAGAGGGGAGCATAACTGTTTGTGTCTCCGTCTTTCACTGAATGAGGATGGTTTTTGATTGAGACCACATGACATATTCCATCCCTGATAAGTACATTTGGGTAATGTGACTATGGTCATGATGGGGTATTGATTGTCTCTGCTAGGGACTCATATTTTCCTGAAAATCTAACAAGTTTCAATACCGGGAATATTTCATATTTATCCCCAGAGTCCTGGGAAATACTGCAAAAAATGTAAGTGCCCATTTAAAGCATTTAAATCCAAGATATGGTCACTATGCCAGGGTTCTTCCAAAATGAGAGGGGCGCTGGGCCACATTGCTGTCTTGGCTGCTCCACTATGTAAAGATTTAACAGCAGATGAAACTGATATTTAGTAATGATAGAGTAACTTTGATCGCCAATGACATTGTTGTGAATTTCGAAACAGGCTGTTCACAAATTCTGAGTGTTATGTTCCTCAATTAATTCAGTGCATTTTAACCGTAGGCCATCTCGACACAGAGCGCGCTCAGGACACAACCCGAGTAGGCTATAGAGTTGTCGAATCATACAAACTTTGTAACGGCAGCCAAACAAAAGTAAAATGACCAAAGTTGCTAAACTTGCTAGATAACCTCAAAAAATGACAGAATATCTCATTAGCTCATAAAAAAAATCCATATCTAATCTCATCCCATTTGTTGATCACACATTCTCTAACGAAGCTCTCATATGGGCAGCAATACAAAACAGCGCAGAGAGGCGGGGGAAATGTTTTAGCTGTATTTTGAAAAGTATTTCGCATTGGCGAAACGTGCTTTGATAATGCAACCTATGGATTACAGAATAAAGTTAGGAATTTTCATGCAAGACGGGAGTCAGGATTTTGGGTTTCAGTGGGATTGGGATGATAGGAAAATAGCAGAGTTGTGGACTCGAGTCACATGACTTTGACTTAAGTCTGACTCGAGTCACAAATTTGATGACTTGAGACTCAACTTGATAGAAAATAACTTGGACTTGGAGCCTCAAGACTCAGGACTTGACTTTGACTTGAGACTGATGACTTGTAATTGTCTGGCCAGGTTTTGGCATATTTTGTCAGTCATTTTGTGGCACAGAGTCTACCTGGATTACTCTACATGCAGCCATAGACAGTAGTCACAGCTTTGCACTTGCAAAAAAAACTGCAACAGATTGGCTACTGAAACGCACACTCGGCCATCTGATTGGACTGTCAATCAACACAGGTTAGGTGAGCTATCGAACAGATTGCTGATTTGCAGTACAGCTATAGGATCGGGTGCAGCGCGAACATCAAATTGTAGGGAGAGAGGATTGCCATAATAAATAAATATGCAGAAAAAAAATGGTGATCAAGAATATTATTAACTGTTGACTTTGCAAGCTCACCAGCATAGTGGCAACAATTACTAGCAGAGGTATGTACAAATTGCTTGAAATTGATCATTAACTTATGAAGCTTGCAGGTAGAAGTTCTGTTTATTCAATGTATGGCTTCCTTCGTTCATATTTCCCAGGTTATGTCGGAGTTCAACGTGTCCGTGTCGCTGACATTTTTTGTTGCGCGTAATAGGAGCCCGCGTGCCTCGGTGCGCATAGAAATAGGCTACGTGGGCCTGCGCTCCACGCTTTGGAGTCAGAACTTTGAATAATAGAAAAGGATTGTTCCATGTATGTATGGTGTTGAAATATCCATAATCATTAAGTCTGATTAAGACAAATGTAACAATGGATGTGGAAATTGTCTTTTACAATGTAGAACCAGTGGTTGTAATTGCCAATTGGGTAATTGTATGGTCCTGGGAGCCAAGTGCTTATGTTATGTACCTGTTTGAGCTCCTGCTAGACAGATTTGATTTGGGTTCTCAAGGGGAGGCTATGCTGTCTTGTCCTCTACCAGTGTCCGTTCATTTAGGCTATTTCTTTTGGGCTATTATATTTGGTAAATCTACTTGTATGTTTTGTATGATATGGTGCTTTCACCATTGGATCACCAAGACCTGCAAATAAATCTACACTGAGCACGTCAACCTGCCTTGCCTTCTGCTGATTTCATGCCCTTACCACTACAAGGTCCCTATTTTATAATTACATAGAATAATCTAAATGTGTTGTAGATAGAAGAATGAAAATGTCTGTCTGGTAGCCTCAATAAATAGACCAAGATTTGGAGTTGAACAAGTAGTTGCTTGTATAATTTTTTTTTTTTACTTGCCTTGAGACTTGACTTGAAAAAACTTGGGACTCGACTCAACTTGCTCTCAGAATACACGACTTGGACTTAATTCTCTCTCTATATATAAGGCTACTACTACGTGAGTCAATAGATATATAATACGCTTGATTTGGGCAACATTTTTGCATGCTACATTGTTTTTCTGATGATCAGTGATAGATGAGCGAATGAATAAATGAGCTTGCCACGTCCGCTTCCAGCCAGAGATCCATTAACCAAATATACAGGCAGAGATTCAGTGAAACCAAAAAAAAAATAATTCACATTTACTAATTATCAAACAAGTCACAGGCTTTTGGTCGGGGGTAGGACGGGAGTGAAAAGCAAAAATCCACTTGTACGACATGCTTAGCAAAATATTCCTGATCATCTAATAGATGAGCAAACTAGAATAAAGATTATCATTAGCCCTCGTGTCAACTTTCCCCAGCCTAATTGTTACCAAATATCCAAACGGAGATACAGTGAAAACAAAAACAAAAAATCCGATAATGATTGAATTACCTAGATGAGTCTCCCACGCTCGTCTCAAAGTCGTGCGATGGCGCTATCCCAATCAAAACGGCGCTGGGAAATATAATCTAGGTGACCACATACATTTAAATTAGTATAACGGTTGGATATGACTTTGGGAGTTTCAGTATAAACAAGAATTTGATACATGCCTTCAATTGCATTATCCTACTTTATTCCAATATTTTCATCATTCAGTTGATCATAACTAAGGTGAGTTATGAATTATGGCTGTTTCCTTGTCTCCTCACTCCACTGCCGCCCGCCTCTGCCCCGTTGTTCTCAACACCAGTTTAAATCAATACAGCCTTTTTTTCAGGCACATTTAATTTCTGTGATCTCGTACCAGGCCTGGGCTCGGGCTTCAGGTCACCGGGCTTGAGTCGGACCGGGATGTAATTTTCAGTTCCGATTAGAACTCTTAACTGCATTCGGGTCTCGTGTGCAGTCCGGCAGTGTCAATCATTCATGTGCTTTGAATTTATGGTGACTTTGTGTAAATACTCGATTCTAAAGGTTTCTATGCAACAACCTGTTTGGATGTGCTGGTAATGTGCTGTTTTATTTTTTGACAATCTGCTGCTGCGCATCTTGTGTATTTTGTGTAATTGCATTAGTGCAACATATGGGGGAAATGTTGTAGGCTAATTTCCCGGGTCTTGTCATAAAATAATTCAGGAAATGTAAAGAGTGGTCCCGGGAGTGTCCCGGGAACCAGTGTTAATCTCTAGTCTCTGCTCAATAGTGAAGGGAATTGTGTCATTTTCACTGATATTGGGTCCCCCAAAACAAATTCACTTACCGAGGTGTGACCACAATGTCCCCTTTTTCCTCTCCCACCTGGACAAGAGGAACACCTACTGTACGTGATAATGCTGTTCATTGACTATAGCTCAGTGTTCAACACCATAGTACCCTCATCACTAAGCTCAGGACCCTAGGACTGAACACCTCCCTCTGCAACTGGATCCTGCACTTCTTGACGGGCCCCCTCCAGATGGTGAGGGTAGGCAACAACACATCCGCCACACTGACCCTCAACACGGAGACCCCTCAGGGGTGAGTGCTTAGTCCCCTCCTGTACTCCCTGTTCACCCATGACTGCGTGGCCAAGCACGACTCCAACACCATCATTAATTTTGCTGACGACACAATGGTGGTTGGCCTGACCACCGATGACGATGAGAAAGCCTATAGGGAGGAGGTCAGTGACCTGGCTGTGTGGTGCCAGGACAACAACCTCTCCCTCAACAAGACAAAGGAGCTGATTGTGGATTCCAGGAAATGGAAGGCCGAGCACACCCCCATCCACATTGATGGTGCTGTAGTTTTGTGGGTCTAGAGCTTCAAGTTCCTCGGTGTCCACATCACTTAGGAATTAACATTGTCCGCACACACCAACACAGTCGTGAAGAAGGCACAACAACGCCTTTTCCCCCTTAGGAGGCTGAAAAGATTCAGCATGGACCCTCAGATCCTAAATGAGTTATACAGCTGCACCAGTGAGAGCATCTTGACTGGTTGCATGACTGCTTGGTATGGCAACTGTTTAGCATCCGACCGCAAGGCGCTATAGAGGGTAGTGCATATGACCCGGTACATCACTGGGGCCGAGCTCCCTGCCATCCAGGGCCAATATACCAGGTGGTGTCAGAGGAAGGCCCTAAAAATTGGAAAAAACTCCAGACACCCAAGTCATACTGTTCTCTCTGCTATCGCACAGCAAGCGGTACCAATCCACCAAGTCTGGTACCAACAGGACCCTGAACAGCTTCTACCCCCAAGCCATAGGACTGCTAGTTAGTTAAATAGTTAACCAATAGCGACCCGGACTATCTGCATTGACCCTTTTTGCACTAACTCCTTTGACTCATCACATACGCTGCGGCTGCTGTTTATCATCTATCCTGTTGCCTAGTCACTTTATCCCTACCTATGTGTACATATCTACCTCAATTACCTCGTACCCCTGCACATCGACTCGGTACTGGTACCCAGTGTATATAGCAAAGTTATCGTTACTCATTTTGTATTTATTCCCTGTGTTATTGTTTTTCTGTTATTTCTATTGGTTTCTCTCTGCATTGTTGTGAAGGGCCCGTAGGTAAGCATTTCACTGTTAGTCTACACCTTTTGTTTTATGAAGCAGGTGACACACACACACACACACACACACACACACACACACACACACACACACGCTCCAAATGGTCAAGGTATTGGCCCTACACATCTGTATCCATTCGACCCATAGCTGTATTGTATGAGCTCATTGTGGACTCAAGGCCACAATCCTCCTCCTATTCCCCTCACTCACACAACAAGCTATCCATCACAAGGCGTAATTAGTGAGTGGGTGAGGTAATGATTATATATTTCTCTCTCTACCCTTTAGACCCTCCAAACATCCAAACTCCCCAAACGCCTCGTTCCTCCCACCTCTGGACTACAGGAGAGTGCCGGTGCTGTCGTTTAAGCACTCTGTTTATTTTTCTAAAAGTAGATGTTCGGAGAGAGAGAGCGTGTGAACAGAAACAGATGCTCGAGGTTCACTGGGGTGTCTCATTTTGTGGGCAGCTAGCAACGTCCCCTTTTCCTTTTTTTTCGGTCTCGGCCGCATAGCCTAGCACAATGGTTAACAGCTGTGGGAGACTGCATGAAGGAGCTAAAGCAATTCCATACCACATTCAATATTGACTTTCCCCCTTAAAAAATGACTACATAAGTGTATGCTTTGCTTTCTCCCTCTATGGAGCGATTATGGGCAAAACATAGACAGTTCAGGCGGTATGCGTGGCAGAGAAAGCTAAAGGCTAAGTAAGAATGGTTGTTTGGTGTGTGTTATCTGAATTAAGTGCTAGCTAGCATGGACACACTGACCTGTAGGGCTAGCGAGCGTAGCGTCTGGGTTAGCATCTGCAGAGCACCCGCAGTCAGTGCTGCACCTCCTGTTCCCTCTGCCATGGCCACCTGGCCCTCTCTCCCTTGGCCAGATGCACTCTCTAAATGTATCAGTCCAAGGATATCAAATAAATCTGTGCTGTGCTGTGCTGTGCGTGTGTGTCTGCGCTTGGCTTAGTTGCCTCGTTTTAACCTGCAGTGTCAGCTGAACCTTGGGAGGCAATTAGGATGTGTGTGTGTGTGTGTGTGTGTGTGTGTGTGTGTGTGTGTGTGTGTGTGTGTGTGTGTGTGCATGTGTATGTGTGCATGTGTATGTGTGCAAGGACGGGTTATAGCACGTCTTAATGAAGTGTTAGTGTTTGTCTTGGACTGCTGTTTGTTTGTTTGTTTGAGCACTTGTGTGCTATTTAGAGTACTCCTGTCTGGAGCCTTGAAATGCCTTGATTATGTGTACGTGGTTTGCCAGTTGTTAATTATAGAGCCTAATCATTGACTCACCACAGAATTAGAAGGAACTCAGTCTTGATAATCTAAAATGTGCATTATAATTCTATTTTTAGAGGTTTCATTCCCAACATTTTTTGGGGTGAAAAGCAAAACCATCCACTTTCTACGATTTGTATCTGTCCTTCTCTTTTTCTCTCTTGTACTGCCGATAAATCAGTTGCTGGCTTAAATTTAACTCAGTGAAGCTTGAGGACAAGAGGTTGCATTCATCTCCCCTCAAGTGTCCACACACTGGATTCAATGGCCTACCAGACTGCATTAAGGTGGTGAAACAAAAAGAGAGCCAAAGAAAGAAAAAGGGCCACAGAGGGGGTATAAAACATTGTGAGAGCCCCACTCTTGAAGGGGGGGGGGGGGGGGTATAGAGGAAAGTAATGCCCCCCTACCCCAACCCCCCTTACTTGTCACAGCCTTTGTTTAGCCTGAAGGTGCCAGTACAATTAGTTATGTTAATCACGAGGTCCGTCGGTAAATACATTAAATAGGGGGGACGTGGCCTTGTCGGTGACATCAGCCCAGCAGACTGTCCCTGGAAAAAGAGGTGAGAGTCTGTGGGAAAAGGGGGGAGGAGTCAGAGAGACAGACAGAGGGAGGGTGAGAGAGAGAGAGAGAGAGAGAGAGAGAGAGAGGTTCACACAGCAGAGAGAGAGGTAGAGAGAGAACACACAGTGTGTGTGTGACAGAGAGAGCAGTGACAAAGAGAGAGCAAGGGAACAGGCACAGAGCGAGAGAGAACGAACAGAGCAAGAGCAAGAGAAAGAGAGAGAACGCACAGTGCTGGACTGCCTGGATATCCTCTTCCATCTGGGAGCCATCTGTGTTTCTTTGGCTCTGGACTCGGCCACACTGGGGCTCACATATGTGGGAACGCAAACACATGCCTGACATATGAAGGTGTGGAGAGGGAGAGAAGATAAAGATAAGAAAGCAAAGGCACCCCCAGCTGAATTAGGACCGACAAGAGCCGACTCTACTAGGGTGGAGGTAAAACATATTCCTTCACTTTTCCTCGTGCTCCAAGTGCATAGTCTGTTTTTGTTGTATTTAATCTATGTCTCCGTGTATTCAGTGTGTGATTGAGCGAAGGAGAGTGTGTGTGTGTGTGTGCTTTGTCTAGACCAATTAGCCTCTGTACAGATGGTGCATCATCCCCCTTTTCTTATCTCCTCATCTCTTTATCATTGTCTGCCAAGGGAAGAGAGGGATGCACATGGCTAAGAGTTAGCTTAGCACCAAAAACTGCTGCCTTTTGAGACCAATTCTGTCTGCTCAGTATTGCAAATGACTGTTATGGCATTGGGTCTGGTTTTGAATTGGAACCGACTCTGTAAATGCAGGACTACTTACTACTCGGAGGTTGCTTCTTAGTCATTCACGTATTTTCCTAGTCTAGAAGCTCAGACGGATGGTATAGTCTTGTTTAGATCTTTTTCTGTTGTTTTGAGTGACAAGTGTTAATTTGCTTGTGGGCTGTACTGCCAGGCTATTCCATGCTTTTAAAGGTAAACAAAATGAACGCTTATGTTGAGGTGAGGCTTGGGTGACTATGACGAGTCTGTGACGATTTAAGGAAGGATATTGCGATCTTTCATGCATTCCTTATGCCTAAAAGTTTACCTGGCAACATGTTGTTAAGAGTAATATCCAGAGCGGGGCAATCCAGCCCTGTTCCTACAGAGCTACCCTCCTGTAGGTTTTCAATCCAACCTCAGTTGTAACTAACCTGATTCAGCTTATCAACCAGCTAATTATTAGAATCAGGTGCACTAGATCAGGGTTGGAGTGAAAACCTACAGGATGGTAGCTCTCCAGGAACAGGGTTGGAGAGCCATGATCCAGTGAATACACGTGTTGCTAACACTGTGTGCAAGCCTCACACTTTTCCATAGCTAATAATTAATTGAAATTGTTAGCAACTCAAGTATATACCTAGTACATTTATTATAGTGTAGGGCAAGCTATATATTTTTCAAGAAGAGCTCTGCTGCATCAAAGGGTGATGCCTGGGCATGTTTTGAGGTAAAACAATGAAGGGGAAGGCTAGTCCTATTGGTACAGTGAATGGACTCGTCTCTGTGTATTTATGTTTGCTGGGGTGGAGTGGATGGAGAGAGAGGAATGGAGGGAGAGAGAGAGAGAGTGAGAGAGAGACAGACAGACAGACAGACAGACAGACAGACAGACAGACAGACAGACAGACAGACAGACAGACAGACAGACAGACAGACAGACAGACAGGGGACCTGGCAAGTCTCAGCCAAGTAGAGCAGGACTCCACGCCTGTAGGGAGATAAGACTGGGCAGGCTCAAACCATGAAGTCTCGCGTCTGGGGGCCGGCTGGACATTGTCACACCCCTGACAGCAGGAGCCGTGTGTGTGTGTGTGTGTGTGTGTGTGTGTGTGTGTGTGTGTGTGTGTGTGTGTGTGTGTGTGTGTGTGTGTGTGTGTGTGTGTGTGTGTGTGTGTGTGTGTGTGTGTGTGTGTGTGTGTGTGTGTGTGTGTGAGAGATATGGGCCCCCATTTTCTTCTGTCTCCACACGTGAATTTTCAACAGTTTCAAAGTCGAATCATTTGTCATTTGGTTTATATAGAAATATTAGGATATTGTGATACATTTACAATACCGTTTTGAAAAATCCATTCAAACACTCATCCGCCTACATTCTCTTACCTATGAAGTATGAATTTATACCTAGTCTATACCAATTATTAGTGATTAATTGCTGAGATGAATGAGAAAGATCAGACTTTCATGAAGTCATTGAGACCATTAACCTTTGTCCACTCAGCATTAAATCCTTTGAATGCTACATTTATTTTCCCCTTCCTCTTTCCATCGCTCTGTTTGGTACACACACACCACACACACACACACACACACACACACACACACACACACACACACACACACACACACACACACACACACACACACACACACACACACACACACACACACACACACACACACACACGAGGTTCCAAGCAGCTGCTTCAAACATTGCGGAGCAGGAAGCTCTTGAATAGTTCCAGTGATTAGGCCTGTGATATCTAGCCTGGGGGAGGAAGAGGGGTGAGGTGTGTCTGGGGAAGAAGAGAGGAGAGGTGGGGATGACGATGACCTGTCATCTTGTGCTCAGAAGAGGCCCCAATCACAACAATTTGCTCTCTCTAAATATCCATTTTAGAGCAAACTGTCTATATGTATATGAGGAGTTAGTGTGTGTGTGTGTGTGTGTGTGTGTGTGTGTGTGTGTGTGTGTGTGTGTGTGTGTGTGTGTGTGTGTGTATGAGAGAGAGTGCTTGTGTGTGTGGTGGGGGGGGGGGAAGATATTGCCTGTGTGTAATTTATGACTGCTCGTGTAAGTGTATGTAAGTTCATGAGTGTGTGTGAATGCCCCCCCCCCCCCCCCAACTAGTTCTCCATTGTGGTCCTATGAGGGCCCCCTTCTTTTGAGAAGTGTCAGAGTCATAGGTCTGGCTTGGAGCCTATGGCTCTGGTGGGGTCTGCTCAGGGTAATGCCTTGTGCCCCAGCCCAGTGACCCAGAACCGCAGGCCTTTGTTCACTGTACTGGTTTGAAGAGATATGTTTCCCGTCTCGTCTTGGGGGGGGGGTGGGGGGGGGGTGACGGCGCTAAACGGCATGTTGAGCCCCTGAGAAATGGCCCTTAGTGTCAGTGGTGGTTGGTGAACCCTATCGTCTGTGGTTCTTTTTGTGTGTGTGTGTGTGTGTGTGTGTGTGTGTGTGTGTGTGTGTGTGTGTGTGTGTGTGTGTGTGTGTGTGTGTGTGTGTGTGTGTGTAAGAAAAAGTAGTGTGTGTGCTTGTGTGCATGTGTGTAAGAGAAAGTACGTATGTGTGATTTGTATATATTGGGTTCTGTGTGTGTAGGGAGTACAAATCAAATTGTAGTTGTCACATGTGTCGAATACAACAGGTGTAGACCTTACAGTGAAATGCTTACTTTAAAAGCCCTTAACCAGCAATGCTTTAACCTCTATGGGCTAGGTGGGACGCTAGCGTGCCACCCGTGGTGCACTCCATCAACAGCAGGTGCATTTCAAGAGCGGCAAATTTGAATCCAAATAAATGTCAAAATTCAAATTTTTCAAACATACAACTATTTTACACCCTTTGAAAGATAAACATCTCCTTAATCTAACCACGTTTTACGATTTCAAAAAGGTTTTACGGCGAAAGCATAAATTTAGAGTATGTTAGGACAGTACATTTACAAGAGTTGTGTGTAATGTTTTGTCAAGTCAAAGACAGGGTCACCAAAACCATAAAACCAGCTAAAATGATGCACTAACCTTTTACAATCTCCATCAGATGACACTCCTAGGACATTATGTTAGACAATGCATGCATTTTTAGTTCTATCAAGTTCATATTTATATCCAAAAACAGCGTTTTACTATGGCATTGATGTTGAGGAAATCGTTTCCCTCCAATAACCGGCAGTCAAGTCAGCGTCACAAATTAAATAATTAAAATGAGAAAACATTGGTAAAATATTATATTGTCATTTAAAGAATTATAGATTTACATCTCTTGAACGCAATCAACTTGCCAGATTTAAAAATAACCTTACTGGGAAATCACACTTTGCAATAATCTGAGCACTGCGCCCAGAAAAATACGCGTTGCGATACAGACTAGACGTCATGTTGGGGAGATCTAAAATCGAAAATACTATGTAAATAATCCATTACCTTTGATTCTCTTCATCAGATGTCACTTCCAGGTATCACAGGTCCATAACGAATGTAGTTTTGTTCAAAAAAGCTCATCATTTATGTCCAAAAATCTCCGTCTTGTTAGCACATGATCTAAGCCAGCCGGACTTCTCGTCATGAACGAGGGGAAAAAATATATTTCCGTTCGTTCAAACATGTCAAACGTTGTATAGCATAAATCATTAGGGCCTTTTTTAACCAGAACATGAATAATATTCAAGGTGGACGAATGCATACTCTTTTATAACGTATTGGAACGAGGGTACCCAACATGAACTCGCGCGCCAGGTGTCTAATGGGCCATCATCGTTCCATGGCTCTTGTTCGGTCAGATCTCCCTCCAGAAGACTCAAAACACTTTGTAAAGGCTGGTGACATCTAGTGGAAGCAATAGGAAGTGCCAAAATATTCCTCAGCCCCTGTGTTTTTCAATGGGATAGGTTTAAAGGTAATACAACACATCAGGTATCCACTTCCTGTCAGAAAATGTCTCAGGGTTTTGCCTGCCAAATGAGTTCTGTTATACTCACAGACACCATTCAAACAGTTTTAGAAAATTTAGGGTGTTTTCTATCCATATGTAATAAGTATATGCATATTCTAGTTACTGGGTAGGAGTGGTAACCAGATTAAATCGGGTATGTTTTTTTATCCAGCCGTGTCAATACTGCCCCCTAGCCCTAACAGGTTAAGAAGTTAAGAAGAAAAACGTGTTAAATAAAAAATAGATGAGTAAAATGTAAAAAAAAGTTACAAATAATTAAACAGCAGCAGTAAAATAACAATAGCAACAGCGAGGCTATATACGGGGGTACCAGTACAGAGTCAATGTGTGGGGGCACCGGTTAGTCGAGGTAATTGAGGTAATATGTACATGTAGGTAGAGTTAAAGTGACCATGAATAGATAATAAACTGAGAGTAGCAGCAGCATAAAAGAGGGGTCTGGGTAGCCCTTTGATTAGCTGTTCAGGATTCTTATGGCTTGGGGGTAGAAGCTGTTAAGAAGTCTTTTGGACCTAGACTTGGCGCTCCGGTACCGCTTGTTGTGCGGTAGCAGAGAGAACAGTCTATGACTAGGGTGGCTGGAGTCTTTGACAAGTTTTAGGGCCTTCCTCTGACACCGCCTGGTATAGAGGTACTGGATGGCGGGAAGTTTGGCCCCAGTGATGTACTGGCCGTACGCACTACCCTCTGTAGTGCCTTGCGGTCGGAGGCTGAGCAGTTGCCATACCAGGCAGTGATGCAACCCGTCAGGATGCTCTCGATGGTGCAGCTGTAGAACCTTTTGAGGATCTGAGGACCCATGCCAAATCTTTATAGTCTCCTGAGGGGGAATAGGCTTTGTCGTGCCCTCTTCACAACTGTCTTAGTGTGTTTGGACCTTGATAGTTTGTTGGTGATGTGGACACCAAGGAATTTGAAGTTCTCAACCTGCTCTTCTGTTTGTGTGTAAGAGAAAGTATGAATGTGTGTGTGATTTGTATATATTAGGTTCTGTGTATGTAGGGAGTTGCTTTCAAGGGAGACACTGTTTTGTCGCGGTGTCAGTGAGAGGTTGATTCGTAGATAGAAGCTGTGTTAAAGGGAGATTTAGGTTGTTTATCTACTTACCAAGTCAGACGCAATGTTGTATCTGTCTAGTATCTGTCTGCTTTTGAGAGGAGCTGGCTACTGTAACGGGATACTTTATGGGACGGCAAGTAGCCTAGTGGTTAGAGCATTGGACTAGTAACTGAAAGGTTGCAAGATCAAATCCCCGAGCTGACAAGGTAAAAATCTGTTGTTCTGCCCCTGAACATGGTAGTTAACCCACTGTTCTTAGGCTGTCATTGAAAATAAGAATTTGTTCTTAACTGACTTGCCTATTTAAATAAAGGTGAAATACTTCCAGCAATTGGGCTAGGCTAATGATATGCTAACTTCAATAAACTGCACAAAGAGACAAAAATGGTCTTCATGAGTTTGTCTGACTGGGCAAGTAGGTAAAGAACCTACATCACGCAGTATCCCTTTAAAGGAGATTGTGTTGTTTGGTGTGTTCTTTTCCCTTTCCCCATGCATGACCTCAATCAGAACCATGCTCAGGGCCCACAGACACCCAGAGGTACATCTCTCTCTCTTTATATCTGTTTTTCTCTCTCCCTCTCTCTGTGATCTATCTATCATCCGTGACCTCTACAGAGTGTGTGTGTGTTGGCTCAGGCCCACCTCACAGGCTGTACGACAGCCACCATCCAACACAAACACTTCTCTCTCCTCCCCCTTTTTCTCCCTTACCCTCTCTACACTATCCACTCTCCTCTCACTCCCCTTTTGTTGAACCCCCGCTCTCTTTTTCCTATGTTTCTTACTGTAGCCCCGTTTTCTCTCTTTCTTACTATTGTACTCTCTATACCCTGTCCTCTCCTATTCTCAAGGTTCTCTCTCTCTCTTCCTCCTTCTTTCCCTTCCTATTGATCCCTCTCCTTTCTCTCTTCCTTCTTGACCTTCCTCACTCTCCTTCCCTCCCTCCTACTCTCCTTCCCTTCCTCTCATGTCAGCACATGCCTCCCTTCCAAAGGAGGCTGGTGGGAGGAACTATAAGAGGACGGTTACATTGTAACGGCTGGAATGGAATTAATGGAACGGAGTCAAACATGTGGTTGCCATTTGATTTTTGTTCCATTTATTCCATTCCATCCATCCCAATGAGCATGTCCTCCCATAGCTCCTGCCACTAGCCTCCTCTGTTCCACTCCCAGGTTTCTGTTTCACATTACCAAGTATGTAATTAATTATGGCGAGCAAACAAACTCTCTGCGGTCTTCTCTGTCCTATTGTCTATTTTCCTCTCCTAAGCCGTGAGTTATGGACCTGCGACTGACTGTACAGAGAAGCGAGACGCACCCCCGCTTTGGGCCCCCGAATGTAGGTAGTATAGAGCATAGAAGAACAGTAATACACTCCCCACACACCCAAGTAGAAACACACAATCTTGCGCACAGACACGCTCTTGTGCACAATCATGTGCACCCACACCAAAACATGCACACACACTGTGTGGAACACCCACACACAATCAGGGCCGGGACGATACCAGTATCGCAATACTCGTAAGTAGCATGGCAAGGAAACAAAATAAGAAGAGGATATAACTACTTTTGGAAAACATCATTATGTTGTCATCCAGAGTCACATTTTATTTATTTATCAAGCTATAGTACACAATATTTTACATACAGCAGGTTTTGAAAGGACCAAAGAGTTTGATCTGGTTCGTGTTTTCATTTTTACAATAAAAAAATATTGCTATACTGGTATCTTCACAGCCCTAACACAACTGCACTGAAACACACAAATGCATATACACCCATCCCCAGCACCCCCCCACACACTAATTTTCTCCATTGTTCTAAGCACAGCTGGTCCCTTTGTTGTCCTTATCTCTCTCTCTGGCAGAGGCAGTGGAGCTCCAACATTAGGACTGACTAAAGCCTGTCGCATGCTATCCAGTCAACTTGGCGCGCCTGTTTGCACATCCTGTATATTATGATGAGATTTTGTGATGTTTTAGTTTGTTTTGGAGTTCAGCAGAGATTTTTATGGCTGTTTGTTCACACTACATTTTTCCTCGAGGCAAGTAGAAGTTCGTTTGCACCAAACATCTTAGCCTGATGTAAAATTGCGCGACAAAGGCCTCGACAAAACGACAAAAGGAATTACAGATTTCTTGATTTATCTTAGATTAATTCAGACTATTTTGAGGAACTGCGCTAGAATGGCGCCGAAGGAGATGGCTGCTGTTTTACGATCCCGTAACCAATTGTATGTTTTTTGTGTTATTTGTAAGTTATTTTGCACATAATGTTTCTGCCACTGTGTCTTATGACCGGAAATAGCTTCTAGATATCAGGACAGCGATTACTCACCCCATACTGGAGGAATACTTTTTCTTCAACGAGTCAGATGGGAAGGATTTACTTCAGGTGCCTGACAAGGCCGTCATCACCGTCATCTGCAGGAGAAAGAGACGGAGGTATCGTGGACGAAGATCTGGGTGCTTTGTTAGGATCCGTTGCCGAGAGGGTAATCTACCTTTACCATCAGTCCTATTAGCCAACGTACAATCAGCCAACGTATAATCAATCAATAAAATAGATGAACTACGATCACACATATCCTACCAACGGGACATTAAAAACGAATATCTTATGTTTCACCGAGTTGTGGCTAAACGACGACATGAATAACATACAGCTGGCGGGATAGAACAGCGGCCTCTGGTAAGACAAGGGGTGGTGGTCTATGTATATTTGTCAACAACCGCTGGTGCATGAAATATAAGGAAGTCTCAAGGTTTTGCTCGCCTGAGGTAGAGTATCTCATGATATGCTGTAGACCACACTATTTACCAAGAGAGTTTTCATCTGTATTTTTCGTAGCTGTCTATATACCACCACAAACCGATGCTGGCACTAGGGCCGCACTCAATGAGCTATATACGACCATAAGTAAACAGGAAAATGCTCATCCAGGCGCTCCTAGTGGCCGGGGACTTGAATGCAGGAAAACTCAAATCCGTTTGATCTATTTTCTACCAGCATGTTAAATGTGCAACCAGAGGGGAAAGAAACTCTAGACCACCTTTACTCCACACACAGAGACGCGTACAAAGCTCTCCCTCGCCCTCCATTTGGCAAATCTGACCATAATTCTAACCTCCTGATTCCTGCTTACAAGCAAAAACTAAAGCAGGAAGCACCAGTGACTTGGTCAATAAGAAAATGGTCAGATGAAGCAGATGCTAAGCTACAGGATTGTTTTGCTAGCACAGACTGGAATATGTTCCGGACTCCCGAGTGGCGCAGTGGTCTAAGGCACTGCATCTCAGTGCAAGAGGGATCACTGCAGTCCTTGGTTCGAATCCAGGCTGCATCACATCTGGCTGTGATTGGGAGTCCCATAGGGTGGTGTACAATTTGCCCAGCATTGTCCGGGTTTGGCCTGGGTAGGCCATCATTGTAAATAAGAATTTGTTCTTAACTGACTTGCCTAGTTAAATAAAGGTTAAATAAAAAGATTATACCGATGACATTGGTCACTGACTTCATCAATAAGTGCATTGATGATGTTGTCCCCCCTGCTATGCCCTCTGACAAACCATCAAAGAGTCAATACAGGACTAAAATTGAATTGTACTACACTAGCGCCGACGCTCATCGGATGTGGCAGGGCTTGCAAACTATTAGAGTACAAAGGGAAGCACAGCTGCGAGCTGCCTAGTGACACGAGCCTACCAGACGAGCTAAATTACTTCTATGCTCACTTTGAGGCAATTAACACTGAAGCATGCATGAGAGCATCAGCTGTTCCCAGACGACTGTGTGATCACGCTCTCCGTAGCCGATGTGAGTAAGACCTCTAAACATTAAGACAAAGGAGGTCAACTTTCACAAGGCTGCAGGGCCAGACGGATTACCAGGACATGTACTCTGAGCATGCGCTGACCAACTGGCAAGTGACATTTTCAAACTGTCCCTGACTGAGTCTGTAATACCAACATGTTTCAAGCAGACCAACATAGTCCCTGTGCCCAAGAACACTAAGCTAACCTGCCTAAATGACTACCGACCTGTAGCACACACGTCTGTAGCCATGAAGTGCTTTGAAAGGCTGGCCATGGCTTACATCAACACTATTATCCCAGAAACCCTAGACCCACTCCAATTTGCATACCACCCCAACAGATCCACAGATGATGCAATCTCTGTTGCACTCAATACTGCCCTTTCCCACCTGGACAAAAGGAATACCTTTGTGAGAATGCTATTCATTGACTACAGCTCAGCATTCAACACCATAGTGCCCTCAAAGCTCATCACTAAGCTAAGGACCCTGGGACTAAACACCTCCCTCTGCAACTGGATCCTGGACTTCCCAACGGGCCTCCCCAGGTGGTAAGGGTAGGTAACAACACATCCGCCATGCTGATCCTCAACATGGGGGCCCCTCAGGGGTGCGTGCTCAGTCCCCTCTTATACTCCCTGTTCACTCATGACTGCATGGCCAGGCATGACTCCAACACCTTCATCAAGATTTCCTATGACACAACAGTGGTAGGCCTGATCACCAACAATGATGAGACAGCCTATATGGAGGAGGTCAGAGACCTGACCGTTTGGTGCCAGGACAACGACCTCTCCCTCAACGTGATTAAGACAAAGGAGATGATTGTAGGTGATAGGAAAAGGAGGACCGAGCACGCCCCCATTCTCATCAACGGGGCTGCAATGGAGCAGGTTGAGAGCTTCAAGTTCCTTGGTGTCCACATCACTAACAAACTATCATGGTCCAAACACACTAAGACAGTTGTGAAGAGGGCACTTCAAAGCCTATTCCCCCCTCAGGTGTTTAAAAAGATTTGGCATGGGTACAGTTGCACCATCGAGAGGATCCTGACGGGTTGCATCACTGCCTGGTATGGCAACTGCTCGGCCTTTGACAGTAAGGCACTACAGAGGGTAGTGCGTATGGTCAGTACATGACTGGGGCTAAGCTTCCCGCCATCCAGGACCTCTATAACAGGCGGTGTCAGAGGAAGGCCTAAAAAATTGTCAAAGACTCCAGCCACCCTAGTCATAGACTGTTCTCTCTGCTACCGCACGGCAAGCGGTACCAGAGCACCAAGTCTTGGTCCAAAAGGCTTCTTAACAGCTTCTAGCCCCAAGCCATAAGAATCCTGAACAGCTAATCAAAGGGCTACCCAGACCCCCCTATAAGCTGCTGCTACTCTCTGTTTATTATCCATGCGTTGTCACTTTAACTCTACCTACATGTATATATTACCTCGACTAACCGGTGCCCCCGCACATTGACTCTACTGGTACCCCCTTTATATAGCCTCACTATTGTTATTTTACTGCTGCTGTTTAATTATTGAAAAAAAATATTATTTGACTTATATATTTTTTACTTAACCTCTTGGGGCTAGGTGGGACGCTAGCATGCCACCCGTGGTGCACTCCATCAACAGCAGGTGCATTTCAAGAGCGGCAAATTTGAATCCAAATAAATGTCAAAATTCAAATTTTTCAAAAATACAACTATGTTACACCATTTGAAAGATAAACATCTCCTTAATCTAACCACGTTTTACGATTTCAAAAAGGTTTTACGGCGAAAGCATAAATTTAGAGTATGTTAGGACAGTACATTTACAAGAGTTGTGTGTAATGTTTTGTCAAGTCAAAGACAGGGTCACCAAAACCATAAAACCAGCTAAAATGATGCACTAACCTTTTACAATCTCCATCAGATGACACTCCTAGGACATTATGTTAGACAATGCATGCATTTTTAGTTCTATCAAGTTCATATTTATATCCAAAAACAGCGTTTTACTATGGCATTGATGTTGAGGAAATCGTTTCCCTCCAATAACCGGCAGTCAAGTCAGCGTAACAAATTAAATAATTAAAATTAGAAAACATTGGTAAAATATTATATTGTCATTTAAAGAATTATAGATTTACATCTCTTGAACGCAATCAACTTGCCAGATTTAAAAATAACCTTACTGGGAAATCACACTTTGCAATAATCTGAGCACTGCGCCCAGAAAAATACGCGTTGCGATACAGACTAGACGTCATGTTGGGGAGATCTAAAATCGAAAATACTATGTAAATAATCCATTACCTTTGATTCTCTTCATCAGATGTCACTTCCAGGTATCACAGGTCCATAACGAATGTAGTTTTGTTCAAAAAAGCTCATAATTTATGTCCAAAAATCTCCGTCTCGTTAGCACATGATGTAAGCCAGCCGGACTTCTCGTCATGAACGAGGGGAAAAAATATATTTCCGTTCGTTCAAACATGTCAAACGTTGTATAGCATAAATCATTAGGGCCTTTTTTAACCAGAACATGAATAATATTCAAGGTGGACGAATGCATACTCTTTTATAACGTATTGGAACGAGGGTACCCAACATGAACTAGCGTGCCAGGTGTCTAATGGGACATCATCGTTCCATGGCTCTTGTTCGGTCAGATCTCCCTCCAGAAGACTCAAAACACTTTGTAAAGGCTGGTGACATCTAGTGGAAGCAATAGGAAGTGCCAAAATATTCCTAAACCCCTGTGTTTTTCAATGGGATAGGTTTAAAGTCAATACAACACATCAGGTATCCACTTCCTGTCAGAAAATGTCTCAGGGTTTTGCCTGCCAAATGAGTTCTGTTATACTCACAGACACCATTCAAACAGTTTTGGAAACTTTAGAGTGTTTTCTATCCATATATAATAAGTATATGCATATTCTAGTTACTGGGTAGGATTAGTAACCAGATTAAATCGGGTACATTTTTTTTATCCAGACGTGCAAATGCTGCCCCCTAGACCCAACAGGTTAATACGTTTTTCTTCTGAAAGCATTGTTGGTTAAGGGCTTGTAAGTAAGCATTTCACTGTAAGGGCTACACCTGTTGTATTCGGCGCATGTAACAAATACAATTTGATTTGAACTGTACTGTGGCTATATTGTTGCTACGGTGTCTCGAGGGACAAACAACAGTAATTTTGTTTCTCATTTTACATCCGAAGGTCTTTTAGGGAGTATGCGAGAACAGACGTTTGGTTACGCCTAGCCAAGTTCTGCTAGAAGCAAACAGAACGTAGTATGAGGACGCCTTAACCCATAGCTCAACCCCAGTGGATTAGTACATACATGGGCCTACTCTGGCACACACCTGGGAAATGGGCACATATGGCTGGCTGATGATTAATGGGGCATTGCATGAATGTGGAAATAGTTATGTCTCCATATGTGTATTTTTATTCACTCCACCCACATTCCTTAGGTCACGGGTTTCATGTTGAACTTGCAGAGAGAATATTAGGCTATTAGTGGACTCTCTTGAAAGCTAATTCATGAATCAAGTAAATTGGCAAATAAATTGGGTAAGGATAAGCCTACATTGCATGTGAATAGGCCTGTAGGCTACACGTCAATGCAAGACAGTAGGTTATAAGTCCAACATTACACTGCAATGCTTTACACACATACTCTAAGGCCATTCTCCTGGCTTGCTCCCAACCATTTAAGAACTTAGAAAATGTTGAGTTCAGGAGGTATACTCCAAACATTTCCCATATCTGACTATTTATCACTTTTATTACTCATCTTCTGTTGTCTTCCCTCTGTCTACGTGCAAGTATTCCACGGTTAGAATCTGCGTCGTGAAAACCAAGGCTTAATAATGCATTAAACATGGCCTGTGGCGTATTGAACATCTGGCTTTGATTGACCTCCTCTTTGCCTTGGTGGAGCTGTTCATATTAAGCCTCCCTCCTTGCACCTGGTCTCAAACGCGCTTGCCTTACAAGCCTCTCTCATTCGCGTCGAAAGCTCGTATCCAATTTTATGGACAACACTGCCTTAGTTTGTTCAATCAGGCTGTAATACACAATTAATTGGTATACACACATCCTGAAACTAATGCCTGCAAAATTATGTAAATGATCCCTACAAGCCAGATTTAAACTTACTCATATTTTAGACATAACTACAGGAATGTATTAATGAAAATGGTATATTCAAGTTTTCAATCTTCAAAAACAGCTATATATATATATATATATATATATATTTTTTTTTTTTTTTTTAAGGTATGGATTGTTCTCCATCCTCCCCTGATTCAGAATATTTTCATTGTCATGGCATGCTTGATTCAATAGCTATTGATGAGAGAACCAAATAGGCCTATCCAATATAAAACTAACTTTACCTTGGTGCCAAAGCGAACCATATAAGCTACCTACCGACTCTCTAAGTGGGGTTAACGTTACTATCCTGTGGATATTTTTGAATCAAATTTTGAGCAGCTGAAGGACAAACCACACAGACAACCGAGTAAAGCTAGAAGCATGGTCAATATGGAGTCTTCATTGGCCGTACAGCATTTACTGCAATGCGGCCTCTACAGAAGTCAGGGCATTCATACTTATTTTACTTCAGGGAGCAGAGTAGAGTCACAGATAGAACAATGAGACAGATATTTCACTAGATTTATACATGTGAAGCATCCGGTTGGCGTTTCCTCTCACTACCAAAACTACCAAATATGGTAGTGAGAGGAAGCCCACTGGCGGGCAGTGGGAGAAGATGGAACGAGATGCATTTTGGCCTACATTCTGGAAATGTTATCATCGATTTAACATTTGTTCCCAAAACTAGAATCTGTTATGAAAAGAGTGGACCAAGTTTTGTAGACTTTACCCTTTGTAAATTATTATTTTTTTTTTTTAATCGCGCTGTTTGGAAGGAGTGCAAAAGGCAATTTGAGTTATTGCACACAAGCACTTCACAGAGCAGGTTTATACAGAACGTACCGCCCCCGTCTTCCGTCAATCAATCGTGTCAATGTGGAGCTATACCGAGCCTATGCAATGTAAAAAAAAGAAAGAAGCTGTATGGTACTTGATTTGGCCTCCGCAGACCTCTAGAAGCTTCACAACTGCATCCCACCCTCTATACGGAGCCTCCGAACCACATTGCCACTTTAAGTTTAAATATAGCCGATTAAACTCCGCTCCACCATTGACAATGGAGTTGAGCGGCGACGATGTGTGTGCAGACTTGAGCAATTACACACAACATTGTTCTGTGTCATTGCAGGCTATTCTTTGGGTTCTGAAATAAATTGTTTTTGATAACTTCATTTTATGTAACTTCGGGGCTCCAATCCGCTGGGCACACTAGTGGACAACTCAGACGGCAAGTTGAGTTTAGTCGGCTACTTTACATGTCATTTTATGAAACATTCTGGCTTGTAAGGATACTTTTCAAGATTTTGCAGTCATTAGTTTCAGGCTGTATATACCAACTAATTGGGTTTTACAGGCTGATTAATCAGACGAACGCTGCCTGTGCCTGCTATAGTAGGCTAGTGTCACAAGCTTTTGCCTCGGCGCTGCCTCCGTCCATGTCCGACATGATAAAAAAACGAGTACTGTCCAGGCCAGCAGGTTAAGTGGAATGTCAGGCGGTTCGTAATGAATAGGAGCCGGTTTGTCTGACCCTTCCAAAGACAGAAGAACTCAAAAGCACCCACCACTCTCGGATTTATGACCGTGCGCAGTGTCAAGGGAGTTTTATCGATGTGTTTTGCGAGCCGGATCGTTAAACAACATTGGCGGCAGAAAGTTGACGTAAAATCCGAAGGGACGACAACACTACTCGCGCTACTTCCCCGTTTTTAATGTGTCATGTAATTGTCGGTGGTCATTTTTCATGGGCGCAGCTGGAGTTGAAAGAGACATCAGGGTGGTGGGGACTCGGATGATTGTTTGCAAGCAAATCAATTTGGCACGGAGAGGTGAGAAGGGCTGTAACCCTATAAGCAGATAATCTACTGGGCAATGAGAAGGAGTGCTGCTGGTGTGGGAATGGGGATGGATGAAGGATGGGAATAGGGGTTATGTCACTTCATTCAGTGTGTGATTTTTGGCATTTGGACAAGCATTTGTTTTGCACAGGTGTGTTCACTGAATTTTGTATGAGTTTCCCACTCACGTGGTGACTGACCCCACACCTGGTACTAGCCTCTACAGACAGACTGACAGAAACACATGGCACCCAGCGGCACTCAGTGACACAGGTGTGTGTTGTGCCACTCTGAAATGGATGATACTCCCAGTCAAAAAGTGACAATCGAGCCATTGGTTGCAGGCTTTGTGTGTGTGACTCTGTTTCAAGCATCGCCAACATACTAGTATATCAGAAGACTTCCCTATTGCTTGTTTTGTTAAATGAAGATGCAGTCCAGAGATTTTAAAATTACCTTATTCAATCAAATCCGTTAACCAGGTTTCTAGAGGTTGACCTAAGCGATTTGGATTCATACATTCATCAAATGCAACAATACTCTGTGTGGAACAGAAAAACACCCAAAATGCACAATATGAAGGCAAACCCCCATTGTCTGTGTGAATAGAAGAATGTCACAGCCATTCTTAACAATTGGGATTGAATAGTGTCCAGGGAGGCGTAGAGGCACCGTATTTCCTATATAGTGCACTACTTTGACCAGAGCCTTATGAGATGCACCCTATCACACACGTGGAGGGCCATTTAAACCTAGAGTTCTGATCTCATCTCCACGTGGAAGCCGTTCCCTTCCCTCTGGTCCTACAGTATTTATGAGTCCTCTCTCCCAATCGCCCTGTTCCTTCCCTGCTTTTTGAATTCAATGTCACTTTTTTGTCATGGGGCCACACTTTTTTATTTTTTTTATAGCCGGCGTTTGTCCACCGTTCAGTCCTGTGCTTTTGCTCTATCGCTCTCTCGTTTTTCATTCTCCTCTTTCTGCTGTTTCTCTGTCATTCAGTGCCAGTAAGTGCTATTCCATCCCGGCAGTCATTTTTTACAGGCACCAGACAGGACAGCCGTTTGTGTTTTTGTAATTACTGCTGAGAGACGAGGTTATAGACTGGATTTTTGGGGGGTTGGGGCCAAAGTGTGCTCCCACCCTGATCGGTCAGGAGAAGCCTCCCCCCTCCTCTTTTCTCCCATCCCTCCGTCTCTGAGAAACATGATGGGCCCACGTTGACGACACATCTGTTACTTACTCACACTCACTCGGACAGACACTCGCGTGCGCGCACACACACACACACACGGACACACAAACACACACAAAGGTACCCTGTTGACGTGGGGCCTGGGTCCAGCTATGTAGTTTGCTGCGGGCTGGAGATGTAAGGCGAGCCAAGACAAACACACAGCCGGGCCGTTTGAGGCCTTTTCCCCTCCGTGGCGCCTCTAACGTGTAGACTAATTTCTTTTCCCTGACGTTGCTTGTCCAACAGACTTGTACGTCCCAAATGGCTGCCTATTCCCTTAAAAGTACACTAGTTTTGATCAGAGGCCATAGGGCTCCACTATATAGGGAATAGGCAGCCATTTGGGATACAGCTTGGATGTCTGAAATGTTAGGCAGGACTTAATTTGAGTCTTTCTTGGATCAAGGCCCCACAGAATATTCTAGATATTATTTACCTGTCCATAGGTAGTAAATCAATAATTTTAACAACCCCAGTTGATTGGACACTAGGTAGGTTACAATAAAATGTTCCATTGGCCAATTGGAGTTGTCGCCACCGAGAGGCAAAGACTATAAATAAAGTTTTTTTTCAAATGAGCTGAATGGAGCTATCAGCGTATGCCTCCCGCATATCAGAAAGCTGACACCACACACACACACACACACACACACACACACACACACACACACACACACACACACACACACACACACACACACACACACACACACAGACAGACAGACATATCCCCGATTTTAGGAGCAAGCCCTAAGCTTTTATTTACCCAGTTGTCAAGGGGGAAGTTGTTCAAACCTGTTGCTTAGCTGTGGAGGACACGAGGATGGCTCGGCCTGACCGCAGGTGTTTGTGTGAAATGTCTGTATGTTATTTTGCGTGTGTGCTTTTGTGTTTGTGCTTGTGTGTTTTTTTGCGCATGTGTTTGTGTGTGTATGGGCGACAGACCGAGCTAGAGAAAGGCAGAGAGGGTAACAGATGTGAGCTGTATTGTCAGTGCGTGTGGACGGGCAGAGACCAGGTGCAGGCTTTGTTTCCAGCCTTAAGTCCACTCTCACCCCGCTGCATTCAGTGCCTCGTGTCTTTACCCCTCCTCCCTCCTCCCTCTATCCCTCTCTCCCTCCTCCTTCCCTTGGAACACAGTATTGTGTCTCTCCCCTTGGCTGGGGGAGCTGGGGCCCTTCTGTCCCCTCTTTCTCCATCACAGGTGACTGTTGGGGGTCCCAGCTGGCCAGCCTCTTGCCCGATTAGATCCATATGGCGGGGGGGGGGGGGGGGGGGGGGGGATTGAGGCAGCAATGGTAGCGGTGGTGGTGCTAAGGGGCTGACAGCTTAACCCTTTGGTGTGCTTGGCTTTGCGGGCAGCCTTCTCTTCTTGTCCTCTTTTTGACTAACTCTTTCTCTCTGTATCTCTTTTGCATTCTCTCTATGTGTATATCTATCTCCTGAGAGTTTTGTCGGTTGGAGTGCGAGGGCGGTAGGTAGGTGGGTGCAATGGTCCTTTTTTGGGGGGGTTTTGTCATTTCTTTTATATGGATTTCTAAGCATTCAGAGCGTAGAACTACCGAGGCCTTTTAATGGAAATGTATCTTTCTAAAAACACAAGTAGAATTAGTCATGTAGAAGCGCTCTACGTGTCTCGCGTGTGAAGCGAAAGGCGAGTCATTTTGACTATTTACTAAAATGCAGAAGCTCTTTTCCATTTGTTGTTCGAGACGTTGGCGTCGTCGTTGTGGGACTGTCACATTGTCTGTCAAGTGTCCTTGATTTGCAACATAACGTTTGGCTATGTGTGGGTCGGAATGGCCACACGCCAGGAAATATCCCAGAGTTGTGACTTGGGATGTGTTGTGCACTGAATGTTGCAGCACGGGTACTGACCAAGACAAGATGGAGAGCAGACATTACACCAGATTTAAAGTCTCTGCACTGGCTGCTTGTGAGTTGATTTAAAAAAAATGTTTTTTAATTCATTTTAAGATTCTTCTATTGCGTTTTAAATCAAGCTATGATTGTGCACCCACCACAATACATGTCAGACATGGCTATAAATATACATATTTTGACCAATGGGTAAAATATGTTAATGATGTATATAATTCCATAAAAAAAAAAAAAACAATGGTTCAAATCTCTTGTCTCAATCATAATCTGTTCAAAAGTTATTGGCGTTTTTACCCTTGTAGGATGGCCAGAATTAGGATAACTAAATCAATGGAGGCCAGAGAGATTCTGTGCAAGAATTAAGGTTCACTTTCCTCAACTCATCTTTCGTCTCGAATCTGCAGGACATAAAACAATATAGAGGTAAGCTGGATCTCAGTTTTAGTATACTAATTATTCATTCTAAATTCCTCTTTTTCTAATATTTCTCACAAAAATAAGCATATTTCTGTGAAATATCAATGGAGCACTGAACGTATACCAAGCATTTTAATTTCATTGCCTTTTACGTTTAATTCAGCTCATGTCATGCTAATTTTGCTTTTTGCGACCCACGGAAATAACTTTGAAGACGACGACCACAACATTTAAAATCCTCAAAAGTTGTTACAAGAAACACGGGGCGGCAGGGTAGCCTAGTGGTTAGTGTTGGGCTAGTAACCGAAAGGTTGCAAGTTCAAATCCCCGAGCTGACAAGGTACAAATCTCTCACTCTGCCCCTGAACAAGGCACTTAACCCACTGTTCCTAGGCCGTCATTGAAAATAAGAATTTGTTCTTAACTGTCTTGCCTAGTTAAATAAAGGTAAAAAAAAATGTCAGTACAGCTCTGTGCTTATTATCAGATGTATTAGGTTACAAAATGATATGTTAGAGAAAGACTCCACTGAACGATTCAGAACATAAATAATTATATTTGTCTTGGTACAATGAACGAAAAATATAAACGCAACATGTAAAGTTTTTGGTTTCATGAGCTGAAATGAAAGATCCCAGAAATGTTCCATATGCACAAAAAGCTTATTTCTCTCAAATGTTATGCACAAATGTGTTTACAATCTCAGTTAGATAGCATTTGTCCTTTGCCAAGATCCTTTATCCACCTGACAGGTGTGACATATCAAGAAGCTGATTAAACAGCATGATCATTATACAGGTGCACCTTGTGCTGGGGAAAATAAAAGGCCACTCTAAAATATGCAGTTTTGTCACACAACACAATGCCACACATGTCTCCAATTTTGAGGGAGCGTGCAATTGGCATGCTGACCGCAGAATTGTCCACCAGAGTTACATTTTCATTTCTCTACCATAAGCCACCTCCAATGTCATTTTAGAGAATTTGGCAGCACGTCCAACCGGCCTCACAACCTCTGACCACGTGTATGGCATTGTGTGGGCTAGCGGTTTGCTGATGTCAACGTTGGGAACCGAGTGCCCCATGGTGGCTGTGGCGTTATGGTATGGGCAGGCATAAGCTATGGACAACAAACAAAATTGCATTATATCGATGGAAATGCACAGAGATACCGTGTCAAGATCCTGAGGCCCATTGTCGTGCCATTCATCCGCCGCCATAACCTCATGTTTCAGCATGATAACGGCCCCATGTCGCAAGGATCTACACAATTCCTGGAAGATGAAAATGCCCCAGTTCTTCCATGGCCTGCATACTCACCAGACATGTCACCCATTGAGCATGTTTGGGATGCTCTGGATCGACATGTACGACAGAGTGTTCCAGTTCCCGCCAATATCCAGCAACTTTGCACAGCCATTGAAGACGAGTGGGACAACATTCCACCAGCCACAATCAACAGCCTGTTCAACTCTATGCGAAGGATATGTATTGCGCTGCATGAGGCAAATGGTGGTCACACCAGATACTGACTGGTTTTTCTGATCCACGCCCTACCTTTCCTTTTTTTGAGGTATCTGTGACCAACGGATGCATATCTGTATTCCCATAAATTAGGGCCCAATGAATTTATTTCAATTAACCGATTTCCTTGTATGAACTGTAACTCAGTAAAATCATGAATTGTTGCATGTTGCTTTTATCGATTTTTGTTTAGTATATTTTATAACATAAGGATGTACAATTTCATCACAAGCATGTTTTCAATACACTTGGGGCACCCTATAACGGGTATTCAACTCTTACCCTACGAGGTCAGGAGCCTGCTGGTTTTCTGTTCTACTTGATAATGAATTGTACACACCTGGTGTCTCAGGTCTAAATCAGTCCCTGATTAGAGGGGAACAATGAAGGCAGTTCCACTGCATTTTTTTTTCAAGGTCCAGAGTTGAGGTTGGAGACTCTATATTATGCTTTATTTCCTTCCTTGTATCCTTGTTTCCTTTCCTTCATCCCAGTATGAGACTCAGAGCTTTTGTATCTGATGACATATAATTGACATTTCTGTACCACACTCCTATCTCAGTCACTTATCAACTTACACACGCTTCAACTTTTTTCTTTTGTCTGCATTTGTCATCTGATTACCCACTCAAATATAACACAATTACCCTCAAGACACACACGTGTCACATTTGATCTAGTTATTAAATGCAGTGACTCTTTTACGGGCCATGAGGGAATAGACCACAGCAAGGAGGATGTCGGCCATTCCAGTTCACTGCTTCATCTGTGTCTCAAAACCTATCTACCCCCACCTGAGTGACAGTCTCTCCACAGCTGTTAGATTGCTTATTAGAGTGGGAGATTGGAGACACCTGGTGCACAGGAGATACCTATCTATATAGAATAAGAAAATAACATGAACGATTTAAGAGGTAGGTTGTGTCCAAATATGCGTACTTCCGTCCTACATAGTAGGCCGTTGAAGGTTGCAATTTTTTAGTTTTATAGTAGGCCTAAATAATATTTCGATAAATGAGTATATTTTAAATGCCATACTCATTTCGGCTTTTCATCTAGTAGAATTTGCTGCACACTCTTGAGGAAGATAATTGTATTTTCACGCCCACGTGTGTTCGACAGCTGATAATCAGAATAGAGGAACAATTCTCGACAAAAATCAACGATTTGGCGCAGAACAAGTGCGATTTCGAATTCGATGACGCCTTCTCAGTATGGATGAGTAGTAATGTTGATATTTGTTTCATATGGCACACGTTTGTACTAAACAGGATGTAGTACGATTAGTAGTAATACACAGTATGCAGATTAAAGGACCAATGCAGCAGTTATCTCAATATCAAATAATTTCATGGTAACAATTAAGTACCTTACTGTGATTTGTTTTCAATTACAGTTGTCAAAAATAATAAATGGCTTCTTAGCAAAGAGCAATTTCTCAAGCAATAATGTTGCTAGGTCTGTCTGGGAGTGTTCTGAGTAGGGAGGGGAAAACTAAAAGCTATCTATTCCAGTGTATTCTAATCTATTGTATTATCCTTTGCATGAAAAATAATTTTTAAATAAACCAGATCTTTGGGACAACTTCAGGGAATGTGCACATTCCCATAAAAATAGAAGCTATGGACTGGGCCTTCAAAGTCAAAGATTGTATTTCTATGTACACTACAGCATTACGTTTCATTGTTTTCATTTTCTTTGTTGTTGCTCCCTCCCTCTCTCTCATCCTTTTTTTTGGGGGTTCATCCATATCAGGGATATGGTGACAGGTGGCACTCAGGCTAGCTAGACAAACTTCTGGCACAAGGCCAATATTGACTGGTAAACACAGGTGTCTTTTCGAGCTAATGCTGGACCATATTCTTTATACCCTAATAGTGTGTGTGTGTTTGGGCTGATGTGCCAGCTGCTTGACGTGTCCTTCAGACTGACAGTAGTAGGGGTCTCAGGTGCTAGGCCAAAAAAAGGAAGTCGTCCGGCTATGGCCCACTAATGTAAACCATTATGTTAAATGATCTGTAACGGCGCCATGCAGTGTCTTCTCGATACCTTTGTCATAGCCAAGGTTTCCCAATTTTTGATTTGACTAGTGCGTGATGCTAGAGCTGTGTGGGGTACTGTAGTAAATCATGCTACAAAAATTGGCTTCATAAGAAAGCGTTCTTGTAATACACGTTCTTGTAATACACGGTCTGTTCAAGTACTGTCCATATCCGAATACCCATACTTAAGTTCTAAATATTAAGCATTTTAAGTTGTAGTAGGTAAGACAGATTTAGGACACGGCCTCTTGTCTCCCTTTTATGTCCTGGTAGAAATGTTATTTAAAAATCCTGGAAAATGACCTCTTGGAAAAAGAGTGTGAACCCTGACAGTGTTGTCTTCTTCTGACCTGAGGCGGATGTACTGAAGCGACGCACAAATCAAATTGTATTTGTCACATGCTTTGTAAACAACAGGTGTAGACTAACAGTGAAATGCTTACTTAGGAGTTCTTATCCAACAAAGCAGAGTTAAGATAAAGATTTAAAAAAAAAAAAAATATATATATATATATATATATATATATATATATATATATATATATATATGAGAGTGATACGAGGAATAAATACACAGTGATTAACATTAAAGAGTAAACGTAACATGGCTATATACACGGCGTAGCAGTACATAGAGGTAGGGATCAACTGAAATAAAAATGAATATTTTGAAAGCAATGGAGGGTTGGGTTGCATATCAGTTCTGAATAGAATGCATAATGCATACTATTTGTGGTGTTGGCACAGATATTATTGTTATTATTAAGTTATACGTCCCATGGATTGTGCTATTGAGACGTCATCCTCATTTCCTGACCATAAGGATTGTGTGGAGCATTGGAACCAGAGAGTGAGTGTGCTCCATGCGGCTCCCTGTGACGTGCTGGCACGGAGTGTGTGTGTGTGCATGCGTGTGTGTGTGACGGAAGCCCAAATGGCTGTGTATAGCCCTCCTTCCTGCCCCCTGCTCTAGTGAACAGGTGGAGCGATAGCAGGCAGGCCATGGGATGTGGAGGGAGAGGGATGGAGAGAGAGAGAGGAGGACAAGCAGTGGGAGAAAGAGAGGGTAGAGTCAGTGGGGCTCAGGGGCAGAAGGAGCTGTCAAATCGTGGGGTGCAGCGGTTGCAAGCCTGACAGTTCAAGTCAACCCTCGCTGTTGTGCGGGAATGTGTGTGTACACGTAACTACTACGAAGCAAGCATATACCTTTTTTGTTTCTTTTCCCTTTTCTGAGGGTTACGTCTACGAGCCAAGCGAGGCTTATTGTTTGTTTATTTCCACATGCCAAATAACTCCACATTGGAGCCACATCGAAAGTGTTCCGTCTTTTGATTTCACCCTAGTTCTTACCCACATTTCTGTGGTCACACGCTTGCATATGAAATGCAATATCGCTTTCCATCGGGGATTCATACGCACTTAAACGTCACTGAAGTACTGGCTATTGCATTCATATGTTTTTGTATGACGAGACAGACACTCAGTTCATAGCATCAAAAGAGCACAATAGTCCCACCCTAAAGCCATGGAACTCCATTGAAAAGAGCCGTTTCACCCAACCTTTGACCCTTTAAAACCCTGCTTGTCTATTAATCGTCCGTCTAAAAGCAGTTGGAAGCGTCTGATCCACTCCAAATGGAGACAAGATGCAGCCTTCATGGGATCTGCCCCAACAAAGACGCCCTCTGATCCAAAGATTATTACCATCTTTCTCTCTCTTCCCATCCCCTGATCTGGTGGTCCCATTCATTTCATTCATTGGCCGTGGCATATTGAGAAGTATGCGTTTAACATTCAAAAGCTTTTGCGATCTTGTTAGTAAAGCGTGAAATAGCTCCCGGACCCCCTTTTATTTTTTATATATTTTTTTGCTTCTTTCCCCCTCTCTCTTCGGCCCCTGTCCCTCTGGCTCAATGAAAAGCCATTCTTCTCCATGAACACAATGGTTTTTCTTCATTAGCACTT
Organism: Salmo salar; assembly: GCF_965601325.2. Taxonomy (NCBI): domain Eukaryota; kingdom Metazoa; phylum Chordata; class Actinopteri; order Salmoniformes; family Salmonidae; genus Salmo; species Salmo salar. The sequence goes on along the minus strand of NC_138302.1, from coordinate 47,658,598 downwards.
CTGCCATGGATCTCAATGGAGGGGTGGAGGATCGCAAGGCTAGACCCCAAGACATCTGGGGTTCTCTAGTAGGGGGCAAAAGGGGGTGGGTGTGGAGGCGGGAAGTTCTGTTGCTGTTTTTTTGTTTTTTTTCTGTGACAAAGGCAAGGACTTGAAGAGTCTGCATTGAGAAGATTGAGCTGGATCTGAAAATGTTGGATTGCTTTTCATAGCACGCATGCACACTGAGGCTTAGGATAGTGTGTGTGTTTAACTTGAGTGGCTGATGATCAAAACTAGACTTCAAACCTACTTAAATGTTTTTGTCATTTAGCAGACGCTCATATCCAGAGTGACTTACAGTAGTGAGTTCATACATTTTTCATACTTTTTTTCATACTGGTCCCCCGTGGGAATTTGAACCCACAACTCGGGTGTTGCAGTCGCCATGCTCTACCAACTGAGGTGTGTGTGTGTGTGTGTGTGTGTGTGTGTGTGTGTGTGTGTGTGTGTGTGTGTGTGTGTGTGTGTGTGTGTGTGTGTGTGTGTGTGTGTGTGTGTGTGTGTGTGTGTACATACACCTCGACCACGTAATGACCACTCCCCACATGCACCTATTGACCACGCCTCCTTTCTCTCTCTCTCCCTCCCCTCTTTCTCCCCCTTCAGACAGTGGAGAGAAGAAGACCCCTGCCATGCCCGGCTCTCCTGTGGATGTCAAGACTCATTCCAAACCAGCCCCCAGCAGCAGCGCCACCATGCCCCCCCTGCCCTCCATCAACCCCAGCGGGCCCCGGCCAGCCTCCTTCTCCTCCACCACACGTGAGTACCGAGTGCCCGGGGTGAAGTTTCCCTTAGGTGCAGATTTAAGATCATGTTCTCCTCCCCAATCCCAAACTTAAACATTAGTGGGGGAAATACAAAACTGACCCATGATGAGCTTCTAGGGGCAACTTGACCATACAGGGCACTCTACATAGTCTCGCTGCCACCATGACAGCGCCCACCGCCACTAGCTCCCCCTAGAGGAGCCTCCAGGGACCTGTACGCTTTGGGGTGAATCGTAACTGCATGTGACATCAAGTGAAAATTGTGACTTAAATGGAAGTTACGATTGAACCCTTTAATAGCAACCAGCAGATTTGAGCTGTGTGATCCATAAATTGATTAGGGCACACGTGTCAAACTCAAAGAAACGAAGACATATAAATATACCAAAATGATGTACCACAATCCTCTAATCCAAGGGTGGCAAACTCATTCCACGGAGGGCCGAGTGTCTGCGGGTTTCCGCTCCACCCATGTACTTGATTTGATGAATTAAGGTCACTAATTAGTAAGGAACTCCCCTCACCTGGTTGTCTAGGTCTTAATTGAAAGGAGAAAAACAAAAACTTGCAGACACTCTGCCATTCGTGGAATGAGTTTGACACCCCTGGATTAGTGGATTGTGGTACATGATTTTGCTATATTTATGTCTTAATTTCTTTGTCGACCTTAATTAATGGCCTTAAATTTTCAACATGATAAAAGATGTGAGGATTCCAGTATGAAAGATTGTGTCAACCCATTCAGTCTATCAACTCCTCTGATACCTTCTTTGACCTCTCATTGGCTCTTCTCCCTCCCCATCTCACTTCTTCTCTCCCCCAGTGACCAATGGGATCCATCACTCCCCACCCATGCTGAACGCCGTGCCCTCGCCGCCCCAGCGTTACAGCAACGGGCCTAGCTCCTCTTCTTCCTCCTCGCTGGCCAATCAGCAGCTCCCGGCCACGTGCGGCGCCAGGCAGCTCAGCAAGCTCAAACGCTTCCTGACGACGCTGCAGCAGTTCGGCAACGACATCTCGCCCGAAATCGGAGAGAGCGTCCGCAACCTGGTGCTGGCCCTCGTGGTAAGTGGTTGATATAACATTTTAGGAACCTTGTCACTTTGCGTTGTTCTGTATTGATGTGTCGACGTGTTGCATTTGATTTGAGAAGCGATATGATCATTTACCCTCGGGATGAATAAACTGAATTGAATTTAACAGAATTTGATTTAATCGAATGAGATATTTCAACATAAATGTTGATTTCAATACAAATATCTGCCAAACATATATATACTGAACTAAAATTTAAACGCCGCATGCAACAATTTCACCGATTTTACTGAGTTATAGTTCATATCAGAAATACTCCTCAGTTTCATCAGCTGTCCGGGTGCACATTTTCGAGTGGCCTATTATTGTCCCCAGCACTAGGTGAACCTGTGTAATGATCATGCTGTTTAATCAGCTTCTTGATAATCCATCCACCTGACAGGTGTGGCATATCTTGGCAAAGGAGAAATGCTCACAAATTTGGATGTTAACAAATCTACGCACAACATTTGAGAAATAAGCATTTGTGCTTATAGAACATTTCTGGGATCCTTTCTTTCAGCTCATGAAACGTGGGACCAACACTTTATATGTTGCATTTCTATTTTTTGTTCAGTATAAAAATATGTTTATTTAGGTAGGCTTATATGCCCGTATATTCGCTATATGTGGCTTAAGTGGACCCACAGTATTGGGTTTTGACAGGCCCCATCTGCAACTTATTGATACCTATCGATCATTTGTGCACAATCATCTTTCATCCGTCGACAGGTTGATTGACAGTTGAAAGAAACTGCTCTGTAGTTATTGCTCTGGTCACTCAGTGATCGAAGCGATTTCAAAGTCTATCATCCTGTCCGAGAGCATCCATTTTGACTGATCTACAAATGGACTGATCCACTGTAGTTGGACTATTTATGACGCCAAATGATTTGTAGATCAGTCAGTCTGCAGTTGCTGACGACTGCAATGTGGTTGATCTGAAACACGCACAATGTCAAGCTCAGTGTTGGAGACTTTAAACCTTGAGAGGGGAACTGTGATTTGCTGATCTCTCCCCTGTGTCCCAGAATTCAACGGTCACCATCGAGGAGTTCCACTCGCGGCTCCAAGAGGCCACCAACTTCCCCCTGAGACCCTTCGTCATTCCCTTCCTAAAGGTAGCACCTACCTCCTCTCTCTATAGGTCTGTCTCCCTTCTCTCTATTTCTCTGTTACTCTCAATTTCCTTTCTCTCTTTCTGTCTCTGTCTATCTATCCCTCCCTGTCTATCTATCCCACCCTATGTCTTGTTCTCTCCCTATGTGGTGGAAATGTTGATGAACTGAATCCAGGCCTGTGCTGTGCGGACGACAGCGTTCCTCTTTGTCCTCTTCAAAAGGTGTTTGATGTTCGAGGGAGGTTTACAATGACTCAAGGACTGCATATAATTAGTCATGAAATCAGGAGTGGAAAAAGCAGATGTTTTGTATTGAAGGTAACAGCTAGGGTGCGTCTCAAATGCCATCCTCCCCCTCAGCAGCCTCCACTGATAGATTGTCTGTCTCAATGGAGGCTGCCGAGAGGAGCACGGCTCATGAAAATGGCTGGAACGGCGCAAATGGAATGGCATCAAACACATGGAAACCATCCGTGACGTATTTGATACCATTCCACCAACTCTGCTCCAGCCATCACCACGAGCCCGTCCTCCCCAATTAAGGTCCCACCAACCTCCTGTGATATCTATGCTAGCTCTGGTCAAAAGTAGTGCGCTATATAGGGGATAGGGTACCGTTTGAGACGCAGCCCTATTCCTTTCATGAAGCGTAGAGGAGCTTCTGGCACAGAATACTCTAATTACACTTCTCTCAGAAATCTTGAACTAATAGTAATGCAAATATGGTCATAAATAATGAAAAAACGCAAGTAGACGGTAGCATAATACAAAATTAGGAAAACATGAAAATCATTTCTCTAATTGAATTTTCAACAGCAAGACGGTTGTCGTATAAACAGAGAATTGGGGTTGTGAATGTATTTATTTATTGCCTTTCGGTCATTCATTCCCAAGTAACAATCTAGTTCTATGCGTTGACTAAACGAGCGACAGGGGTTGCGCAAGTTTAATTGGGCCTTTGAGTAACTTTGCAACATGGGGACCTGAAATAGAATACTTTTTAAGAGCTACCCTCAAGAGAACCGAACATAAATCTTCCAACCAGTCAAATTGTTCGGTGTTATTGCTCCATTCTTCAGATGGTGAAAATCGGCTCTTTTTCCATGGGTTACCTCTCCTTCACCTTTCAGAACCCCGACTCTCTGAAAGAATAAAAGGAAAAAAATATTGGTTTCCCTTTTTCTTAATTTACGAGGCTCCCCAACTTCTCTCCCTCCCTCCCTAGCACCGTGGCAGTGGATAGCTCAAAAAGAAAGCGAGGGAGAGACAGAGCTCGGAAGTGTGAAACATGACTGTAAACCATTCCCTCCCTTCTTTTATGGGGCTCAGCAGCGCGCCATATGGACTCTGTGTCGCATTAAAAGAAAGCAGTCATTCAGGCTTGCCCGGCGCCGCCAATTTCGCATCCGCCCCGCAGAAAAAGAGAACGGCGCTTAACTGACAGACAACATATGTGGTGGACTGATGTAGTGGTGGCCCTGGCAAGGGGGGGGGGGGGGGGTGGTAAGGGTCTTAAGTGGAGAACGGGGGAACGAGGAAGTCTTTGTAATTATAAGCACACTTGGGCCTGTTGCTCATTAAGAGATGGAAGGAGAAATAGAGGGAGGGAGGGAGGAGCCTGCATCCTCTCATCAGGCTTGGTGGTCATTCTGTTCTGCCTTTGCTCGTCACTCTTTTGCTCTCTTTCCCTCGTCCCTCTCTCTTTACCCCCTACGAGGGTGCTGCGTTCTGATTGCACCGTGTGATGTTTGTCTTCCGCTTCTGTGTCATTCTCTCCCTCCCTCTTTTCTCTGTCTGTCTCATTTGACCTCCACAGACTCTCTCTCATTCCACTCGGCCTTGCTTCTTCGACTACACGCACTCTAACGTGAAGCCCCATTTTTCTCCTTCTATGCACACAGCTCTTACCTTCTCTGCTTCTCTTGTGTTGCGGTTCGTCCAAAGTGAGTGATGGACTAAGTGTTTGGGTTTTGCAGTGATTTACTGAAAGGTGGACTGCAGAAACAGTCACGGGGCTTACACTAGGCAGACAGACAGAGACTGCGGACATTTTTAACCCCCTGTGGGGGGTAGGGGTGTGTGTGCACTTGTGTGCAGGCGCTTGTGTGTGATTCTCTGGCCTCTCAAGGAGAGATCTGCTGTATGTCTCTCCCTCTGGGCCTCCTCAGTGACACGTATCTGCCTAATGTCTCTGCCGTGTTGCCATGGCATTTCCGCTAGGTCTCTGCAGAGGCTTCACGGCCATACCGCGACATGCAAATAAGTAAAATAAATTTCACTCGAACTTCATGAAGTTCATGTTTTGACGTTTTCACCCCAAAAAATGACATGTACTGGTATTTTGTGGACATGTCAGTTGGATTTAATAGGAAATTCACTTTTGAATCAGACTTTGGATCGTTGGGTCAGTGAAGGTGAGAATAGAGAATGAAGATATTCCCAACTAGTTTTGTCAACTAAGAAATAGAAGCCAGCTCTTTTATGGCGACAGTATGGCAACTATACTGTCTCCATGGTGCCACTGCGTCTACGTGGCATCTACATGGCGTTTCCATGGTGTTTCCTTGACAGCCGCGATCCCTGTAGTTAGATTTTTAAGGCTTTGAGAAAACGTCATTACGGTAGCAGTATTCTTGTGATTTCTTGTATCTCGCTCTCATTCTTGCCTTTTTCAAATGACACTCACCTCCCTTTCTCCCTCTACCTCCCCCTCCCCAGGCCAACCTGCCACTGCTGCAGAGGGAGTTGCTCCACTGTGCGCGTGCAGCCAAGCAGACCCCGGCCCAATACCTGTCCCAACACGAGCACCTCCTGCTCAGCACCACACTGGCCTCGCCCCCAGACTCCTCAGAACTGCTGCTGGAGCCTAGCGAGAGAGACATGGCCACCAAGAGACACAGCCCTAACAGGTAGCAGACAGACAGACAGACAGACAGACAGACAGACAGACAGACAGACAGACAGACAGACAGACAGACAGACAGACAGACAGACAGACAGACAGACAGACAGACAGACAGACAGACAGACAGACAGACAGACAGACAGACAGACAAAATGCACACACACACACCAAGAGAGACACAGCCCTAACAGGTAGCAGACAGACAGACAGACAGACAGACAGACAGACAGACAGACAGACAGACAGACAGACAGACAGACAGACAGACAGACAGACAGACAGACAGACAGACAGACAGACAGACAGACAGACAGACAGACAGACAGACAGACAGACAGACAGACAGACAAAATGCACACACACACAGTCCCAACAGGTTGGGGACAGATTGTCATATACTGTAGACGCACACACACACACACACATCCATGTGTAGTTTGCAAGCAGCCCCAAACGATGATACACAACAGACGGCCCTCCCCAATATCATACGTACACATTTCCTCTCTCTCTCTCTCTCATGCATTCCCTCTCCTCCCCTCCATCTTTCCTGCAGGGCCAAAGAGAATGGCTTCCACGAGCGCCCGCCCGCCCCCCTGGAGCCACCAACCAAGCGCATCTGCACCATCAGCCCTGCGCCCCGCCACAGCCCGGCCCACCCCCTGCCCCTCAGCGCTCAGCTGCATCCCACGCCACCCCCACTGCAACACTACGCCCTCGAGGACATCAGCGCCCCCCACCTACTGCACCGCGAGAGCAGTCACCGGATACTGGAGCTCCGCGAGCTCAAGGACAGGCCTAGACTACCAGGTAGATTCATCCACACGTGTTTACTGTGCACGCCTACTGGTGGTCATGTGCGGCTCAGACGGTAACGCACGGTGCTTGCAACGCCAAGGGATTTGTGGGTTTGATTCCCGCTGGGGCCATCCATACAAAATAATTGGAGAGAGAGACACACACAACAAATGCAACCCAGACGCATATACAAACTCACAAGGGTTTAGCCTGACATTAACAGATGTAGGCGCCCTTTGTTCTCTCACATTGGTCCCTCTGCTGTTTTCCACAACAGTCGTAAGGGACGACTCGAGCAACACCGAGATTCCGTCATAAAACAGCACTCTTTCTCACTCACACACACAACCACAGCCTTTAGTGTGGTCGATATGAAAGCTGCTAATGGGTGGTCTGTGTGAGTGTCCATACGAGCAAACGTGTGTGTGTGTGTGTGTGTGTGTGTGTGTGTGTGGAGAGACATGCACAGCAAACGGCATAGAAGTTCTCCGAAGACCATAAATCCATGGACCCCCACATGTGCTTAGTGTGCCAAACCACCCGGGAAGTAGTGTACCTTTTGAGAGAAGATTGTATCTAGTTCGTTGTAAATCTGCGTGCCATCTGATCCCTGTCAGTGTCAATGGCCAGATGGGGATGTAGATATTCAACGAAGTAGACACGCACTCCCATAAACACAGAGGCGAACGGCGAAACGCACACTGTGCCTTAAGGAAACGACAGTAGTTCATGCCCGAGGCACACCTTTCAGAGAGTCGAAGCATGGGGCCAGTGTTGTTTACGAGCGTTACGTCCCAGGGTACAGTAAGCCATCCAGCCTGTTCACCGCTACATCTCAGAGAGCTTTGAACTGGGGAGCGCTGATGAGAAACAGCAGCGGGGGTGGAGACAGGGGAGAAGGAGAGAGGAGGGTGGGTGGGGTTGATAGATAGTGTGTGCGTTTGTCCATTTTTTTTTTGTTGCCGTTCATGTGTGTATTTGTGTCTTTGAATGCTGTGTTGGATGTTTGTCTTTTCGTGTGTGTTTGCCTCTCTTTGTGTGTGTGTGTGTGTGTGTGTGTGTGTGTGTGTGTGTGTGTGTGTGTGTGTGAGTGTGTGCTACCCCTTCCCTGCGCTACTCCAAACCAGAGCGGGTGTCAGCGCTGCTTAGCCAGGGGGCGGATATGTATAGAAGTGGGCCTGCGCCACACAGCCTTTACAGCTCCAGCGCTGGAATGCTGCTAGGTTCAGACCATGGGGAGGGGATGCCCACTACTCCCTGATAGTTACCCAGCCGCGGGGGCAGAAATGGGGAGGAGAGGGGGGTGGGGATGTTGTTGGTGTTTTTTTTTTTTTACGGACAGCTGACCTCCAGATGTGGGGGAGTCCCAGCGCTGCTGCATGCCGTGACTGGGCTCGGGGGTCTGGTTCTCATCAAAAGACATCGCTCTCTCGCTCTGTCCCTCTCCCTCTGCCTTTCAACCGCTCTCTCTCTCTCTCATCTCTGTTCTTTCTTTTAATCTCTTTTTTTTAACTCTTTCTTTGTTTTTACGTCTCTCACTCTGATATACACTGAGTGTACAGAATATTAGGAACACCTTAGCAGGGGCACAACTTTGGTTTTAGATTGTGATCTGCAAGAATTTGTCACAAGTTTTTGTTTCAATTTTTTTCATTTTTTTTTTTTATTATAATTTTATCCAGGTGGATAAACACTCCAAACAGCCTACCCGACCGCTCGGCGATGTCCGCATGGTCCTAAAGCACACCCGTTGCCTTGTGTATGACATTCCAAAACTAGGGGGGGGGGCAAAAATGCAATTTCAGCATGTGGGGGGGGGGACCCTAGTGAAAGTTACGCCCCTGCTTCCTAATATTGGTCGCACCCGCTTTTGCCCTCAGAACAGCCTCAATTCTTTGGCCCGTGTTGTCTCCATTGCTTCCCACAGTTGTGTCGAGTTGGCTGGATGTCCTTTGGGTGGTGGACCATTCTTGATACACATGGCAACTGTTGAGCATGAAAAACCCAGCAGCGTTGCGGTTCTTGACACACAAACCAGCGCGCCTGGCATCTACTACCATACCAAGTTTAAAGGCACTTAAATCTTTTGTCTTGCCCATTTTCCCCCTCTGAATGGCACACATACAGAATCGACGTCTCAAGGCTTAAACATCCTTCTTTAACCTGCCTCCTCCCCTTCATCTACACTGAAGAGAAGCGGATTTAACACGTGACATAAATAAGGGATCATACCATTCACCTGGTCAGTCTTTCATGGAAAGAGCAGGTGTTCCTAATGTTTTTTTTATACTCAGTGTTGCCCTTGTCTTTGGTAGAGGATATCTCATTTTCTAGCTTTCTCTCTCTCTATAGCTTTGTCGTTGTCTCTAACGCTGTCTTTTATTTTCTCCCTTCTGTCCTTCTGCCACTCTTCGTCTTTCGTTCCTCCCCTTCATCTCTCTTGTGTATGAGGAAGTGAAACGGTGACGATGGTAACAAGACACTAAAGCCCGGCTTGTCACTAAGCTATGGTCATGACATGGAATGTTGTTGTGAAATAAGACCATCTAAATATCATTGTGTCACTGCCTCATTGTGGTATGATTAATGGACACCACTTTCACCCCCTTCCCTCCGCCTCTCTTCCTGACATTCATTTGTAATGACGGCCGTGTTCCTTTTTTTAATCGCCACTTTAAGCTTTCAATTGTCTCGTCCTTTCTAATCAGGCACTAACGGGGGCTACCGCGAGGAGCCCGTGGACCACAGGCTGACAGACAGAGAGTGGGCCGACGAGTGGAGGCATCTGGATCACGTAAGTGCCACTGCTGACAGACGCCGCCACCACCACTGGAACTATAAGTGGCGTAGCACTTCTCAGTGCCTGGTGGAGCCATCAAGGCTATGTCAGACTGGGTGTCCCGTTCACAGTGGTGGACTTGTGCTAAAGCCATCTGCTGTCTACAGATGCCATGCCCTCCAGTATTGATTGACTGCGCAATGCAGGAGTCCTACCCAATGAAATTATATTTGTTTTGTCTCACAAACATAATTCTGGAATAGTAGTCCTGTGTATTAAGACTCATTATGTACCCCAAGTAACACTACTATATATAGCTATTACTTACCCTCACATTATGACATATACCACAGGAGGTTGGTGCCACCTTAATTGGGGAGGATGGGCTCATTGTAATGGCTGGAGTAGAATGGTATCAAATACACGGTTTCCATGTGTTTGATGCCATTCGGTCCGTTCCGGACATTGTTATGAGCCGTCCTCCCCTCAGCAGCCTCCACTGACATATACAGTATCTGCAGAGGTCGACCGTATTTTCTGCAGTGGTGTAAATATAGGAGGTATTTTGTGGTTGGGCATTTGGAAAATTGGGTGGGCCAGAACTGCAGCCCTCCTACTGTATTTTTTTATTTTTTTAGTTTGGCTCTCTCTAATGGTCCCCTCTTTCTATCTCCGTCGCTCACGCCTCCAGGTGTTGAACTGCATCGTGGACATGGTGGAGAAGACGCGGCGCTCGGTGGCCGTGCTCCGCCGCTGCCAGGAGTCAGATCGCGAGGAGCTCAACTACTGGCGGCGACGCTCCAGCGAGCAGGAGGACCCCCGCAAGGGAGGGGCCGCCACCATGCCCGCCCCCTTCTCCAAGACCCACAGCCCCCACACGGCCGAGGGACTCACCAATGGTGGGTGGTCCTCTGTCTTTTTACGTTAGAACTAACTCTTACGGTCTCAAATCCATGGGTGCGAAGTTAAGTTCATTTCTAACCAAGGACCTTGATCCTTTTTTTTTAAATGAATCGATACACACCTGATCGACAATTCTAGATGTAATGTATCATGTCAGGTGGGATTCCTGGTAAGGGATTAAAAAACGAGTGGTCCCCTTGATGGTGAGCCGCTGAAGCAACCTGCCAGCTACTGAGCTCCCACATAGTCACCACATAGACCCGCTGCCCTCTGGTGTTCATCTACAGAACTACACCCATCAACACACCACTGACACATTTCGAACCTACACATACAGCCTGCGTTCCAAATGGCATCATATTCCTTATATTGGTAAGGAATAAGGTGCCATTTGGAACGCACACTCAGTCTTGCTGGCAGTGTTTGTCTCTCAGTGCTCGTCTGCTCCTCTCTCCGGGGCCCATGCTGCTCCATGGCCCCCAGACAGGTGCCAACGCTGCCCCCGTCCAGATCTGCCACAGAAGGCCCTGGCAGAGCCAGCCTGTCGTCCTTTAAGACCCAGAGCTGGCTGCCCGCCGCCCGGCCCGAGTACCATCTGTGTGCCCAGCAGTGTGTCTGGGCACAGTGTACACAGTCCAAACCCAGCCCGGGCACCACAGCACTTGGGCATGGGTCTGGATTGAGAGGAGCAGCTCAGAAAGAGAGGAGAAGGGGGAGAAAAAAAAAGAGCTAGAGAGAGAAGACGGGGATAAAGAGAGCGAGAGCGATAACAGAATGTAGCTACAGCTTGGTTGTCAGCTCCTCTGCCCTAGCCAATGTACTCCCTCTTCAAGCTGCCTGGCTATTCGGTTAATTTGGCCAACTGGGGAAGGTTGAAATGGTGTGGTTAGTGAGGGGATTGTATATCCCAAGTAAGTAGAGCGGATGATGCTATTTCACACAAGTCTGCCGGGTGCTAACTTTTTTTATTTTTTTTTGTCTTTCTGTGCCACAGAATCCCAGAGAGACTTTACGCCGCGGCCTGGCTCAGGCTATGTGCCGGATGAGATCTGGAGAAAAGCTGGTAAGGGCTAGTACAACAGTGTTCAACTGTCCCATGTGTGTGGGCATTCAACATTTATTTGTGTTCTTCTTCCCTTTCCCCTTTTATCCCTCTTCTTCTCTCGCTCATTAAAAAGATATCATTGAAAAACATTTGATATAAAGGAGTCCCCTCATCCGTCTATTATAACCACTATGTATCATAGAACCGCAACATGGTCAAAAACCTGTGTCCCCTCTCTCCTGCGCAGAAGAGGCGGTGAACGAAGTGAAGCGGCAGGCCATGGACGAGGTGCAGAAGGCTGTGGCCGAGGCGGAGCAGAAGGCCTTTGAGATGATCACAGCTGAGCGCGCCAAGATGGAGAAGACTCTGTCCGAGGCCAAGAGGAAGGCCACCGAGGACGCCATCCAGGTCATCAACGAGCAGGAGGACTCCAGCGAGGTTAGGAGGATATATTACTCTGCATAACTATATACACTCTTAGAAAGAAAGGTGCTATCTAGAACCTTTTTTAAGGGTTTTTCGGCTGCCCCCACAGGAGAACTCTTTGAAGAAACCCTTTTGGTTACAGGTAGAACCTTTTCCACAGAGGGTTCTATATGGAACCCAAAAGGGTTCTGCCTGGAATAAAAGTGTTTTCCTATGGGGACAGCTGAAGAACCCTTTTTTTTCTAAGAGTGTACACACATACTGTGAAGTGAGAGTCATGGTGAGCACGTAGGAAAAATAGTCAAAGCTGCAGGATGTGTAGATGTACTACTGTGGTATTTACCTACTTGCCTAGTATACTTTGTCCATTTCTCCATAAATATAGTGTACACACACTCTTCCTCTCCCCCCGCATGTAGTCTACACTACAGATACACAGCCGTTCACAGCTTTAATATATTATTTATCTCTATACTAAACTCATCCTTTCTCTCTCCCTGCAGTGCTGCTGGAACTGCGGGCGCAAGGCCAGCGAGACGTGCAGCGGTTGCAATGCGGCGCGCTACTGCGGCTCCTTCTGCCAACACAAGGACTGGGAGCGCCACCACCTCATCTGCAGCCCTGGCCTGCAAGCCCAGCCCAAGCCTGTGTCCGCCATCACCGCAGCCAGGGCCGCTGCAGCCGCTGCAGATGTTACCACAGGGGTCAAGGCCCCAGAGAGTGTACCAACCGCTGCCAGCCCTGGGGGGGAGAAGGGGTCGATAGCCTCTCGTTCCTCCACCCCGTCCACTCCTGCATCAGTGTCAGAGAGCAATGGGCACTAAGACTAGGACCATGGAGGGTGGTAGTGATACCGGCTCTCACTCAAGATGGCCTCCGTTCCCCTTTTCCTTCCATTCTGTTGTTCGTGACTGTTCATAATGGACACTAGGACCGGGCGCCCCAAAATGGCTTCCTTCCTTTGTTTCTCGTTCCTATCGACCCGCTGACAGGTTAAAGGTGCTAGTGTCCATTGTTCCATCGTTTGGCTTTCACCTGACGAATGACTTTAGGTCAGCGGTTGTGAGGGAGAGGAGACGAGGGAAGGAAACTGTTTTGAAGACCTACGATGACCCTCAGCTCTGGACACCAACCCCTGATCTAGCCAAGGAAGTGATGTCACAGACAGGAAGTGATGTCACAGACACTGAGTGAACGGAGGAGGAGATTAGGTCACTGATGTCACAAGTCATGTTACACAAAGAAAGAGTAGACACTGTGGGGAAGGGAAGGGTTGCTTTGGCAATGGCGGGCAGAAGACAGACTCATCTGCTTTGGGACTCTGAGGATCCATCTTCAACAGTTGGACAAACAGACAATCCACCTCCACAGATGGACACTTGTTTCACTTCATCCAAAAAAACTATCCCAAACAGATATGAGACGACTAAGGACTGACTTCAGACAATGTTTTTGTTTTAAGAGGACTGAGGGGGATGTATGAGATTTGGAATGGTCATTTATACCCAAGGGTGAAAGTGATGGTCGAAGTACTCACTGCATATTTCCTAGTTTCCTGTTGTGTGTGTGTGTGTGTGTGTGTATATAAAGCTAAGAGAAAAGAGGGTTATGGGTCTGAGTGACAGTACCAGCTCTAGAGTTCCTCTCCCGCTCTGGAAAGACATTTTGGAGGTGACACAATAGTGAAGTCACCTCCAGAATCCTGTTTGTATGTACAGTATAGCTGTTCTACTTTTCTTGCTCGCACAAGTTATTCGTCAGGTTCCTTTTTTTTTTTGTGTGTACGTACACGTGTGTCAAAACGGTTGTGCCGTCGGTGGATATTGTAAACTAAAACATTACTACGAATTTCAGAGCAATATAAAAATACAAAGTGTTCAGGTATTCACAAGCTGTTATGCATCACCAAAGTTTTCAATTGCTAAACAAGTGTCATTGCCTGTAACTGTCTATTGTTGTACACAGAATAAATATACAGAAACACTGTTTCTTGTCTTGTTCTATGACGCGTATAGTTATCTATTGTCATTATCACCCATTCGTCCACACCGAGCTTATAGAATAAATAAGATGGTAAGATAGAAATTAGTATAAGGTGTGTAAAGATGAATGCTGAACTACTAGAGATTTCCAATTATCTACTACAGTTGCTTATTGCTCAGCTTCATGTCACCTGTTGTACAATTCTGGGTCAGATGTCTTCTGATTTTAAGTTTGCACTGGTTTTCCATCAGGAATATAAGGTAGGGAAGTATACAGAAGATGGCCCTATTTGGTAAAAGACCAAGTCCATATTATGGCAAGAACAGCTGAAATAACCAAAGAGAAATGACAGTCCATAATTACTTCAAGACATGAAGGTCAGTCAATATGGAAAATGTGAAGAACTTTGAAAGTTTCTTCAAGTGCAGTCACAAAAACCATCAAGCGATATGATGAAAATGGCTCTCATGAGAATCGCCACAGGAAAGTAAGACCCAGAGTTACCTCTGCTGCTGAGGATAAGTTCATTAGAGTTACTAGCCTCAGAAATTGCTGCCCAAATAAATGCTTCACAGAGTTCAAGTAACAGACACATCTCAACATCAGCTGTTCAGAGGAGACTATGTAAATCAGGCCTTTGTGGTCGAATTGCTGCAAAGAAACTACTACTGAAGGACACCATTAAGAAGAAGAGACTTGCTTGGGCCAAGAAACACGAGCAATGGATATTAGACCGGTGGAAATTTGTCCTTTGGTCTGGAGTCCAAATTGGAGATTTTTGGTTCTAACCGCCGTGTCTTTGTGAGACGCGGTGTGGGTGAACGGATGATCTCCGCATGTGTGGTTCCCACCGTAAAGCATGGAGGAGGAGGTGTTATGTTGTGGGGGTGCTTTGCTGGTGACAATGTCTGTGATTTATTTAGAATTCAAGGCACACTTAACCAGCATGGCTACCACAGCATTCTGCAGCGATACACCATCCCATCTGTTTAGGGCTTAGTGGGACTATCATTTGTTTTTCAACAGGACAATAACCAATACACCTCCAGGCTGTGTAAGGGCTATTTGACCAAGAAGGAGAGTAAGGGATTGCTGCATCAGATTACCTGGCCTCCACAATCCCCCGACCTCAACCAAATTGAGATGGTTTGGGATGAGTCGGACCGCAGGTGAAGGAAAAGCAGCCAACAAGTGCTCAGCATATTTGGGAACTCCTTCACGACTGTTGGAAAAGCATTCCAGGTGAAACTGGTTGAGAGAATGCCAAGAGTGTGCAAAGCTGTCATCAAGACAAAGGGTGGCTATTTGAAGAATCTAAAATCTAAAATATATTTTTGGGTTACTACATGAGTCCATATGTGTTATTTCATAGTTTTGATGCCTTCACTGTTATTCTATAATGTAGAAAATAGAACAAATAAAGAAAAACCCTTGAATGAGTAGGTGTTCTAAAATCTTTGACCGGTAGTGTATATTAAAAATATAACAGGGCCTTCTGAAAGTATTCAGACCCCTTGACTTTTTCCACATTTTGTTACGTTACAGCCTTATTCTAAAATTGATTAAATAAATACAAAATCCTCAGCAATCTACACACAATATCTCATAATGACAAAGTGAAAACAGTTTTTTATTTTATTTTTGCAAATGTATTAAAAATAGAAACACCTTATTTAAATAAGTATTCAGACCCATTGCTATACGATTCGAAATTAAGCTCAGGTGCAGCCTGTTTACATTGATCATCCTTGAGATGTTTCTACTACTTGGAGTCCACCTTTGGTAAATTCAATTGATTGGACATGATTTGGAAAGGCACATCTGTCTATTTAAGGTCCCACAGTTGACAGTGCATGTCAGAGCAAAAACCAAGACATGCGGTCAAAGGAATTGTCCGTAGAACTCCGAGACTGGTTTGTATCAAGGCACAGATCTGCAGCATTGAAGGTCCCCAAGAACACAGTGGCCTCCATCATTTTTAAATGGAAGAAGTTTGGAACCACCAAGACTCTTCCTAGAGATAGCTGCCCGGCCAAACTGAGCAATCGGGGGAGAAGGGCATTGGTCAGGGAGGTGACTCTGGTCACTCTGACACAAATCCAGAGTTCCTTAGTGGAGATGGGAGAACCTTCCAGAAGGACAAGCATCTATGCAGCATTCCACCAATCAGGCCTTTACAGTAGTGGGGCCAGACAGAAGCCACTCCTCAGTAAAAGGCACATGACAGCCCACTTGGGGTTTGCCAAAAGGCACTTAAAGACTCAGACCATGTCAAACAATATTCTCTGGTCTGATGAAACCAAGATTGAACCTTTTGGCCTGAATGCCAAACGTCACGTCTGAAGGAAACCTGGGACGATCCCTACGGCGAAGCATGGTGGTGGCAGCATCATGCTGTGGGGATTTATTTCAGCAGCAGGGGCTGGGAGACTATGAAAATCTGCTTCAGAGTGCTCAGGACCTCAGACTGATTTGATTTGAAACTGATTTGAATGAACATTGCATTCAGATTGAAAATTCTATTTAAATCTAATTGAATATTAAAGTTCAATATTTATATATTCAGTTTCAATTTGGTAGATATTGCATTAATGGTTTGTGTAGGAAGTTTACAAACTATAATATAAAGTTTATCAAAGATTCATATATTCAACTTTCAAATTCAGTTCTCTGAATTCCGATTCAAAACCAGAGACAACATCCTGGTACTTTGCCAGCCAGGAAAGGTAGAGGAGAACAGATAGAATCAAACGCTCACCGTGATAAACAGAAACTTCTGGCGGTTTCTGAAGCCAATGTGGCATGTTGAATTTATTTTCTTCCAATGAATTTGGCTCTAGCATTTGAACTGTTTTGGCTATGAGCTATTATGAACCCATTCCTGAAAGCTAAGACACTCTGGAGCATGGATGTGCTCCCCTCTATGATGATCACAGGCTGCGTTAGATTGGCCCCCATAAGGGAGTTTGGCCCCCATAAGAATAAAGTTGAAATACCCTGTCATTGCTCATCTAAGGATAGCATTTCCACTCCCTCTGTTAATCTTGCTCTTGTGACTGACTGGGTTCGGACCAGGTCTCCTGCATGTCATAAAACTGTGTTAGCTCACTTAGCTAAAAGCTGTAGGGATAAGTTAATGTAAAGGACAACACACTGCTTGTTTTACAAGGACCACTTCCCCCTGATTCAGTTCATACTGAGACTTGAACTCTGGACCTCTGCCTTGCAAACAGGCAGACTGCCCTCCTGAAGCATTGCAACCCACCATGCTATTGAAAAAGGCCTTCTTCATCTATGCAAGGAGAGACACTTCAGGCTGATGAGTGAGTTTAAACAGATCCCCCATCTGCTACACAAATACAAGTCTTCAAGATCCAGAAAGGTTACTCATGTGGTTTGGTGATCCATGCTTATGTGATGAGAACCTTGCCTGAGACCTGAAGACATGTTAGTTTGACGTGTTATTTTGTGTTTGACATAGTCTAGTTTCAAGCAGGAGTGGACAATGAGTCCACCTTCCTAGATATACTGAACAAAAGTATAAACGCAACATGTAAAGTGTTGGTTTCATGACCTGAAATATAAGATCCCAGAAATGATCCATACGCACAAAAAGCTTATTTCTCTCAAATTTGACGCATAAATGTGTTTACATCCCTGTTAGTGAGCATTTCTCCTTTGCTAAAATAATCCATCCACCTGACAGGAGTGACATTTTACATTTTTACATTTACGTCATTTAGCAGACGCTCTTATCCAGAGCGACTTACAAATTGGTGAATTCACCTTATGATATCAATAAGCTGAATAAACGGCATGGTCATTACACAGGTGCACCTTGTGCTGGGGACAATAAAAGGCCACTATAAAATGTGCAGTTTTGTCACACAACACAAGACCACAGTCTCAAGTTGAGGGAGCATGCAATTGGCATGCTGACTGCAGGAATGTCCACCAGAGCTGTTGCCAAAGAATTGAATGTTAATTTCTCTACCATACCATACCAGAAGTCTCCAACATCATTTTAGAGAATTTAGCAGTGCGTCCAACTGGCCTTACAACCACAGACCACATGTAACCACGCCAGCCCAGGACCTCCTCATCCGGCTTCTTCACCTGCGGGATCGTCTGAAACCAGCCAGCCGGACAGCTGATGAAACTGAGGAGTATTTCTGTTTGTAATAAAGTCCTTTTGTGGAGACAAACTCATTATGATTGGCTGGGCCTGGCTACCAATTGGGTGGGCCGATGCCCTCCAAGTCCCACCAATGACTGCGCCCCCGCCCAGTCATGTGAAATCCATAGATTAAGGCCTATTGAATTTATTTTACTTGACTGATTTCCTTCTATGAACTGTAACTCAGTAAAATCTTTGAAATTGTTGCATGTTGCGTTTATATTTTTGTTCAGTATATCTTTGTTAATCATCTTTGTTGCTAGGCAATTGGAAGGACATAAGTATAGGCTTAATATTTACATTTGATATTTTAGTCATTTAGCAGACGCTCTTATCCAGAACAACTTACAGTTAGTGCATTCATCTTAAGATAGCTAGGTGTGACAACCACATATCACAGGCATAGAAAGTACATTTTTCCTCTATAAAGTAGCGTCAGAGCTAGAAAGGAGGGGTGGTGGGGGTCAAGTGCAAGTGCTGGTACCTAGATTAAAAAAAAAAAACATTTCATGGGGGGTGGCGGGGTCGAGGTGAGGAGGAGGATTATTTAAGATACTATTTGAAGAGGTAGGGTTTCAGATGTTTTCAGGAAGATGGGCAGGGACTCTGCTGTCCTAGCTTCAGGGGGAAGCTGGTTCCACCATTGGTTGCCAGAACAGAGAAGAGCTTAGACTGAGCTGAGCGGGCGCTGCCCTCCCGTAGGGGTTTTGATGGCCAAGAGACCTGAGGTGGCAGAACGGAGTGCTCGGGTTGGAATGTAGGGTTTGAGCATAGCCTGAAGGTAGGTAGGGGCAGTTCCTCTTACTGTTCCACAGGTAAGCACCATGGTCTTGTAGTGGACGCGAGCTTCAACTGGAAGCAAGTTGAGTGTGCGGAGGAGCGGGGGGACATGAGAGAACTTGGGAAGGTTGAAAACCAGGCAGGCTGCAGCATTCTGGATAAGTTGCAGGGGTTTGATGGCACAAGCGGGGAGCCCAGCCAACAGCGAGTTGCAGTAGTCCAGACAGGAGAGGACAAGTGCATGGATTAGGACCTGCACCACTTCCTGTGTGAGGTTAGGGTCATACTCTACGGATGTTGTAGAGCACAAACCTGTAGGAGCATGTCACTGCTTTGATGTCTGCAGAGAACAACAGGGTGTTGCCCAGGGTCACGCCAATTTTCCTTGCACTCTGGCAAGGCAACAGTGTGGAGTTGTCAACCGTGATGGAGAGGTATTCTGCCCGCTCAAAGAACAGCTCCGTCTTGTGAGGATATTACGGCACGTGAGTATATGACGGAAAAGAGTGACTTGGTGTATAGAGAGAAGAGGAGAGGGCACGAGGTTGGTTTCAGTGTATCTTTACTCCGTAAAAGCCGTTGGGTTATATGCAGTATGCATGTCTATTTGAACTTATTTGTCTTGTTAATGTAGTGAACCATTGATCCACTCTATGAAATATGCAAGATGCACCTTTGGCGTAAAGGTACAAAACGGTGTGGAAAGGATCGAGGCCATTTCTCCTGAGAAACAACTATTCCAAATCAAATTGTATTGGTCACACACAAATTTAGCAGATGTTATTGTGGGTGTAGCGAAATGTTTTATTTCCTAGCTCCAACAGTGCAGTAGTATCTAACAGTGCAGTAGTATCTAACAGTGCAGTAGTATCTAACAGTGCAGTAGTATCCAACAGTGCAGTAGTATCTAACAGTGCAGTAGTATCTAACAGTGCAGTAGTATCTAACAGTGCAGTAGTATCTAACAATGCAGTAGTATCCAACAGTGCAGTAGTATCCAACAGTGCAGTAGTATCTAACAATGCAGTAGTATCCAACAGTGCAGTAGTATCTAACAGTGCAGTAGTATCCAACAGTGCAGTAGTATCCAACAGTGCAGTAGTATCTAACAATGCAGTAGTATCCAACAGTGCAGTAGTATCCAACAGTGCAGTAGTATCCAACAGTGCAGTAGTATCTAACAATGCAGTAGTATCCAACAGTGCAGTAGTATCTAACAGTGCAGTAGTATCTAACAGTGCAGTAGTATCCAACAGTGCAGTAGTATCTAACAATTCACAACAATACACAGAAATCTAAAAGTAAAAGAATGGAATTAAGAAATATATAAATATTAGGACGAGCAATGTCGGAATGGCATTGACTAAAATACAGTAGAATAGAATACAGTATATACATATGAAATGGGTAAAGCAGTATGTAAACATTATTAAAGTGACTAGTGTTCCATTATTAAAGTATCCAGTGATTCCAAGTCTAGGTATATAGGGCAGCAGCCTCTAAGGTGCAGGGTTGAGTAACCGGGTGGAGGCCGCCTAGTGATGGCTATTTAACAGTCTGACGGCCTTAAGAGAGAAGCTGTTTTTCAGTCTCTCGGTCCCAGCTTTGATGCACTTGTACTGACCTCGTCTTTGCGATGGTAGCGGGGTGAACAGGCCGTGACTCGGGTGGTTGATGTCTTTGATGATCTTTTTGGCCTTCCTATGACATCGGGTGGTGTAGGTGTCCTTGAGGGCAGGCAGTGTGTCCACGGTGATGCGTTGGGCAGACCGCACCACCCTCTGGAGAGCCTTGGTGCAGTTGCCGTACCAAGTGGTGATACAGTCCGACAGGATGCTGCTCTCAATTGTGTATCTGTAAAAGTTTGTGAGGGTCTGAGGGGCCAAGCCAAATTTCTTCAGCCTCCTGTCTGAATTTCAGATTGTCAGTGATGTGTACGCCGAGGAACTTTTCACCTTCTCCACTGCGGTCCCGTCGATGTGGATAGGGGCGTGCTCACGCTGCTGTTTCCGGAAGTCCGCGATCAGCTCCTTCATTTTGTTGACTTTGAGGGAGAGGTTATTTTCCTGGCACCACACCTCCTCCCTATAGTCTGTCACGCCATTGTTGGTAATCAGGCCTACCACTGTAGTGTCGTATGCAAACTTGATGATTGAGTTGGAGGCATGCGTGGCCACGTAGTCATGGGTGAACAGGGAGTACAGGAGTGGGCTGAGCACGCACCCTTGTGGGGCCCCTGTGTTTAGGATCAGCAAAGTGGAGGTGTTGTTTCCTACCTTCACCACCTGGGTGCAGCCCGTCAGGAAGTCCAGGACCGAGTTTCACAGAGTGGGGTTCAGACTCAGGCCCCTGAGCTTAATGATGAGCTTGGAGGGTACTATGGTGTTGAAGGCTGAGCTATAGTCAATGAACAGCGTTCTTACAAGGGTATTCCTGTTGTCCAGATGGGATAGGACAATGTGCAGTGCGATGGCGATTGAATCGCCTGTGGATCTATTGGGGCGGTAAGTAAATTGAAGTGGTTCTAGGGTATCAGATAAGGTAGAGGTGATATGATCCTTAACTAGCTTCTCAAAGCACTTCATTATGACAGAAGTGAGTGCTACGGGGCAATAGTCATTTAGTTCAGTTACCTTTGCTTTCTTGGGTACAGGAGATGTTTTTTTTCTTATCATATTCTGCTATGAATAATGCAGTCTACTTTGCACCTCTGCGGCCCATAAATATTTACTAGTCCTTGAAATTGATTGTGATCAGGTATTCATATGCAAAGGATGAGATCAACAGGTTGGTGGGGGAACTTAATGGTAGTACCATAGTACACCAGTAGGTGGTGGTACAACACTTCCACATAATTCAATCCCCACAAGAGGGTTTGGGCCAATTCCATTTCAACACAGTTTCAGGTAATGAATTGAAATTCACACCATGGTATGAAGATACTGACGATTGCTTTCAATTATGATTTGGCTTTTGTTGAAAAATGATATCCCTCATTACTTACAGTAATATAGTACGGTAATATAGCGTAAACATATGCATGAAAATGCATAAAGTTGATCTCTTAGGGATAGTTGGAGATTGATTGATGTAATTCCTCTTTAACGCATGTGGCTCATGTTACAGCCCAGCTTCATAATATTGATGTTTGGAGATCACCACTATATTTCTTCTGAGTCAATTAACAGCCAAGATAAGTACAAAATCCTTTTATCCTATGTACCTTTTACGTTTTTAAGTGAACTATCCCTTTAAGACTGTAGCTTCCCTGTACGTGAGTGCATTAAGATGTCTGCTAGGACAAGTGCACTCCCCCTGGAAGTGTACTCCCCCTGGAAACAAGTTGGCTGTTACATGCCCCACTGACTGTTCCCCCCCTCAGTCACTAGTACACCAGCCTTTCCTGTCAGGAACTAAGAACATAGGACAGTATACAGTATATAATTTTGTTGAGGAAATATAAAAGGATAATCTCAAAACCCCTCCTAAACTCACCATCCATCTAATTTGTAGAATTACAGAAATACAATTAGCATCAAGGATATCGTCAATAAGATGCAACACTGACAGTAAATAACACAAAATACATGTCTTTTTATTGTTACACTTTTTATTATTTATATTTTATATAGGAACAATTGGAGCTCAAGAGTCCAGATATCATTTTGACTTAGATATTATAGTGTTTGTGGTGTTCCTCTCACATAGGGAAGAGCAGGAAACCACTGAATATGTTGTATTTATCACTATTATATTTAGAGGGGAGGTGCATGTAGACCAAGTCTCCATCCTCCAGCTCTAGTCATTCCATTGGATACAATCTCAGCGTTTCCGTGATTATTGTGCTGTTCTGGCCTCATTATACCCTGGTCATTCTCGAACAAGGGTACGACCACATACTGCGATGAGCTGTTGTCCATGGCACTGAATCTGAACCAGTAGACTTCTCTCACTGGTGCTGTGAAGATAATGTACCTGCATCAGATGAAAAACAGAGAGCGATACACTGTACATCTATCATAGACACTGGAGCAGCCTGTTAGTGATTTTGGACTCATTGCCTATAGCTGGTGTTCGCAATTTATGTTATTCTTCAATAACACAAACTCCAAAGCAAATCAGGGGGAGGAAAATAGGTTTACTCAAAGAGGACAAATCATACGGGGCGGTAGATGGTCATTCTCCCCTGTCCTCAGTGATGCTCTCTAGTGATTCTCTCCTGCAGTTCTCTCCAGTGGTTCTCTCCCCAGAACAAAGGGACAGCATGCAGTTTTATAACCCAGCCCTAGCCTGTGGTTGACCAATTACAATTCCTTGCAATAAAACTAGCCAATGGCCAAATAACAAGTATCCTATTTCAGAAGACATATTCCTTCCACGTCTCTGAACCATTAATCAATAATTCCCTATTACAGAAAAAACACTATTTCCCTTAATCGTTATTACTCTATTGACTTCTCATCCTTTTGACCTCTCGTCCTCTGTCTCTGTGTATTTATCTTCAACATATTCTTACACTGGCCTCTGTGGACACGTGTGGTTTATTTTGTAGATTGGTATGTTAGCAGTACGTGAAATCGGGCTGTAGGCGTGGATAGTGTTGGTGATGACTTTGGGATAGACCACAGTGGTATTGAAGGGTCCCACTATTTTACCTAAGCCAGCAGAGAATGCCACCTTTGGTCTCGCTGTGAATACAGGGGAGGGACACAGATTTTTGATATTATGCACACTATTGTACAGACGCAGGTAGCCTAGCGTTTAGAGCGTTGGGCCAGTAACCGAAAGGTCACTGGTTACAAGGTGAAAAATCCGTTGATGTGCCCCTGAGTAAGGCACTTAACCCTACTTTGCTCCAGGGGCGCCATACTACTACGGCTGACCCTGGAAAACAAACACATTTCACTGCAACTTTGCAGTGTTCGTGACAATAAAACATCTTATTCTTTATTTTGCACAAATGACTTTACCACTGGTGATTAAAGACCATATTCAATATTGGGGAAAAATGGAACTATACTACATGGAATAAAATGTTTTAATTGCTCCTCCACCTAGCTCTCACTGGCTGTCACTGTGGCCCCCATGGCTGGCATGTTGATGTTTTATTGCCATGAGTCTTGCCCTGGAGGCAGAACTGAGTGGTTTCCGTACATTTTGTTACGTTACAGCCTAAAATTGATTCAATTGTTTTCCCCCCTCATCAATCTACACACAATACCCCATAATGCCAAAGGTTAAGAAATAATGCCAAAGGTTAACCACAGGTTAAGAAATGATTGCACATTTATACAAAAAAAAAAGAAATATCACATTTACCTAAGTATTCAGACTTTATTGAAGCACCTTTGTCAGCAATTACAACATCAAGTCTTCTTGGGTATGACGCTACAAGCTTGGCACACGTTATCTTCTCTGCAGATCCTCTCAAGCTCTGTCAGATTGGATGGGGAGTGTCGCTGCACAGACATTTTCAGCTCTCTCCAGAGATGTTCGATCGGGTTCAAGTCAGGGCTCTGGCTGGGCCACTCAAGGACATTCAGAGACTTGTCCCAAAGCCACTCCTGTCTTGGCTGTGTGCTTAGGGTCATTGTCCTTTTGGAAGGTGAACCTTAACCCCAGTCTGAGGTCCTGAGCGCTTTGGAGCAAGTTTTCATCAAGGATCTCTCTGTACTTTGCCCCACTCATCTTTCCCTCAATCCTGACTAGCCTCTCAGTCCCTGCCGCTGAAAAACATCCTCACAGCATTATGCTGCCACCACCATGCTTCACCGTAGGGATGGTGCCAGGTTTCCTCCAGACGTGATGCTTGGCATTCAGGCCAAAGAGTTCAATCTTGGTTACATCAGACCAGAGAATCTTGTTCCTCATGGTCTGAGAGTCATTTAGGTGCCTTTTGGTAAACTCCAAGCGGAGAGTGGCTTCCGTCTGGCCACTCTACCATAAAGGCCTGATTGGTGGAGTGCTGCAGAAATAGTTGTCGTTCTGGAAGGTATATTATGTTGAGCTTTTTCAGGATTTGGCTGCACTTAGTTCTCCTATCTCCACTAAGGAACTCTGGATTTGTGTCAGCGTGACCATCGGGTTCTTGGTCACTTCTCTGACCAAGGCCCTTCTCTCCCGATTGCTCAGTTTGGCCGGGTGGCCAGCTCTAGGAAGAGTCTTGGTGGATCCAAACTTCTTCCATTTAAGAATGATGGAGTCCACTGTGTTCTTGGGAACCTTCAATGCTGCAGCCATTTTTTGGTACCCTTCCCCAGATCTGTGCCTCAACAGAATCCTGTCTCGGAGCTCTACGGACAATTCCTTTGACCTCATGGCTTGGTTTTTGCTCTGACATGCACTGTGTCGTGTCTCTGACTTGCCATTAAATGTAAAGACTGTTATTTTATCAAATCAATTCTCTGTAATTATTATTACATGATTAAACGAATCATGTAAATTTAATTAACTAGGAAGTCAGGGCACCACGGAAAATGTTGGTTTACAGAGTCATAATTTTCTGAATATAACTCTTCAGATATTTTAATATCTTATCAATTAGTCTTTTATTAATTAATTATTATTATTACCTCCCGTCAGTCTCATCTGAATGTCGTAAAATTCTTGGTTATCTGCACGAACCCAGCCTCTATTATGAATCATCCATACACCAATTGGCCCAATTATTTACTTACTAACTAATTAAACAATTACAGAACATCCAAAAGATAACATTATACAGTAAATACCGTCCCTAGGGGACTAATCAAAAACTGTTTGGTTATAACACGATAGATTCAGAGAGGAAAAGGGGGGAGGGGGGTTTGGAAGGAAGACTAAGGAATCGGTCTCTACTGGACATGGGAAGCTATTCTCACAAAAATACATATGCCACTAACGATCGCTCATTCGGAGAAAGGTAATGCATTGTATTTACGTGAAGCTGGCTTCGATAGTTGAGCTGGTGATGTGAGGCTCTGGTTTTCCCAGTCGCCATTGTCCTTTGTAGATTCTTCCGGGTCGTCGTGTGAGAGGTTCATCTCACTCTGGAGATGATTCCGCGTCGGTCATTGTCCTCGTACTAGATTTGCGCATATGTTCAGCTGCAGTCTGATATATGCTAGTTTAGTATGCACTTCTTCTTTAGGTGATCAATAGTTCAGAGTTCATAGCATTTCACGTGTGAAGCAAGCTCTCATGCTTCCTGGCCTGTATAGTTGAAATTAGCCCTTTTCAACGTGGAGGACAAGTCCTCCCATTATTTGGAACTGAGTTGACTTTTCATCACGGAGGCTTTTATTCAAGAGTGGAAAAGGGGTTGGTTCATCATTTCCAACCAATGTCTATTCACTTGGGCGTGGCTACTGACTTAGTTAAACCTTACATGGAAGGCCAATTCTCTAATTCTAAAGGTTAAATTCACATTACATAAATTCGCAAACAGTTTCATCTTTACTCATTCATTTTATACAAGAATTAGATGCAAGCCTCATAACTGAGGAACCTGTATAAACAGAGTTAGGGTAATGTGGCTGTATTGTCTTTCATGAGGTCACAAACATGAAACAAAATGGACCGGGTCGTAGCTGAATTCTCCACTGACCGTTTACACATTCTCCAAAATGGGAATATTGTTCAAACCTCAAATTCTGGGATGTAGTAAAACTTGGAGGGAGAGTTCCTTTGTTCTACTGTGACCCTCTCTCTCCCATACGACATGGTCAGGGAGACAAGAGTCTCTGCAAGGAAGTTACGATGTGGTTGTAAAGTCGTAAAACTGCCCCACCCAGAGATGTGTTGTTCACATCTCTGCTAGGCAATTAACTGAAAGGGCTAGCGTCATGACAACTGTCAACCGTGGGACCTTCTATAGATACGTGTGTGCCTTTACAAATCATGTCCAATCAATTGAATTTACCACAGGAGGACTCCAATCAAGTTGTAGAAACATCTCAAGGATGATCAATGGAGACAGGATGCACCTGAGCTCAATTTTGAGCTTCATAGCAAAGGGTCTGAATACTTATGTAAATAAGGTATTTCAGTTTTTTTATTTCCAAAAACCTGTTTTCGATTTCTCATTATGGGGTATTGTGTTTAGATTGATGAGAAAAAAAAAACATTTCATCCATTTTAAAATAAGGCTGTAATGTAACAAAATGTGGAAAAAGTCAACGGGTCTGAATACTTTCTGAATGCACACATATTTAACCCCTTTTTGAGTAGGCACAAAACTACCTTCATAGTTCCATAACATTTTTTAAACCGGTACCGGTTACCTTCAGACATGTCATGTGACACCTGTGGGGGTCATAGCGCAAAACGTAGAACACCATCGTGTTCCACAGTGGGGTCACATTAGTTTGTAGCCCAAATGGTTCGGACGCTACAAACAGAAGTTGGCACATCGACTTCACCAACGTCAGACGAGTTCCCTGACAATTGACCACCAGCGTATTTGTGAGAGTCTCCCCTTTCCATAGAGTAGTCATAATAGTTTGTCAAACCGTTCAGACGTTTTTGTTAGAAGACTGATTTTTTGGGATGTTTCATGGTCTGACAAACACCGCTCTAACTCTGCCACCTTTTGCCGCAGATGCGGATGTGCGATATCAGCGGATGTGGTGGATTGAGACGCATCCAATGGAAAAAATAACATTTATTTATATCTTAAACTGAAGGGTTATGATGGGGATTATTTAAATTATGTTAATTCGGTTGATGCAATGGTGTGTCAATCGACTCTAGGGGGTTAATGGGTTAAACCTACTCTAAGCGTATGTATTAGGCTGAGAGAAGGTTTGAATCCTAATGAACCCATCAAACATGAGTACATCTGTTGTTGAAGTACAGTAGATCAATAAAACTGCAGTACTCAAGGTGCTTATACTGAAAAGCCTTTGTGCATAGTTCAAATTAGCTTTTGAATTTCCTGTCAAAAGCTAATATTTCACTAAAAACATAGTTTTCCCGGAAGGTCTGATAATAACAGAAGTCCTGACACCAAACATTAGTACTGTGCATTATAACTATTTGAGATGTCAAAAACAACATGGCTGTCAATGGCAGCCTAGTGGTTGGTTTTGAAAATGGTAGAGCTCTTTAACAGTTTAAGCTACAGACACTAACTAGAACAACAGTAAAAACGTCTAGTTTATGAACTATATAATGATTTAAATGTGAAAGGAATACATTTACCACAGTACCTAACTTCCCCCATTATGGATTTTCAGATTTTTATTTTATTTTGTGAAAAGCAGTTAAACTGCCCTTTCCCCACAACCACATGCGTTACAAAACCTGGTATACAGCATCTATGGACAAGTATTTCAAACTCAAATGGTCTATCACTTACAGGAGTGTAGCTCAAACAAGATGCCCACTATGAACCAATCAATGTTTATAGGGATGCAGCTTGTGAAATAAATTCTTATAAATTATAAACTAATTGGTTTATCACCACATAAATTGATATGCAGATTCAGGTCTATTTCAGGTGTCGACCCCTACAGCCTTACCAATATCCACCACATGAATGACTATTGACCTGTAGCACTCACTTCCATCATCATGAAGTGCTTCGAGAGGCTAGTCGAAGACCTCATTACCTCCTCCCCGACACACTCGACCCTCTCAAATTCGCCTACCGCCCTGACAGATCCACGGACAAAACAATCGCCATTGCACTGCACACTGCCCTCACCCACCTGGACAAAAGGAATGCATATGTGAGGAGGCTGTTCATCAACTAAAGCTCGGCCTTCAATACCGTAGTGCCCTCTAAGCTCACCACAAAGCTCACGCCACTGGGAAGGAACTCCTCCCTATGCAACTGGGTCCTGGACTTCCTGACGGGACTCTCCCAGGTGGTGAAGGTACGCAACATTACATCCTCGACAATGATCCAAGAAAGGGGGCCCCATAAGGGTGCGTCCTCAGTCCCCTCCTGTACTCACTGTATACTCACGACTGCATGGCCTCACACAGTTCCTATCCATCATCATGTTCGCTGACAACATGACAGTAGTAGGCCTGATTACCAACAACGACGAGACGGCCTACAGGGAGGAGGTAGGCACTTTGACTGTGTGGTGCCAGGTAAACCACCTCTCCCTCAACGTCATAAAAACAAAGGAGCTGATTGTGAACTTCAGAAGAACCAGGTTGGGCATGCCCCCATGGAGTCTATCTTTGACCAATCACAGGAGAAGGAGAGGAAGAGGATCAGCAATGATCCACAATAGACATCAGCAACAATGAGAAGTAGCCTACACCTGCAATCAGACTATTGCTAGGAGGGTGTGTGTGGATGTGGGTGGTCTTTATCTCATCTCTCACTCATAATTTCTGTCATGCTCTGATCTCTTATTCACCCTCTCCCTCCCTCCCCTTTCTATGGTCCAACAATGCGACCATTATTAGAGACTGCTCGAGGGTAATATACTGGATCGGCCTGCCTTCTTCAATAAAACCTCTCTTTCAGGAGTGGGAGCCAGAAAAGAAAAGCAAAAAAAGGAACAATGAGGTAGAAGCACAACAAGGTACAATAGAGAGGAGGTGAACATGGCCGTGTCCAAATACCTGTACTTGCATTCTAAATAGTAGGCATTTTCAATACGTGAAATTTCTTTTTTGACTATGTGAAATTTTGAAAAATGTTGTATGCTTTAAATGAAATGCCAGGAAGTCATACACATTTTGCCGTTTGATCCAGTAGAAGTCACTGCACATTACTGAGGAAGAGAATCGTCTTTTAGGACAACAGCTGATAATGAGAAATTGACGCGCTGTACCAAAATGAACGAATGGCGGAAGTTAACACAATCGCGCATTAGATGAAGCATTCTGAATATGGAGGAGCTTAGTATGCTGACATTTCTCGCTTACTGCATTCCTTTTTTACGAAACAGTACATTCTAAATAGTAAGTACTATGATACAGTAAGTACACAGTAAGCATTTTAAGTAGGTGGTAGGCAAGACAGATTTCGGACACGGCCAATGTCTCAATCTGTCTTTATTATCCCCTCATGCTACTGTACAACTACCTCAGTGATGCTAAGTAGTTGAAGTCATTCAGTAAACACTTCCCATCTCACTATGATGAATCATCAATTCCTAATAACTGATTGGTTTGTTCATTGTAGTTGATGTTAGTGTATGGGTGACTTACACTTCCTCTCATCTCTCCGCCTCTCTCTCTCTCTCTCTCTCTCTCTCGCTCTCTCTCTCTCCCCTTGTCTCTGTGAGCTGTATTATGAGGAAAAAACGAACGTGGACTGAGGAGTCCAAATATTGTACAAAACATTTGAGCCTCGGGAATTAAAGCGTGCGTGTGGTTGCATTCACAGACACAGCGATCAGCTCGTTGGAGGTGAACTGGGAGCACAGTGCTGTAGGAGGTGGGATAGAGGAGACAGCAAACAGAGAGGGCTTCGTCCTGGTGACAGACACATACATGGTGAAGTTGACATACACACACTAACTGCCATTCCCTTGTATCTCTCTCTGTTAGCCTGTTATGGCTAGGGGGCAGTATTTTCACGGCTGGATAAAAAACGTACCCGATTTAATCTGGTTACTACTCCTGCCCAGTAACTAGAATATTCATATAATTATTGGCTTTGGATAGAAAACACTCCAAAGTTTCTAAAACTGTTTGAATGGTGTCTGTGAGTATAACAGAACTCAAATGGCAGGTCAAAACCTGAGAGATTCCTTTACAGAAAGTGGCCTGTCTGACCATTTCTTGAACTTCTTTGCCATCTCTATCTTTTACAAAGGATCTCTGCTCTAACGTGACACTTCCTACGTCTTCCATGGGCGCTCAGAGCCCTGGAAAAAACAGAATGTCGTCATCCCAGCCCCAGGCTGAAACACATTATCGCCTTTCTCAAGTGGCCGATCAAGGGACTGTGGGCTTAGGCGCGTGACCTGGCCGCCCCCGTCTTTGTGATTTTTCCTCTGTTTGCCGAAAAGGAGATTCCCGGTCGGAATATTATCGCTTTTTTACGAGATAAATTGCATAAAAATTGATTTTAAACAGCGGTTGACATGCTTCGAAGTACGGTAATGGAATATTTAGAATTTTTTTGTCACGAATTGCGCCATGCGCGCGACCCTGATTTACCATTTCGGATAGTGTCTGGGACGCACGAACAAAACGCCGCTATTTGGGTATAACGATGGATTATTTTGGACCAAACCAACATTTGTTATTGAAGTAGCAGTCCTGGGAGTGCATTCTGACGAAGACAACAAAAGGTAATCAAACTTTTATAATAGTAAATCTGATTTTGGTGAAGCCTAAACTTGCCGGGTGTCTAAATAGCTAGCCCGTGATGGCTGGGCTATGTACTTAGAATATTGCAAAATGTGCTTTCACCGAAAAGCTATTTTAAAATCGGACATATCGAGTGCATAGAGGAGTTCTGTATCTATAATTCTTAAAATAATTGTTATGCTTTTTGTGAACGTTTATCGTGAGTAATTTAGTAAATTGTTAGCAAATTCCCCGGAAGTTTGCCCCCCGCAAACTTCCGCGGAATTTGCTAACAATTTACTAAATTACTCACGATAAACGTTCACAAAAAGCATAACAACTAGTATGCTAGTTCTGAACGTCACATGCTAATGTAAAAAGCTGTTTTTTGATATAAATATGAACTTGATTGAACAAAACATGCATGTATTGTATAACATAATGTCCTAGGTGTGTCATCTGATGAAGGTCATCAAAGGTTGGTGCTGCATTTAGCTGTCTTCTGGGTTTTTGTGACATTATATGCTAGCTTGAAAAATGTGTGTCTGATTATTTCTGGCTTGGTACTCTGCTGACATAATCTAATGTTTTGCTTTCGTTGTAAAGCCTTTTTGAAATCGGACAGTGTGGTTAGATAAAGGAGAGTCTTGTCTTTAAAATCCTGTGAAATAGTCATATGTTTGAAAAATTGAAGTTTTTGTATTTTTGAGGAATTTGTAATTCGCGCCACGCCTATCATTGGATATTGGAGCAGGTGTTCCGCTAGCGGAACGTCTATGTAAGATTAGTCTAATCTTGGCTGGGATTCTAGTGAGATGTTGAAGTTCAACGATGAGACATATGGAGTCAAGTCTTCACTCCAGCCTCCATGTATATAAAGTGTGCATGTGTATCATCCCTTCAGCTCCATATTCTGTGTTAAGAAAGCTTAGTTGACGTTTTAACCTCGACAAACACCCCATTCCCAGCTGACATACCTGTATTTATACTGATACCTTTTACATAGAATCATATACATTTTCTCTCCTTCCTGTAGCTGAGGGTTTGTATCTGTGTCTGTGTGTGCTATTGTAGTGTTCATTGCGCTCTTTCTCTGTATCAGTGCTTTCCAGAACTTCCCCCAAAGCCCAGAAACCTGTACAGACCAACAGAACTCACCTGCAGCCAGGTACAGTACACACACACACACTCGTCTGAAAATGCGCACAGACTCAAATTTACACCACATGCTCTAGACCAGGGGTATTCAACTCTTTCCCTATGAGGTCCGGAGCCTGCAGGTTTTCTGTTCTACCTGATAATTAATTGCACCACCAGGTCCACATAAGTCCCTGATTAGAGGTTAACTGGTAAAACAAGCAGTGGAACTGGCTTCAAGGTCCAGAGTTGAGTTTGAGGGCTCTAGACTATTCGCATCCCGCTATCCTCTGTAGACATGATCCAACTCTGTGAGCATATTGGCCATACTACAATGAGTATTTGTCACTTGTACCCATTTGCTTTCTTTGCTTACCACAAGCATATACAGATGAAGCTGTTTGAGAGAATGCCAAGAGTGTGCAAAGCTGTCATCAATGCAAAGGGTGGCGACTTTGAAGAATCTCAAATATAAAATATAAACATTTGTTTAACACTTTAACACTGAATGAGTCCTCCAAATAGGATCGGACCTCCATTATGCCATCTGCTGAGGGATTCCTTCGTGCTGTATCCCCAGTTGCTCTCTCGTTAAACAGCATCCAAACAGCAGACGTTTGTGGCACTACTGCTGGTGCTTCTGCTCCATCTGCTCCCTCTTCTTCCTGTTGCCCTGGTGCCTGAGCCAGCTGACTGCTGGAGCTGTCCCTCCCTGCTGCTGAGGTTATTCTTTGAAGAGCCTCAGCAATCGCTCTGGCATCACTGAAGGCTAACTTCTTAAACCTGGGGTCAAGTGCAGCGGTTTCTGATAGCACGTGATTATATTCCATTCTGTGGAACATTCTGTCCATTGATAAACAAAGGGTGTCCATCAACTCTGTCACATGTCCTGTGGTTACATTTGCTTCTCTCTGGTGGCTGGCTGTAGACCCTTACACAGGAGTATCATTTTTGAGGCTTTCACATAGCTGAAAAGAGAGAACAGTAAGTTATTAGTTCAGCTCATGTTCTGTCTACTGATACTACATTCTCATCTACTGCTCATATACATATATAATACTGTATTAAATAATGATGTAGTAATAACTACTTACTGTACCTCTCTCCACTGATCTCCACAGTGACCTGCTCAAAGGCTTCCAGGACTCTGCACACTTCCTCCACCACCTCCCATTCCTCTTGGGTCAGAGCATCAACAGGTGCGTTGACAATGGCCAGGGTAGAGATGATGGCATCCTTTAACTCAAGAAACCGCTTCAACATATACAATGTTGAATTCCACCTTGTAGTGCAGTCTTGTTTAGGCCTCAGCTCAGGCATCCCCATCTGGTGTTGTGTAGACTTAAGTTTTTCAGCATCTACTGTACTCCTGTGGAAGTATTCCACAACTGCTTTCACTTTGTCCACAGTGGGCTTCATCACCTTCAGAGCACCTCTTACAATCAGGTTGTTTGTGTGTGCAAGACATGGATGATGGGTCCATTTTAACATTTTCATGGCTTTGGTTATGTTAGCTGCATTGTTGATAACACAACAGACCACTTTTCCATCTACTTGCCATTCTCTGGCCACTCTCAACAGTTCCACTGCGGTGTGTCTGTCGCTGAACTCAAAGCAGTCTAGAAGACAGCTAGACATAGAAAAATCTTCAATGAAGTGACATGTAACCGACATGTAAGAAGTGGTTACCGTTGATGTCCATCAGTCAGTGGTAAGGCAAACTGCAGTAGCTTTTTGGACTCTTTCCCGCACTGAAGCCTGTGTGCTCTCATACAGTTGTGGAATAAGTGATTTTGAAAGGGTTTTCCTGCTTGGAGTTGTGTACATTGGATTTAGACTATTGCTATAATTTCTAAAACCTCTGTCCACCACGATCGAAAATGGCTGGAAATCGGTGGCAATCATTTTAGCCAATGCAATATCAATTTGGCCTTGTTTTGCTACAGACATAGACTTAGGCATAAACTGGTCCATAGAAGCCTGCATTGCTGTGGGTCGCGGAGTAGGCCTACTTGACAAAGTGGATACATCTCCACGTGTGGAGGAGCTGGCTCCAACACTATCACTAGCAGCCCCATCTAGATTCTCAAATCTCCCCTACAGCTAGCTTCACAGTTCGCATACGCTGGTGTAGGTTGTGCGTAGAACTAGCTTTATATGACATTTTGTTTTGGCAAATTCTACACTGCAAAATAAGTACACCATTATGTTTAGAGATGGAAAATAATGTAAGTATTTATAACCATTTTCTCATACACTCAAGTCGGAAGTGGCTCAGTTGGTAGAGCATGGTGTTTGCAACGCCAGCATGGTGTGTGTGCAACGCCAGGGTTGTGGTTTCGATTCCCACGGGGGGCCAGTACAAAAAAAAAAGTGAAATGTATGTATTCACTACTGTAAGTCGCTCTGGATAAGAGTGTCTGTTAAATGACTAAAATGTACAATATTTGTACATTATTCTTTTAAAAATTCATCGAGCTCTGTCAAGTTGGTTCTTAATCATGGCTAGACAGCCATTTTTAAAACTTTCCAGAAATTCTCAAGACGGTTTAAGTCAAAACTGTAACTAGGCCACTCAGGAACATTCAATGTCGTCTTGATAAGCAACTCCAGTGTATATTTGGCCTTGTGTTTTAGGTTATTGTCCTGCTGAAAGGTGAATTTGTCTCCCAGTGTAACGGCCGTCTGAAAGAGTAGACCAAGGCGCAGCGTGGATAGTGCTCATCATGTATTTATTTCTGGTGAACACTTAAACAAAATAACAAAAACAACAGCCCAAACAGTTCTGTCAGGTAATACTCACGAAACAGAAAATAACCACCCACAAAACCCAAAGGAAAACAGGCTACCTAAGTATGGCTTGTACAAAAAACCCAGTACTTTGGAGAACACAAGCTGTTTAAATATGTCCCTTTGATCGTGTGTTGCACCAAAGCCTTATAATGTCAGGGGGGATTTAATGCAAACTACAACACACATTTTCCAACCAGGTTCCAGATTAATTGGTCACGGTGGTAATGTCTCAAAAGGCACCCTATTCCTTACATAGTGCCCTTTTGACCAGAGCCCTATCTATTGTCCCTGGTCAAAAATGGTACACTACGAAGGGAATAGGGTGCCATTTGGGACATACCCAGTGTGACTCAGCATTTTCAAGATCATTTTAGCTTCTAATCAACCCAACAGAGCTTTTTCCAAATGGAATATCCTACAGAAAGGCGGGCTTACAGTATATTTGCCACTGGCGTAGTATCATTGCTATTTCAATTTAACGCAGTACAATATTTTTTTCCCAGGCGAGTGCTGGGTGCTCTACTGTACTGTGACGCTTGCAAAAAAAGTCTGCAGCCGTATTCCTTCGCTAAGACGGTTCATTGCGCATCCAGAGTTGCCCCTCACTCGCATGCCTGCTTCACCTGGGACTACTTCAGAGATTCCTGTTTTACTACAGTCAAAAGGCAACAATAGCCACGATGCTGTTGACAACATGACTGCAGTTGTTTATGAACCCATAACAATCTAAGCCGTGTCTAAGCTGGGGGAGGGGGTTCTACTAAGCTATATGGAATTGTTTTAAGAAGGTCATACCAATGAACGTTTAGCTATTTGATTTTGAAGACCCATTAAAGTATGAAAAATAAATATATCAATCTACACACAATACCCTATAATCACAAAGCAAAAACAGGTAAAAACCTTTTTTAAACTGAAATATCACATTTGCATAAGTATTCAGACCCTTTACTCAGTACTTTGTGTGTCTTCTTGGGTATGACGCTACAAGCTTGGCACACCTGTATTTGGGGAGTTTCTCCCATTCTTCTCTGCAGATCCTCTCAAGCTCTGTCAGATTGGATGGAGAGCGTTGCTGCACAGCTATTTTCAAGCCTCTCCAGACATGTTTGATTGAGTTCAAGTCCGGGCTCTGGCTGGGCCACTCAAGGATATTCAGAGACTTTCCCCGAAGCCACTCCTGCGTTGTCTTGGCTGTGTGGTTAGGGTCATTGTCCTGTTGGAAGGTGAACCTTAACCCCAGTCTGAGGTCCTGAGTGCTCTGGAGCAGGTTTTCATCAAGGATCTCTCTGTACTTTGCTCCGTTCATCTTTGCCTCGATCCTGACTAGTCTCCCAGTCCCTGCCGCTGAAAAATATCCCCACAGCATGATGCTGCCACCACCATGCTTCACCGTAGGGATGGTGCCAGGTTTACTCCAGACGTGACGCTTGGCATTCAGGCCAAAGAGTTCAATCTTGGTTTCATCAGACCAGAGAATCTTGTTTCTCATGATCTGAGAGTCTTTAGATGCCTTTTGGCAAACTCCAAGCGGGCTGTCATGTGCCTTTTACTGAGGAGTGGCTTCCGTCTGGCCACTCTAGCATAAAGGCTTGATTGGTGGAGTGCTGCAGAGATGGTTGTCCTTCTGGGCGGTTCTCCCATCTCCACAGAGGAACTCTAGAGCTCTGTCAGAGTGACTATCAGGTTCTGTGTCACCTCCCTGACCAAGGCCCTTCTCCCCCGATTGCTCAGTTTGGCCGGGCGGCCAGCAGTAGGAAGAGACTTGGTGGTTCAAAACTTCTTCCATTTAAGAATGATGGAGGCCACTGTGTTCTTGGGGACCTTCAATGCTGCAGAATTGTTTTTTTACCCTTCCCCAGATCTGTGCCTCGAAACAATTCTGTCTCGGAGCTCTACGGACAATTCCTTCGACCTCATGGCTTGGTTTTTGCTCTGACATGCATATATAGACAGGTGTGTGCCTTTCCAAATCATGTCCAATCATTTGAATTTACCACAGGTGGAATCCAATCAAGTTGTAGAACCATCTCAAGGATGATCAATGGAAACAGGATGTACCTGAGCTCAATTTTAGCAAAGGGTCTAAATACTTATGTAAATAAGGTATTTCTGTTTTTTGTTTTTAATACTTTTACAAACATTTCTCAAAATATGTTTTAGCTTTGTGATACTGGGTTGTTGTGTGTAGATTGCTGAGGATTCAAATAAAATGTAATCCATTTTAGAATAAGGCTGTAACGTAACAAAATGTGGAAAAAGTCAAGGGGTCTGAATACTTTCCGAAGGCACTATACTTCCATTCATTTTTTATTGCAATTGGTTTTTATTGGTTTTTAAAAGAAGATATAAAGATAGAACATAATGTAACAACATATATAAAGCAACACGTTACATTGATACTGTTCTATGTAACAGCTGTTGGACCCAAAAAATATATACAGTACCAGTCAGAAGTTTGGACACACCTACTCATTCAAGGGTTTTTCTTTATTTTTACTATTTTCCTCATTGTAGAATAACAGTGAAGACATCAAAACTATGAAATAACACAAATGGAATCATGTAGCAACCAAAAAAGTGTTAAACAAATCTAAACATATTTTATATTTTAAATTCTTCAAAGTAGCCACCCTTTGCCTTGATGACAGTATATATACATACACACATGAAGTGATCAGTAACTTCCTTTCCATATAGCATAACATACAACCTTTCAATGTAAATGTTTATGTAACTTATATTATCTGAACCTGAGAGTAAATATCTCAGTGTGGTTACCCTGTTACTTTTGTGTTTTGTAACACTTCAATTATGTTTATTAATTTAGGATAACCTCAAATGACTCAGTCAGCAGGCTATTAAAAGGAAAGGAATCAATACTCCCTTAAAAATAAAAATAACAAAAACATTTTTGTGCATAGTGTGATGTGCCATAATACACAATAGCCCCTTTCAAATCACCCAGATAAGATGCTATGATGGCAGGGCTATGCAGGTGTCACGTCCTGACCAGTAAAGGGTGTAGTTGGGTCAGGACGTGGCAGAAGGGAGTGTGTGTTTTTTATTGTTTCATTGATTTTGGCCGTGTGACTTCCAATCAAGCACAGCTGTAGAGGGTTGTGGTTGATTGGGAGTCACACATAAGGAGCATGTTTTTCCTTTGGGTTTTGTGGGTAATTGTTTCTTGTTTAGTGTGTTTGCACCTGACAGGACTGTTGGCTGTCAGTTTCCTTGTTTTGTTTGTTATAGTGTTCTTTCTAATTAAATTGAAAGATGAATACTAACTCCGCTGCATTTTGGTCCATTCCTGAAGACAGCCCTTACAGAATTACCCACCAAACAAGGACCAAGCAGCGGAAGAGGAAGGAGCAGCGACAGGAGAGAAAAAGGGAGGAATGGACATGGGAGGACGTCCTGGATGGCAAGGGAGCCTACACCTGGGAAGAGATCCTGGCCGGAAGGGATCGCCTCCCATGGGAACAGGTGGAGGCACTCAGGAGAGTGGAGGCAGCTGGACAGAGGAACCATCGGGAACGTTACGCTGGAACACGGTTGGCTAGGAAA
Organism: Salmo salar; assembly: GCF_965601325.2. Taxonomy (NCBI): domain Eukaryota; kingdom Metazoa; phylum Chordata; class Actinopteri; order Salmoniformes; family Salmonidae; genus Salmo; species Salmo salar. Next base: position 47,620,059 of record NC_138302.1, on the reverse strand, counting down.
CCCGAGAGGCAGCCCCAAGATTTTTTTTGGGGGGGGCACACGGGTAGCTTGGCCAGGCCAGGGAAGAGCCGTAAGCCAGCTACCCGTGACTACAGGGAGGTGCAATTGAGGTGGAGGGCGCCATGTTACGCTGTGGTACGCACCATCTCGCCGATACGGACGCACAGCCCAGTTCGCCCAGTACCAGCGCCCCGCAGGTGCCAGGGCAAGGGGAGCATCGAGCCGGAAGGGGTGATGCCAACCCTACAATCAAGACCGCCAGCGCGCCATTTCGGTCCGGTGTTTCCCGCCAGACGCACTAGCATGGAGGTGCGTGTCTCCGGGCTGGCACATCCTATACCAGCCCCACGCATCAGGAGTCTAGTGTGTCAACCCAGCCTCGCCAGTCAACAGTCACCAGAGCTGCCCGCCAGTCAACAGTCGCCAGAGCTGCCCACCAGTCAACAGTCGCCAGAGCTGCCCGCCAGTCAACAGTCGCCAGAGCTGCCCGCCAGTCAACAGTCGCCAGAGCTGCCCGCCAGTCAACAGTCGCCAGAGCTGCCCGCCAGTCAACAGTTGTCAGAGCTGCCCGCCAGTCAACAGTCGTCAGAGCTGCCCGCCAGTCAACAGTCGTCAGAGCTGCCCGCCAGTCAACAGTCGCCGGAGTGGCCAGACTGCGCTGAACTGCCGGAGTGGCCAGACTGCGCTGAACTGCCGGAGTGGCCAGACTGCGCTGAACTGCCAGAGTGGCCAGACTGCGCTGAACTGCCAGAGTGGCCAGACTGCGCTGAACTGCCAGAGTGGCCAGACTGCGCTGAACTGCCAGAGTGGCCAGACTGCGCTGAACTGCCAGAGTGGCCAGACTGCCCGGTTCTGCCAGAGGTGCCCGCCTGCCCGGATCTGCCAGGGTGCCCTGCCTGCCCTCCGGCCCAGCCCGAGTGGCCCTCCTGCTCTCCGGCCCAGCCCGAGTGGCCCTCCTGCTCTCCGGCCCAGCCCGAGTGGCCCTCCTGCTCTCCGGCCCAGCCCGAGGGGCCCTCCTGCTCTCCGGCCCAGCCCGAGTGGCCCTCCTGCCCTCCGGCCCAGCCCGAGTGGCCCTCCTGCCCTCTGGCCCAGCCCGAGTGGCCCTCCTGCCCTCCGGCCCAGCCCGAGTGGCCCTCCTGCCCTCCGGCCCAGCCCGAGTGGCCCTCCTGCCCTCCTGCCCAGCCCGAGTGGCCCTCCTGCCCTCCGGCCCAGCCCGAGTGGCCCTCCAGTCCTCCGGCCCAGCCCGAGTGGTCTGTCTGCCAGGGTCAGCCCGAGTGGCCCGTCTGCCCGGCGCAGCTATCGGCGCCACCAAAGTGGGCGACGCCGAAGGTGGAGCGAGGTCCACGTCCTGCACCTGAGCCACCTCCAGGATAGGTGGGTTGGGGAGGGAGGGTGTAGCACAGTGCCGTCGGTGACGGCAGCCACCCTCTCTTCCCTCCCTTATTGTTTAGGTGTTCCTTTTTGTTGGGGATTTTCTTGTGTTCTTTTTTTAGGTGCATCCCGGGGTCTGCACCTTGAGGGGGGGGTACTGTGGCAGAAGGGAGTGTGTGTTTTTTATTGTTTCATTGATTTTGGCCGTGTGACTTCCAATCAAGCACAGCTGTAGAGGGTTGTGGTTGATTGGGAGTCACACATAAGGAGCATGTTTTTCCTTTGGGTTTTGTGGGTAATTGTTTCTTGTTTAGTGTGTTTGCACCTGACAGGACTGTTGGCTGTCAGTTTCCTTGTTTTGTTTGTTATAGTGTTCTTTCTAATTAAATTGAAAGATGAATACTAACTCCGCTGCATTTTGGTCCATTCCTGAAGACAGCCCTTACAGAATTACCCACCAAACAAGGACCAAGCAGCGGAAGAGGAAGGAGCAGCGACAGGAGAGAAAAAGGGAGGAATGGACATGGGAGGACGTCCTGGATGGCAAGGGAGCCTACACCTGGGAAGAGATCCTGGCCGGAAGGGATCGCCTCCCATGGGAACAGGTGGAGGCACTCAGGAGAGTGGAGGCAGCTGGACAGAGGAACCATCGGGAACGTTACGCTGGAACACGGTTGGCTAGGAAACCCGAGAGGCAGCCCCAAGATTTTTTTGGGGGGGGGCACACGGGTAGCTTGGCCAGGCCAGGGAAGAGCCGTAAGCCAGCTACCCGTGACTACAGGGAGGTGCAATTGAGGTGGAGGGCGCCATGTTACGCTGTGGTACGCACCATCTCGCCGATACGGACGCACAGCCCAGTTCGCCCAGTACCAGCGCCCCGCAGGTGCCAGGGCAAGGGGAGCATCGAGCCGGAAGGGGTGATGCCAACCCTACAATCAAGACCGCCAGCGCGCCATTTCGGTCCGGTGTTTCCCGCCAGACGCACTAGCATGGAGGTGCGTGTCTCCGGGCTGGCACATCCTATACCAGCCCCACGCATCAGGAGTCTAGTGTGTCAACCCAGCCTCGCCAGTCAACAGTCACCAGAGCTGCCCGCCAGTCAACAGTCGCCAGAGCTGCCCACCAGTCAACAGTCGCCAGAGCTGCCCGCCAGTCAACAGTCGCCAGAGCTGCCCGCCAGTCAACAGTCGCCAGAGCTGCCCGCCAGTCAACAGTCGCCAGAGCTGCCCGCCAGTCAACAGTTGTCAGAGCTGCCCGCCAGTCAACAGTCGTCAGAGCTGCCCGCCAGTCAACAGTCGTCAGAGCTGCCCGCCAGTCAACAGTCGCCGGAGTGGCCAGACTGCGCTGAACTGCCGGAGTGGCCAGACTGCGCTGAACTGCCGGAGTGGCCAGACTGCGCTGAACTGCCAGAGTGGCCAGACTGCGCTGAACTGCCAGAGTGGCCAGACTGCGCTGAACTGCCAGAGTGGCCAGACTGCGCTGAACTGCCAGAGTGGCCAGACTGCGCTGAACTGCCAGAGTGGCCAGACTGCCCGGTTCTGCCAGAGGTGCCCGCCTGCCCGGATCTGCCAGGGTGCCCTGCCTGCCCTCCGGCCCAGCCCGAGTGGCCCTCCTGCTCTCCGGCCCAGCCCGAGTGGCCCTCCTGCTCTCCGGCCCAGCCCGAGTGGCCCTCCTGCTCTCCGGCCCAGCCCGAGGGGCCCTCCTGCTCTCCGGCCCAGCCCGAGTGGCCCTCCTGCCCTCCGGCCCAGCCCGAGTGGCCCTCCTGCCCTCCGGCCCAGCCCGAGTGGCCCTCCTGCCCTCCGGCCCAGCCCGAGTGGCCCTCCTGCCCTCCGGCCCAGCCCGAGTGGCCCTCCTGCCCTCCTGCCCAGCCCGAGTGGCCCTCCTGCCCTCCGGCCCAGCCCGAGTGGCCCTCCAGTCCTCCGGCCCAGCCCGAGTGGTCTGTCTGCCAGGGTCAGCCCGAGTGGCCCGTCTGCCCGGCGCAGCTATCGGCGCCACCAAAGTGGGCGACGCCGAAGGTGGAGCGAGGTCCACGTCCTGCACCTGAGCCACCTCCAGGATAGGTGGGTTGGGGAGGGAGGGTGTAGCACAGTGCCGTCGGTGACGGCAGCCACCCTCTCTTCCCTCCCTTATTGTTTAGGTGTTCCTTTTTGTTGGGGATTTTCTTGTGTTCTTTTTTTAGGTGCATCCCGGGGTCTGCACCTTGAGGGGGGGGGTACTGTGGCAGAAGGGAGTGTGTGTTTTTTATTGTTTCATTGATTTTGGCCGTGTGACTTCCAATCAAGCACAGCTGTAGAGGGTTGTGGTTGATTGGGAGTCACACATAAGGAGCATGTTTTTCCTTTGGGTTTTGTGGGTAATTGTTTCTTGTTTAGTGTGTTTGCACCTGACAGGACTGTTGGCTGTCAGTTTCCTTGTTTTGTTTGTTATAGTGTTCTTTCTAATTAAATTGAAAGATGAATACTAACTCCGCTGCATTTTGGTCCATTCCTGAAGACAGCCCTTACAGCAGGTCAATAATCATACCATTAACTTGTATTCCCTGTAGTGGATTTAGTTGGTATGACATGTACTGACTTATATTTTTATAAATGTCCGATGTCTATGGGCTACACTGAGTTACATGATAACGGAGGTGAATTACGAATGTGAAGTAAACCAATGAAAGTAGAGATCCCACGATCTCCAATGATAGCTTAGAGGTATAACTACAAACTATGGTGGAGAAAGATAACCCCTATGGCTGCGTTGCGCTTCTACCATGGATTAACGACATGGGTTAGCTACAAGGCTAGCTCAAACAAAAGCAAAAACGAGCATTAAACCAAAACAAGGAAATCCTTTGCTTTAAATTATAAGGTAACTAATGGTTGCCTCAAAAAATGAGAGCTAAACAAAATTGTGAAATCCTTAGATGTACATAATGTGCAATACACACTCTACTAGGTAGCCATCTAAGGAAAATAACAAGATTAAGAAAGTATTATTTCACTTTTGGTCTAAGCATCATGAATTGTGCAGATCCTCTCAAGTCAGAATTAGCTGAGATTGAGAACAAGTAACGCCAGCTAACGTTAGCTAAAGAGTTCCGATCTGTAACGTAAATGTTAGCTAACTAGCTAACCTGACAATAACATGGGCCATAATCAAAAATGCTGATTACTAGAAAAATTCACATAACGTTGGTTAGTTACCCATCTTCTCCAGGTGGAGTTATAGTCCCTAGCAGCACAGGTAACCAGGCTACTATGGGATCAGTGTCCCACCCACGGGGCGGTTGAGCTAATGTAGGCTAATACGATTAGCATGAGGTTGTAAGTAACAAGAACATTTCCCACGACATAGACATATCTGATATTGGCAGAAAACTTAAATTCTTGTTAAACTAACTGCACTGTCCAATTTACAGTATATATTACAGTGAAAGAATACCATGCTATTGTTTGAGGAGAGTGCACAGTTTTGAACATGAAAAGTTATTTATAAACAAATTAGGCACATTGGGCAGTCTTGATACAACATTTTTAACAGAAATGCAATTGTTCATTGGATCGTCTAAAACTTTGCACATACACTGCTGCCATCTAGTGGCCAAAATCTAAATTGCAGCTGGGCTGGAATAATACATTATGGCCTTTCTCTTGCATTTCAAAGATGGTGGTACAAAAAAATACAAAAGAACGGTTGTTTTTTTCTTTGTATTATCTTTTACCAGATCTATTGTGTTATATTCTCCTACATTCCTTTCACATTTCCACAAACTTCAAAGTGTTTCCTTTCAAATGGTACCAAGAATATGCATATCCTTGCTTCAGGGCCTGAGCTACAGGCAGTTAGATTTGGGTATGTCATTTTAGGTGACAATGGAAAAAAAGGGGCGGATCCGTAAGAGTTTTACAAATCAACAAATGTAACGTCCATGCAGCTGGATGGACCGGTTCAGTCCTTAAACTGGCAAGCAAAACTAGCCTCCAGATAGCCACATGGTTTGTTAGGCTTGCATTTCACCCAAAGTTGGAAAGAGAGAAAGGAATTACTATTGTGTTCGATCTTCACTTGTCAAATTCTTCAGAATTAAATCCTTAGCTAGCGCTGGTTCTGAGAAGCTTTTTAAGAACACCATCTGGGGTTGTTATCTTCAAATCCTCAGGGTACCATAGGCCATAACGGATTCCCTCACAGCCCCTGAGCATGGCCCTCACCTCCTTGAAGGCAGCCCTGTGGTTGGTAACCGCCTGAGTGTAGTCAGGGTAGAGTCGGGTCTGGTCTCTAAGCGGGATATCACCTGTTGGCCTCGGCTGCTTTGAAGAGGATTGCTTCTTTTTGTTGTTAGAAGTGACCTCTTATCACGAGAGCGATGTGCGTGGTCAAGCAGCGGGGGTTTGTCCAGGCTGAGTGTCAGCTGTAGCATCTCTGTGATTAACTCTGTAGTGAGCTTGCCATCCTCCTGTCTATCTCTCACACCTGTCACGCATAAATTCGAACGATGGAATCTAGACTCCAAATGTAGATTTTTCTATCTAAGTTCCTTGATTTCCTTTTTAATTTGGAGAACATTCCTTTCCAGTGTGGTGATTGAGTCAAAGTAGCCATTAGCTGCCATCTCCAGGCTGGTCATGCGAATGTCCAGTGTCTCATGGTTGGATCTAGCCTGTTCAGTGGCAGTTTTCAGCTCCTCTCTCAGCTGGCTAACCTGGTTTTGTAGCTCTGCCGACTGCATCTCTACCTATTCGTCTATTTTGTCAATTAATTCCTGCTTCATTTCAATTAATGCCTGTAGAACAGCTTCTTGTCCAGTCGCCTCGGCTGTGCATTGTTCAGCCGTCGGTGGAGCCTCATGGTCCTTGGCTAGGCTAGCTGGTCTGTTAGCATTAGGCTGATTCTTGCGGTTGGTGCCTGACATTGTCAACAAAAATGACAAAAACATTACGGTAAGCCTTAAAATTTTATCTCACGTTTTAGAGTGGTATTTTGATCAAAATTACAATCTGCCCATATGTTTTGGAACAAACTAATAAAATACTTACATGTTCTGACGAGGAACTCAGAAAAGTACGTCCTCACATGGTGCCGCTCCAAGCACTCCCCGTACATTTTTTCAAATGGTGCTGGGGACCTTCAGCCAAGTCTTGTGAGGCCTGTGGGCATTCTATAGCAAGGTCTCACATTTCCACAGAGGGGTCATTTTAGTGTGCAGCCAAAACTGTACGGATGCTACAGACAGAAGTTGGCAGATCGGCTGTACCAACATCAGACGAGTCCCAGACGCTTATGGGGGTTGTAGAGCAAAACATCATTGTGTTTGTGAGAGACTCATCTTTCCATAGAGGGGTCAAACCATTCGGAAGCTACAGACAATTTTGTGAGAAGACCGATTTTCGGGATGTCTCAGGGTTTGACAAACACCGTTCTAGCTCAATTCGCGGCATTTTCGCAGACGCAGGCGGTGATTGCACTTCCGGCGGCGGCGGCAGTTATGTTGACAGTTGGGACACTTCGGCTATGAACAGAGCGTGACCCGGCAGGATAAGCACATTCATTATTGTGTCATCTAACATTGGCAGAGGAATGCACCCTCCATCTGTAGATAATTGCCAACAAACTTTGTGCTTTTTGTCAGTCTGTAAGAGAGATTGTAACATTAATGATTTACCGTTGCTGCAGGACAGGCTTTTTTAAAAGTAACTTATTAAAAAATGCATCTGCAGATACATATACCGAACACATATACAGTATGTGTATCCTACACTCAGTGGCCAGTTTATTATGTACACCACCTTGTTCACGAAAACAGACAGTGAGTCACGTGGCCGTGACTTACTATATAAAGCAGGCAGACAGGGATCGAGGCATTTAGTTACTGTTGGATTGAACGTTAGAATGGGCAAACCAGTGCCAGGCGCGCCGGTTCCAGTATCTCAGAAATGGCCGGCCTCCTGAGCTTTTCACGCACAACAGTGTCTACCAAGAATGGTGCGATAAACAAAAAACATCCAGTCAGGGGCAGTTCTGTGGGCAAAAACAGCTTTTTGATGAGAGAGGTTGAAGGACAATGGCAAAAATCGTGCAAGACGGGCCACAAACAGGCAAACAGTGGTGTGAAGAACGGCATCTCGGAACGCTTAACTTGCCGGTCCTTGTCACAGATGGGCTATTGCAGCAGACGACCACACCGAGTTTCACTCCTATTTGCTAAAAACAAGAAGAAATGGCTCTAGTGGGCACGCTATCACCAACACTGGATAATTGAGGAGTGGAAAAAATAATTCTGGTCCGACGAATCCCAGTTCCTGTTGCATCATGCTGATGGTAGAGTCAGGATTTGGCAGAAGCAGCATGAGTCCATGGCCCCATCCTGCCTGGTGTCAACGGTACAGGCTGGTGGCGGTGGTGTAATGGTGTGGGGAATGTTTTCCTGGCACACGTTAAGTCCCTTGATACCAATTGAGCAACATTTCAATGCCACACCTTATGGAATCCATGCCTTGAAGAATTCAGGCTGTTGTGGAGGCAAAGGGGGGTCCGACCTGGTACTAGATGGGTGTACATACAGTAATAAAATGTGTTCATCATATAGAGAGAGAGTAAATTAGTTTATGAATCCTATGCTGGATGTCTCCACAAATCCAATGTACAACAATTCACACAACAGGAAATGCTACTCTCTCTCTCACTGTTGTGTGTAAATGGGTTTTCACAGTGTGACGTCTTGACGAGTTCATTTGCTTTAAGGTTACAACTGAAAGGAAATGAAGTAAAATGAAAAATGAAGCAAGTGGAGCACCGTGTGTCGGATGATAAATGTTCAGTATATTTCTCCCACCTACTACTTCGGATAGCGAACGGCAAGGACAGTATACAATACTGTTCTAAGAAACGACTCCCTATGGATGGACCTACTGTACTGAATCATCTATTGGCAAGAGCTCTACAGACAACAATCCCCTCTATAGACAACCAATTATTGTGTACATTAGCTTTAACAATCTGTATAATACTTCATTTATAATGCATTGTAATGCAGTTATAATGCATTGTTAGTATGTTGTAATTTTTATTCTGATTTATAACAGCCATGTTGAGTTAGTTAAAGGCTCATACATGCTTATAACTAGGAATAAATCATTAAACCTGTTGACTTTCAGTAAATTGTTACCGTAAATTCCGGACTATAAGCCGCAACTTTTTTCCCAGGCTTTGAACCTCGTGGCTTAAACAATGACGCGGCTAATATATGGATTTTTCCCGCTTTCAATTTTTTTTTCTCAAAAAAACCCCCACATTCTGTGACGTGCTCAGTTTTTTGGCGGCATGAAGCTTTCATTAGACCAATGAAATTACCGAACGGGTTACGGTCAAACAACTTTTTTTTTACTGTTTAGATTAAATCGAGCGCTCTCAAACTTCCCATCATTCTGATTACGGTAGTCATTTTGTCACCCTCATCATGGCAAAGACACGGAGAAATGCATATGATGCAGCTTTCAAGTTGAAGGCGATTGATCTGGCTGTTGGAAAAGGAAATAGAGCTGCTGCACGGGAGCTTGGTCTTAATGAGTCGATGATAAGACGTTGGAAACAGCAGCGTGAGGAATTGACTCAGTGCAAAAAGACAACTACCGGTAAAGCTTACTGGAAATGTTTTATTTTTTGTTACAAGCCGTGTTTCGTTAAAGCCAATTTATTTTTGTTACAAGCCGTGTTTCGTTAAAGCCTGTGTAAAGTTCATTTGTTTCAATGTACCGGTAGGCACCTGTGGCTTATAGACATGTGCGGCTTATTTATGTTCAAAATAATATTGAACTTTACACACGTCCCAGAAAAAAAATTGAAAGCGGGAAAAATCCATATATTAGCCGCGTCATTGTTTAAGCCGCGAGGTTCAAAGCCTGGGAAAAAAGTTGCGGTTTATAGTCCGGAATTTACGGTACTCTAATCTGTAACACTGTCTTATCTGCAATACCCAAGAGAATGAACACTGTATAGCAGCCTATTAACTAAAGCAACACAAGCCCAATGTATTAAGCATACAGTTTAAAATAATAATGAACCAAGCAATAAGTACACTACTGGAATATTGGAATCTTTCACAACCCAATAAAAACATTATTCTCTGGAGTCCCTAAACTCTAAGAGCAGTGTTCTCAAAGAATAATGTATTATTCCACGGTGCATTGGTATTTATGTTACCGAGCACTTTCTGTAGAGCAGAACTCCCTCTAGTAATTCAAAGGCAGGAAGAGAGAACAAGATAAATCCCTGTGTATCGTTGAGATATAAATCAAGATTATTTAGTAGGACACGAACACAGTGAAGACTAGAGACGAAGGGCCTATTCAGACAATTCTTTCTGATTCTGGTGAGGTACATATCCTTTAGTGGTGAATCTTAAAGTAACGGCCCAGTGGTCCCAGATTTCAATGAAATATGACCTATAATTACTTCCAATATGAGTTAAATAGTTTTCCTTCCAAAAAATGGTAATTAAGTATGTAAAAAGTAGCTTTTCTGTGTTGAATGGTGTGGACATACCCCAACAACAGAATGGTGTGGGTGTATAACGGTCATTAAAAATATTAACGCAAGTACACTGCTGATTGGTCAGCTCATCCTCCTCTATACTGCTGATTGGCCAGCTCATCCTCCTCAGAGAGATGACATCATGTTCTATGAGGAAAGAGCAAGCATTTTTTAAAAGGTCTGTTTGAGATACAGGTTTGAGGTGGGGGGGTTTTTAAGTATTTTTTTCTCCAATTTATACTTAGGCCACAAATACAATTATTGGACAAGTCAGCAACATTATTTGGATATGATTAACAGAATAAATATTAACTTTTAAAAGTGAGATTTTCACTGGACAATTACTTTACCTTCCACTTAATAAGTCCAATTGTTATGTAGTCATGCATTGATGTCAATGTAAGACTAAATTAAAAGTTTGACTTTAGAGGAAGTTAGGGTTCACACCTATGTGTGCACGTGTCACTTTTTATAGCTGTCTTTATTTCTACTTCACTTTATTTGTTTTACCTTTGTTCTTCTCTTCCTTCATTTTGTATTCCTTTGAAGTTGTATTCCCTCTGTCTTGAAAATAAACTGTGCACCACTGCCCATTCTATGTAAAATGTATGTATCTGGATTTAAATGTATTGAAATCGATTTAAAAGTAAAACCACTTCGGAGATTCAGGGCCTGCATTTACAAAAATGTATGAGAGCTCATCTACTTTTCCCCCTGTCCATGTAATGTTATTAATTGTGATCTAAAAGGCAAAACTGATCTTAAGTAAGCACTCCTACTCTGAGACACTTTATGAATATGGTCCCAGATTTCTTACAGCCTAGTCAATGTGGCAACAGTGTGACACATACAGTAAGACCACTCTTTCCTCAAGACGGTAATGTTATTCACAGCCCGCCTAATTATTGTGGCCGCATCTTGTGTGTGTGTGTGTGTGTGTGTGTGTGTGTGTGTGTGTGTGTGTGAGAATGCTGCGTCAAAGCCACAGACGGGGAGGAACAGGAGGCGCTAACACATGACTGGCCCTCATCTACATCTAATGTCCTTGCTATCCACTGCATATTCATTCAAGCGGCATACTGTATGGTTCTGGAGTAGGTTCATTTCCAAACCAAATTTCAATCACAAGGCAACTGTTTTCAGTGTGCTACATCTGTGGATGTGCCATTATGTTGCCAGATTTGAAAACAAATAAATGTGTAGCTTAATATTCATAGAAAAGGGATAACTCATGCAAACAAAAAATATTAAAAGAGAACAATGACATACTTTGTTTTATTCATCTTGATGAGTTGTATGAATAAATGTATTGGTTTACAAAATGCTGCTCTTGACAGGTGATCTCGACGGTTGGCTATGACTCACAATACACAATCCAAGCAGACAAATTCAACTGATGTGGTGCAAATGATTGACAATGAAAGTCTGTTGAATGCAGTATAGAAGCACAGAAATCCCTCTTACGATTGTGGAGGAATAACCTATTACAGTATGTAGAGAAAATGTAAGTCATTGTCACGTCCTGACCAGTAAAAGGGGTTGTTTGTTATTGTAGTTTGGTCAGGGCGTGGCAGGGGGTGTTTGTTAAGTGTGTTTCGTTTTTTTTTGGGCAATGTTCTATGTTAGTATATTTCTATATCTGTGTTTATTTAGTCTATTTCTATGTTCAGGGTTTTTGGTTTGGGCTTCAATTAGAAGCAGCTGTTCTTCGTTGCTTCTAATTGGAGGTCATATTTAAGTAGGGTTTTTTGTCACTGTTTGTGGGTAGTTGTTCCGTGTATAGCGTGTTGCCTTACAGGACTGTCTTCGTCGGTGTTTGTTATTTTGTTCAGTGTTCACGTTCCTTCTCAATATAAAGAAGATGAGTATACACATTCCCGCTGCATTTTGGTCTACTCCATACGACGAACCTGACAGTCATAACTGCAGTGCCTTCAGAAAGCATTCATACCCTTTGACTTATTCCACATTTTGCTGTGTTACAGCCTGAATTCAAAATTGATTAAATATACAGTACCAGTCAAACGTTTGGACACACCTACTAATTTTTACTTATTTTTTTACTATTTTCTACATTGTAGAATAATAGTGAAGACATCAAAACTATGAAATAACATATATGGAATCCAGTGTAGGCTCCTCAGAGGAGGAACATCCTCCTCAGTGAAATTTTAAGAATAAAAGTAGTAAAACATGAATAAATTTATCATTTTTAAATAAAACTATACTAAATATATTATGTCACCAAATAATTGATTAAAACACACTGTTTTGCAATGAAGGTCTAAAGTACCTTCAACAGCACTCTCTGGGGTAGCACCATGTCCTCCTCTGTGTACATTGACTTAAATACAAATTAGAGGAGACGGAGGAAGTAGATTATAAATGATTTTTTTGGTTTTATAACTTTATTTTTGTGTCCAGTTAGTGCAATTTATTTTAGTGCGAATTACTTAAATTTGCCTTTGCGAACTTCAATAGCAAGTAGCAGTAGCTGCCAGCTCGAGTGTGCACTTTTCGCCGCCAAAGCTACCGCACATTTTGTAGACTTTTTGTTGAAGAAGCCTTTCATTCTCTGGGGTACACAGAAAAGGTGCGAATTAAAACGGAGGGTCGACCTCTGCCTGAGATAATTTTCATTAAGAAGGATGAAAAGGTGAGGGCGTTCAATACCAATTGGTATCAAAAGTATAGCTGGTTAACAGGGAGCCTTTCATCAAGCTGCCTGTATTGCTGGCCTTGCCTGCTTTTTGGACAGTCTGAGCCTTGGAAGTACAGTGACCTAAAGAACATCGATCGTTCAGCTAAACGGCAAAACAAAAGCAGGGAGTATATACATGCCCACAGCAAGATTCAAGCTTCTGGGAAAAAGCTGCATCAATCATGACGAAGGTCTGCGTATTCAAACTACGCAACACAACGAGAAAGTAAGAAGAACCTGGGATGTTCTCAAGAGGCTTATCAACACCACTGCATTTTTGGGCATGCAAGTTTTGGTTTTTAGAGGACACGACATTCGGGAAACTTCCACTACCAAGTGCAACTACAACGAGCTTGAATTGGTAATTGCACGTTACGACGCTTTACTTGCTGAACATATGGAACTTTCTACTGTCCTTTTTGGGATATCGAAATCAATTCAGAATTATTTGATTGCTTCCATCGCATCATCCATTAAAAGTTAGATTTAAAGAGAGAGATTGACTTAGCGCATTTTTTTTTGCGCACGCTCTAGTAGGCTTTCCACTTTCCTCCGGTAATTATTTAGCAAAGATGATAACACATAATAAAACTGAGTTCAGGCACATGCCCATTCATTCATCCGATGGACACACTTCCTCTCCCAGACCCACACATGCATGTGTGTTTGAGCACACACACACATACACACCTCACTCCCCTTCTTGGCTTCCATGGCAACCCCCACGGGAACCTTTCCCCAATAGAATCTTTCCCCCACGGGAACCACCAGTTGGCATTCTCACAAACATTCGCAACTTTATAGAACTTTTCTCACCGCTCTGGTATATAAAGCTTTTTTGAGGCCTTGCTCACAATTCATTCTGTGGCAGCACAATGACCAAACTATATACTGTATGTGAGGCTCTTGATCATATCTTTGATCATGACACTGGTGAGGAGGAGAGAGGCCAGGAAACTGACAGTGAAGATGCATTAGAGGAGGAAGTGTCAGAAGTTGAAGACAACACAGAATATGATCCAGACCAAAAGACAACCGATGTGGAACAATCCAGTGGTGAGGAAGAGGGCCCTACTGAGGTTGTTGTTACATTCCGGTCAAAGAATGGGAATTTGTCCTGGTCTTCATCCCCACCCGAGAGGAGAGGTCGGCTGTCGGCTGAAAATGTTATCAGGATGACCCCAGGGCCAACGAGATACGCCATATCCCGGGTTGATGACATAAAATCATTTTCTATTACCAGATTGTTTTATCTGCACCATAAAAATAAGACATGTTGTTTGGTGAAATGCTCATTGAACTTGTGAACAATATGGAGTCAATTCTATTCATTTGAATCTGTAAATATTAGATTTAGATGTGATCAATTAAAAGAACGCTTTGATGCTATTTTTTTTTACGTTACTATGCAAGACATGAAGTATCACTTGCATGTACTCATTATTTTATTTACTGATTGTTGCACTTTTGCGGGTTACTGGCACATACTCCTGTAAGAGGATGACGGCACGTTGGCCCATGGTGGTGTTCTTCAACATCCTAGATGTGTCGGCCTACAATGCGTTTGTGGTGTGGATGGAGGTGAATCCAGGCTGGAAGCTGGGGAAATTCTTCAAGAGGAGATTACTCCTAGAAGAGTTGGGGAAAGCAATGGTAGGCACCCCTCATTCAAAGGTGCCAACACCTTCCTTGAATACCATCCTCTGCTGGATTGGTGAGAGATATACAAGGGCCAGAAGCAAGATCTACGGCCGCCAGAGACAGAAGAGATAAAAGGAAGAGGTGCAATCTGTGTGCACCAAGAGATGTCAAAACGAGCATTATGTGCCATCAATACAGTGCATATATTTGCAAGGCACATGCAACAACCACAATGTATTGTCCAACATGTGCATGAGAACACACAAAATGTAACCACCATTGTGAACATTTTAATGTTTTTGTTAGTAATACTGTTATTGTTACTGTTGTTCTTTAATGTGTTCAGACATACATTTTGTAATATGGTAAAGTGTTCATGTGTAGTTCTGGGCCTATGTCCTTTCTTTACTAATAAAATCATACCGGTCAGTTTTGACCGGGAACACAACAGATGTTATTTTGTGCCACTATTTAACAATTTGAAATGTTTACAAAACAAATATCCTTGTTAAACTTTGACACAAAGTAGTCTGTGATAAATATCACAATATGTTTCATCTGAGTATTTGTTATAGTCAAAATAATCCATACAATATGCGTTTTTTTTTACTCAAAAACGAGTTGTATGAGCTCAGGTCAATGAGGCCTACAAACCATAAATAGCAAATAGAAATTCAAAACTTGTAATGTTCACAAGAACTTAAGTTGATAAAAATATCTAACACAACATTAGGTGATAATATATGTATTATATTGGATTTATAATCAGCTATAATGCGGCGGTCTTTTTGGACTGGGGGCACGGAATTAACTAACATGAAATGAACACAACAGGAGGGTTAAGTATGACTTAAGCAGAAAACCACGTTTAAGTAGTTATTTATAAAACCTTATGTTTGACGTGGAAATTAATGATTTTCCTGCTGGTTATGTAGGGGTATTGCAGTTTGGAACGCATATGCGTCCAAGCCTGTGGTGAACTTTGCATTAGCTTTATGAACAATTTGTTATGAATTATCAATTAAAGGTGTGAGGAATTAATTGCCAGATGCAAGGTGTTTTGAATTAAAAACAGGATGCAATGTTCTATAAATAGTGTGTTAGAAAAAAGTAACCATGGCTGTTCTTACGTTAATGGAAGACATTGAAAACCGTGCTTTTAGAAGGGAGAACGTTTTAAGAGACCGGAATGACTTTTTTTGCGCATGATGATCCATGGCTTATAAATCGCTATCGTCTCCAAATACATTTTCTGTTAGATTTGTACGCAGATTTAGCCCCCAATCTGGAAAGGAAGACACGCTGTAATCTCGCCATACCCGTATCTGTCCAAGTACTGTCCACTCTGGGATTTCTCGCTACTGGGACATTCCAGAGGGAAATGAGTGACAGGTCGGGTATATCACAGCCATCATTCAGCCACATCCTGCCACAAGCGATCGAGGCGATTCTACACGTATTGTCCACGAGATATATTAGTTTCCCATTTACAGCTGACGAACAGGCGCGCGTCAAAGCCGTGTTTGTCCGCTCATATAATTTCCCAGGGGTCTTAGGTGTAGTTGACTGCATGCATATTGCCTTACGCGCACCGTCTGTAGATTAACATGTATATGTTAACATTAATAATTTCCATTCAGATCATCTGCGATGCCCGTATGCAACTACTCAATGTATGCTCCAAGTGGCCAGGGTCCACGCACGACTCATTCATTCTGCGCCACAGCAGAAAAACAAACTTAAATGTAGTTTTAAAATGGGTCAACGTAAAGCAACATATACCAACATTTTATATTTAGCATTTTATTGAAATTGCACACCCAAAGGTTCTGGCCAAATAGCTGAAAAGTTTACTGTTACTGAGATGTCCCCTTGAAGCTTGTTTATTTCGTAGCAATGCTAGTGTAAACTAATGGAATCAGCTGATTCCTATCATTTCCACTAGCATTGCAACAAAATGCGAACAGATTTCAAGGGGACATCTCAGTAACTGTAGAGCCCCATTAGTAGTGTTTTAAGAATTCATGGTTTCCCTCCCCAATCAAAGGTGACATGTGGTGTGCTCCACAACATAGCCCTGAGGCATGGTATTGAAATGGATGCGGAGAATAGAATGGACCCCTAAGGGCCTCCTAACCCACCACCCAATGGAGCACCTGCCCCGGCTGATGCAGTGAGGAGGCGGCAGCTCATACAGAGATCGGTGGTAAGAAACAGAATGCCAGACAATATACAAAGCATAGGTTTTTTATTCATGTTGTGGAAAACGTTCACCAATTACATTCTGTAAATTAATCAAAACCCTGCGTATTCTTCAGAGTTCAGTCACAATCTGCCCAACCAATATGTTCAACTCGTTCTGGGTTTGCAGGTCTGAGGCGGTCAACACGCGAACTGTAGACGTGGATGGACCCTCGACACCTGTGGCCAAACATTCCCCCTCACTCCAGGCATCTGCGGGTCTGCGACGCTTGGGAACCGGGGCCTCACGGACTTCATCCTGGCGCAGACGCAAACATGGACGGACCCTCGACACCTGTGGTCAAACCTTCCCTCCTACTCCTGGCACCTGCTGATTTGGGAGCCTCACCCACTTTATCACTGGGTGAAGAGGGCACCCTCACCTGGCGCACAGGTTGCAACGCAGCTTCCCCTGTTTCTATGTGAATAAAATAATACAATAAAATCAGTACATGTCTCGTATATTACTGACAACCAAGTTTCACATTCTCTTAATTACTTACCGTGATCCAGTCGTGGGGGTTTTGCCTGCCGACTCCACCCTTTTCCGATGTTACTGCTAAACGATGTAAAAGTTGTGATTAAACCATATGAACATTTTAAAAAAGCAAAATAGAAGAAACTCCTTTTTTTTTTTTTTAAACATTCGCTGTCTGAGCCTGTGCCATTTTATGCGCTGGCATACACCGATCGCTGCAGCTGTACACAGCCCATCTGTAAATAGCCCATCTAACCAACTACCTACCTCATCCCCATATTTGTTTTTCTGCTCTTTTGCACACCAGTATTTCTACTTGCACATCCTCATCTGCACATTTATCACTCCAGTGTAAATCGCTAAATTGTAATTACTTCGCCACTATTGGCCTATTTATTGCCTTACCTCCTTACTTAATTTGCACACACTGTATACAGATTTTTCTATTGTGTTATTGACTGTACGTTTGTTTATCCCATATGTAACACTGTGTTGTTGTTTTTGTCGCACTGGTTTTCTTTATCTTGGCCAGGTCGCAGTTGTAAATGAGAACTTGTTCTCAACTGGCCCACCTGGTTAAATAAAGGTGAAACAAAAGGTCAGACCATTTACTTTTCACATAAGACACAGTTTTGTCTTGCTGCCCCACCTCATTCACTGCAGCAGCGACACACTCCCAAGCTACCCGTTTGGCTTTGTTTGTCAACCTACTATTTAGTCCACCGAATAATACGTGTTGCCTGTCTTCAATCTCCTCTACCATCATCGTGATCTCGTCTTCCAAAAAGTTAGCTTTTCTCTTTTGGTCCACCGAATAATACGTGTTGCCTGTCTTCAATCTCCTCTACCATCACCGTGATCTCGTCTTCCAAAAAGTTTGCTTTTCTCTTTTGGTCCATTGCTATTCCTGACTAAACCCTCATTTGTGCTAGCATTCTATAAGGGAAAATCGCTGATTGTAAGGCACGTTCAGGTGCCGTCAATTTTAAGTTAATTTGAGATTTATAGATCACAGGTGCGTACGTTACAAATGGGCTTCTTAGAACCTGCGTAAGCAAGGTTTTTTATGCTCAGTATCTTTTATGAATCGAACGTAAGCACACTGTCGGAAATGATCAAACGACTAAGTTCAAGTATAAATCTAAGAACATTTTTATAGATGAGGCCCCTGGAAATGACCCAAAACACACCTCCAAGCTGTGTAAGGGCTGTTTGACAAAGAAGGAGAGTGGTGGAGTGCTGCATCAGATGATCTGGCCTCCACAATCACCCAACTTGAACTCAATTTAGATGGTTTGGGATGAGTTGGACCGCAGAGTGACGGAAAAGCACTTTTTTTTGGTCACTACATGATTCCATATGTGTTATTTCATAGTTTTGATGTCTTCACTATTATTCTACAATGTAGAAAATAGGAAAAATAAAGAAAAACCTTTGAATGAGTAGGTGTGTCCAAACTTTTTACTGGTACTGTATTTATTTTTCTCACCTCATCTATACACGATACCCTATAATGACAGAGTGAAAATATGTTTTCAGAAATGTTTGCATTTATTAATTTATTGAAAATGAAATACAGAAATATCTTGTTTACATAAGTATTCTTACCCCTGAGTCAATACTTTGTAGAATCACCTATGGCAGCAATAACAGCTGTGAGTCTTTCTGGGTAAGTTTCTAAGAGCTTTCCACACGTGAATTGTACAACATTTGCCCATTATTATTTTCTAAATTCATCAAGCTCTGTCAAATTGGATGTTGATCTTTGCTAGACAACCATTTTCAGGTCTTGCCATAGATTTTCCAGTAGATTTAAGTCAAAACTGTAACTCGGCCACTCAGGAACATTCAATGTCTTCTTGGTAAGCAACTCCAGTGTAGATTTGGCCTTGTGTTTTAGGTTATCGTCCTGCTGAAAGGTGAATTAATCTCCTAGAATATGGTGGAAAGCAGACTGAACCAAGTTTTCCTCTAGGATTTTGCCTGTGCTCAGCTCCAATCCGTTAATTTATTATCCTGAAAAACTACACAGTCCATAACGATTACAAGCATACCCATAACATGATGCAGCCACCACTATGCTTGAAAATATGAAGTGGTACTCAGTAATGTGTTGTATTGGATTTGCCCCAAACATAACACTTTGTATTCAGGACAAAAAGCGAATTACTTTGCCACATTTTTTGCAGTATTACTTTAGTGCCTTGTAAATAGGATGCATGTTTTGGAATGTTTTTATTCAGTACAGGCTTCCTTCTATCCACTTTTTCATTTAGGTTAGTATTGTGGAGTAACTACAATGTTGTTGATCCATCCTCAGTTTTATCCTATCACAGCCATTAAACTCTATAACTGTTTTAAAGTCTCAATTGGCCTCATGGTGATATCCCTGAGAGGTTTCCTTCCTCTTCGGGAACTAAGTTAGGAAGCACGCCTGTAACTTTGCAGTGATTGGGAGTATTGATACACCATCCAAAGTCTAACTAATAACTTTACCATGCTCAAAGGGACATTCAATGTCTGCTTTTTTTTTTACCCATCTACCAATAGGTGCTCTTCTTTGCGAGGCATTGGAAAATCTCCCTGGTGTTTGTGGTTGAATCTGTGTTTGAAATTCACTGCTCGACTGAGGGACCTTACAGATAATTGTATGTGTGGGGTACGGAGATGAGGTAGTCATTCAAAAATCATGTTAAACCCTATTATTGCAGGGTCCTTACAACGTTTTGTGACTTGTTAAGCACATTTTTACTCCTGAACTTATTTAGGCTTGCCATAACAAAGGGGTTGAATACTTATTGACTGAAGACATTTCTGATTTTCATTTTTTATGAATTTGACATTATGGGGTATTGTGTGTAGGGGAGGGACAAAAAAGCTCAAATGTAATAAATGTTTAAATTCAGGCTGTAACACAAAAAGGCACTGTACGCTTTCTAAAGGCACTGTCCACTCAGGTTATTATGGAGTAATTGTGGAGCAACTTCATGATAATGAAGTGAAACATGCATTCTAAATGGCACGCACGGCACGCACGCACTCACATATGTTTTATTAGATATAAGGTGTAGACATGCTCCAGATACGCAAGTTCTTAATTTCATATACAGAGCTAGGATATTCTGTATAATGGGACAGTTTCTACATGCATCCAATCCGGACATCAGAAATCTCCCTGCAACCGTATGAGTCCGGGAAGATATCTGGGGTAAAATACGTTCAAGGACCTACCTATATTTTTGTAGAATATTCTAACTCCGGAAAGGGTGTGTCAACATTCTGACATACTGTATCTAAGCCTTTATACTTACGCATGAACGAATCCACATATTTTCAGAAATGTCTCATATCTGTAGTTATTACCTGATCATTTATGTATCCATATACAAAAAAATCAATAGATATCCTTACATGATATGTAATATTCATCGTCGTATGTCTGATCGGAAATGGGCTAAATCCGACTCATTAAATGCCCAGCGGCCAAATTATTTTACCTGTTCAGGCGTCTAAAATTATCCTGCTTCTTCACCAAGATGACATATCTTGAGCATACATTTGCACCATATTCACGGAAATGCAACCATCGTCATAATTAATCCAAGTTGCTATTTATGAAGCACATCTCTGCTATTTCTGTTATAAAAAATGCAGTCACAACACATGCTTTCTGTAAAGACGCAAACGTATGCCAATCTTTGCTAAAAACATATGTGTGTTTTTTGAGGACAGAGTGATAAAAGCAACATAATATTCAGTGCTGTCTAATTTGAATGAAGCCTGTTTCTTTGGGATGTTTTCTGTCCTCAGATATGGAAAGCTAAGGAATCCTGTTTGCAGATGAAGAGAGAGGTCCCAAGGAATGTCTTGAGAGACTAAGGGTATATCCTATATGTGTAGGCCTACATATGTTAGCAAATGTTGTATACAAAAAAAATACAGTTAAACATCACACACACTGGAGCAGGCTAGTTATGCAGGGTTCTGTTTCAGCCCAGCAATAACACACTTGATTTAATTTAGCAAATCTAATGAATGTGCTATTGTTGGGCTGGAATAGAAGTCTGCTCACCCAGTAGATCAGGGATCAGTGGAGCATGGTATTGTTTTTATTTTCTTCACCTGAAATGATGCTTTAGTAATAACAGCCTACTTGTTAAAACTCAATGATCTATTGTTTTTGAGACTAAGATCTTTACATACGAGTGAGCTTGTTTGTACATTTTGAAGTGATGAAGTTTTGATCGTCTCTCTCTCGGTGTATATCAGCTATGTAAATCAATTTTATCATATGGCATGCATCACCAATTCAGCCATAAGCCTACAGTATGACGGCATTACTGGCCTTTTGGGAATCTGTTTTCTGAAGCCGAGAATAGCTAAATTCACACATTGTTTACATGTTGAGCTATATGTTCTCAAGTTAAAATGATACCAGTAGACAATGTATACGAGGCAAACCATATTTTGTACATGCCTTTTAAGTGGCGACATATACAAGTGTTTCGTGCAAATCCAACCCTTGACAATTAGGTTACAGGAGATGAGAATTACAGGTAACATTTTTAGAGGTTTGTTTTATTTTATTCATTTTAGCAATGTTGCTTGGAAAATGATTGCAGTTGTTCCCAATGCCGTAATCAGGGTTTGAGTTTTAGGTCGAGAAGAAAAAAAATGACCGCAGACATTATCACCTTGGCTGCTGTAGGTTCATTTACCTCAGTTGACTGTTCAGTCAGTTGTAATGATGAATTGCATAAAATCATCAACTCTTATTTTCTCAAATTACATAGCGTTCACATTTGTATTCATAGTCATTAGCAATCAAGCGCATCACAAACAGATATCAATGGAGCACACAGATGATCGTATTATCACATTCACATGAATTATTTGAATATTACGTACGATTCGGTAATAATATCAGCGATGTAGTGGTAAAAAAGGTGTAACGGATGTTGTATGAAGTAGACCAAGGTGCAGCGGGAAAATGTATACTCATCTTCTTATTTATTATAAAAGAAGGAAAAACCAAAAGAAACACGTATACAAAAACGAACGACACTAAAACAGTCCCGTCAGGTGCTACATACACTAAACAGGAAATAACGACCCACAATTCCCATTACCAAAACACACCTATACATAGGACCTTCAATCACAGGCAACGAGGAACAGCTGCCTCCAATTGAAGGCCAAATCAATAAACTAAACATAGAACTAGAAAGACTAGAACATAGAAATATACTAACATAGAACATAAACCAAAACCCCGGA
Source organism: Salmo salar (assembly GCF_965601325.2). Classification (NCBI taxonomy): domain Eukaryota; kingdom Metazoa; phylum Chordata; class Actinopteri; order Salmoniformes; family Salmonidae; genus Salmo; species Salmo salar. The sequence continues at coordinate 47,597,833 of NC_138302.1, read as the reverse complement.
ACACTCTAATCAAACACCCCTCTACAAAACACATAGCCCAACAAACCCCGAAACACTCTAAACAAATACCCCCTGCCACGTCCTGACCAAACTAATATAACAAATAACCCCTTTACTGGTCAGTACGTGACAAAAGGTGGGTAATAGGTAAACTATAAACTCCAGTGGGTGTTTGAGATAAGATGAACAATCACCAATATAAACAAAAACATATTACATTTTTAGAACTGTATAGTTTGAATTTTAACTGTATTTTTATGTATGCCTAGGCCTGTAGGGAAGGTGATGTTCATATTGAAAAAATATATAAGTTTGTTCCTAACTTGTTTGATAAGATTAGTACAGATTTTCTCAAGGGACCCCATATGGGGCCCAACCCCAAATTTGGGAACCACTGCACTAACCTCTCTCTCTGCTAGCTTCCTCTCTCTCTGTCTCCTCTGCTTCTCCTGCATGCATTGCAGCCTGCCTCAGCCTCACCACTGAGCACCACATCACTGTCTGTCTCAGTAGCCTACTCTCTGTAAAGCAAAGTTATGAGAATTTAGTAGCCTATTTTTTGCTCTTGCTGAGGTAGGCTCTGTTTAATGTTAGCTTCTTACGTCATTCTTCTGGCTGGCTAAGTAATACTAGCAAGAGCCCTTGAACATTACTGCAATATAAGTCTCTTCAGACTACCCACCTGACTGACTGTAGGTATCTATAAGTGACTATTTACCAGGTGGTGGATTAGCCGTTTGAGAGTGGTGAATGTGCTGCTAAGAAGGCAAATCCACTGGACGCAGGCTATTTATTTATTCATTCATTTAAATGTAACCTTTATTTAATTTGGCAAGTCAGTTAAGAACAAATTGTTATTTAAAAACAACGAACAAACCACTATTCAGGATTCCACTCGTTCGCAAAGAGACAGGCGTGATTAGAATTCAGTCAGATCAAGAATATAAGTGTTCGGAGCTTTGAGAAACGCTGGGAGCAATATTTAGATTGCCTTTATTGTGTACAATTTATATATTTTTTATTATTATTATAAAAAAATGTATTAGAAAAAAAATTACAGAGGTCCGGACCTTGGTGCCCTCATATATACACTGCGTGCACAATTGTTAGGCAAATTGTATTCCTCGGGATTAATTTTATTGTTGAACAAACACAATGCTCTCAGTCAATCCAAAATGTTATTGAACCTCAAACCTGAATGTTTAACAAAGGAAAAGTGAGTTTTGTCTTTCTCAGGGAAATATATAAGTGTGCACAATTATTAGGCAACTATTAGTGTGCAGAATTATTAGGCAACTAAATTACAAATATAATTTCTCTCAACTCACTTGTTGATTCTCAATTTTTAGAGTAAGTGTAACAGTAAAATAAAAATATATATTTTTTGAATAGTTTAACACTTTTTTGGTTACTACATGATTCCATATGTGCTATTTCATAGTTCCGATGTCCTCAGTATCACTCCACACTTCAAATAACACAAAATGACAATTATATAACATTTTTGGAATTTCAAAAATATTCAGTTACCAATATAGCCACCCTTATTTTCAAGAACTGCCATGAGCCTTCCATCCATGGAGTCTGTCAGTTTCTTGATCTGTTCACGACCAATTTTCGCTGAAGCAGCAACCACAGCCTCCCAAATGCTGTTCAAAGAGGTGTACTGTCTTCCCTCACTGTAAATCTCACGTTTGAGAAGGGCCCACAAGTTCTTAATAGGATTTAAGTCAAGTGAGGAAGGGGGCCAGGTCGTTATTCAGGCATCTTTGAGACCCTTTGCTGGCTAGCCAAGCAGTGGAGTACTTGGATGCATGTGATGGAGCATTGTCCTGCATAAAGATCATGGCCTTCTAGAATGCTGAGGACTTCTTCCTGTACCACTGTTTGACGAAAGAATCTTCTAGAAACTGGCAGTAGGTTTGGGAGTTGAGTTTCAGTCCATCTTCAACCCGAAAAGGTCCAACTACCTCATCCTCAATGATAGCAGCCCATACCAGTACCCCTCCTTCACATTGTCGTCACCTGACTCAAAGTGGTGCCGTGTCCATTACTGATCCAGCCACGGGCCCATCCATTTGGTCCATCAAGAGTCACTTTCATTTAATCTGTCCATAAAACCTTTGAAAAATCTGTCTTCAGGTATTTCTTTGCCCAATCTTCACGCTTCAACTTGTGAATCTTATTCAGTGGTGGTCTTGTTTCAGTCTTCTTGACCTTGGCCATGTCTCTGAGCACTTGATACCTTGTACTTCTGAACACTCCAGGTAGGTTGCAGTTCTGGAATAGAGTGGCACTGGAGGATAATGGGTTCCTGGTAGTTTGACGTTTAATTCTTCTCAAGTCTTTTGCAGTTAATTTGCACCTTTTCTTCCCCATGTGTTTTTTGCGCCCCAGTTGACTATTCGCAACAAAACGTTTGATTGTCCGGTGGTCACGCCTCAATAGTTTAGCTATTTAAAGAGTGTCGCATCCGTCTGAAAGGCATTTTACATGTTTGGCTTTTCAGTGTCAGTTAAATCTCTTTTTTGGCCCATTTTACCTGAGGTAATGAGGCTGCCTAATAATTATGCACACCTTGACATAAGGTGTTATTCACTTTTGCCACACCCTCCCTCATTACATAAATACATATCACCTGAAAATGATTAAATCCAATAAGCATTCAAGTTTATATGGTTTGGAGTTTGAAAATGTGAATAGAAATAATATCAGAATACTCACTTGCCTAATAATTGTCCACGCAGTGTAGTTATGGCCCTGGTTGTTCCCATAGATAGACAGTAGCCTACATGATTGCTCTGTGTGTCACTGACCTTCGATAAGCGAGTAACTGGTAGGGTTGCACATTTTGGGGAATATTCAGAGGTGGAAACTTGCTGTGGGAATTAACGGGAATATATGGGAATTAACGGGAATATATGGAAATTAATATTAATACCATTTAAATGTAGATGTTTTTTCATTGGATATATTATTTTCTAAGGTAGAGTAGGTCAAGGCGTGACAGGTTTCTTTCTATGTTTTCTATTTCTATGTTGTCAGGTTCTAGTTTTGTATTTCTATGTTTGGTTTTGTTTGGGATGATCTCCAATTAGAGGCAGCTGGTCCTCGTTGTCTCTAATTGGAGATCATACTTAAGTAGGGTTTTTTTCCCCACCTGGGTTAGTGGGAGACTGTTTTTGAGTAGTGTATGTTTCACCTCTGCGTCACGGTTTGTTCTTTAGTTTATGTTTATGTATTGCATAGTTTCAAAGTGTAAATAAAATGTGGAACAACACACACGCTGCACTTTGGTCTGCTTCTCCTTTCGACAACCGTGACAATATTTACCATATCATATGGAGACTGAAACAAACCTTTTACCTTATCATAAGTTGACATAAATCCTTCCAATAGAAAAAAATAACAATTTAGTTATGAATTGAACTTTAATTAAATGAGTTGACTCTTCACATGTGATTATTTCACTGAACAACAAAAGAAAGGGAATATTGAATGATCCCCAATGATCCATCACATCTCCCCAAAAATGTTTTCAACATACATCTGTAAAATGATAGTTTAGAAACTAAAGCTTTGGTTGTCTTCCTCTCAGGCTTCCATGTCTTCTCTCTGGACCTCTTCAATGTCCACCTCTTGAACATCAGACTCTGAGGCCTCACCTTCACTGGCACTTTCCAAACTTGTTGAGGATGGCTTGTTGTCAAGCTTAAAAAGCCTCAAATGTGCTGGGATGGTCACCAATTTGTTAACCCTTGTATTGGTCAGCTTGTTGCGTGCTTTGGTGTGTGTGTTCCCAAACAAGGACCAGTTGCGCTCTGAGGCGGCTGATGTTGGTGGGATTTGGAGGATGATGGAGGCAACAGGGAAAGAGCCTCAGATCCACAAAGTCCCTTCCACCTGGTGGCTGATGAGATATGTTGGCACGACTGCCATATTGCATCTCCATCCCAAAGCCCTTGCATGGAAGGATACTACAACCGGCTTGCAAAGAACATAGCCCTCATCCAGGCCAAGGTGGCGAGACACAAAAGTGATGACACCATAGCCCTTGTTAAACTCTGCACCAGACAGGATGCTCTTGCCAGCATACTTGGGGTCCAACATGGACGCTGCAGCGTGTATGGGCTTCAGGCAGAAGTCTTCACGCTTTTTGATGTAATTCAGAACTGCAGTTTCCTCTGCTTGGAGCAACAGTGAAGTGGGCAGGGCAGTACAGATTTCTTCTCTTACATCTGCAGCAGAGTCTGAACATCACAGGATGGCATTGTCTCCCTCAATCCGTGCAATGGCTACTGCTATAGGTTTCAGGAGTTTCAGGCTGCTTACCACTCTCTCCCAAAATACATCATCCAGGAGGATCCTCTTGATGGGGCTGTCCATATCGGCAGATTGTGATATGGCCATTTCTTGGAGAGACTCCTTCCCCTCCAGGAGACTGTCAAACATGATTGCAACACCACCTCAATGGGTGTTGCTGGGCAGCTTCAATGTGGTGCTCTTATTCTTCTCACTTTGCTTGGTGAGGTAGTTTGCTGCTATAACTTGATGACCCTTCACATACCTAACCATTTCATTGGCTCTCTTGTAGAATGTATCCATTGTTTTCAGTGCCATGATGTCCCTGAGGAGCAGATTCAATGCATGAGCAGCACAGCCAATGGGTGTGATGTGAGGGTAGGACTCCTCCACTTTAGAACAAGCAGCCTTCATGTTCGCAGCATTGTCTGTCACCAGTGCAAATACCTTCTGTGGTCCAAGTTAATTGATGACCGCCTTCAGCTCATCTGCAATGTAGAGACTGGTGTGTCTGTTGTCCCTTGTGTCTGTGCTCTTGTAGAATACTGGTTGAGGGGTGGAGATGATGTAGTTAATTATTCCTTGCCCACGAACATTCGACCACCCATCAGAGATCATTGCAATACAGTCTGCTTTCTCTATGATTTGCTTAACCTTCACTTGAACTCTGCATCCAGCAAATGAGTAGATAAAGCATGTCTAGCTGGAGGGGTATATGCTGGGCAAAGAACATTCAGAAATCTCTTCCAATACACATTGCCTGTGAACCAGTTGCATACACAGCTCGAGCAATACATTCACCAGCATTTCTCTGACTACGTTCCTCCAGTCAAAAAAGTTTAAAAAGAAACTTCTGATTCCAGGAGCTGTTGCTATCGATAAGGTGTCTGATTCATCATTTTCACCTCGAATAGAAGTAGAGGGACTTTTTAGCCTTCCCTGTAGCTCAGTTGGTAGAGCATGGTGTTTGCAATGCCAGGGTTGTGGGTTCGATCCAGCACAGAAAAAAAAATAATGTATGAAATGAAATGTATGCATTCACGACTGTAAGTCGCTCTGGATAAGAGTGTCTGCTAAATGACTAAAATGTAAATGTAAATGTTTTGTCAGAGGTTGCTTGTTGTGAGCGCTGAGGGAACTTTATGCACTTGGCCAGATGAATCTGCATCTTTGTTGCAATCTTCACATATGATTTGCCACAGTATTTGCAAATGTATATAGCTTTACCTTCTACATTTGCTGCAGTGAAATGTCTCCACACATCAGATAGTGCCTGTGGCATTTTCCTGTAAAGATTAGAAAAAAATGTGTTAAAAAATACAAAATAAAATTCCATGTATAGATACAGTGAGGGAAAAAAGTATTTGATCCCCTGCTGATTTTGTACGTTTGCCCACTGACAAAGAAATGATCAGTCTATAATTTTAATGGTAGGTTTATTTGAACTGTGAGAGACAGAATAACAACAAAAAAATCCAGAAAAACGCATGTCAAAAATGTTATAAAATGATTTGCATTTTAATGAGAGAAATAAGTATTTGACCCCTCTGCAAAACATGACTTAGTACTTGGTGGCAAAACCCTTGTTGGCAATCACAGAGGTCAGACGTTTCTTGTAGTTGGCCACCAGGTTTGCACACATCTCAGGAGGGATTTTGTCCCACTCCTCTTTGCAGATCTTCATTAAGTCAGTAAGGTTTCGAGGCTGACGTTTGGCAACTTGAACCTTCAGCTCCCTCCACAGATTTTCTATGGGATTAAGGTCTGGAGACTGGCTAGGCCACTCCAGGACCTTAATGTTCTTCTTCTTGAGCCACTCCTTTGTTGCCTTGGCTGTGTGTTTTGGGTCATTGTCATGCTGGAATACCCATCCACGACCCATTTTCAATGCCCTGGCTGAGGGAAGGAGGTTCTCACCCAAGATTTGACGGTACATGGCCCCGTCCATCGTCCCTTTGATGCAGTGAAGTTGTCCTGTCCCCTTAGCAGAAAAACACCCCCAAAGCATAATGTTTCCACCTCCATGTTTGACGGTGGGGATGGTGTTTTGGGGTCATAGGCAGCATTCCTCCTCCTCCAAACATGGCGAGTTGAGTTGATGCCATCTGACCACAACCCTTTCACCCAGTTGTCCTCTGAATCATTCAGATGTTCATTGGCAAACTTCAGACGGGCATGTATATGTGCTTTCTTGAGCAGAGGGACCTTGCGGGCGCTGCAGGTTCAGTCCTTCACGGCGTAGTGTGTTACCAATTGTTTTCTTGGTGACTATGGTCCCAGCTGCCTTGAGATCATTGACAAGATCCTCCCGTGTAGTTCTAGGCTGATTCCTCACCATTCTCATGATCATTGCAACTCCACGAGGTGAGATCTTGCATGGAGCCCCAGGCCGAGGGAGATTGACAGTTCTTTTGTGTTTCTTCCATTTGCGAATAATCTCACCAAGCTGCTTGGCGATGGTCTTGTAGCCCATTCCAGCCTTGTGTAGGTCTACAATCTTGTCCCTGACATCCTTGGAGAGCTCTTTGGTCTTGGCCATGGTGGAGAGTTTGGAATCTGATTGATTGCTTCTGTAGGCAGGTGTCTTTTATACAGGTAACAAGCTGAGATTAGGAGCACTCCCTTTAAGAGTGTGCTCCTATCTCAGCTCGTTACCTGTATAAAAAACACCTGGGAGCCAGAAATCTTTCTGATTGAGAGGGGGTCAAATACTTATTTCCCTCATTAAAATGCAAATCAATTTATAGCATTTTTGACATTATTTTTTTGTTGTTATTCTGTCTCTCACGGTTCAAATAAACCTACCATTAAAATTATAGAGATTAAAATTATTCTTTGTCAGTGGGCAAACATTCAAACTCAGCAGGGGATCAAATACTTTTTTCCCTCACTGTAAATAGTTAAGTAGTTAGATGAAACAACTCCTTTGTAAGATAAATGTTTTAAAAATGAAACATGTATGGAAACAGGTGAATTAACACTCCTCAGTTAGCAGGCTCTAGCAAGCTAAAACCCACACGGTAGCAAAAACAAACTCGCTGAAATTAACAAGTTAGAAATCATTTAAACACACTTTGCTGTAGGCTACTATTTACTAGTTAACAAAAAATAATATATGTCATAAAATATATTCACCCCAACCAGTATTGTAATCAAAACTTACCAGAAAGCATGTAGTCCTTGGCTCAGACAGTGTAGTAGTGTGGGCTCAATAACATCTCATTAGTGTGCAAGATCTTGAGAATCACCTGTACATGTGATGGAAGAGTGCACTTCACATGTGATGGAAGAATGCACTGAGCATGCAGAGGGTTGCAATTCCATTGAATTGGGGATAGTTTAACCAAAATATGCCACAAGACCTAGAATTGCCTTATGTGTATCCCACAAAAAAGGTTCACTGTTATAAGCTAACTTTTTTTGATGAATTTACGCAAAATTCCTAAAATTCCCAGGCTTAACTTCCCATGGAAAATTTCTGGAAATATCGGAAAGTTTCCGACCCTTTGCAACCCTAGTAACTGGGCTAACATAGTCAACCTTTTAGGTCAATAATATGCTGTTGGCTTTATAATCGTGAGAGAAATTGAAGTAGGATGCTACTTTTTGTCCCTCATGCTAGCCTTTACAGCCAAATATCACTTCAGAAACGTCAAGATTTAAAAAAATACATTGATATGGCTGGCATTGTGGACCATTTCTCCCCTCTTGCTGCAGCTTTAGCACATCTAGAAATAACAGAGAAAGGCTGTGAAAAACAGCGTGCTGCAAACGTTCTAAAATGTTTTGTCAAAATTGCTTTTTTTGTTTTGTTAAAAATAAACTGGCCTCATGCACTGTTGCTCCTACGGCACTAATCTGCACCTTTGGAGCTCTGCCCAAACAAGGCATTTGATTGGTTTTACGTGTTGCGAGGTGTCACTGATTTACACTGGGTTCTGACCCCTCTTTAACTGATTTCTGCCATTGAACTTCTCCAGGCTTCCCTTTTTTGGTTTGCAATGAGGCTACCCTAACCTTAACACTAAACCCCTAACCCTAAAACTAAACCTAACCCTAACTCCTAATTCTAACGCTTAATCCTGAAGCTAATTCTAACCCTAATTGTAACCCAATACCTAAACCTAACCATTAAGCCTAAAATAGCCTTTTTTCTTGTGGGGACCGGAAAAATGTCCCCACTTGTCAGATTTTTCCTTTTTTCACTATCCTTGTGAGGACTTCTGGTACACACACACTACAAAGTATATGATACAAAGGATATACGATGCCACCAAAGGTATGCCCACAGAATTAACAGAACTATGGGGCGGTTTTCTGGACACATATTAAACCTAATCCTGGACTAAAAAGCATTTTCAATATTCTCCATTGAGTTTGCTTTTTAGTTCAAGACCAGGCTTAATCTCTGTCCCGGAAACGTGTCCCTATTAGTATCGTATTTCTTTGGGCCGGTTTCCCTGACACAGATTAAGACTAGTCATGGACTAAAAAGCACTTTGAATGGAGAATCTCCATTGAACACGCTTAATCTGTGTGGGGTAAACTAGCCCTTCAGGTTTGCTCTCAATAAATCTCCGATAGCCTCTCTCCATATACCATACATACGACACAATGACCACACCGCATCTGAGCGTGAAGTACTTGACAATGATTTCAACAGCGACACACTCAAACTAATTTCACTGTCAAGGAGAGACGAGGGCCTTTGTCAAGCTCTTTCCCTGCCATCTTCATTTCTATGCAAAGGGAGTTGTTTCTTTTTCTGTCATGTCACCGTGTCTTACAAACTGTTATTCATGAGGTTAAAATGAATCGTTTTTCTTGGCAAGAAGTCTTGACAATATGGAAAGAAAGTGCTGTGCTCGATGCGAGCCTGCCAAATGCTCATGAAATGAAGTTTCTAAATGTGTAATCGCTTTCAACTACAGTGGACTTTAAAAGACTTAGTAGAGAAAAGGTTTGAACTAATAACCTTTTATTGACAGTACACTCTTAGAAAAAAGGGTTCCAAAAGGGTTCTTCTGCTATCCCCATGGGAGAACACTTTGAAGAACACTTTTAGGTTCTAAATATAACTTTTTTTTCTAAGTGTACCTGTATACCTAAAGTAGAAATTCAAAACAGTCGAGTAGGCTGACTGGCCATGGACTTTTATTAAAGTTAATATGTTGAATTTCTACATGAAAAATATACTTAAATTACAACAAAAGCACAATGACAACACACCCATATACACATGAATATGCCTGATTCTCTTATTGTTATTATTATCTTACAAATGAAATAAATTCAACTATGGAAAGATTGAGGGAAAATGTATTACTACAATATCTCTATGTCGATACATACATTCTTTAAACAGGTAAATTATCTGGGACAAACTCCTTTAAAAAGACGGGCAATGTAACTCAAACAAACATAACCACGAGAAAACCTAAATATAAAAGGGTTGCGTCGCAGGGGGTCCCTTATGTAAGACTAAGAAAGCAGCGGGGTGCGACATCAATACGTCCCCCACCCAACAATAGGAACCATTCAGCATTCAAAACACAACATCACAGTTTGGTTCCTATCTAAGGAAAGACATTCTCTTCAGGCTATGCAGCGAAAATGCAAAGTGACAAATTTCAGAGACTCTGTGAAACGTTGGTCTGCATGCATTTTAAACTGCAAGCCCCAGTTGTTCTCTTCAATTATACTGAAGAGTAAGCAAGTTATATCAAGCAAGTCATTAAAAAGCATGCATCATGTTGCAGTAACTATATAATATCTTCCTGCTGTTGAAATGCACTATGACTAAACTAGTGTCTTTTGATTCAAGCCATGTGATGAATTCTAGCTTTTATTTTATTTTTTTAAATCGCAATTGGCTTTTGCGAATCACTTTCATCTCTGCTGCTTTTGCTTTGCCCCTTTTTTTCAAACAAACAGCACATTACGGTAATGACCAGTCTTAGTCGATGGCATGGGCGCCATTCAACTTGAGCATGGCTGGGGGTTGGAGAAGTTTGAATTTTTCAAACACCTGAAACAGCTTTTTTTGTGTAATCTGGAGCCATAATCATTATGCCTAATGCTGTCTGTACCTCCTGACGGATGGTTATTTTTTTTAAAGAAATTAAATATGCTTCTGCATCACTTCTAAAATCTGGGTAAAAGATTGTAGAATAATAGTGAAGACATCAAAACTATGAAATAACATAAATGGAATCATGTAGTAACCAAAAAAGTGTTAAACAAATCAAAATATACTGCTCAAAAAAATAAAGGGAACACTTAAACAACACATCCTAGATCTGAATGAAATAAATAATCTTATTAAATACTTTTTTCTTTACATAGTTGAATGTGCTGACAACAAAATCACACAAAAACAATCAATGGAAATCCAATTTATATACCCATGGAGGTCTGGATTTGGAGTCACACTCAAAATTAAAGTGGAAAACCACACTACAGGCTGATCAAACTTTGATGTAATGTCCTTAAAACAAGTCAAAATGAGGCTCAGTAGTATGTGTGGCCTCCACGTGCCTGTATGACCTCCCTACAACGCCTGGGCATGCTCCTGATGAGGTGGCGGATGGTCTCCTGAGGGATCTCCTCCCAGACCTGGACTAAAGCATCCGCCAACTCCTGGACAGTCTGTGGTGCAACGTGGCGTTGGTGGATGGAGCGAGACATGATGTCCCAGATGTGCTCAATTGGATTCAGGTCTGGGGAACGGGCGGGCCAGTCCATAGCATCAATGCCTTCCTCTTTCAGGAACTGCTGACACACTCCAGCCACATGAGGTCTAGCATTGTCTTGCATTAGGAGGAACCCAGGGCCAACCGCACCAGCATATGGTCTCACAAGGGGTCTGAGGATCTCATCTCGGTACCTAATGGCAGTCAGGCTACCTCTGGCGAGCACATGGAGGGCTGTGCGGCCCCCCCAAAGAAATGCCACCCCACACCATGACTGACCCACCGCCAAACCGGTCATGCTGAAGGATGTTGCAGGCAGCAGAACGTTCTCCACGGCGTCTCCAGACTCTGTCACGTCTGTCACATGTGCTCAGTGTGAACCTGCTTTCATCTGTGAAGAGCACAGGGCGCCAGTGGCGAATTTGCCAATCTTGGTGTTCTCTGGCAAATGCCAAACGTCCTGCACCGTGTTGGGCTGTAAGCACAACCCCCACCTGTGGACGTCGGGCCCTCATACCACCCTCATGGAGTCTGTTTCTGACCGTTTGAGCAGACACATGCACATTTGTGGCCTGCTGGAGGTCATTTTGCAGGGCTCTGGCAGTGCTTCTCCTGCTCCTCCTTGCACAAAGGCGGAGGTAGCGGTCCTGCTGCTGGGTTGTTGCCCTCCTACGGCCTCCTCCACGTCTCCTGATGTACTGGCCTGTCTCCTGGTAGCGCCTCCATGTTCTGGACACTACGCTGACAGACACGCAAACCTTCTTGCCATAGCTCGCATTGATGTGCCATCCTGGATGAGCTGCACTACCTGAGCCACTTGTGTGGGTTGTAGACTCCGTCTCATGCTACCACTAGAGTGAAAGCACCGCCAGCATTCAAAAGTGACCAAACATCAGCCAGGAAGCATAGGAACTGAGAAGTGGTCTGTGGTCCCCACCTGCAGAACCACTCCTTTATTGGGGGTGTCTTGATAATTGCCTATCATTTCTACCTGTTGTCTATTCCATTTGCACAACAGCATGTGAAATTTATTGTCAATCAGTGTTGCTTCCTAAGTGGACAGTTTGATTTCACAGAAGTGTGATTGACTTGGAGTTACATTGTGTTGTTTAAGTGTTCCCTTTATTTTTTTGAGCAGTGTATATGTTATATTTTAGATTCTTCAAAGTAGCCACCCTTTGCCTTGATGACAGCTTTGCACACTCTTGGCATTCTCTCAACCAGCTTCATGAGGTAGCCAAGAGTATGCAAAGCTGTCATCAAGGCAAAGGGTGGCTACTTTAAAGAATCTAAAATCTAAAATATATTTTGATTTGTTTAACACTTTTTTGGTTACTACATGATTCCATATGTTTTAATCCATAATTTTGATGTCTTCATTATAATTCTACAATGTAGAAAACAGTCAAAATAAAGAAAAACCCTTGAATGAGTAGGTGTGTGCAAACGTTTGACTGGTACATAAGAAAGATGCCGCAAGATGCTGTTTTAACACAGTGTTGCGTGTCCGGTAGCTTTGAACCGAAAAACTTGGATGAAATGTTGAATTTCTTGTCTCGAGGTTGTGTTGTGTGTGTGTGGGGGGGCGGGATACATGATCAGCTGCTAGTTAGTCAGTCATAATCCACCAGGATGCTACAGGAAAAAAAAGAGAGGAGTTTCATTTGAGTTAGGGATAAATGGGTAAATAACAATTCCTTTCTAGGAGACCTGGGTTCAAATACTTGCTGGGATTGATTGAACTTGCCCGGCACATTGGAACCAATAGAATAATTGCAATAGTCATTGTAAATAAGAATTTGTTCTTAACTGACTTGCCTAGTTAAATAAAGGTTAAAATAAATAGAAATAAAAAATTGTGGAACCCAGGTCTGCTTTCTGGTCCGTCTCCATAGGGCAGGGATCATCAACTAGATTCAGCAGCGGGATGTTATTTCTTGAGGTGATGGTCAGGGAGTTGGAACAATTACAAATGATTTGTAGACCACAAGAACCTCAAACAGATACAATATTTGACTGAAACAATTTGTATTGCATTTTACCCCCTTTTTCTCCCCAATTTCGATCTTGTCTCATCGCTGCAACTCCTCAACCGGCTCGGGATAGAAGGTTGAGTCATGCGTCCTCCGAAACATGATCCGCCCAACTGCGCTTCTTAACACCCGCCCAACCCGGAAGCCAGCTGCACCAATGTGTCGAAGGAAACACCGTTCAACTGATAACCGAAGTCAGCCTGCAGGTGCCTGGCCCGCCACAAGGAGTCACTAGAGCAAGATGAGCCAAACCCTCCCCTAACCTGAACGATGCTGGGCCAATTGTGCGCCGCCCTATGGGACTCCCAGTCATGGCCGGTTGTGACAGAGCCTGGGATCGAACCCGGGTTTGTAGTGATGCCTCAAGCACTGCGATGCAGTGCCTTAAACCGCTGCGCCACCATGTCTCAACTGTTTCAAGGCTTAAAAATCATTATTTAACTTGTCTCCTCCCCTTCCTCTACACTGATTGAAGTGGATTTAACAAGTGACATCAATAAGGGATCATAGGATTCACCTGGTCAGTCTATGTCATGGAAAGAGCAGGTGTTCCTAATGTTTTGTACACTCAGTGTACAGTTGAAGTCGGAAGTTTACATACACCTTAGCCAACTACATTTGAACTCAGTTTTCACAATTCCTGCCATTTAATCCGAGTAAACATTCCCTGTCTTAGGTCAGTTAGGATCACCACTTTATTGTAAGAATGTGAAATGTCAGAATAATTGTAGAGAAAATGATGTATTTCAGCTTTTATTTCTTTCATCACATTCCCAGTGGGTCAGAAATTTACATACACTCAATTAACATTTGGTAGCGTTGCCTTTAAATTGTTTAACTTGGGTGAAACGTTTCGGGTAGCCTTCCACAAGCTTTCCACAACAAGTTGGGTGAATTTTAGCCCATTCCTCCTGACAGAGCTGGTGTAACTGAGTCAGGTTTGTAGGCCTCGTTGCTCGCACACGCTTTTCCAGTTCTGCCCACACATTTTCTATAGGATTGAGGTCAAGGCTTTGTGATGGCCACTCCAATACCTTGACTTTGTTGTCCTTAAGGCATTTTCCACAACTTTGGAAGTATGCTTGGGGTCATTGTCCATTTGGAAGACCCATTTGCAACCAAGCTTTAACTTCCTGACTGATGTCTTGAGATGTTGCTTCAATGTAGCCACAATTTTCCTCCCTCATGATTCCAGTGCAGTGCCAGTCCCTCCTGCAGCAAAGCACCCCCACAACATGATGTTGCAACCCCTGTGCTTCACGGTTGGGATGGTGTTCTTCGGCTTGCAAGCCTCCCCCTTTTTCCTCCATACATAACGATGGTCATTATGGCCAAACAGTTCTATTTTTGTTTCATCAGACCAGAGGACATTTCTCCAAAAAGTACAATCTTTGTCCCCATGTGCAGTTGCAAACCGTAGTCTGGTTTCTTTATGGAGCAGTGGCTTCTTCCTTGCTGAGAGGCCTTTCAGGTTATGTCGATATAGGGCTCGTTTTACTGTGGATACAGATACTTTTGTACCCGTTTCCTCCAGCATCTTCACAAGGTCCTTTGCTGTTGTTCTGGGATTGATTTGCACTTTTCGCACCAAAGTATGTTCATCTCTAGGAGACAGAACACGTCTCCTTCCTGAGCGGTATGTTAGCTGCGTGGTCCCATGGTGTTTATACATGCGTAATATTGTTTGTACAGATGAACGTGGTACCTTCAGGCATTTGGAAATTGCTCCCAATGATGAACCAGACTTTTGGAGGTCTACAATTATATTCGGAGGTCTTGGCTGATTTCTTTGATTTTCCCATGATGTCAAGCAAAGAGGCACTGAGTTTGAAGGTAGGCCTTGAAATACATCCACAGGTACACCTCCAATTGACTCAAATGATGTCAATCAGCCTATCAGAAGCTTCTAAAGCCATGACATCATTTTCTGGAATTTCTGGAATTCAAAGCTGTTTAAAGGCACAGTCAACTCAGTGTATGTAAACTTCTGACCCACTGGAATTGTGATACAGTGAATTATAAGTGAAATAATCTGTATGTAAACAATTGTTGGGAAAATGACTTGTGCCATGCACAAAGTAGATGTCCTAACCGACTTGCCAAAACAATAGTTTGTTAACAAGAAATTTGTGGAGTGGTTGAAAAACTAGTTTTAATGACTCCAAACTAAGTGTATGTAAACTTCCGACTTCAACTGTAGATCTCTCTACTTTGTGTGGGAACACTTTGGAACAGTTTTCTAAAATTAAAATGACTTGTAGCTGATTGGCTGGTGTTTTTACAGTCTTATGTCAGTGTGGGGGGTTGGGCGGATAAACAAAATCACCCGGGGCCAAATTCGGGGAATCCTGCCAGTTGGGGAACCCTGCCATAGGGAGTATGTCTTGTTCCCAAGACATAGTTAAGCTCCTGTAATCGCTCAAAGACCAGTGTGAAACGATGTACTTGCCTCAGGACATTTTATTGTGTATGTTTGGGATCTTTTGGTGAGCAATAATGTGAAAACATTTGCAGGAAAACACAAGTGATACTGTAAATATAGGTAGGTAATGAATCGAACACAAACACACATGGACACACACCCTTGAGTTTACCTGGGAGCAGCATGGTAGACACAAGCTCGGAATCCTCCAATGTATCAATGACACAGCGCTGGAATTTCTTACTGGCATTGGACTGCAGGTAGCTAGGGAATGACAGGAACACAGCAACAAGCAATAGACTTGACATTACAGTATGACAATCATCCTTATTAACAATATTGAAGTGGAATAGCTTAGCTAATAAATAACATTACATAATACTTTGCACTGAAGATATGCACATCAATTTATAAGAAAATGTAAATGTACATACTATTGAATGCAAAGACATTAAACGCAAATATTACAGTATCAGAGTTTGAGCTATACTGCAGATGGCATACTGTATATATTGGTGTGTATAAATCAACCCTGGGAAATGGTGTGTATGTGTGTGAGTGTGTGTATCATGACATGAGAGATGGGCCATCTGCTAATCATCAGTGGAGAGAGCTTCCATCAGCGAGATGAGCAGCCTGCCAGTGTCACACACACACACACACACACACACACACACACACACACACACACACACACACACACACACACACACACACACACACACACACACACACACACACACCTCATCCAGGAGATACGATCCTGCCAAAACTCATACATTATGTAGCACGACTTTCCTGGGAGCTTCTGGATAGACACACTAAGAGAGAGAGAGAGAGAAAGAGAGAGAGGGCGAAAGAGAAGGAGAAAGAGAGAGAGGAAAGAGCGCAAGAGAGTTGAAGTTAGCATCTGGCCCAGTCAGTCAATAAGATCTCATTTGCATTAAAGGAGAACTAAAGGCACAAATTCATCATGATGCATAACTGTGGCTGTTTTTTGAAAGTCTTTTAATTGATCAATCAATGTTACCTATGAAAAAGTATGTCACTAATTCTTAGGCTCTGTGCTTTTGTATCTAAGCCGGGTAACTGTAATGCACTTCATACTGATGTAAAAAAAAAAAAAAATAGGGCTTGATAAAATAAGTTTGATTGTTTGATTTGACTCACTGCAAGTTGTCGCTGTGGTTGGACGTGGCGTCCACATAGCTCTTGAGCAGCTTCTGGAACTCCTCGAGGTCCTCCGTTGCCGACATCTGCGTCTGCACCAGCAGGATGTTCTGTTGGCACGGAGACCACAATGAAACGCAACATTTACATACATTTCCATTTTGGTCATTTAGCAGAGACTCCTTTACAGAGCAACTTAAGCAACGCAATAACTACAATTAGCTGCAAAAAAATGTTGACCTCAAGGCAAGTACGCAAGATTGTCATTTTAGGTAGCTCATTTAGTTGTTGCCTTGCTTATGTACATAAGGTATAACTTAGGTTTTACAGTCAGGCCATTCAACTAAGGTAGGTAAGACATCCAGATATCAGTTATCTCAAGTAAAACGTTCTTTTAAAAAAGCAGCTATCGGAAAATAAGAAAAGATAAGTGCTAGTGCAAGAAAGACAGGAACAGTAAGGTGTTTGCGAGATTACATCAAACGCTCCTCTGAGCTCCTGTACCCGAGCTATAGGCAAGACACAGGTTTTAGGAGCAGATAGATAGGGGAGTGGTTTTTTTTTAGCCTGTGAGGGGAAACTCAATGTGTGAATGATAAATCTAAAGGGCTCCTGTTCTGCAGGTGTTACAGTCACCCAGGGGCGGATGCTAATGTGAATTCATTTGGATTGCGTATTGTGCGGCCCGCTTTGTAAAACAAAAACAAATTAACACTGTAAAAAATGGGGTGTATGTGGAAACTTAAAAAGATGAGCTACACGGACTTAAAAAAACGTTTATTGGATAACCGTGCCGTTAAAGTCCAATGACTGGCCTAAGTTGCTCCTGAGGGTATTAATAAAGTTGTATCGAACCGAATCGAATTTAGAGTAACAACAATCATCACTCACAGATTTGTATGTACTGGCCAGCGTATCTTCTTTCAGGGGTTCCAACTTTGGACCCTGAAAAAGACCGTTGGAAACCTAGTTATAATGGTCAAACTCACATTGACCAGGACTTGAATAATTCCCAGTTTCAAAAAGCATGTTTTCTTTCAAAAACTTTAGCTCTGCTTGACTGAGCTTTCCAGACACAATGGAATAGTCCCAAAAGTGTAAACCACACCCATGTGGCTCAATCAAACTCAATCTGAAAAGAAAACAAATACTACTTAAACCCAAGTCTGACTAGAATATAATTATCTCATGCAGGTATATAATATAATTATCCAATACATTGCATCATTGACACACATTCTGACTAGAGTTCATTTCCAACCCCTGCCTGTACATTGGCAACCCACTATTTCTATCCAACCATGAGACATAGAGCAATAAGCTATAATATTAAATTGCATTAGCTCACTGCAAAGGGAATGAGAATCTGTGAGGTGACGATTGATATTGCACTACAGTACATGCTGCAGGTTATGAATTGCTCTGATATTGTAGTGTAGGTCCCTTTGGATTGACAAACTAGAAAGAGACAGAGAGAGTGAGAGACTGACTGGCTGGCTGGCTGGCACACAGACAGGCGATAGAGACAGCATAGGGAGTTAAAGTAAGAGAGAGCGACAAAGATAAGGTGAGATAGGAGAAAGGTAGGCGCAGCACGGAGCAATAGAGAAAGATGTAAAGTCGCGGTCAGGATGAGATATACCCAGGACAGTTCCGTACCTGCCACTCCAGCTTGTCCAATAGCTGCTGGAGCCTGTTGATCTGGGAGCACCAGTGGTCATTAATCTCCATGGTCACTCCTAGAGAAACACATGCACGCACACCCACAGAGATCCTATTAAATTAGTTCTAAGAGTGATCCTGGTTAACATCATTAATGTAACAGTCTTGCTACCGTCCCTCTCCTAGCCCCAACCTGGGCTCGAACCAGGGACCCTCTGAACACATCAACTGCCTCCCACAATGCATCTTTACATTTCACTCCACAAAAGCCACGGCCCTCACGGAGCAAGGGAAACAACTACAAGGTCTCAGAGCGAGTGACGTCACCGATTGAAATGCCACTAGCTCACACCGCTAACTAGCTAGCCATTTCCCAGCGGTTACACTAGCATTGGTATTACCTGTAGTGAGGATGCCTGAGTAGGGGTGGATAGGGGAGAGGCACATGTTCTTCTGAAACTTGCGGCCACATCGTCTGCTGTTTCTCTGCGCTGAGGGATGCTCCACCACCTTCACCGCTCTCCTGAAAACAGACAGAACGAGAAAAGGATTAGGAATAAAAGTAAAAAAGAAAGGGGTAACTGTCAGAGAGGTGAGGAAAGGAGGGATGGCGCTGGTCACAGTTGACGAAGATAGAGGAGGAATAACATATAGAGAGGAGGTAGAGAACAATATCAGAAAAGAAGAGAACATTTTGAGAACGATGACAGAAGGCGGTAGCAGCAGTACATTGGTCGAACCAAAACACAACTAAGAAGAGTGGAAGCCATTTTGTGGATAGTTCCAAATAACAAGCCCGACATTGTAATTACCCCCATGGGTAGTGTAGGACATGGTATTGACTGCTCAGGGGTGACACTAACACTTCAAAATCAAAGATGAAGTGTGTGTGTGTGTGTGTGTCCATCTGAGTTTGGTTGAGTTTTTGTGCCTCTGTGTTTGTGTGTGACAGAGTAGATGGATGGAGAGTTTCTGTTTTCTCCAGGTTAAGACTGTTTACCTATCCGCAGGGCCGAGGGAGTGTATGACTGGGACAGTTCTCCTGCTGGGCAAGGTAGAAGCCCCAAAGGGCACTGCAGCACGTAGAACACTACCGCAGATGAAAAGAAAGGAGGACACAGTATCAGGCTATATTAGGAGTGCGTGTATATGTGTATGTGTCTGTGTATCTCCCCTACATTTATAACCTCTCTGTTTCTGTCCATCTCAGTGACTCCTTCTCGCTCTGACCCCCCCCCCCCCTCCTGCTTTATCTCTCACTCTGTGTCTCTCAATCGCTCTCTCCCCTCTTCCTCGTCTCTCTCTCATCCTTTCTCTGTATCTCCCCCCTCCTCTCTCTTCCTAGTCTCTCTCCCCCCTTTAGCTCTCTTTCTGTGACTCATCCCCCCCAAATCGACTTCATTATGGCCAATAAACGATGTGCTGACGCCCAGAGGAGCACCAGAGTGGACTCCACAATACTGGGCTGCTCAGAGTCTGCTTCCCAAATGGAACCATATTCTTTACTGTACAACGTGCCCTACTTTTGACCAGGGATAGTGCACTACTTTTGACAGGGGCCCATTGGGCCAAGGTCAAAAGTAGTGCACTACGTAGGGAATAAGGTGCAAAGGCTCTGCACATTGCCATCTGTCACTGGCTATCTGTGTCAATGTTTAACCATCCTAATAGGAGTGCTCCATGCTGGACAAATGAATAGTTCCACTTAAACAATCGAGAGGACAGCATGATATAATGATACATTTAATTAACCCAATTATGCGTATTTGACCAGTGTCCTGACGCATTCATGACACAAAAAGAAAGTAGTCGTCTATTCATTACTGCACTATCCACTCATAGAATCCATCCAGAAGTACCCATTACACAGCAAATGTCCATGATATGTTTTAGAGAACACAATTTAAATGAAACCGTCTCACATCAGTTCACAGGATGTTGTGTATGATAGCTTTTTTCTGTAGACCGAAAAGCAGAGGCGTCATGCCCCCCCCCCCACCCCCATTCTTCCTAGTAAGGGGTTAATTCCAAGGTGCACCACGGAGAAAAGATGTGCCAGGCAGGACGCTAGATTCTGTAGTGCATGGAGACAGTATCGTCAATGGAGGAGGAGAGAGTGTCGAGTGACAGTGTTTGATTTTATTTTAGCTGCCGGTGATGGGCAGGTAGTATATTTGCAAATGAATTTGATCAAGCTACAGTATGTAGCCTATTGATTCCTTCTAGATTAATAAATAAAACCAAAATGTTGTTTCTCAGTAATACTAGCCACCTAGTTTGCTTCAGCTAACAAGCTAGATAGCTTCCCAATCTCTAGCTATCAATCAAGTTAGAGTAGCTTGTCTAACGATCTTAGCTGGCATGCCTGCTCGCAAAGTTGCTAGACTTTAGAAAATACAAAATAATTGCTTTAAAAATGGTTTACCTATCCCCAAAGCCGAGGGAGTGTATGACTGGGACAGTTCTCCTGCTTGGCAAGGTAGAAGCCCCAAAGGGCACTACAGCACATAGAACACTACCGCAGATAAAAAGAAAGGAGGACACAGTATCAGGCTGTATTAGGAGTGTATGTGTATACAGTATGTGTGTCTCTCTGTATGTGTGTGTGTGTCTATCTCCCCTACATCTTTAACCCTTCTATCTGTTTTTGTCCATCTCAGTGACTCCTTCTCGCTCGGACACCCCTCCCTCTCTATGTGAGTCTCTCTCAATCGCTCTCTCCCCTCTTCCTCTCTGTCTCTCTCACCCTTTCTCTGTATCCCCCACCCTCTCTCTCTCTAGTCTCTCTCACCCCCTTTTGCTCTCTTTCTGTGAAGCATCCCCCCCAAATCTCAACATCATGAGGTGGTGCTATAGTGTTTAGTAGTGAGGTGGTGCTATAGTGTTTAGTAGTGGGGTGGTGCCATTATGTTTAGTAGTGGGGTGGTGCTATATTGTTTAGTAGTGGGGTGGTGCTATAGTGTTTAGTAGTGAGGTGGTGCTATAGTGTTTAGTAGTGGGGTGGTGCTATAGTGTTTAGTAGTGAGTGGGTGCCATAGTGTTTAGTAGTGGGGTGGTGCCATAGTGTTTAGTAGTGGGGTGGTGCCATAGTGTTTAGTAGTGAGTGGGTGCCATAATGTTTAGTAGTGGGGTGGTGCTATATTGTTTAGTAGTGGGGTGGTGCTATAGTGTTTAGTAGTGAGGTGGTGCTATAGTGTTTAGTAGTGGGGTGGTGCCATAGTGTTTAGTAGTGAGGTGGTGCCATAGTGTTTATTAGTGGGGTGGTGCCATAGTGTTTAGTAGTGAGTGGGTGCCATAGTGTTTAGTAGTGAGGTGGTGCCATAGTGTTTAGTAGTGGGGTGGTGCCATAGTGTTTAGTAGTGGGGTGGTGCCATAGTGTTTAGTAGTGAGGTGGTGCCATAGTGTTTAGTAGTGATGTGGTGCTATAGTGTTTAGTAGTGGGGTGGTGCCATAGTGTTTAGTAGTGGGGTGGTGCCATAGTGTTTAGTAGTGGGGTGGTGCCATAGTGTTTAGTAGTGAGGTGGTGCCATAGTGTGTAGTAGTGATGTGGTGCTATAGTGTTTAGTAGTGGGGTGGTGCAATAGTGTTTAGTAGTGGGGTGGTGCCATAGTGTTTAGTAGTGGGGTGGTGCCATAGTGTTTAGTAGTGGGGTGGTGCCATAGTGTTTAGTAGTGGGGTGGTGCCATAGTATATATATAGTATATATCTATAGAGAAAATCAGGACAGAAGAAAAAGGATATCAAAGTGAAACAGTTCTCTAAAGACACAGGAGACAATAATACAAGAAACAACACTTCTGTAGCTTGTCAACTATGTGTCTGTCTATCCCTGTTCTCTCCTCTCTGCACAGGCCATACAAACGCTTCACACCGCGTGGCCGTTGCCACTCTAACCTGGTGGTCCCAGCGCGCACGACCCACGTGGAGTTCCAGGTCTCCGGCAGCCTCTGGAACTGCCGGTCTGCAGCCAACAAGGCTGAGTTCATCTCAGCCTATGCTACCCTCCAGTCCCTAGACTTCCTGGCGCTGACGGAAACATGGATTACCACAGATAACACTGCTACTCCTACTGCTCTCTCTTCGTCTGCCCACGTGTTCTCGCATACCCCTAGAGCATCGAGCCAGCGGGGTGGTGGCACTGGAATCCTCATCTCTCCCAAGTGGACATTCTCGCTTTCTCCCCTGACCCATCTGTCTATCTCCTCATTTGAATTCCATGCTGTCACAGTTACCAGCCCTTTCAAGCTTAACATCCTTATCATTTATCGCCCTCCAGGTTCCCTTGGAGAGTTCATCAATGAGCTTGACGCCTTGATAAGTTCCTTTCCTGAGGATGGCTCACCTCTCACAGTTCTGGGTGACTTTAACCTCCCCACGTCTACCTTTGACTCATTCCTCTCTGCCTCCTTCTTTCCACTCCTCTCCTCTTTTGACCTCACCCTCTCACCTTCCCCCCCTACTCACAAGGCAGGCAATACGCTTGACCTCATCTTTACTAGATGCTGTTCTTCCACTAACCTCATTGCAACTCCCCTCCAAATCTCCGACCACTATCTTGTATCCTTTTCCCTCTTGCTCTCATCCAACACTTCTCACTCTGCCCCTACTCGGATGGTATTGCGCCGTCCCAACCTTCGCTCTCTCTCTCCCGCTACTCTCTCCTCTTCCATCCTATCATCTCTTCCCTCTGCTCAAACCTTCTCCAACCTATCTCCTGATTCTGCCTCCTCAACCCTCCTCTCCTCCCTTTCTGCATCCTTTGATTTTCTCTGTCCCCTATCCTCCAGGCCGGCTCGGTCCTCCCCTCCTGCTCCGTGGCTCGACGACTCACTACGAGCTCACAGAACAAGGCTCCGGGCAGCCGAGCGGAAATGGAGGAAAACTCGCCTCCCTGCGGACCTGGCATCCTTTCACTCACTCCTCTCTACATTCTCCTCTTCTGTCTCTGCTGCTAAAGCCACTTTCTACCACTCTAAATTCCAAGCATCTGCCTCTAACCCTAGGAAGCTCTTTGCTACCTTCTCCTCCCTCCTGAATCCTCCTCCCCCTCCCCCCCCCCTCCTCCCTCTCTGCGGATGACTTCGTCAACCATTTTGAAAAGAAGGTTGACGATATCCGATCCTCGTTTGCTAAGTCAAACGACACCGCTGGTCCTGCTCACACTGCCCTACCCTGTGCTTTGACCTCTTTCTCCCCTCTCTCTCCAGATGAAATCTCGCGTCTTGTGACGGCCGGCCGCCCAACAACCTGCCCACTTGACCCTATCCCCTCCTCTCTTCTCCAGACCATTTCCGGAGACCTTCTCCCCTTCCTCACCTCGCTCATCAACTCATCCTTGACCGCTGGCTACGTCCCTTCCGTCTTCAAGAGAGCGAGAGTTGCACCCCTTCTGAAAAAACCTACACTCGATCCCTCCGATGTCAACAACTACAGACCAGTATCCCTTCTTTCTTTTCTCTCCAAAACTCTTGAACGTGCCGTCCTTGGCCAGCTCTCCTGCTATCTCTCTCAGAATGACCTTCTTGATCCTAATCAGTCAGGTTTCAAGACTGGGCATTCAACTGAGACTGCTCTTCTCTGTGTCACGGAGGCTCTCCGCACTGCTAAAGCTAACTCTCTCTCCTCTGCTCTCATCCTTCTAGACCTATCTGCTGCCTTTGATACTGTGAACCATCAGATCCTCCTCTCCACCCTCTCCGAGTTGGGCATCTCCGGCGCGGCCCACGCTTGGATTGCATCCTACCTGACAGGTCGCTCCTACCAGGTGGCGTGGCGAGAATCTGTCTCCGCACCATGCGCTCTCACCACTGGTGTCCCCCAGGGCTCTGTTCTAGGCCCTCTCCTATTCTCGCTATACACCAAGTCACTTGGCTCTGTCATATCCTCACATGGTCTCTCCTATCATTGCTATGCAGACGACACACAATTAATCTTCTCCTTTCCCCCTTCTGATAACCAGGCGGCGAATCGCATCTCTGCATGTCTGTCAGACATATCAGTGTGGATGACGGATCACCAGCTCAAGCTGAACCTCGGCAAGACGGAGCTGCTCTTCCTCCCGGGGAAGGACTGCCCCTTCCATGATCTCGCCATCACGGTTGACAACTCCCTTGTGTCCTCCTCCCAGAGTGCTAAGAACCTTGGCGTGATCCTGGACAACACCCTGTCGTTCTCCACTAACATCAAGGCGGTGACCCGATCCTGTAGGTTCATGCTCTACAACATTTGCAGAGTACGACCCTGCCTCACACAGGAAGCGGCGCAGGTCCTAATCCAGGCACTTGTCATCTCCCGTCTGGATTACTGCAACTCGCTGTTGGCTGGGCTCCCTGCCTGTGCCATTAAACCCCTACAACTCATCCAGAACGCCGCAGCCCGTCTGGTGTTCAACCTTCCCAAGTTCTCTCACGTCACCCCGCTCCTCCGCTCTCTCCACTGGCTTCCAGTTGAAGCTCGCATCCGCTACAAGACCATGGTGATTGCCTACGGAGCTGTGAAGGGAACGGCACCTCCATACCTTCAGGCTCTGATCAGGCCCTACACCCAAACAAGGGCACTGCGTTCATCCACCACTGGCCTGCTGGCCCCCCTACCTCTGAGGAAGCACAGTTCCCGCTCAGCCCAGTCAAAACTGTTCGCTGCTCTGGCACCCCAATGGTGGAACAAGCTCCCTCACGACGCCAGGACAGCGGAGTCAATCACCACCTTCCGGAGACACCTGAAACCCCACCTCTTTAAGGAATACCTAGGATAGGATAAAGTAATCCTTCTAACCCCCCCCCCCCTTAAAAGATTTAGATGCACTATTGTAAAGTGGTTGTTCCACTGGATATCATAAGGTGAATGCACCATTTTGTAAGTCGCTCTGGATAAGAGCGTCTGCTAAATGACTTAAATGTAATGTAAATGTAATAGTGTCTAGTAGTGAGGTGGTGCCATAGTGTTTAGTAGTGGGGTGCTGCCATAGTGTTTAGTAGTGAGGTGGTGCCATAGTGTTTAGTAGTGGGGTGGTGCTATAGTGTTTAGTAGTGAGGTGGTGCCATAGTGTTTAGTAGTGGGGTGGTGCCATAGTGTTTAGTAGTGGGGTGGTGCCATAGTGTCTAGTAGTGAGGTGGTGCCATAGTGTTTAGTAGTGGGGTGGTGCCATAGTGTTTAGTAGTGAGGTGGTGCCATAGTGTTTAGTAGTGAGGTGGTGCTATAGTGTTTAGTAGTGAGGTGGTGCCATAGTGTTTGGTAGTGAGGTGGTGCTATAGTGTTTAGTAGTGAGGTGGTGCCATAGTGTTTAGTACTGAGGTGCAGCTGGCGTGGTGTTGAGTTGTGAGGTGCCATTGTGTATCAGAGACTGAGTATTGAGTAATAAGATGGTACTGCCATAGTGTTTAGGTGTGTTGAGCACTAGCGACTTACGGTGCGGGCCTGCTCTGCTCTTCCACGGCCTCAATGGCACACTGCAGGGACATTTGGAGAGAGAGCAGCTGGCTGGAGGTCTCCCTCAGCATGAAGCGGGTCACAAACTGTCCCAGCACAGAGGAGTCCTGGTACTCCTAACAAGGGAGAGGAGATGGAGGGAAGGTAGAGGTGGTTGCGGAGAGAGAGAGCGAGAGAGTGAGAGAACAGGTTGGCAACCTTTACTCGGAGAGCCCAAATCAATTCTAAGAGCTGTTGAGCTCACGACAGCTAAGGCCGTATAGTAACAGCTACCAAAGGTCATTACACGTTTTCCTCAAATTAATTTGTTACTTTTCACCACATACATGATTCTTGGCCTTTTCGAATATTGTCCATGGAATGGTTTTCATACAATACCAGCTATTCTAAATGTAACTAGTGGGAGACTCCTAACAAGAATGTAATTGTAATATGGGTCCTGGTCAAAAGTAGTGCACTATATGATGAATGGGGTGCAATTTGGGAGGCAACCCTTGCTACACCCTTTTTGGTTCCAGGTAGAACTCTTTTGGGTTCCATGTAGAACCCTTGGTATAATGGGTTCTACAAGGAACTCAAAAGGGTTCTACCTGGAACCAAAAGGGTTCTACGTTGAATCAAAAAAAGGCTCTTCAAAGGATTCTCCTATGGGGACAGCTGAAGAACCCTTTAAGGTTCTAGATGGCACCTTTTTTTTTGTAAGTGTACTGTTGATAAATACCAAGGGGGAGTTCTAGTCTAGGGCCTTGGTGGCGATATTTGTGACAGCTGCTAACAATCGCTAGCGAAGCAAAAACCTCTATGGATTTTCCTTCTGACAACGTAAAAGGAACTGAATGGAAGAATGGGGCTTTAATTGTGACAGGGTGCATGATTATGCAGTAACAGCCCCCTCTTTTCTAACAGGGATCGCTGGTTTTTCTCATTCCTTCACTGATGTCCTTCACTGATTCCTGGGCTGGCCAATGTTGAAACTTTTTTAAATGGCTCAGAGATTTTCTCTCTGCTCTCCTCCAATATCATCTGTAAGTTTCAGTAGGAAAAAAACATTGACTTCAAAAGTTTAACAAACCATACAACTCTATGCACAATGATTACTTTGAACAGTACGTTTACAAAGAATACCCAGTGTAGATGCAATTTGGCCCAGAGAAATATGTGGTCGTATACAAATAGAAGCAAGATTTGAAATTATGTTTTAAATCAAATATTATATCGGTTTTTGCTTCTTGCGGTTAATTTGCAGTCTACAAATTATTTGTATTTATTTACATTTACATTTAAGTCATTTAGCAGACGCTCTTATCCAGAGCGACTTACAAAATGGTGCATTCACCTTATGATATCCAGTGGAACAACCACTTTACAATAGTGCATCTAAATCTTTTAAAGGGGGGGGGGGTTAGAAGGGTTACTTTATCCTATCCTAGGTATTCCTTAAAGAGGTGGGGTTTCAGGTGTCTCCGGAAGGTGGTGATTGACTCCGCTGTCCTGGCGTCGTGAGGGAGCTTGTTCCACCATTGGGGTGCCAGAGCAGCGAACAGTTTTGACTGGGCTGAGCGGGAACTGTGCTTCCTCAGAGGTAGGGGGGCCAGCAGGCCAGTGGTGGATGAACGCAGTGCCCTTGTTTGGGTGTAGGGCCTGATCAGAGCCTGAAGGTATGGAGGTGCCGTTCCCTTCACAGCTCCGTAGGCAATCACCATGGTCTTGTAGCGGATGCGAGCTTCAACTGGAAGCCAGTGGAGAGAGCGGAGGAGCGGGGTGACGTGAGAGAACTTGGGAAGGTTGAACACCAGACGGGCTGCGGCGTTCTGGATGAGTTGTAGGGGTTCAATGGCACAGGCAGGGAGCCCAGCCAACAGCGAGTTGCAGTAATCCAGACGGGAGATGACAAGTGCCTGGATTAGGACCTGCGTCGCTTCCTGTGTGAGGCAGGGTCGTACTCTGCGAATGTTGAATGTTGTAGAGCATGAACCTACAGGATCGGGTCACCGCCTTGATGTTAGTGGAGAACGACAGGGTGTTGTCCAGGATCACGCCAAGGTTCTTAGTTTTTTAATTTCTTATTTATGTTTGGCCCGGGGCTGAATCTAGTCGATGATCCCTAATATAGACCATAATATGATAAGTTTGTAGCGTGGTTCGTTCTGCGTTGTGTACTTTTAATCAGGACACTGCCACAACTGGAATTATGATGGTTGAATCATGTTTATTGGTCCTGCACACGAATTAATTAATAATATGATGGTAATGAATGCAGATATGCTTGGCTTGACTATTTCTACACCAGTATTGTTGCTGGACTCATCGCTTTTACGAGGCACACTAGCTAGATTGCCTCCATCTGTGCAAAGGGGTCTATTTTTTTTATCTCAAAGTCAAAACTAGCCCCTAGTCAATGGACTGGAGCAGCCACCGTGGGGAAAAAAAACGTGTAAGTGTATGAGAATCAAAAAAAGTGTTTTTTAATAACAAAATCTAGGCTAAATTGAATGGGTGCAGATGGCAAACAACATGTTTTCCCCACGGTGGCTGTTAAACAGTATATTGAACAAAAATATAAACGCAACATGTAAAGTGTTGGTCCCATGTTTCATGAGCTGAAATAAAATATCCCAGAAATGTTCTATAGGCACAAAAGGTTATTGCTCTCAAATGTTGTGCAACAATTTGTTTACATCCCTGTTAGTGAGCATTTCTCCTTTGCCAAGATAATCCATCCACCTGACAGGTGTGGCATATCAAGAAGCTGATTGAACAGCATGATCATTACATAGGTGCACCTTGTGCTAGGGACAATAAAAGGCCACTCTAAAATGTGCAGCTTTGTCACACAACACAATTCCACAGTAATGTCCACCAGAGTTGTTGCCAGAGAATTTCCTTTTATGAACTCAAACTCAGTAAAATCGTTGAAATATTTATATTTTTGTTCTGTATATTTGCCCAACACCCCTTATTTTCACCATATTAGTCCCGCCAAGTGTGCAAGTTAACTCTGAAGGCAGCTGGCCACTTGTACCAGCCAATCACAGTTGACCATTCCCTGTGCACCTCACTGAACCACATGCTGCTGCCTTCAGAGTGAGATTGCAGTCAGAAATTAACAGACTCATTGAACTGTACCTATCTGCATTTGACTTGTGTTAGTGCTTGCATTTAAGTGCAAGTACGGCACGTCATTGCTTCTTTAGTTGGGTGTTGCTAAGGCAGTCTAGTTATTTACCATGTTTATAATGTTTAAAATGTATTTTATTTTTCCATGTCCATCATGCTTGTTCAAGCCTGCTAGCCAAGATGTTAGCCAGTCATGCTAGCTCACTTATGCTGTGTGCCACATGCCTTGTTTAGAATTATTCTGTTAATACAGTTTGCTTATAGACATAGTATCTTTAATAGCCATGTTACGGACATTTACAACCTTTATGTACTGTAGCCTCATGCTACCGTGTATTGTATTTAGCCTTATGTAGCATTTAGCCTAATTTAGCCGGTACCTTTACTAATGGCGCAGTTACTATTCCACATTGGTCGTGGTCTTGTGCACGTGCAGACGTCGGTTACGGTCCAGTCATGTTTTCAGTTATTATGCTTACCAGTATGTTGGTCTTTAACCTGTAAGTGTATTTCTATAGCCTGTGTTTTTGGTTTTGCCCCTTACATTATACCTTGGCATAAGCAGTATAGAGATTGTGTATATGGGCTCCAGAGTGGCGCAGTGGTCTAAGGCACTGCATCTCAGTGCAAGACTACTATACTGTAGTACCTGGTTCAAATCCAGGCTGTATCACATCCGGCCGTGATTGGGAGTCCCATAGGGCAGCGGACAATTGGCCCAGTGTCGTCCAGGTTTGGCCGGGGTAGGCCGTCATTTTAAATAAGAATGTTCTTAACTGACTTGCCGAATTAAATAAAGGTTAAATAAAACATGTTTTAAACAAATTTCAAGGTAGAGATTAAAATAACCTTAAACTTTTTTTTTCAGCTTTCAAAATGTTCTTATTTCCACTGTTTTTGTCCTGTCTCACACCCGGACTTTTGACAATCTTCTACGTCTTACACTTACAAAAGTCTAATTACCAAATACTTAATGCACCTGTTCAAAAAAATAAAAAAGTCAAATAAATGGAAACTATATACATATTAGATGTGCATATGCCATTTGATAGAGAGATAGAGATAGATATATATATTTTTTTTTTTTTACACAAAATACAGTAGTCTCGAGGTGTTGTGTCATGACCACCATGACAAGCAAATAATAATAACCTTTTTTCAAGAGTTTGTGTACTTGGTTACCATGGATATGAATAGTGACAGTGGAGCACATGGATGGATGTCAGAGGGGAATTCCAATTTTGATGCCAGGAAATGATTGGAAAAGAAAGGTAAATGTGACTTGAGAAGATATTTCCAAATAGGCTATAATTTCATCAAATGATGTTTGATTTTTTTAAAATTATGTTTTAATTGTGTGTATTTAGGATACATTGTATGCTAGCTGTTCAACTGGAGCATGCTGGAATCCCTTCTATTTATGACCAAATACTGTAAAAATGTAATTCCCACCGCACGTCATTACCACCACATAATGAACTGTGACGGTAAGGACAGAATATGGTGATGACTAAATGTATTAGTTAATACATTATTACTTACCTTAAAACCTGAAAAGACAAACAAATTACCTATATGATCATGGTTAAGTTGAAATTGAACACTTATTTGCAAAATAAGACCATTACATGTTTTATTATGTTAAGATGATTTAGTGATTTTGATGTCTATTTATGTGACGTACAAATGGATATAACTGACTTTAATATAAGATGCCCCCTAAATCAACCAAGGAGAGAACAAGGACATACACCATATATACAAAAGTATGTGGACACCCCTTCAAATTAGTGGATCCAGCTATTTCAGCCACACCCGTTGCTGAAAGGTGTATAAAATTGAGCACCCAGCCATTCAATCTTTATAGACAAACATTGGCAGTAGAATGGTACATACCAAAGAGCTCAGTGACTTTCAACGTGGCACCGTCATAGGATGCCACCTTTCCAACAAGTCCGCTTGTCAAATTTCTGCCCTGCTAGTGCTTCCCCGGTCAACACAAGCTCACAGAACAGAACCGCAGAGTGCTGAAGCACGTAGCTTGACAAAATCATCCATCCTACTTTGTAACACTCATTACCGAGTTCCAAACTGCCTCTGGAAGCAACATCAGCAAAATAACTGTTCGTTGGGAACTTCATGAAATGGGTTTCCATGGCCGAGCAGCCACACACAAGCATAAGATCACCATGCACAATATCAAGCGTCGGTTGGAGTGGTGTAAAGCTAGCCACCATTGGACTCTGGAGCAGTGGAAACACGTTCTCTGGAGTGATGAATCATGCTTCACCATCTGGCAGTCCGACAAACGAATCTGGGTTTGGTGGATGCCAGGAGAACGTTACCTGCCCAAATGCAGAGTGCCAACTGTAAAGTTTGGTGGAGGAGGAATAATGGTCTGGGGCTGTTTTTCATGGTTTAGGCCCCTTAGTTCCAGTGGAGGGAAATCTTAATGCTACAGCATACAATGACGTTCTAGATGATTCTGTGCTTCCAACTTTGTGGCAACAGTTTTGGGGAAGACCGTTTCCTGTTTCAGCATGACAATGCCCCTGTGCACAAAGCGAGGTCCATCCAGAAATGGTTTGTTGAGATCGGTGTGGAAGAACTTGACTGGCCTGCACAGAGCCATGACCTCAATCCCATCGAACACCTTTGGGATGAATTGGAACAAATGGGCTGTTCTATATCTTCAATAAAATGAAACACGTACAACTGTGACAAAATGTTTAATGGTATTTTTCATCAGTTGTTTTATATGAAATGTAATTTCCACCACACTCTGTCATTACCACAATGCTAAGTCATTACCATCACGGTACATATTTTGAGGCAAATTACATTAAATTACAATTGATATTGATGATTTTTCCCATATATGAATCTTAAATGCTTGTTCTTAAGATAATTTGTAAAATATAAAAATTCTGATGTGGTAAATACATGTTTCTGAGTATCATCAAGGCATATATGGACATTTAGACATGATAATGATGAATACATATAATTAAGCAAACTTCAAAATAGTAATAAAAAATAAATGAAAAAAAAAAATACAATTCATTTGCAAATTTTATATAAAATACCTCAGTCACAATTTCTGTAATTTCCTTTTCAACTAAAATAGCAAATTTTATGACGTGGTGGTAATGATATTTCCCCTCGGGGATTTGAAGAAACCGATAAAAATCTTGATATTCTTAAATAGTATGGTCTCAGCCACTATTAGATATTGTTTCCAGACAGAGTGATGAAAATATTCAGATAGATGAAAAGCAGTTTGAAGAGGTTTCATTTACCAAAACATTTAACATCAAAAAGGTGCCCGTATTTGCAAAATCAACCATATATGTTATTATGTGTATTCTAGATACTAGCATGTATATCTCCAGTCTACTGGGCCTGTATATTGTATGTAAGCCTATCCTCATGGTTATTGTTTCCTTCCATCTTTCCATAGAACCACTTTTTTACTCTCTCACTTTTACAATGAGCCATCATTACAGAGGAGTGTGTTGAACCCAATACCTGCAATAAACTTGTCTGAAGATATCTTGGTTCTTGCCAGACAGAGCTGTGGTGGCTGAACCCTATCCATTGGCACCGAATAGCTCTCTACTAGTGCCCGTTCTACATGGTCCTCCCGGATCAGCCTTTCGTATTTTTCAGTGGCCGTTGTACTTGTTTATGACATGAATAGCGACTGAGTATTTTCTGTACCCCCAGTCAATGGACTGTGGAGCATTTACTCTTCATAATACAATACATAGGTAGGGTATATTCTATAGCCAAGGGTATATTCTACATAGGTTATGTTCTGCAAACTTTATCTATAGAGTATATTCTGTAGCCCCCAGTCAATTGACTGTGTAGCATTTACTCGTCATAATAAAAAACATGGGTATGGTAAATTCTTTAACCCAGTCACTAAGCTGTTAAGTGGAACTCTTGCTTTCACCTGTGCAATCGTGTTAAATCAGTGATTACTTCATTGTGCAGAGTGAAGAAGGTTACATTTTCAAAGTGTTATTGGATGATTGGATTCACTCATCTATTTGACAGTAAACCTTGAGCATGATGTCTCAGAATAGTAATCACAAAGGTGTACCTTTTTAGTTTTGTCCATAGCCTTCAAGATGGCAACATTTAGGATCTCCAGAGCAGAGAGGACATTCACATATCCCCCCAAGTGTTGAGCAAAGTAATCTGAAATGAAAGGGGGAAAAAAGCAATCCTAATTTTAGATTTAACATCGACACCGGTTTCTTATACTATACAGTACGAATAACACATTCAGTTGAATATCTAATGTGCATGGTATTGCAATATCTTTCCCCATAATACACACTTTGATCTAAAAAATGTCTATGAAAAATGTCGTAATTACCTTAGACTGATCAAACAACAAAACAGAACAGTACATCCTGAGACACAAGACCGGACATTGATTAGATCAACTGTTATAATATCTCATAAAGTTGAGAAAGTAAGTAAACCGAAACGCTTAAGTGTGCCAACGCTGTTCTTATACTTTATTATGGTGACGTCAAATCAATCAGGGCATTATAACTTTCACCAATCTACGAGTGCCCCGGATTTCCTTTGCCGATGAAGCAGTCATTGATTGATGTTCAATGCACTAACTCCAAGATAACACAGAGAAAGCACTTACAGTGATAAGAGATAGTCAACATCCCCCTTATGTCAAGCTGCCCCACTGACTGATGCTTTTCTCCATTCAATAAATTATGCAGCAGGTTTATTCTCGGAAGTGAGTGTTTACAGGTTCTTGTCCTACTTCTTGGCTTTCCAGGCCATCTGCCACTAATTTTCATAAGCTGGATATCTAGATGTGTCAATCAGTTTATACCCATACTTATAATAATAGAAGGTTATAGATGATGATCAGCATGACAATGTTGATTATGAGGATAATGAAGATCGGAATGACAATGTTATGATGATGACAACTTATCACAACAATAACCTACTGGGTACAAACTGGCTGAATGGTGAAGGTCGAGAGCCGTGCATCCTCCAAAACACAACCAGCCAAGCCGCACTGCTTCTTGACACAATGCAAGCTGACACGGTCGCCAGGTGTACGGTGTTTCCTCCGACACATTAGTGCGGCTGGCTTCCGGGTTAAGCAGGCGTTGTGTCAAGAAGCAGTGCGGCTTGGCTGGGTTGTGTTTCGGAGGACGCGCGGCTCTCGACGTTCGCCTCTCTCGAGTCCGTACGGGAGTTGCAGCGATGGGACAGGACTGTAATTATCAATTGGATACCACGGAATTGGGGGAGAAAAAAAGGGTAAAAAAATTGCAAAAAGTAATCAACTGTTGTTTTGAGGGTGAAATTTCAACCGCAGAATTGTCATCATGCTAACCAATTTTCAACATAGACAAACCTTGTGGAAAATATCTAGAATTTGTACCTTTGAAACAACGTCAGATCTTAAATGTTATATCCACTATCAAATAATAGGCTGGGCAGCCCCTCTTACTGGAGAGTTGATCTATCTTCAGCTATCCATTTGGTTTCCCATCCAGGGTTTTCACCAAGCCCTGCTTAGCTTTGATATTTGTCACTGACTACTACGAAAGTACTATCATGAGAATGATTATTGAGAGATCTCTTAATATCTAAATCGATTCAGTGTTGCTATCGAAGTCATTCAACGATACTATTTAGGCCTATACAGCATTTGCGAAGTCATCAACAGCTATTGTTTCAATTCAACTAAAACAATACATATAGGCCTAGGGTTTCAAGCTTAAAGTTAATAATGTATATGTTGGATACACGTCTACATTTCAACCAAAATTAAGTTAAAGAATAGGACTAAATCAAATCAAACTATAAATAAATTTGGACTTGATTTAGTCCTATTCTTTAAATTACATTTTTGGTTGATATGGAGACGTGAATCCAACATTCAAAATATAAATTTGAGGACAAACTGGAATTAAATTCAGACTAAGTGGCACAAATATACATCTACTTCAAATGTTGATATTTGGTTGCGTTGTCAACTTAACACAATTCTATATGACGTTTGTAATACTATAAATAGCCTAAAGTTAAGGCTATCTTACAAACTAATGTAACAGTTTTTATTCAACTTTAAAATGAGTAACACACACACAGGCCACATTTTGAGTTGACTGCAACTATAAAATTCTTATTATGCAATCATAGAAAGCATGCATGTTCAAGATAGCATGCAAAGGTCGCAGATCTGTGATCTTCACAATATACATATGGAACAGCATTGATCACTTGCACTATGTACAGTACTTTTGATGTAATCTCAAATACAATCTAGGTCATTTGGTTGTGCTATTAGATGACACACAGTGATAACACATTAAGTTATTGTATAAATACAAAATATCAGACAGTTTTTTCATTATAATTTGTTTGTGCTTTTAGATGGTTGAAAGCATAGTGATAACACATTGGGAATTCAATAAACTTCGGGCTGTCTTTTTGAGTGGGTGAATAAAAGGTTGAAATGTCACTGATCAATATCTCAACCAAAAATGACCCACATTTCCACATTGAAATGACGTGGTGTGCTCACTGGAAAGATACTGACTTTATTATGAAAGACAATTGTTGAACACAAAAGATTCAAAAGTGAGAATAATGTATTACTGGAGGCATGTTGGAGAGATTGCAGGGTTAATTTTATGAAAGGATAGGCCACATTAAAACAGACACTCACCTGATAGTTTGTCGGTATCTAGGTTGCTGCAATGTATCAGAAAATAAATAGATGGGAAAAGAAAGAGTTAATTGAATTACAGGCATTTCAAAGATTTTTGGTGTTTCATTTAAGTCCTGGAGAGGTTGTGTGCCTCGGGAATGCATGGACAGAATTTTGAAGTCTACAGAGGGAAACTTTGCACCAGTTCATGAAGCCGGGTGCCCCAATGTACTGTAAAACTTTCAGGAATTAATAGGTTCAATAAAAGATAGCAAGATGAATACTACGAGCTCTAAATAACGCTTAATTCACCTCACACTTTTCCACTTAGTGTATCTGAGTGAAGCCTACAGGCTTTGATTAAAGAAATGTGAACTCCTCTCTGGTAATATCATTTCCAATGTTAATTGAAATGGACTTTGTGGAACAATATTTGAAATATTCAAGTCAGATTTTTCTAGGGCGAAATGTATGGCTGGGCAGAAATGACCACATAAAAAGCGACCACCTAAAATGTTAAGAGGAGTAAAACAAGGTTTACCACTATTGGCATATTTATTTATTATGGCCATCGAAATGTTATTCATTAAAATCCGATCCAACAATAATATCAAGGGGCTAGTTAAACCAGGGTTTAAAAACAAAGGTGTCATTATATGCTGACAATTCATGTTCTCTTTAAAATCCGCAATTAGGATAGCATAGCCTCAGAGGATCTAGATAATTTTTCTAACCTCTCTGGATTGCAACCGAAATATGATAAATGTACCATATTACATATCAGATCACAAAAAAATATATATATTTACATTACCTTGTAGTTTACAAATAAAATGGTATGATGGTGAAGTGGACATACTCGGTATTCATATCCCGAAATAAATAAATTATCTCACTATAATACAATACATAGAGCGAAAAATATTCCATTTTATTTGGAAAGGCAAGCCAGACAAAATTAAATATGACTTCAGAGGGCAGAAATGATTCAATATTAAAGCATTGGACCTCTCACCAAAGGCTTCAGTCATACAAAAGCTATACTTAACTCTGAATTGGTTCTCTAGTAGATTAGTAAAAATGGCTTACTCCGTGTACAAGAATGGCCTTTTTCCCTTTATTCAGATTACAACCTCTCATTTTCAGGGATTTGGAAATGAAATCATCTCCAAAATATCACTATTTTTAAAACAAGCCATAGAAAGCTGGTTGCAATTTCAGTTTAATCCACCAGAAAAGACAGCACAAATATTATGGTTAAACTCAAATATATACTAAATGATTAAAAAAATTTAAAAAAAATTGGCATGAAAGAAAAAAGATATTATCTTTGTAAATTATATCATAAATATGACTGGCATTACCGCAAAAATGGAGGAGGCAAGTGGAAGAGGGAGGAGGTAAGGAACTTGTCTGTCGACCCCTGCATTAAAGACCGAAATTGGTTAAAGAAAATTGTACTAAATAAAAAAGTATACCAGTATACCAGGGCCAACAAATATAAACACAACATGCAACAATTTAAAAGATTTTACTGCGTTACAGTTCATATGAGGAAATCAGTCAATTTAAATAAATTAATGAGGCTCTAATCTATGGATTTCTATGGACTGGGAATACAGATATGCATCTGTTGGTCACAGATACCTTTGAAAATGGGCCTCACAATGGGCCTCAGGGTCTCGTCATGGTATTTTTGTGCATTCAAATTGCCAGTCAAGAAAATGCAATTGTGTTCATTGTCCATAGCTTATGCCTGCCTATACGATAACACCACCACCACGAGGCACTCTGTTCACAAAGTTGACATCAGCAAACTGCTCTACCACACGACGCCATACACATAGTCTGTGGTTGTGAGGCCGGTTGGGCGGACTGCCAAATTCGCTAAAAATGACGTTGTAGGCGGCTTATGGTAAAGAAATTAACATTCAATACTCTAGCAACAGCTCTGGTGGACATTCCTGCAGTCAGAATGTCAATTGCATGCTCCCTCAAAACTTGAGACATGTGGCATTGGGTTGTGTGACAAAACTGCACATTTTAGAGTGGCCTTTTATTGTCCCCAGCAAAAATGTGCGCCTGTGTAATGATCATGCTGTTCAATCAGCTTCTTGATTTGCCACACCTGTCAGCTGGATGGATTATCTTGGCAAAGGAGAAATGCTTACTAACAGGGATGTAAACAAATTTGTGTACAACATTTGAGAGCAATAATCTTTTTGTGCGTATTGAACATTTCTGGGATCTTTTATTTCAGCTCATGAAACATGGGACCAACACTTTACATGTTGCGTTTATATTTTTGTTTAATTTGTATGGGGGATACAACCATCCTAGCTATGCAGATTTTGCTGCGAAGAGACAGAATCATTAGATCACTTGTTTGGGTACTGCCCATATGCATCTTGTTTTTGGTCGCAGGTTCAGGAATGGTTGAATAATTACAACATTTACCTGGAGATAACTCTGCAAATAGCACTGCTGGGTGATTTGAAAAGTCATAGACAATCGATCAGTAATACTCTTAGCAAAAATGTTTATCTTTAATTGTTTTCATTACCATAATCATTAACATAATCTCAAAATTGTGTGTAGGACTTCAGGCAATCTTGGATTCCATATTTGTTCATCTGAGCTGCAGGGACTTTGATGGACAAGCTAATTTCCCTAACAAGGGTTTTGTTGGACTACAAATGCTATAATGTTGTGATATTCTTCATGTTGGGGGAGCAAGTTGGTAGATGCTCAATGAATATACATTTCCATTCAACAGGCTTAAACAATGGAAAGTTCAACTTTTGCCACTTCAGGAGAGAAAACGGCTATGGAAAAAGCTGGCTTTTAAAGGGATAGTTTGGGATTTTAAAACTTCATATTAGATGTGAGAGCAAAATTACAAGATTATGTTAATACTGTTATTGCATCAAATGGTTGTTTTATGGAATAGAATAAGGTTCTTAGAACACTCATCTGTGCGTGGTCTTCTGAATTGGGCCTCTGGGGCTTAATGCTGACAGTGGATTTACGATGCCTTTGGTGATAAAACCTAAAGACCGCATTCCATAGCATGAGTTGGTGTTTGTGTAGTGGGAGGTACCAGGGTGGAGATGGCTTGGGTATGGATAATGATGAGGGGAACCTTGTTTTGGGGGACAGACCCCGGTTTCCACACAATGCGAATAGTCTTTACAGCAGATACTGTCCGCTGTGAATGATTCATTTCTTTCATACGAATTCTAACCTTGTGACTCATTCCACACATCTGTTGTTTGTCATGAACGTTCATTCAGGAGGATGTACTTTGCTATAAAATTCTGTGGCTCAAATCCGCTTGTTGGGCTCTCAATGAATCATCTAAGGGTGGTTTGTCGACCAGCCATCGTTATTGCAGAGCACTCACATCATTCACTGGTGTGTGTGGTGTGACATGCTTTCCTTATTAATACGTTTTGAATAAAGTAATATCCTGATTGGTGACTGACCTTGTCTCTCCTCATTACGGATTAGAATTTCCACAATATAGATCACTGGTCATTAACCGGTCGATCGCCAATCTTAGTTGTTCACCAAATATTTCTGTAAAAAAACCAATGATAAAGCCTTGCGTTTTCCTATTTTCTTTATTTGCTTTGAGCTGCTGGTGGTAGGCGCACTTGATTCAGCAGCCCTAGCGCCAGGAAGGCAAAGTGTTCCCATTTTGAACCATTTCATGTGTCTGAAGGTAGAACTGTCTACCCGGCAGGCCCAGAGGGCAAATCAAGTGCACCTATAGCCCTTCCGCTGGCCAATCAGATAGTTCAGATCACTGTGTCTGCAGTTTCCTCGCGCCATATACTGTAAAAAGAAGCCTAGAACGCAAAGTTGATAATGTGAGATTTCGAAAGTTTTAAAACCATGACTAGAGAGAGACTCAACGAATACAGCAAAGACCTTATGTTTTAGGAGTAAGTTCGTGTTTAAGTTGTTATTCAGCACTGTCAACACTTTGTTCAACAGTTTTATAAGCCATGAAATGCACATTCTCCCTACTTCCACTCACACTACAACCAGCACTGCAGCTGCAATAGATGAGTATAGCAAAGTGTTTTCAAATCAAAATCAAATCAAATTTCATTTGTCACATGGGCCGAATACAACAGGTGTAGACCTTACAGTGAAATGCTTACTTACAAGCCCTTAACCAATGATGCAGTATTAAGAAAATACCCAAAAAATGTAAGTACAAAAATGTACTGCTCAAAAAAATAAAGGGAACACTAAAACAACACATCCTAGATCTGAATGAAATAAATAATCTTATTAACTACTTTTTTCTTTACATAGTTGAATGTGCTGACAACAAAATCACACAAAAATAATCAATGGAAATCCAATTTATCAACCCATGGAGGTCTGGATTTGGAGTCACACTCAAAATTAAAGTAGAAAACCACACTACAGGCTGATCCAACTTTGATGCAATGTCCTTAAAACAAGTCAAAATGAGGCTCAGTAGTGTGTGTGGCCTCCACGTGCCTGTATGACCTCCCTACAACGCCTGGGCATGCTCCTGATGAGGTGGCGGATGGTCTGAGGGATCTCCTCCCAGACCTGAACTAAAGCATCCGCCAACTCCTGGACAGTCTGTGGTGCAACGTGGTGCAACGTGGCGTCGGTGGATGGAGCGAGACATGATGTCCCAGATGTGCTGAATTGGATTCAGGTCTGGGGAACGAGCGGGCCAGTCCATAGCATCAATGCCTTCCTCTTGCAGGAACTGCTGACACACTCCAGCCACATGAGATCTAGCATTGTCTTGCATTAGGAGGAACCCAGGGCCAACCGCACCAGCATATGGTCTCAGGATCTCATCTCGGTACCTAATGGCAGTCAGGCTACCTCTGGCGAGCACATGGAGGGCTGTGCGGCCCCCCAAAGAAATGCCACCCCACACCATGACTGACCCACCGCCAAACCGGTCATGCTGGAGGATGTTGCAGGCAGCAGAACGTTCTCCATGGCGTCTCCAGACTCTGTCATGTCTGTCACGTGCTCAGTGTCAACCTGCCTTCATCTGTGAAGAGCACAGTGGCGAATTTGGTGTTCTCTGGCAAATGCCAAATGTCCTGCACGGTGTTGGGCTGTAAGCACAACCCCCACCTGTGGACGTCGGGCCCTCATACCACCCTCATGGACTCTGTTTCTGACCGTTTGAGCAGACACATGCACATTTGTGGCCTGCTGGAGGTCATTTTTCAGGGCTCTGGCAGTGCTTCTCCTGCTCCTCCTTGCACAAAGGCGGAGGTAGCGGTCCTGCTGCTGGGTTGTTGCCCTCCTACGGCCTCCTCCACGTCTCCTGATGTACTGGCCTGTCTCCTGGTAGCGTCTCCTTGCTCTGGACACTACGCTGACAGACACAGCAAACCTTCTTGCCACAGCTCGCATTGATGTGCCATCCTGGATGAGCTGCACTACCTGAGCCACTTGTGTGGGTTGTAGACTCCGTCTCATGCTACCACTAGAGTGAAAGCACCGCCAGCATTCAAAAGTGGCCAAAACATCAGCCAGGAAGCATAGGAACTGAGAAGTGGTCTGTGGTCCCCACCTGCAGAACCACTCCTTTATTGGGGGTGTCTTGCTAATTGCCTATAATTTCCACCTGTTGTCTATTCCATTTGCACAACAGCATGTGAAATTTATTGTCAATCAGTGTTGCTTCCTAAGTGGACAGTTTGATTTCACAGAAGTGTGATTGACTTGGAGTTACATTGTGTTGTTTAAGTGTTCCCTTTATTTTTTTGAGCAGTGTATAAGAGATGAGAAAAACAAATAATTATAGAGCAGCAGTAAATAACAATAGCGGGGCTATATAGAGGGGGTACCAGTACAGAGTCAATGTGTCAAGGTTATGGAGATAATTATGTACATGCAGGTAGGGTTGTTAAAGTGGCTATGCATAGATAATAACAGAGAGTAGTAGCAGCGTGGGGGGGGGGGGGGGGTGCAAATGCAAATAGTCTGGGTAGCTATTTGATCAGCTGTTCAGGAGTCTTATGGCTTGGAGGTAGAAGCCTCTTGGACCTAGACTTGGCACTCCGGCACCGCTTGCCATGCGGTAGCAGAGAGAACAGTCTATGACTAGGGTGGCTGGAGTCTTTGACCATTTTTAGGACCTTCCTCTGACACCGCCTGGTATAGAGGTCCTGGATGGCAGGAAGCTTGGCCCCAGTGATGTACTGGTCCGTTCGAACTACCCTCTGTAGTGCCTTGCGGTAGGAGGCCGAGCAGTTGCCATACCAGGCAGTGATGCAACCCGTCAGGATGCTCTCGATGGTGCAGCTGTAAAATCTTTTGAGGATCTGAGGACCCATGCCAAATCTTTTTAGTCTCTTGAGGGGGAATAGGTATTGATAAGCTTGCGTTGTTATTATTTGCATCTTGTGCCTTTTTTAATATCAAGGAAAATTTCACTTTCTCTGGTCATAGGAGTAACAACATGAATTGGTGCATGAGGCCGAAATAATGCAGTGCGACTTTAGTTTCGCCATCAGCTGGAAGACTGATTCCCCTTTTCTAAGCAGAGGGAGGGAGAGAAGAGGGATGGTGAGTCGGGTGAGAGGCTGACCATCACTCCAGTAAAAAAAAAAGCAAATGATTATGCTCACTCAGCTGTGCCTCACAAGTAATACAACAAGTGACCTATTACCTGGGCGGTATACCTTATATACCGTATACCAGGGCAATTTGAAATACCCATGGGATAATTTTAATACTGTAAAAAAAACGTCTTTGCTTCCTGACGATCCACTGTTGTGCATCGCAAGAGAGGTGATCAAGTTACACTTGATAATCACTACTGATGTTTGCCAGCTATCTTATAACTGTAAGTTTAACTAAGTGCTTAATACATTTTCTCCAGCTCAGGGCCCCAGCTATGCATTTGGTTTGCTAAGTGTCTAGCTTGCAAGATCAATATTGTTGAACATAATATACTCTACAGGCATGTCAGTTCCAGAGTGGGATCTCTGCTAGTATTAATATTTTTTTATACAGAGAATGTAAGCAATCACAACCCTCCTTTTACTTGTACCATTACACATCCTGCAAATCACCAGCAGAGGGCGACCATTTTGAATCCATTTTCACATTCACTCTGTTGGTAATGCTTACAAATTTGATTATAACTCTAAAAGTAGCAGAGATCCCACTCTGGAACTTTGATATTCCCATAGAGTATATTATGCTCAACAATATGAAAAATGTGCCAAATCTAAAATGGTTTATTTCCAATATTCATAAATGAATGTAAGAAAATTGTTGTAAGATATAATGTAAGGAAATACTACTCATATTACAGGGCAAGCGGTAAAGCTTCATAATACCAATATTCATAAATTAAATGTAAGAAAATTGTTGTAAGAAATTAATGTAAGAAAATACTACTCATATTATAGAGCAAGCGGTAAAGCGTAATATGAAACCAAATGTTGCTTTTTAGTTCCTACAGATGAGACATTATAGTGTCTTAAAGGAGGCCTCGGTAAGCCCAAAATGTCAAATACTCCAGCCTCAAATATTTCTCAATTATGCTTTAAGATACAAATGTCAAATATATGTCAACAATCTTTCCTCCTTCTACTAAAGGACCCTTCTATGGATTAAATGTCGTAAAAATCCCCCAAAAATCATTGTCTTGTTTTGTTCTAGTTTCATGAGGAATCACAGAGAGGGAACATACTTATTCTGCCGCCCATCTATGGAGTAGAAGAGCTCCTGCAACTCCTCAGTGGTGAGAATCCCGTCTGCGAAATAAGCATTGAACTCATCAAACGACAGTTTTCCATCATCTGAAAGACAACACAAGACCACAGTTTGTGCATCAATGACTGAGACACATGGCCAAAGGAAATCTTACTAGGGTTCAAATACTATTTGCGGTCTTTCAAATGCTATGCGCGTTTGATTCGGCATGCCTGTGCCAGATGTTTGGAGTTTGCACTTTTGGGACAATTCCATTTTTGTCCATCCATTTGTGCCAGACAAACTCAGCTTAAATTATTTGATAGAAAACAAGTATTATTTGAACCCGGATCTGGACGAAATAGAGCTGGCCTACATATAATAGCTTAAATGGGGCGTCATTGTAGCCTAGTGGTTAGAGTGTTGGACTAGTAACCAAAAGGTTGCCAGTTCAAATCCCCG
This sequence comes from Salmo salar, assembly GCF_965601325.2. NCBI lineage: Eukaryota > Metazoa > Chordata > Actinopteri > Salmoniformes > Salmonidae > Salmo > Salmo salar. The sequence continues at coordinate 47,554,114 of NC_138302.1, read as the reverse complement.
AGCTGACAAGGTACAAGTTTGTAATTCTGCCCCTGAACAAGGCAGTTAACCCACTGTTCCTAGGCTGTCATTGAAAATAAGAATTTGTTCTTAACTGACATGCCTAGTTACAATGGTTATGTCCCAAATGCACCCTGTTCCCTACATAGTGTAATGAACATGTTCCTGGTGTTAAGCTGTTGCTTGGCAGGAGGACTAGACAGACAAATGTTGGAGTCAGCATCTGGCTAGCCAGACTGGGCATACTGATGGACAGAAGGAAGTCATCAGCAGATTTATAACACTGGGTACATCCTAAATTTACTATATAGTGCACTACTTTTGACCATGGCCCATAAAGCTCTGGTCAAAAGTAGTGTACTATCAATGCGTAAAATGCTCTGTTTCCGAGTGTGTACATGCAAGGGAGAATATCTTTAATGATAAGTAGTAGAAGCTCAGTATTGAGAAGTCAGAATAAAAACAGAGCTTGATCAGTCTTGATTAGTTGGCTCTGGAAGGTCATGGATTTTTACACATGCTAATAGCCCCTAACACCTTGTCTATTGTACTCATATAATGCCTCAATTCATCTCAGCAGGCAATCTACTCCAAACATACATTTACTAGGTCTATAACCTAGTTCATACATTTAAAAAATGTCTTAAGAATGATAGACTATAAAGTTAATGGAGTCTATATTCATACAATCATCAATTAAAGATCCAATATCAAATCAAACTTCAATTAGAATTTATTTGAAGTGGATTTAAAATAGCAACTCACTTAAAACATTAAAATAAAAAAACAAGCACAGCAATAAAAGAGATCAAATGTTATCAAAGAACATAAAACACAAAAGGTGTCATTGATTAAAGGCCAAGCTAAAAATGCTGGTTGACAATTGAGATTAACATAAATAAATGTATAATAAATTGTATAAAAATGATACTTTATACAATAAACACAAACAATGAATAATCAAACATTTTTTTATCGCTACAATTTAAGAAATAAACTAATTTTACTCTCACATTTCCAATGCTAGGCCCCTTGATTTCTCATAGTTTCACCTCCAAGTAGCCTAATGCCTAAAAAGCAGCCCTGCTTGAAACTGGTACTACCACAGTTACTGTCTCTGTGGTCCTGGCAAACTGCACTTTATACAGGCAATATGTACAGCGATTCATAATTCTCTGAACTGGAATAAACTGTGCCTCTGATACAGATTCCAATGCTTTGCCCCAAACCTCAACAGAGGGCCTGATATTATATTGATTCAGATGTTTCAGGAACAAATTTACACGAGCCATGACATGAGAAATGCATGCGTTTCCACTTGCTGGACCAACAAGCACCTCACAACAGAACAACTGTGTTACTATGCCTGATGTTACCTCTACATCTGGTTGAATGAGTGCTAGGCCCATCTGTCTGTCAGTGGCGAACCACGTGGTAAGTACATATGATGAGCGAAAACGTATACTTTGATCAGTGCTTATAACCTCTCCCAGCATGTCTACCTTATCATGTTCTGTCAGCTGTGCAATGGTGAAATCCTTGTTTAGATACATGAATGTGAAGACACTATACAGATCATGCCGATCTTCCCTTGCTTATGACAAACAGCTGTTTAGGGGGCAGGAAAATAACGGTAGGTTTATTTGAACAGTGAGAGACAGAATAACAACAAAAAAATCCAGACAAACGCATGTCAAAAATTTTACAAATTGATTTGCATTTTAATGAGGGAAATAAGTATTTGACCCCCTCTCAATCAGAAAGATTTCTGGCTCCCAGATGTCTTTTATACAGGTAACGAGCTGAGATTAGGAGCACACTCTTAAAGGGAGTGCTCCTAATCTCAGTTTGTTACCTGTATAAAAAGACACCTGTCCACAGAAGCAATCAATCAGATTCCAAACTCTCCACCATGGCCAAGACCAAAGAGCTCTCCAAGGATGTCAGGGACAAGATTGTAGACCTACACAAGGCTGGAATGGGCTACAAGACCATCGCCAAGCAGCTTGGTGAGAAGGTGACAACAGTTGGTGCGATTATTCGCAAATGGAAGAAACACAAAAGAACTGTCAATCTCCCTCGGCCTGGGGCTCCATGCAAGATCTCACCTCGTGGAGTTGCAATGATCATGAGAACGGTGAGGAATCAGCCCAGAACTACACGGGAGGATCTTGTCAATGATCTCAAGGCAGCTGGGACCATAGTCACCTAGAAAACAATTGGTAACACACTACACCGTGAAGGACTGAAATCCTGCAGCGCCCGCAAGGTCCCCCTGCTCAAGAAAGCACATATACATGCCCATCTGAAGTTTGCCAATGAACATCTGAATGATTCAGAGGACAACTGGGTGAAAGGGTTGTGGTCAGATGAGACCAAAATGGAGCTCTTTGGCATCAACTCAACTCACCATGTTTGGAGGAGGAGGAATGCTGCCTATGACCCCAATAACACCATCCCCACCGTCAAACATGGAGGTGGAAACATTATGCTTTGGGGGGTGTTTTTCTGCTAAGGGGACAGGACAACTTCACCGCATCAAAGGGACGATGGACGGGGCCATGTACCGTCAAATCTTGGGTGAGAACCTCCTTCCCTCAGCCAGGGCATTGAAAATGGGTCTTGGATTGGTTTTCCAGCATGACAATGACCCAAAACACACGGCCAAGGCAACAAAGGAGTGGCTCAAGAAGAAGCACATTAAGGTCCTGGAGTGGCCTAGCCAGTCTCCAGACCTTAATCCCATAGAAAATCTGTGGAGGGAGCTGAAGGTTCGAGTTGCCAAACGTCAGCCTCGAAACCTTAATGACTTGGAGAAGATCTGCAAAGAGGAGTGGGACAAAATCCCTCCTGAGATGTGTGCAAACCTGGTGGCCAACTACAAGAAAGGTCTGACCTCTGTTATTGCCAACAAGGGTTTTGCCACCAAGTACTAAGTCATGTTTTGCAGAGGGGTCAAATATTTATTTCTCTCATTAAAATGCAAATCAATTTATAACATTTTTGACATAGGTTTTTCTGGATATTTTTGTTGTTATTCTGTCTCTCACTGTTCAAATAAACCTACCATTAAAATTATAGACTGATCATTTCTTTGTCAGTGGGCAAACGTACAAAATCAGCAGGGGATCAAATACTTTTTTCCCCTCACTGTATGCCAGAAGTTCCAGACGAATGATTCTGCTCAATTCAAGGGCAAATTTGAGGACCATCTGTTCACCGGGCTCCGTGGCACACCTCATCATGGCTGTTCTGAATTTGTAATGTGCTGGCTGGGAGGATGATGCAAGGCCGTTGCCGCCACCTCCTCTCACTTAAAATACTGTAGCTGACGACAACCCAACCAAATGGCTATTACTCTTAAAAAGTTGTGACAAACAGAATTAAAGTCAATGTTTACAACTTTGTTCTGGTAATAGGAAAAGGCCAATTTTGACAAAATGAAAGGGTTCTTCCTATATGATGCAGTCAATGGCTTTGTCAGAATTGTGGCTCATTGATAAGAAAAAAATCAGGCAAAGGCTATAATACGGCTGAAATCTCCAAGGAATATTCTTCCACAAAATCAGAGTTTTTAGGAAATAGAAGTAGATATGCAGTAAACTTGGTACAATATTTTGATGCTTTATCTAGAAACAATGGGAGGCCGTCTGCACTCTTTTATAGTCCTTATTTCAAAATAATGTCAACACAGTTTTCAAAAACAGGATGAAGGAAAGGATAGATACTAGATCTAGTTCATGTTGTACAGATCCCGATATAGATGTGTGCCTTCAACATTTGCCTGTGCCCTTCTTTCATTGAAGACCTCCCATGTCTTGCTGTCCAGCCACTATATTTGATGCCTTGCTCTTTGGCAGCCCAATGGTGACTACTGGGAGCTCACTTTTTTTGACAGTTTTAGGTGGAAATGTTGTCCTCGTAGAAACCAGGACGACTTAGAAGAGCACAATATTGCCATGTTTTCGGCTTATTTCATCCATTAGTACGGAGTGGTCAGACAGAAGGAAGAGCGATTGAGTAGCCTGCTGTGGGATTAAAGTACTTATGAGAATTTACCTTGGTTAGAAGAGAATAACAGCATGAGCCAGTTCAAATCCCCAGTGACTGGATCTGTGACTCAATAATCAGCTAGGCCTATTGACATGCGCTCTGCCCAAATTGCGGGCTTCCCAAATAGGCATAGGCCTACAAGCTTGTGATTGGAAACAATCCACAGCAAAAAAATTTAAAGAACCTAATGGTCATCAATTCTTCTGTGGTGAAGTCATGCTCTCTGGTGAAGTATTTTTTATGATTTTAATAATTTTGGTATAGACAAGATAAATTATATAATTTTGGCAAATGCATTTCCATTTACTTCCCTATTGGACCCACCGCTATGCCATTTCTCTGCTGTTCTATTGGTTTTCATATGAACTTTTTTCGTTGTTCAGAAGCCAAAAGCACAATCCTACTCATATTAGAAACCCATCCTAGTTGTTGCACCTTAAATTCCACTTCTTTCTAAGTACCTAACAACGATTTGTTATCTCTGTCACATATGGAACTGCTATCAGGTGAGCTGTTTAGAATGGTGTTTTCCCACAAATTGCATTTTGACAAATGTTTGAAAATTAGGTATAATTGGCTGCTTCATTACGATTTGCATGTTCTATTAAGATGCATTACCATAATCTAAATGTGATTTATGTCATTCTGAGAACTGTGGGTGGATGCCCTAATGTGCTATGCACCCAATCCACATGGGTCCAGGTAAATTAAAATCTTCCCGGTCACGTTGTATAGTGCCACATTTTCCTAACGGAAACAATGTCATCCATATATACTTTATCAGTATATTGCTGTATTGACAAATATACAACAATATATTTAGCAATATATTTAAATACACTGAGTACAGCAAACATTTGGAACACATTCCTAATATTGAGTTGCACCCCCACCTTTTGCCCTCAGATCAGCCTCAATTGGTCGGGGCATGGACTCTACAAGATGTTGAAAGTGTTCCACAGCGATGCTGACCCATGTTGACTCCAATGCTTCCCACTGTTGTGTCAAGTTGGCTGGATGTCCTTTGGGTTGTGGACCATTCTCGGTACACATGGGAAACTGTTGAGCGTGAAAACCCCAGCCGCGTTGCAGTTCTTGACACAAACCGGTGCGCCTGGCATCTACTACCATACCTAGCGCAAAGGCACTTAAATCTTTTGTCTTTGTTTGAAAATATTGGGATGTCTGGGACTGCTCAAAGATGGGATCAGTAGCCCTCAGATTGCATCTCTGACTTCCTCACATGACATGAGAATTGGTGACGGCTGCGCGCCCCGAGTAGGCAACGACATGGGGATTTTATGCCCGATCACAAAAACTTGTCTGGAACATCTAAAATCAGTACCAAAATTGTGTAGTGTACGCCTGGCTTTAATAACTTTAAATCACCAAAAAGGATAAAGACCTGACCGCACTGGAAGTTATAGACCTGTCAACCTTAGATAATATCTTTCCATCCACATTACTAAGTCTTGCCTCTAGACTGGAGAAAACTATTCCAGATATCATCCACACTGACCAGGTTGGCTTTGTCAAAAATAGGAACTCAAGTGATAGCTTCAGACATTTGTGGCTGAATAACTCTGCATCCTGCCCTGGTTTCTCAAGTTTGTCCTGAGTAGATTAGGTTTTGGTTCTGGGTTTATGAATTGATGTCCTGTATTCCAGGTCCGATGACAGCTGTACAGACTAATGGAATGATTTTGCAATTGTTTATTTATCTAGATCTACAAAACTGGAGGACCCTCTCTCTCCTTTACTGTTTTTGATAGCGATAGAACATCTGGCGATCTCTATAAGGGGAAACCCAGAGATTCAACAAGTATGTAATGGGGGAGAGGAATACAAATTGTTCTTATATGCTGATGACATTGTGTTGCTGATTAAAAACTCCATGTCACTGATCCAACCACTGCTCAACACTGTGGAGATATGTTGTTATTTCTGGATACAAGGCTAATTGACATAAATCTGAGGCTATGCCAGTCTCTACAATATTCCCATCAGCTATGGTTAACCCATTTGAATTTCAAGTGTATGCAATCGGGTATGAATTATCTGGGGATTATGTTGACATTAGAGTTAGATAAGATAGTGGATATCAATATGCTTCCAGTCCTCTAACAAAGAAAACAAAACATTGACAAGTGGAAGTTGTTAAATCTTAGTTTATGGGGGAACTTTTATTCAATTAAAATTATGGTTACTCCTAAACGTAATTATATTTCAACGATGCTACTGATATGCATTCCATCATACATTTTTAAGCAGTATAATTGTATTATTAAAGAGCAACTGAAAGCACAGATTCCGCATGTGTTTCTCTGTTGCTAATTAAGAAACACGAGATTTCAGTCTTGGCGTTGTGGTTTGATGTGGCAGTTACTGATGCGTCTCCCATGAGTCACCATAGGAACAATGCCAGTATCACTTCTTCATAGTAGTAAGAATGCATCCAAGATAACTCAAGAATTTTGTAATTAAATTAGAAGTTTTTGCAGAGGAAGTTTTAGTCGCGCAGTTTTATATCTAGCTACGGTATTTAATAAATAAAAAATGTGCGACGTGCTCTCTTATGTAAACCAAGTCCAATCCGCTGTGCAGATCAGTCTCACAGTCTGTATGTTCTGTGGTAGCATTGGATAGAGTGCAATCACTGCAGCTGTGTATCCCATGTTACTGGGCAAGTCTGCAATGTTGAAATCAAAAACCAACGCTCAAGTAAGTCATGATGAACTTTTGGATGAGATTGACTTTATGACCAAAATTATTATATTTACAGTGCAGTCAATTTTGACACTAGAATGTTTGACTAATATCGATGCCACATAGGCAGTTTTCTATCAGAGAAGGTGTTTGTTGGCTTCAGTTGTGCTTTAAATACTTAATACAGGAGGGGGAAAAAAAACACCATGCTTCGCTATACTGAAAATACATGCCCCTAAAAAAAATATGACTCCCGGCAAGGCCGGTCCTTGCCGTTCTGACGCCCTAGGCAAGACCAAAAAAAGCCAACCCTGCAAAACTAGGATAGTCCCAGTAAGCAAAATTAAGTCTAAAACACGTATTTTCCAGGCATTGAAGTTACATGCTGACCAGATCGGTCGCAAAATAAATTTAGAAATCCATGTTATTCAATTATTGCGCCAACGAGCGTCTGCAATGCCAAGGGCTAAAATATAACTCCTTTCTACTTCTGACGCAGATCGCGCTGAAAGTTCTGCCTCTCCCATCTCCTCATTGGTTTATAGAAGCAGGTACCCACGTGCCATCTCCTCATTGGTTATACCCACGTTGGTGAATGAAAGACGAACTGTTTTGCCAGTCGTCGTGGTAATACTATGAAAGTTTAGATGCGATCACCATATAAGTTCAAAGATGAGAAAGCCTGGAAGGAGGAGAGATGACTAGAAACGATTCGGTTGGCTGTTTTATGTGTGGATGAATTGTCGGAGTAGAGGACCTTGTGCATTTCAGGTAAAATAACAACTCAATGTTTATATCCCAGGACAAATTAGCTAGCAACAGCAAGCTAGCTAAATAGGACAAATTAGCTAGCAAGTGCAAGCTAACTAGCTAAATTGCCATACATGTTTAATACTTTTAGACCTGTCCTCAAATTAATGTCATTGGTTCAGAGTTTGTTTTGATATTTTAACCTGCGTGTCATGATCGCGTTTGGTGTATGGGGACAAAAGAAATGTATGCACGATAGAACACGATGTGGCACGCATGCAAACGTTGGTCTGATGTTACTTAGAACCTTTTAGTTCTTCTGCAGTGACACCATAGTCTGAATATTGATATTGGTCATTCCTATGTTGAAGTCTTTACATATGTTCTATCACCGGTTTGGGTTCCGTGTTAGTCCTGGAAAATACATATTTTCACCTTCAGAACCTATGAAAATGCATTTTTTCCAGACATTGAAATAAAAACGTATTTTCTGAATGTTGAAATCGGGTTCATTTTCAGTTCTGAATGAAGGTTGAAACTATGCATTTTTTGGATGTTGTAATCAGGCACATTTTGGGTTCTGAATGAAAGTTGAAAAGACGTAATTTATAGACGTCGATGTTTGGGCCTAATCAAAGATCGGACCAAAAAATATATATATATATTTTTTTTTAATCGATGTCCGGGGACGATGAAATCAAGGCCGGTCTGGACCGCACCAAATCTGAACCAAACATAGACGTCTATGACTGATTCATATTTTGTCTGGACCAAAAACCAAATGTCCGTGGAAATCAAGGCTGGTCTGGACTGCACTAAAAAAAGACGTCCAAAAGGCATCAGCATCGGTCCGTGCTTACTGAGGTGTAGCCTAGTGTCTTAGGTCATTTAGGATCACCACTTTATTTAAAAAATGTGAAATGTTAGAAGAATAATATTAGAGAATTATTCATTTCAGCTTTAATTTCTTCCATCACATTCCCAGTGGCTCAGAAGTTAACATACACTCAATTAGTATTTGGTAGCATTGCCTTTAAATTGCTTAACTTGGGTCAAACGTTTCAGGTAGCCTTCCACAAGCTTCCCACAATCAGTTGGGTGAATTTTTTGTATGCCTCCTTGCTCGCACACACTTTTTCAGTTCAGCCCACAAATGTTCTATGGGATTGAGGTCAGGGCTTTGATGGCCACTCCAATACCATGACTTTGTTGTCCTTAAGCCATTTTGCCACAACTTTGGGTTGCTCATCAGAATTCCATAATATATCTACAGTAATAGTGGAATGATCGTGTTTCACAGTATTACTTATCCGCCAGTGTTGTGATTGGCTGTGATAGTCACCTATTGAGTTCTCCAGTCGGAGCAGCATCTGTCAAAATGGGAAAGCGGTTTTGACTTTGTGGCTGTGTTACCTTGTGGAAATCGGGTCAAGTGGTCAATGTAGAAATACTGTCATTTCCTGGTTACTAAAATTCTACACTGTTCACTCATTGTCAGTTTGTGAGAAAACAAGCACTGAATAGTGTAGGGAATCATTGTATCATCTAAATAAACAAAAAAAAGTATGCTTTTACAGCTGTTTAAAGCCGGTGGACTAAAACCGAAAGTAAAAGGCTCATGCGTGAGTCTCCACCACTTACGGGGAAACGGGATGAGGGTGAGATTGGTTTCGAATGCAGCCTTGTGCTGTTGTAATTCACCTCGATTCCACATAGGACAAAAGTTCTGAGAAATTCTAGGTGTAGCACATTTAAAAGGTCTAATACAGTCATTTTTATCTCAACAAATATTTTCTGGTTAACAATTAGGTACCTTACTTTGATTGTTTTCAATTAAAATTGTCAAAAAGAAAACAAAAAAAATCCATTATTGGCAGACGTTAGGAACTCTTATTGGTCTATTAACTGAATTAGCACCTGGTGTTGTCACCAGCCAGGCCAAAACTCCATCCCAACAAAACAGGCTGAAATGTATTTTCAAACAGCGCTTACACTAAAAGGCATTATCATAATTTTCATAATTTCACTGTTATTCCAACCTCATAGTGTATATTAAAACACAGGGAAATCACATTTGACTGAACTGGGCTTTTAACTTTGTTTTCTCAAACTAAGGGATTGGTTAAGAGATGGCTGCGTTATTGACAAATCACAAAATCTGATTTTACATGTCCATTTAAATCCTTTGTAAATCCACTCTACAATGGCCTATCAACAACTTAAGGTCGTCAATGAACCATGTTAAGTTTGACATTGATATCTTCAAAAATAAGGAAACAATTCACGTTTGACTATGTAACACTAATGCTTAAAATAATCACTACAAAATCTTCTCATGGACTAAAAAGTCAGACTCACTCCAAATTTGGTCTTTGGACTCATCAAAATAGTCCCTAAAGAGTTTGAGAAAAGAATGTTGATGCATTCAATGGCCACACTATACCAGTAAATGCATATTAGCACATATGCTAATATGCAAAAATATGCTCCAAATACTTAATTCTATTTACGCATGCCGGTAGTATGAGGTTTACAAAGTAGGTTGTTACATCTACTGTAACATGTCCAGGTAGGAATGCATGATTAAAAATATTTTGATATGCAACCTAATCCAGTGACCGTCATGAATTTTGGGTTTACTTTTGGTTATATTTTACTGTCAAAATAGGGCTCCAGAATGTTCCGAATTTTTTTTTCTCCATATAGATGAGTTTGCCTTTATCATTTTGTGCACTATTTTAAATATAGTGCCTAATTCAATTGGTGCCAATTTACCACCTGTGGTAGTGGAAACTCAAAACACATTAGTTAGATCACTAACTGAAATATAACACCTACTGCTAGTAGCCATCTAACAGTAAATGTAATGTCCTAATAAAAACATTGTAATAAGGGCTGCTGCATTCACAATGGCCGATATGCAAGTTAGCACGCTCTGTATTTGAAAGCCACATCAGATATCTTGATTGTAAAACTGTGCTTTGAGCTCAATAATGATCGTTAAGAAATAAAAACTATACCTACAGAAAGCTGAGACCCTCCTCTCTTCAATATGGACTAATGTAGTTGCTTCCAAAGTAGTTTTCTTTTACATTTTAAAATGTTATACAATCATGAGGGCACACGAGTAGGAGAATGTGAGTGGCCCGTTCATTACAACAGCCAGCCCCAGCGAAACAGGCAGGAACAGCGGCAGAGCAGACACTTATTACAGGAATCATGAGGATAATGCACTTTACTGTTGAACAAATTCGTGGTTTTAACCTCCCAAAAAACAGGACGTTTTGATTGAGGTGACCAGGTAGAATGTGCAGCTTGCACCAGTACAACCAATTAAAAAAATGTAACACCCAGCAAAGTCAAAGGGTCGCAAAATGTGATTAAATGGTTTCAGTCTGTAGCCCTGACTTACTGTAGTTTGAGAAAAGCTAAGGGATTGGTGAAAACATTGAGTTATTTACAAATAAGAAATCTGTTACGTGTTCACTTACACCACTATAAATCAAATCCAAAGTGGCCTATCAACTTGAATCATGTCATCGCTATCATGGACGTCCCTAAGATGAACCACACTGAATGTGGTATTGATCTCAAAAAACAAGGAAGCTATTAACTAGTAATTCTTTGAATATGCTAAAAATAATCTGCAATCATTTCTCATCATGAACCATATGTCAGATTCACTCCAGATGTTGTATTTAGACTCATTACATCAGTCTAAAATAGTTGATGAATTCAAATATGGCTGCACTGTAACTATAGATGCACGTTAGCACATATGCTAATGCTAAAAATGCTTTAAAAATCTTATTTTCATGAACCATAAATCAGATTGACTCCAGATTTGTTATATAGAATTAGTCGCTAATGAATTTAAAAAAATTAAAGCACTAGACTAAACTTCACTTGCATCATTGTTGTTATATTGAGAAAAACATGGGAATGCTTTTTATTATTATATTTTGCTTTTTACCCCTTTTTCTCCCCAATTTTGTGATATCCAAATTGGTAGTTACATCACTGCAACTCCCGTACGGACTCAGGAGAGGCGAAGGTGGAGAGTCATGCGTCCTCCAAAACACGACCCTGCCAAGCAGCACTGCTTCTTGACACACTGCTCACTTAACCCGGATGCAAGCCGCACCAATGTGTCGGAGGAAACACTGTACAACTGGCGACCGGTCCGTCACAAGGAGTCGCTAGAGCGCGATAGGACAAGGACATCCAGGCCGGGTCAAACCCTCCCCTAATCCAGAAAACGCTGGGCCAATTGGGCGCTGCCTCATGGGTCTCCCAGTCACGGCCGGCTGCAGCACAGCCTGGGATTGAACCCTGGTCTGTAGTGACGCCTCACTTCACTAGCCCGCTGCGCCACTCGGGAGGCCGGTAATGCTTTTACTGATTGCATATAAAGGAAGATTGTCATGTAGGAACTGATTAGTTGCTTTGTTATCCAACTGATCTTGTGTCCTTTCTGTCATCCTGCGAACCCTGTTCATTGCAGCTTGCAGCTATATTTGTATTTATTATTACATTTATTTGAACAACAAAACATAAGTCTCAGTACACTTCAGAGAAGATATGTTGAACCAGATTTTGGGAAAGCCTGCACAACACCAGATTTTTTTTGGGGAAATTAGACGGATAAACAAAACATTTTTTGGGGGGGAAAAGAACGAAAATTAGGCTAACCATAAAAACGTTTTGGTAGGGCCCTTTAAAAACATTGGTGGGGTGCATTAAAATCAGTTATGTTTTGCCTAATTCATTCCCCCCCCCAAAAAAAAATATTCTGGTTTTTGCTTAAAAAAAAAAGACATTTTATATCATAAAAACAGCTACATTTCATGTTCTATGCTCACAATAATGCTTAAACCACATCAAATCAAATGTTATGTCACATGCGCCAAATACAACAGTGAAATGCTTACTTACAAGCCCTTAACCAACAATGCAGGTAAGAAAAATACCAACAAAAAATAATTAAAAGTAACAAATAATTAAAGAGCAGCAGTAAAATAACAATAGCTAGGCTATATACAGGGAGTCAATGTGCAGGGGCACCTGTTAGTCAAGGTAATTGAAGTAATATGTTCATGTAGGTAGAGTTATTACAGTGACTATGCATAGACAATAACAGAGTAGCATCAGTGTAAGGGGGGGGGGGGGGGGGGGGGGGGGGGGGGGGGCAGTGCCATTAGATTAGATGTTCAGGAGTCTTATGGCTTGGGGGTAGAAGCTGTTTAGAAGCCTCTTGGACCTAGACTTGGCGCTCCGGTACCACTTTCCGTGTGGTAGTAGAGAGAGCAGTCTATGACTAGGGTGGCTGGAGTCTGACCATTTTTAGGGCCTTCCTCTGACAACGCCTGGTATAGAGGTCCTGGATGGCAGGAAGCTTGGCCCCAGTGATGTACTGGGCCGTTCGCACTACCCTCTGTAGTGCCTTGCGGTAGGAGGCCGAGCAGTTGCTATACCAGGCAGTGATGCAACCCGTCAGGATGCTCTCGATGGTGCAGCTGTAGAACCTTTTGAGGATCTGAGGACCCATGTCAAATCCTTTCAGTCTCCTGAAGGGGAATATGTTTTGTCATGCCCTCTTCATGACTGTCTTGGTGTGCTTGGAACATGTTAGTTTGTTGGTGATGTGGATGCCAAGGAACTTGAAGCTCTCAACCTGCTTCACTACAGCCCTGTCGATGAGAATGGAGGTGTACTTGGTCCTCCTTTTCCTGTAGTCGACAATCATCTCCTTTGTCTTGATAACGTGGAGGGAGACATTGTTGTCCTTGCACCACACGGTCAGGACTCTGACCTCCTCCCTATAGGCTGTCTCGTCGTTGCTGGTGATCAGACTGTTGTGTCATCAGCAAACTTAATGAAGGTGTTGGAGTCGTGCCTGGCCGTGCAGTCACGAGTGAACAGGGAGTACAGGAGGGGACTGAGCACGCACCCCTGAGGGGCCCATGTGTTGAGGATCAGCGTGGCGGATGTGTTGTTACCTACCCTTACCACCTGGGGGCGGCCCGTTAGGAAGTCCAAGATCTAGTTGCAGAGGGAGGTGTTTAGTCCCAGGGTCCTTAGCTTAGTGATGAGCTATGAGGGCACTATGGTGTTGAACGCTGAGCTGTAGTCAATGAATAGCATTCTCACATAGGTGTTCCTTTTGTCCAGGTGTGAAAGGGCAGTGTGGAGTGCAATAGAGATTGCATCATCTGTGGATCTGTTGGGACAGTATGCACGTTGGAGTGGGTCTTGGGTTTCTGGGATAATGGTGTTGATGTGAGCCATGACCAGCCTTTCAAAGCACTTCATGACTACAGACGTGAGTGCTATGGGTCTGTAGTCCTTTAGGCAGGTTACCTTAGTGTTCTTGGGTACAGGGACTATGGTTGTCTGCTTGAAACATGTTGGTATTACAGACTCAGACAGGGAGAGGTTGAAAATGTCAGTGAACTTGCCAGTTGGTCATGGCTTGCTCGGAGTACACGTCCTGGTAATCCGTCTGGTCCTGTGGCCTTGTGAATGTTGACCTGTTTAAAAAGGTCTTACTCACATCGGCTGCGGAGAGAGTGATCACAGAGTCATCCGGAACAGCTGATGCTCTCATGCATGTCTCAGTGTTACTTGCCTCTAATTTAGCTCGTCTGGTAGGCTCGTGTCACTGGGCAGCTCTTGGCTGTGCTTCCCTTTGTAGCCTGTAATAGTTTGCACGCCCTGCCACATCCGACGAGCATCGGAGCCGGTGTAGAACGATTCATTCTTAGTCTTGTATTTGCCTGTTTGATGGTTCGTCGGGAGGGCATAGCGGGATTTCTAATAAGCTTCCGGTTTAGAGTCCTGCTGTTTGAAAGCGGAGGCTCTACCTTTTAGGTCAGTGTGGATGTTGCCTGTAATCCATGGCTTCTGGTTGGGGTAAGTACGTACAGTCACTGTGGGGATGACGTCATCGGTGCACTTATTGATGAAGCCAGTGACTGATGTGGTGTACTCCTCAATGCCATCAGAAGAATCCCGGAACATATTCCAGTCTGTGCTAGCAAAACACTCCTGTAGCTTAGCATCTGCTTCATCTGACCACTTTTTATTGACCAAGTCACTGGTGCTTCCTGCTTTAATTTTTGCTTGTAGGCAGGAATCAGGAGGATAGAATTATGATCAGATTTGCCAAATGGAGGGTAGAGGGAGAGCTTTGTACATGTCTCTGTGTGTGGAGTAAAGGTGGTCTAGTGCCAGCACTAACACCGGATGTTCACCAAAAAGATCAGTTCTAGTGGCTATCGAAGGTGAGCATTTGCCCACTGAAGTCGGTTACGATGACGAACTGCAGTCAGGTCAGGACACTGGTAAGGACGACGAGCACGCAGGTGAGCTTCCCTGAGACGGTTTCTACAGAAATTCTTCGGTTGTGGCTCGTCTCAGACAATCCCGCAGGTAAAGAAGCCAGATGTGGCAGTCCTGGGCACACGTGGTCTGCGGTTGTGAGGCCGGTTGAACGTACTGCCAAATTCTCTAAAACTACGTTGGTGGAGAAAGTAACATTCAATTCTCTGGCAACAGCTCTGGTGGACATTCCTGCTGTCAGCATAGCAATTGCACGCTACCTCACAACATGATACATCTGTGGCATTGTGTAGTGTGACAAAAATGCACATTTATTGTCTTTAATTATTCCCAGCACAAGGTGCAACTGTGTATTGATGTTTAGTCAGCTTCTTGATATGCCACACCTGTCAGGTGGATTGACTATCTTGGAAAAGGAGAAATGCTCACAAACAAGGATGTAAACAAAGTGGTAGGCCACACAACCTCACAGAACGGGACCGCCGAGTGCTGAAGCGTGTAAAATGTGTCTGTCCTCGGTTGCAACACTCACTACAGACTTCCAAACTGCCTCTGGAAGCAACGTCAGCACAAGAACGGTTTGTCGGGAGCTTCATGAAATGGGTTTCCATGGCCGAGCAGCTGGGATGCAACGCATCGGCTGGAGTGGTGTAAAGCTCACCGCCATTGGACTCTGGCGTAGTGGAAATGCATTCTCTGGAGTGGTGAATCACACTTCACCAACTGGCAGTCCGACAGACAAATTTGGGTTTGGCAGATGCCAGGAGAATGCTACCTGCCTGAATGCATAGTGCCAACTGTAAAGTTTGGTGGAGGAGGAATAATGGTCTGGGCTGACTTTCACGGTTCGGTTTAGGCACCTTAGTTCCAGTGAAGGGAAATCTTAGCATACAATGACATTCTAGAGAGTTCTGTGCTTCCAACTTTGCGGCAACAGTTTGGGGAAAGCCCTTTCCTGTTTCAGCATGACAATGCCCCAGTCCACAAAGCGGAGTCCATACAGAAATGGTTTGTCGAGATCGGTGTGGAAGAACTTGACTGTCCTGCACAGAGCCCTGACCTCAACCCCATCAAACACCATTGGGATAAATTGGTACGCCTACTACGAGCCAGGCCTAATCGCCCAACATCAGTGCCAGACCTCACAAAGGCTCTTGTGACTGAATGGAAGCAAGTCCCCACAGCAATGTTCCAACATCTAGTGGAAAGCCTTCCCAGAAGAGCGGAGGTTGTTATAGCAGTAAAGGGGGGACCAACTCCATATTAATGCCCATTATTTTGGAATGAGATGTTCAACGAGCAGTTGTCCACATACTTTTGGTCATGTAGTGTACTTACTAACCAGTTAGCCGTCTAGGTCTAATTGTTTGTATTGCTTTACATTGGTTGTTATTACATATGTTCTTATGTTGTTGCCTCGACTCTTGTCTGTTTAATAAGCTCTCTAGGTATAGCCAAGGAAGGCACTGAGCCCCAAGCTGTCCCCACAAACCCAAGTGCTTGAAATGCCCTCCTCTACCTCAACGTCATAATTGACAGGTTAGTTCAGACAGAAACGTGCCATTAAGACGTTTAATGTAATGGTTAATTTTTTAGCATCCATCTCTAAACTCGTGGAGATCGTTTAAAAATATGCATATTTTGTGTTTCTTCAAATGCAGGGGTGACCTGTGATGGAATGGCATCAGACGTGACTTGGTGTCTTCCAGAGGTGGAGAAGAGGGCAAGTGACCTGGCAGAAGATGGTGAAACTTTTTAATTGGTAAGACAGCCTGAAAAATATACCAGGCCTTGTTTTAAAGGAATTTGACATATGTCCTTATCCAATATGTTTTCCACCTGATCACATCGATAATTTGAAATGTTGTTTTCCCCTATTGTATCATTTGGCGATGTGGCCCTGAAGGTGGTGACTGCCATCATGTCTCCATCGTTATACAGAATAGATGGAAGGGAAATGATATGCCCTTAACAATACAACCTGTAAGTGTACACGCTAATAATAACTTATAAGACCATTACTATAATGCAATCAACCTGTCCTATCAGTGCAGCACAGAAATGCCCTTTTCCAGGTGATGTGACAATGGCATTTCCGAACAGACTTACTAACTTTCTTCGTTTTAACTTTTAAGGTTGGAACCAACATGCAGTACCACCAGCAGGCAGAGAGGCAAGAACCGGGACAAGCGACACTATTCACAACCCTGTGTAATGTTCGTTGTAATTGCATTGCTGGACTTTTGGAAAAACTCCATGTATTTGTATTGTTTTAACTTGCCATCCAATGTGTTAGAGATGTGATAAATGAGGGTGGGGTATTAATGGAAGGGGTTTAAAATGTAAAAATAAAAGGAAACGTATGGTTTAAACTTCTCTTGAATGTTTATTTGTTTTAGCTGATAGTGGTGATTTCTTAAGTTTGCCTCATTAAGATGTGTGTGTGTTATGAATGACCAAAAGGTGTCTGACTTTAAAGTACAGTAAGTACACTGTCACGCGATAGTCTTTATGGATGTGTTATGAATGACCGAAGGTGTCGCACTTCAAACAAAGTATTACAGGGCACTACATGAAGTGTTAATACATTGTTTATAAATGTTCTGCTGATTTATGAAGGTTCCCAAGATCCACAGGTTAACGGTAGGGTGTGAGAGGTATTTAAATGAGTTGATGGACCTGCAAAGCTTGCATTTGTGTGTGTGTGTGTGTGTGTGTGTGTGTGTCAGAGCCAAGATGATTTGGAATAGTCCTACCTGAGACTGCCTAGCCACAAGTTATTCCCGTTCTGTCCCATGCTGGAGACCAGGGCTTGATTACAACCTGTTACAATGGTGCCAACATTTTGTGGCTGATCTTTCAGCGGGGGAGACCTGACTGGGCCTAGCACCGCACAGCATGGCTCCTTATATTGCTGTGTGCGTGTTTGTGAACATGTAACTTGATTCCAGAAGAAAGCCACTTTCAATTTCTTTATGTTGGGGGTTTTCATCAAGGTAAGTGTTTGCCTGGTGTGACTAACATGACTTCTCTTTAGAGCATGTGTCATCCTGAAGCCCAACATGTCACCCTTTATAAAGCACATGTTTGTCATATTCAACCTAGTGGGTTATGACACATTTGTCATTGGTGATTAAGTCACATTTATGCCACATTTATGAACCCTTTATAAAGCATGACATCGTTAGATGATGTGACACATTTATATAGTGCTTATGAAGCCTTTATAAGCTGCACTTAATTTAAAGCGGAACCAATTTGGTGAATAAAATAAAAATTCAAAAAGGAGGTCAGGACATACAGATACGTTTCCACCCAGAAGTCAAGACATTGTACATAATAATCATTGGAAACATTGCTACTGGACCTATAACTCGTGAAAACACATTGCAAAACACAGCAACAAAAAAAAATACACTACCATTCAAAAGTTTGGGGTCACATCGAAATTTCCTTTTTGACGGGCTCTAACCAGAATAGAAAGAGTGGGAGGCCCCGGTGCACAACTGAGCAAGAGGACAATTACACAAGTGTCCATTTTGAGAAACTTACGCCTTACAAGTCCTCAACTGGCAGCTTCATTAAATAGTATCCGCAAAACACCAGTCTCAATGTCAACAGTGAAGAGGCGACTCCGGGATGCTGAACTTCTAGGCAGTCCAGTGTTTGTGTTCTATTGCCCATCTTAATCTTTGATTTTTATTGGCCAGTCAGATATGGCTTTTTCTTTGCAACTCTGCCTAGAAGGCCAGCATCGTGGAGTCGCCTCTTCACGGTTGACGTTGAGACTGGTGTTTTGCCTGTACTATTTAATGAAGCTGCCAGTTGAGGACTTGTGAGGCGTCTGTTTCTCAAACTAGACACTCTAATGTACTTGTCCTCTTGCTCAGTTGTGCACCGGGGCCTCCCACTTCTCTTTCTGTTCTGGCAGGGCCAGCTTGTGCTGTTTGTGAAGGGAGTAGTACACAGCATTGTACGAGATCTTCAGTTTCTTGGCAATTTTTTGCATGGAATAGCTTTCATTTCTCAGAACAAGTATAGACTGACGAGTTTCAGAAGAAAGTGCTTTGTTTCTGGCCATTTTGAGCCTGTAATCGAACCCACTAATGCTGATGCTCCAGATACTCAACTAGCCTAAAGGCGGACAGTTTTATTGGTTCTTTAAAATCAGAACAGTTTTCAGCTGTGCTAACATAATTGCAAAAGGGTTTTCGAATGATCAATTAGCCTTTCAAAATGATAAACTTGGATTAGCTAACACAACGTGCCATTGGAACACAGGAGTGACGGTTTATGATAATGGCCCTCTGTACGCCTATGTAGATATTCCATAAAAAATCTGCGGTTTCCAGCTACAATAGTAATTTACAACATTAACAATGTCTACACTGTATTTCTGATCAATTTTATGTTATTTTAAAAATGGGCAAAAAAAAATAATTTTCTTTCAAAAACAAGGACATTTCTAAGTGACCCCAAACTTAATAGTGTATATTTTTTAGGAAATTATTTTGTTGCTGTTGTTTGCTTTGGGTTTTTACGAATTACAGGTCCAATAGCAATGTAAAAATAAACACTTTTCTTTTCCCACTAGCACAGACTTTGCTTATAAATAATTTGTTGAGGGAAAATGTACTTGATACGATTGTGATGTGTGGTCTCACCTAGCTATCCTAATTGTAAGTTGCTCTGCTAAATGACAAAAATGTAGAAAATGTAACTTGCTACAAACCTGCTGGTCTAACAATTTTTGGTGTAAAAGCACAGACATTAGCCACATATTTTATGGTTTCTGGAAGTTGGTTAAAGTGGTGAACAGCTTTTACAGAAAATTACAGTTTCATTCTCAACCAGGATTTCATCATACATGTCAAGCAGTGAAGTTTCAGCTGTCTGTCTGTCCGTGGCCTCTCTTCCTCGGTGTGCACTGTCACTGTGTCAGTTTCCATCTTGTCCAGCTGTGTACAGTATGTACCATTTCACGTAAACCCTGTTTCTTGTCTGCATCGAATTAGAGGTCCTAGTACCAAGCATCGAGCATGGTGGCGACACAGTAAAGAGGCTCAGAGAAAGCCACTGAGTACTTTTGTAAGTTTTAACCCCACGGTATGTGTCAACAGTTTTGTCAAGCAGGCATTTCAATGCCACAACAGAAGGTTTCACGTCTGCTGCAGGCGCAGTTGATTAGCTTATTTCTCGAGTCAGTTGTTCGAATGGCGCTTAGCGTGTGTTCATGTTTCCAAGTTTCAAACATGTTCTCAAATGCCATTGAGATGGCAGCAGCAGTATGAGAACCAGCACATTATTGAGCATGCAATATGGCTTTCCTCAGTAAGAAATCCTCGTCGACCCCGACTCAGCATGCTCACGGGGCTGACATCGCTGGTCCAAATGTCAGTCGTGAAGCTAATAGCAGTGACACCCAAAACAAGTAGCTCATAGATGAACGTTTCAACAATACTGTGTAACTCTGGTAGGGCAATATCTGAAAAATAGTGTCTAGCAGGGATTGACAGGTCGGCGAAAGCCAACATCATCCACGACAGAGGACAGTTGATTGTCATGGGCAATGAATTCCATTATCTTGGAGTTAATGGATTTTGCCTTTGAGTTGTCTCGCTGAAATGTTCTTACTCTTTCAAATGACTGCTCAACTTGAACTTGTTTGCTTAGTATTTTTCTGCTTCTGTTCTGTGTAATGGTGTATTTTTCGTGGCATCATTACGTCATCTACTTACGTTATATAGGTATGCACGTCAGCTTTGACATCGGTTTTGCACATCGGTGTTAAACTAGACATCGGGCCGATGCCGATGTTTGCATTTTTAGCTAATATCGTATGTTTACGATATGCTCAACGATATATTGTGTATCCCTACTAAGAACACAGCTCCTACCACTCCCCCTTTGTCAAGTTTCAATTGAACATTCTCCAAAGAATAACAGTTTGCTAACTCATTAGAATGATTAGCTCTGAAACCAAATTGCATAGGGTGCAATGAGAAAATCACTAGTGTTCAAATGATCCGTCAATTGCTCAGCAACTACCCTGTCTGCAGCCTTAGAAATGATTGGCAAAATACTTATAGGTCTATAATTATTGATCATAAAAAAAAACTCCAGATTTATATGAGGGTAACAACATCTGACTTCGATTCCTTTGGGAATATACCTTGGTTTATGGATAAATTAATCAAATGTGTTATTGGGGAGGTTAAAATATCTTTGTTTTAAAGAACACGATCAAAACCACAGACATATTTGGCTTTAGTGGTTTTCAAGCTGCTTAAGATTGTTAACTTTCACCTCAGTAGTTGGAATCATATCAAACATTTTGACTGAGTCTCGCATTGGGTGATACATACCGTGCTCACTGTAAACTTTCGCCCCCAGATATTATACAGACTGAATAAAGAAATTGTTAAAAGTAGTGACTAGAGAGTAGCTATCCTCGATCAATCTTACATCAATTTTCAGTTTTATATCTCCCTTAAATTTGTCTTGCCTGATAGACAGACAGTTTATCTTTTTCCAAATTTGTTTACAATCACCTTTCACCTAATTTGTAACGTTAATGAAAAATGGCTTTCGATTTTCTTAACTCGGAGATCACCTTGTTTCTCAGCCCTCTGAAAATCATTCTCTTAATGTCTAGTCCAGTTGTATTAATACTTGCGATATTGTTTTTCAACAGGAACAATAAAAAAAATGCTGTTGTGTCTTTAATTGAGATAGAGCCCAGAAGTTTTTTCCTGATTCTGTGACCTGACCAGGAAACACTCCTGGCCCTAGCTATGATTGGATAAGCAGTAATTGTTCACCATTCAGTTTTCCATGGAGAAAAATTAACTTACACTAGAGGTCTTCACGGGTCCACCAAATCCCAAAATCTGACCTGGGACCCAATTCTGACCTTTATCTCGGTTCTGGGTCGGGTCTGATATATTGCCACGGATCTCAGGTATGTGCAATTAAAATGTATTTACTGACTGGACCTGATTGGACCCGTCCTCTGTTCATTTAATGTGTGAGGTGATGAGAACTATGCAATCTTTTTTATCAGTGTAAGCCAATTGCAACTCAATAAAAAGTAGGCCTATAGCTTAGGCTGGCCAGGTCCAGCTGAAACTGGTATCCGACACTCACCTTTACGTGCACCTGCTGCTGATGAGAGAGGAGGCGGGAGAAGGCGGGAGAAGGGCAAACTGACAGCCGCAACCAATCACAGAAATATAATCCATAGATGGCATTTCCCAAGTCAGGACTGACAGTCATTGCTAGCGTACCAAGGAGTTTCACAGTCAAATTGGTTCCAAAACCCTTCTATGGATTATATGTATATGGCAACAATGCAACAATGCAACAAGCTGTTTTATATTTGGCGCGTGTGCTGCCCAAGTTGCGGCCTTCCTGACTGTAGGTCTATGTGCTAGTGATAAAACTGAACCCACAGCAAAAAAATTCAAGCTATTGAACTTTTGTTTTTTTATATTAAATGTCATACAGTGAATGACTACGCTTTTAGGCCTATGCATGCAATGCCTTGATGCATTTAGCGCTAAAATCTGACAGCTGAACTCTGAGGTGGACAAATATTGTTTTAGGAAAGTAAAAACAATTAAAATAGGCTATAAAGTTTTGCATATGCTACACATCGAAACACAAGAAATTGTTTTTTGGTACTTTGTTATAGGCTGTTAAGGACACGTAATGTGTGCTGAAAACACATTTAGCCACTATCCCTCGTTTATTGATGGCACTGGCTGCGCCAGGTCGGAGGTTTCTTTCTCTCTCTCTACCCTCAGATCTGAAAGATTCTCTCGGATCCGAACGGGCACGGGTCTGTTTTCCACAGGCTTTTTCAAAAATAGGTCTGACTGTCCTTGGGTCCATTCGGAACAGGCCTGTATTTCACTTTATTTATTTATGCATATTAGTTCTGTGTGGGAATGCCACAAAAGCCACGATTGAATGTAACAATAACAACCGCATATTTCCCCCCTAAATGGTACCATGTGAGGATGATCCTTTAGAAATGGAACAAGATAACTGTAAAAACAACACATTCACTTGAGACAAAATCTGATGTTTACTCACCGTTTTTGTCAGCGCGGCAGAAAATCTGAAAGAAAAGACATTTAGGTATTGATTTTAACAAAGCGTCAAAATAGGGTTTCTTGCAAGGCTATTTCAAATTGGGGTAATTCATCATAAAGACAGTTCCCAGAGAATGTGATATCCTTTTGTGTTAATGGAGCATTTGAGGGTAGGCTATTCCATCATAATTGAAATATACACTGCTCAAAAAAATAAAGGGAACACTTAAACAACACAATGTAACTCCAAGTCAATCACACTTCTGTGAAATCAAACTGTCCACTTAGGAAGCAACACTGATTGACAATAAATTTCACATGCTGTTGTGCAAATGGAATAGACAACAGGTAGAAATGATAGGCAATTATCAAGACACCCCCAATAAAGGAGTGGTTCTGCAGGTGTGGACCACAGACCACTTCTCAGTTCCTATGCTTCCTGGCTGATGTTTGGTCACTTTTGAATGCTGGCGGTGCTTTCACTCTAGTGGTAGCATGAGACGGAGTCTACAACCCACACAAGTGGCTCAGGTAGTGCAGCTCATCCAGGATGGCACATCAATGCGAGCTGTGGCAAGAAGGTTTGCTGTGTCTGTCAGCATAGTGTCCAGAGCATGGAGGCGCTACCAGGAGACAGGCCAGTACATCAGGAGACGTGGAGGAGGTCGTAGGAGGGCAACAACCCAGCAGCAGGACCGCTACCTCCACCTTTGTGCAAGGAGGAGCAGGAGGAGCACTGCCAGAGCCCTGCAAAATGACCTCCAGCAGGCCACAAATGTGCATGTGTCTGCTCAAACGGTCAGAAACAGACTCCATGAGGGTGGTATGAGGGCCCGACGTCCACAGGTGGGGGTTGTGCTTACAGCCCAACACCGTGCAGGACGTTTGGCATTTGCCAGAG
Organism: Salmo salar; assembly: GCF_965601325.2. Taxonomy (NCBI): domain Eukaryota; kingdom Metazoa; phylum Chordata; class Actinopteri; order Salmoniformes; family Salmonidae; genus Salmo; species Salmo salar. Next base: position 47,530,267 of record NC_138302.1, on the reverse strand, counting down.
AACACCAAGATTGGCAAATTCGCCACTGGCGCCCTGTGCTCTTCACAGATGAAAGCAGGTTCACACTGAGCACGTGACAGACGTGACAGAGTCTGGAGACGCCGTGGAGAACGTTCTGCTGCCTGCAACATCCTCCAGCATGACCGGTTTGGCGGTGGGTCAGTCATGGTGTGGGGTGGCATTTCTTTGGGGGGGCCGCACAGCCCTCCATGTGCTCGCCAGAGGTAGCCTGACTGCCATTAGGTACCGAGATGAGATCCTCAGACCCCTTGTGAGACCATATGCTGGTGCGGTTGGCCCTGGGTTCCTCCTAATGCAAGACAATGCTAGACCTCATGTGGCTGGAGTGTGTCAGCAGTTCCTGCAAGAGGAAGGCATTGATGCTATGGACTGGCCCGCCCGTTCTCCAGACCTGAATCCAATTGACCACATCTGGGATATCATGTCTCGCTCCATCCACCAACGCCACGTTGCACCACAGACTGTCCAGGAGTTGGCGGATGCTTTAGTCCAGGTCTGGGAGGAGATCCCTCAGGAGACCATCCGCCACCTCATCAGGAGCATGCCCAGGCATTGTAGGGAGGTCATACAGGCACGTGGCGGCCACACACACTACTGAGCCTCATTTTGACTTGTTTTAAGGACATTACATCAAAGTTTGATCAGCCTGTAGTGTCGTTTTCCACTTTAATTTTGAGTGTGACTCCAAATCCAGACCTTCATGGGTTGATAAATTGGATTTCCATTGATTATTTTTGTGTGATTTTGTTGTCAGCACATTCAACTATGTAAAGAAAAAAGTATTTAATAAGATTATTTCTTTCAGTCAGATCTAGGATGTGTTGTTTAAGTGTTCCCTTTATTTTTTTGAGCAGTATATATTGTGACAAGGAAACAAGCATGCAGAGAAATGCGTACATCCACTCATCCACACATTTATTCATATTCATAGGATCCCTTGTAAAACAAATAAAATCTAACTCAATCCAAAGAGCATAAAACAACCCTTACATGTGACATGCAATTGCTCAATCTGATTTCTCCATCACTTGGTGTAAGTGAAGAGTAATGACCTTTGACATCAGGATCCATCCCTAGCTCAACCTATGGCGTATTAATAAGCTGACTCCGACTATCACCTTGCAGAAGTCAACAACCTCAGGGTCTTCAACTAGCCTATGACCCCTACTGTCAAAGTTTATTTGCTCAAAGACCCAGACCAGTCAGTTGTGACAAATTGTGTGACCACATATCAAACTCAATTGTTTTTCTATTTTGGATGCATTTGTCTGAGCTAGACAAGCTGATAAGTGCAAGGTTATGCCATTGTGTTAACTGTAAATTATAGAAATACAGTTGAAGTCGAAAGTTTACATACACTTAGGATGAAGTCATTAAAACTCGTTTTTCAACCACTCCACAAATTTCTTGGTAACAAACTATAGTTTTGGCAAGTCGGTCTGGACATCTAGTTTGTGCATGACACAAGTAATTTTTCCAACAATTGTTCACAGACAGATTATTTCACATTATCACAATTCCAGTGGATCAGAAGTTTAAATACACTAAGTTGACCGCGCATTCAAACAGCGTGGAAAATTCCAGGAAATTATGTCATGGCTTTAGAAGCTTCTGATAGGCTAATTGACATAATTTTTGTCAATTGGAGGTGTACCTGTAGATGTATTTCAAGGCATACCTTCAAACTCAGTGCCTCTTTGCTTGACATCATGGGAAAAATCAAAAGAAAAATCAGCGAAGACCTCAAAAAACAATTGTAGACCTCCACAAGTCTGGTTCAACCTTGGGAGCAATTTCCAAACACCTGAAGGTACCACGTTCATCTGTACAAACAATAGTACGCAAGTATAAACACCATGGGACCATGCAGCCGTCATACCGCTCAGGAAGGAGACACGTTCTGTCTCCTAGAGATGAACGTACTTTGTGCGAAAAGTGCAAATCAATCCCAGAACAACAGCAAAGGACCATGTGAATATGCTGGAGGAAACAGGTACGAAAATATCTATATCCACAGTAAAAACTATCGACACAACCTGAAAGGCCGCTCAGCATGGAAGAAGCCACTGCTCCAAAACCGCCATAAAAAAAGCCAGACTACGGTTTGCAACTGCACATGGGGACAAAGATCGTACTTCTTGGAGAAATGTCCTCTGGTTTGATGAAACAAAAATAGAACTGTTTGGCCATCATGACCATTGTTATGTTTGGAGGAAAAAGGGGGAGGGAGGCTTGCAAGCTGAAGAACACCATCCCAACCGTGAAGCACGGGGGTTGCAACATCATGTTGTGGGGGTGCTTTGCTGCAGGAGGGACTGGCACTTCACAAAATATATGGAATCATGAGGGAGGAAAATTGTGGATACATTGAAGCAACATCTCAAGACATCAGTCAGGGTCTTCCAAATGGACAATGACCCCAAGCATACTCCCAAAGTTGTGGCAAAATGGCTTAAGGACAACAAAGTCAAGGTATTGGAGTGGCCATCACAAAGCCCTGACCTCAATCCTATAGAAAATGTATGGGCAGAACTGAAAAAGCATGTGCGAGCAAGGAGGCCTACACACCTGACTCAGTTACACCAGCTCTGTCAGGAGGAATGGGCCAAAATTCACCCAACTTATTGTGGGAAGCTTGTGGAAGGCTACCCAAAACGTTTGACCCAAGTTAAACAATTAAAAGGCAATGCTACCAATAGAGAGCCCTCGGGGTTCTGTATGGTTTTTTAGGTCATGGCGTGACTAGGGGGGGGGGGGGGTTATCTAGTCTTTCTATGTTTGTTGGTGAGTATGGTTCCCAATTAGAGGCAGCTGTTTATCATTGTCTCTAATTGGGGATCATTCTTAAGTTGTCATTTGTTCCCACCTGCTTTGTGGGATACTGTTTTGTGTATGTGCATGTTGCACCACTGTCATGTTTCGTTGTTGGTTTATTGTTTTTTTGGAAGTTTCACTACAAATAAAGATGTGGAACTCAACACACGCTGCGCCTTGGTCCGTCCATTATCACGACCGTGACAGAATATCCCACCAATCAAGGACCAAGCAGCGTGCTCGGGAGGATAAAGTGAGTTGGACCTGGGAGGAAATCCGGGGAGGATGCGAGACCCTTCCTTGGAGAGAATCGCAGAAAGATCAGGAAGGACAGCAACGACACCGGGGCCCGCGGCCACAGAAACCCCCGCACATGGGGTGGTCGACTGAGCAGCGGGGAGTGCCAGAGCCCGTTTGGGAGTCGGTGGAGGAATTCAATGAAAGATACCGGAGAGAGGTGGTAGCGAGGAGTATGCTGCAGCGCAGGCGTACTGAAGAGCGTGACACTCGTCTGGTGCCATCTGCGCCGGCTCCACGCACCAGGCCTCCAGTGAGCCTTCTCAGCCCGGTACATTCTGTGCCGGTTCCTCGCGCTCGCCCTGAAGAGCCAGAAACCGTCAGGGAGGCGATGGAGAAGTTGGGAGAGAGAGAGAGGTGTTGGTCAGGTGTGTTCTGCACGGCATTCGTCCTGAAGAGCGTGTCATCAGTCCGGTGCCACCTGTGCCGGCTCCATGCACCAGGCTTCCAGTGCACCTCCCCAGCCCTGTACATCCTGTGCCGGCTCCCTGCACTCGTCCACCAGTGCGTGTGTACGGTCCGGAGACTCCAGTGACGGTCTACAGCCCGGAACCTCCAGCAACGGTTCACAGTCCAGAGCTTCCAGCAACGGTCTGGAAATTCCAACGACGGGTCAACGGTCCGGAGCCTCCAGTGACGGTCAACAGTCCAGAGCTTCCAGTGACGGTCCAGTGACGGTCCACGGCGTCCAGTCCCGCTCCATGGCCAGAGCCTTCATAATGCACCATTTACAACGTGCAGATAAAGGTCAGCCTTGCTTCCCAGAGCATCTCTGTTTCGGATGACACATTGGAAGGTGTTAAACTTGTGGGAACCTCGAGTCCTACTGACACTGTTCTCTATGAGGGGAAGGAGACTGGTACCCAAGTGACTGCCTGAGGATGATCTCCCTTGTCGTAACTTCCTGTTTTTCAGTGTACGGAAACGCACGCACGATCGCAGTCATGCACGCACACGCAGTCATGCACGCACACGCAGTCATGCACGCACACACAGTCATGCACGCACACACAGTCATGCACGCACACACAGTCATGCACGCACACACAGTCATGCACGCACACACAGTCATGCACACACACAAATATTTTACACACGGTCAACAAACAAGCCATCAAACCTTCAGAGGAGAGTCTTTTGAAGTATCTGCCTTCTCCTTCTGCCTAATTCAAGCAGTTGAGATCTGAGGTTGTATTCCTCTGTGTTCAAATTGCAGCTTAAGACCATGATTATTTGTGTTCCGATTACAAATATTACGCACAGCTTCACACTCCAATGATTTCAAAATGCTATCATAAACTGTGACTTTTCTATGTTACCTATAGGGAAAAATGACATAAGATTACACATTTCCAAGGGCAAAATATACAATGGTATCTCAGAACTATTTAGCCTTGTAATATATTCATATCACAAAGAGCTCATCCACTTATCAACCGAATGAATTAGACAAACACACTCTAACGCTATATTTGGGTTGTTTATCTCGAGAGCGATAGAAAATCAAATCAAAGTTCATCAGTTGGCATTGTCAGGCAGGAGTGCATGCATCTCAATAAATCAATATTCTGAACTGCACAATACATTTTCAAGGAGATGATGGCAAAGACAATATATTTTTATCTAAGCGCATTCATTATTCTTCCTTTGGTTAGTGCATGGTGAGGAGAGAGGGTCACATAAATAACATATGATCACAACTCACTGTGATGAAACAAACAAAGAAACAAGGAATCCAATTAAAAGTAGGCAGTAAAAACCTCAACGGAGCTTCGGTGTGTTATATGAATAAGATATCCACAAATTAACAGATCCAAACTCACTGTGATGATCAAGGAACAAATAAACCAACTAACAAGGGATGCTGTAAAAACTACACAATAGAAGCCACTATGTCACTTTAGTGTTCTAGTATTCAAGGTTACTGTAAAAGCCGATGTAAACAGCAGTCTATCTACGGAGCATTTCCATTATTGCTTGTGTCAAGTTTGCAGAAACATTGCTGCTGCTTATAACTATCTAAGATGTGCCAAATAAATGATCTCTAAGTAAGCGCTCCAGCTATACATTTGGTTTGCTAACTTACTAGCTAAGTGGCTAGCTTGCGAGATTAAGCTTCTTTGTTACAGCAGAGACAATCAATCCCATCCAGAATCAAGATCCTTGCTGCCTAAATATGTTGTGTCCAAAGAAACTAACCATTTTTCAAATACTTTTTTAGGTTTGGAGAGCAATAGCGCCCCTTGTGTGCACTGTCAGTAATATCAAATACCCCGGTATGGTACAGGAACGTTGTGAAAATCTGGATGCCGCCCAACAAACACACAGTCTTGTACAGCTAACCTTGTGGGGCCACACAATTCAGTCCCATTCAAAATCATATTTTCCCTAACCCCTAACCTGTACTCTTACCCTAACTATGGATGCACGATATAGTCGGTGTACATATCGGAATTGGCTGATATTAGCTGAAAATGCCAACATCAGTATCGGCCGATGTCTAGTTTAATGCCGATGTGTAAAACCGATGTCAAAGCCGACATGCATAACTATATAACGAAGGGACATGACGTAATGACGCCACGTAAAATGTTGCACTATACGTGCAACACAGCATTCTGAAACTAGCCCACAATGTCTGCTTTTGGGATCAAGCAGTCAACAAGTCAAGCAGTCATTTCAAAGAGTAACAAAAAAGGCAAGACAATGGAATTTCATTGCCCTTGACAATCAACCGTTCTCTGTCGTGGGTGATGTTGGCTTCGCTGACTGGTTGAGCACCGGTTAACACTACCAAGTGCGTTATTTTTCCAATGTTGCCCTACCGGAGTTACACAGTAATAGCGTCACTGCTATTAGCTTCACGACATACATACTATGGAACGCCATTTGGGTCTTTGCATGTTAAAAAAGATACAGTAGCACTGTCAGTCTAGGAGAAAGGGTTAAATATCAGTGCTTGTGTTGAATGTTTTTTTTTTTGTCTGAATTACAGCTGTAACGACCCTTTGGGAAGAATTAAACTTGGTTAAGCTTCTCTAGTGTATGTGAGTTATTTACTCAAAAAAATTATAACCTAACTGCAAAGTCCACTATTGTGGCTAATCCTTCTTGTGGCTAGCTTCACATAGATGGGTCCGTAGATGCAGTGCCTTAGACCGCTGCGTCCATGTGTGTGTGTGTGTGTGTGTGTGTGTGTGTGTGTGTGTGTGTGTGTGTGTGTGTGTGTGTGTGTGTGTGTGTGTTAACTATTTAACTGTACTAGAATGCGTAAAAGGGTCGCTAAAATTTTAAATATCGGTTATCGGTATTGTTTTTTTGCACAGAAAAGATCGGAATCGGCCAAAAATGTAATATCGGTGCATCACTAACCCTAACCCAAAAACCTAACCTTAACCCTAGCTCCCAACCCTAACAAAATGTCCCCAGTTGGTCAAAAAAAAAAAAGAAGAAAAATAAAAAGTTTACTATTCTTGTTAAACAAACAAACAAACAAACAAACAAACAAACAAACAAACAAACACACACACACGTTGAGTTCAATACATGGTCGTCAAATATATCAGGAGTCAATGAGTGCAGTAAGGTGTGGTGGAGATATGGACACTTAACCTCAATTAAATGTTTGTGTTGGTTACAGTAGGTCGATAATGGTGTCTTTAGCCACAATATGGCAAGATCTATTTACCATGAATTTTTAAAACAAGATGCTTACAAAACAAGTAGTTTAATCTCCATGATGATTGATTATAAATACATACAGGTGGACTGGTTTTTTACATCATTAGCCTATAGTTCAACTATGCATAATAGTTTTTGTGCATGCTTACAAGGGTGGGTATAATTTGTGTTACGTTCCAACAGTAATCTGTTCCAAAAACTTCGTAAATAACAAGGTTGTAAACAAACAACGCATACAAAGTTGTATGGGTCCCGTGTGGCTCAGTTGGTAGAGCATGGTGTTTGCAACGCCAGGGTTGTGGGTTCAATTCCCACGGGGGACCAGTACGGGTGGAAAAAAAATGTATGACATGTATGTATTCACTACTGTAAGTGGCTCTGGATAAGAGCGTCTGCTAAAATGACTAAAGTGTAAAAAATGTATAGCGGGAGAATAAAATACCAGGGAGGGAGTGGGCAATTTTGTTGAGTTTTTCACTCACCACGTTTATTCTGAAAAATGTTTGTCCTCACTCTGGTAGCCTATGTACAAACATTAAGAATAAGCTACGTGGTGAGTTGATGCCTATTCGGCAGCTAGGTGAATTGATCATGCTACTTTGTATGCGTTGTTTGTTGGCATTCTTGTTATTTACGAAGTTATTGGAACAGATTCCTGTTGGAACGTTCCACAAATTACACCCACCGCCCAAATGAACATACATCAACCATAGGCAAATAAAGAATTTCAATAGCTTGATAGCTCTGCAGAGAGAATACGTGACTACTTACATCTTTCAAAATTGGAAGTCCATTAACAGGGCTATGCAGTAGCTGCAGTTGTTCCTGCTGAGCGCGAAGATGCTTATTTTTCGCCGACTGAAGGCACATCGTGATCATCTCTGTGCACGCCAACATCTTGATGTGGAAGATGTATAGCCGACTTGTAGACACCTGCTCTTTGGAAAGTGTAGCCTTTTGAAAATAGGTTCAAAAGTGTCGGCCTGCCCTGTTAAACCGAGGCAAAAGTGCTGCAACAGTGATGTTGATCTGCAACCGTGCTCCAGCAGTGATGTTGCTCTGCAACTTTCTGCGGTAGGTAACCCCACCTTCTAGAGCGCTGATTGGTCAAAATCTTTGTTTGCGCATCCCTGCAAGGCAAGAGGAGGAAAAGATACCACGTGGCGCAATAAGAATATTATTTTACAATATAAATTGTAGAAAGGGCTAGAATAGGCGAATTTCAAACATTAGAAGCGAATAAGATTGATAGAGCTACAATAAGGATGTTGATATGAAGGAAATAAAATGTTGCCTCCCTCTACCTGTAGGTTAAAGGTAGACTCAGCGAAATGAGCAGATAATGGTCCTGTTTGAGAGAATCAAAACTGTGATGTATCATGGGTAAATTGATGTGACCGATCTACAAATAATAATGAGTAGTTATTTATGATGCAACCTTTTTTACTGGGTAAAGTTCATGATGCCATTGACCTTAACAAGGGCCCAAGGACCAGTGGAAACAAAATAGCCCCATAACATCAGAGATCCACCATTTTTTCTTCTAACCTGTGCAGGGGAGAGCTTTTGTCACTGAAGGTCCAGTGCAGAGTTTGTGATTTGTGTACTCTTATGAATATGTATTACTGTAATCCTGTTTCAAACAAGCAAACCTAAACTCTAGTTAATAAATACATGTTGCTTGTTTAACATTTTTGGAATGTATCTTGTTTTGGCTCCCACACGATTTAGTTTCCATGTGTAAAAATATTAAATTTTATTTTCATTTTGGAAGTGAATGTCTAATTTCTAGAAATTCTTATTTATCATGCAAAAAAACGTGGCCTACTAGCTACGTTGTTGCTCACATCGCCTTACGTTGGTCACATGACACAGATGTTCCCAAGCGGCCTTCCCTTGTTAACATAGCCACAAAGTCATGATTATGGCTAATCCCCGCCCATTTATCAAATGTGCCTTCTTAAAATCAGATATTAAACCTAACCCTAACTTTATGTCCAACCCTAACCCTAACCGGTTTTTCAACAACAACAAACAAGTAGAATCTTTGTTAATTATATCATAAATAGGACTGGTGGAGTTATGTCACACATACAGCTAACTAAAATATATAGAAATGTCCGCTCTATCCAAAATTACAACCAACTAATTGCAGCATTACTGCAGAAATGGAAGAGGGGGAAAAGTAAGGACCTTGTCTGTCGGCCCTGCATTAAAAACCAAAATTGGTTAAAGAAAATTCTGATAAATAAGTAAGTATACCAGTTTCATTTAAGGTCCAAAAAATTGACAGCTGTGCCATATAGATTGAAAAATAGTTTGGAAGAGATTTTCGATGCACCGATTCCATGGCACATGGTTTATGAACTGATACACAAAACGACGCTGGATTCAAAACATCACATTTTTCTATTTAAATTATTATACAAATTCTTGCAACCAAATAGAATGTTATATATTTGGGGGATAAAACCATCCCAGCTCTGCAGATTTTGCTGCGAAGAGAAAGAATCATTTCTTTTGGTAACTTGTTTTTGGTCGCAGGTCCAGGAATGGCTGAAGAATTGCAACATAGTCAATCGATCAATAATATTATAATACTTTTAGCCAAAATGTGTATCTTTAATTTACAATCTGTAGATACTATGAGAAGAGAAAGGTTCAGAACTTTTGTGAAACATCACAGCACAGTTGAAAAATATATGGCAAATAGAAATAAAAATGTATGGTGTTAAGAGATAGATGGGAGTGGTTGAGTGGAGCTGAAGGAAGGGACTTAAAACAACAAGATAACCAATGTAAAAAATATACTGTGTCCATAAAATGTATATAGGTTCAGAACTTTTGTGAAACAGCACAGTTAAGAATATATGGCAAATAGAAATCCCACTGGATGGTCTTCAGAGATAGATGGGAGGGATTGTGGGTAGTTGAAGGGTGGGATTAAAAACAAACAAAAGAAAACTATTGTAAAATACATTGTGTCCGTAAAATGTATATAGCATGTATGAGCTGGAAGTAGAAGCTTAAGTGTTGTTGTCCATTAGTTTACTCAAATTAGGGGATGGGTGGTGGGGTTTGTGGAAAATAATAAGGACAATATATTTATATACTGTATATATTTGCAAAAAAATATATGGGGGGATTGGAAATGATGCAGACAATTACATTGATGGAAGCTACAATCTATCTGCAATATTAAAGCTGATCTACCCCCCCAATTAAAAAAAATATATATTATAATAATACTTGCCTAACCTAATGCCTAACCCTAACCTTAAATTAAGATCAAAAGACACATTTTTGAAGCCAATTTAGATTTTGTGGGTGTGAAATCTGACTTTGTGGCTGTGTTATCTAGTCGAAACAAAGCCTGGGCTCTGCTCAACTCCATTGGTGGAGTTCATCAGAAACTTCCTTCACCATGGCGTTAACTTGACTCAGCTAGTGGAAACCTAGCTCTCAAACACTTTCCAGTAGGGTTTTCAGAGGTTAGCTTCGCCCACAGCTGTCTCCATGTGAACTACAATGTCCTGATGTCCTAGCCGTGTCTGAATCCTGGCTTAGGAAGGCCACGTAAAATTCTGAAATTTCCATCCCCAACTACAACATTTTCCGACAAGATAGAACTGCCAAAGGGGGCGAAGTTGCAATCTACTGTAGAGTTCTGTCATACTATCCAGGTCTGTGCCCAAACAATTCAAGCTTCTACTTTTATAAATCCACCTTTCCAGAAATAAGTCTCTCACCGTTGCCGCTTGTTATAGACCCCCCTCAGCCTCCAGCTGTGCCCTGGACACCATATGTGAATTGATTGCCCCCCATCTATCTTCAGAGTTCGTACTGTTAGGTGACCTAAACTGGGATATGATTAACACCCCGGCCGCCCTACAATCTAAGCTAGATGCCCTCAATCTCACACAATTATCAAGGAACCTACCAGGTACAACCCTAAATCATGGGCACCCTCATAGATATCATCCTGACCAACTTCCCTTTAAACACACCACTGCTGTCTTCAACCAGGATCTCAGCGATCAATTCCTCATTGCCTGCGTCTGTAATGGGTCCGCGGTCAAACAACCACCTCTCATCACTGTCAAACACTCCCAAAACACTTCAGCGAGCTGGCCTTTTTAATCAACCTGGCCCGGGTATCCTGGAAGGATATTAACCTCATCCCGTCAGTAGAGGATGCCTGCCTCTTTAAAGTGCTTCCTCACCATCTTAAATAAGCATGCCCCATTCAAAAAATGTAGAATGAAGAACAGATATAGCTCTTGGTTCACCCCAGACTTGACTGCCCTTGATCAGCACAAAAACATAATGTGGCATATTGCATTATCATCGAATAGCCCCTGCGATATGCAACTTTTCAGGGAAGTCAGGAACCAATATACACAGTCTGTTAGGAAAGCTGAGGCTAGCTTTATCAAACAGAAATTTGAATCCTGTAGCATTATTCCAAAAAGATTTGGGACACTGTAAAGTCCATGGAGAATAAGAGCACCTCCTCCCAGCTGCCCACTGCACTGAGGCTAGGAAACACTGTCACCACTGATAAATCTACGATAATCGATCATTTCAATAAGCATTTTTCTACGGCTGGCCATGCTTTCCACCTGGCTACCCCTACCCCGGCCAACAGCTCTGCACCCCCCGCAGCAACATGCCCAATTCCCCCCTGCTTCTCCTTCACCCAAATCCAGATAGCTGATGTTCTGAAAGAGCTGAAAAATCTGGATCCCTACAAATCAGCCGGGCTAGACAATCTGGACCCTCTCTTTCTAAAATTATCCACCGAAATTGTTGCAACCCTTATTACTAGCCTGTTCAACCTCTCTTTCATATCGTCTGAGATCCCAAAAGATTGGAAAGCTGCCGCAGTCATCCCCCTCTTCAAAGAGGGAGACACTCTAGACCCAAACTGTTATAGACCTATATCCATCCTGCCCTGCCTTTCTAAAGTCTTCGAAAGCCAAGTTAACAAACAGATCACCGACCATTTCGAATCCCATCGTACATTCTCCACTATGCAATCTGGTTTCTGAGCTGGCCTTGGGTGCACCTCAGCCACGCTCAAGGTCCTAAACGATATCATAACCGCCATCGATAAAAGACAGTACTGTGCAGACTTTTTCATTGACCTGGCCAAGGCTTTCGACTCTGTCAATCACCGCATTCTTATCAACAGACTCAATAGCCTTGGTTTCTCAAATGACTGCCTCGCCTGGTTCACCAATTACTTCTCAGATAGTTCAGTGTGTCAAATCGGAGGGCCTGATGTCCGGGACTCTGGCAGTATCTATGGGGGTGCCACAGGTTTAAATTCTCGGGCCGACTCTTTTCTCTGTATGTGTCAATGATGTCGCTCTTGCTGCTGGTGATTCTCTGATCCACCTCCACGCAGACGACACCATTCTGTATACATCTGGCCCTTCCTTGGACACTGTGTTAACAAACCTCCAAACAAGCTTCAATGCCATACAACACTCCTTCCATGGCCTTCAACTGCTCTTAAATGCTAGTAAAACTAAATGCATGCTCTACAACCGATTGCTGCCTGCACCCGCCCGCCCGCTAGCATCACTACTCTGGACGGTTCTGACTTCGAATATGTGGACAACTACATGTACCTCGGTGTCTGGTTAGACTGTGAACTCTCCTTCCAGACTCACATTAAGCATCTCCAATCCAAAATGAAATCTAGAATCGACTTCCTATTTCGCAACAAAGCCTCCTTCACTCATGCTGCCAAACATACCCTCGTAAAACTGACTATCCTACCAATCCTTGACTTTGGCGATGTCATTTATAAAATAGCCTCCAACACTCTACTCAGCAATTTGGATGTAGTCTATCACAGTGCCATCCGTTTTGTCACCAAAGCCCCAAATACTAACCACCACTGCTACCTGTATGCTCTCATTGGCTGGCCCTCGCTACATATTCACCGCCAAACCCACTGGCTCCAGGTCATCTATAAGTCTATGCTAGGTAAAGCCCCGCCTTATCTCAGCTCACTGGTCACCATAGCAACACCCATCCATAGCACGCACTCCAGCAGGTATATCTCACTGGTCGTCCCCAAAGCCAAAACCTCCTTTGGCCGCCTTTCCTTCCAGTTCTCTGCTGCCAATGACTGGAACGAATTGCAAAAATCACTGAAGCTGGAGACTTATTTTTCCCTCACTAGCTTTAAGCATCAGCTGTCAGAGCAGCTTCCGATCACTGTACCTGTACACAGCCCATCTGTAAATAGAACACCCAACTACCTCATCCCCATATTGTTATTTATTTTTTTGCTCTTTTGCACCCCAGTATCTCTACTTGCACATCATCATCTGCACATCTATTACTTTGGTGTTAATGCTAAGTTGTAATTATTTCTCCACTATGGCCTATTTATTGCCTTACCTCCCTAATCTTACTACGTTTGCACACACTGTACATATATTTTTCTATTGTGTTATTGACTGTACGTTTGCTTATCCCATGTGTAACTCTGTGTTGTTGTTTTTGTCGCACTGCTTTGCTTTATCTTGGCCAGGTTGCAGTTGTAAATGAGAACTTTTTCTCAACTGGCCTACCTGGTTAAATAAAGGTGAAAAAATAAAAATAAAAACACTGTCCTGTGTGGCTCAGTTGGTAGAGCATGGTGTTTGCAACGCCAGGGTTGTGGGTTTGATTCCCACAGGGGACCAGTACGGAGAAAAACAATGTATGAAAATGTATGAAATGTATGCACTCACTACTGTAAGTCACTCTGGATAAGAGTGTCTGCTAAATGACTGAAATGTAAAATGTTTAGAAACGTCAGTAATCATCGCATGCAAAAAAAAAACTCCAAAACATATGGCCTTTGTCTTTCCTATTGGCTATAATGAATGTTTTAAATAAAAAATATTCACTCGCTGTAGCAGTTTTGCACACACCCATATGCTGTGTGCCTCCAACCGACGAACCAAACTTCCTCCCCAGTTACGCTTACACACAGGTGTTCGAAGCACACAGGGTTGGGTAGGTTACTTTCTAAATGGAACCTGTTACATTTAGTAGTTACCTGTCCAAAATTGCAATCTGTAACGTACCTTTTGGATTACCCAAACTCAGTAACGTTATCTGATTACTTTTAGATTACTTTCCCATTAAAAGGTACAGGTTAGTAGCTGGCACATTAAATGTAACCTTAACTTTAACCGCACTGCCTAACCCTAATGTTATATTAAGACTAAAAAGCAATTTATTTTCATAAATGTTTACAACAGGCTATATCCAATTTTGACTTTACAATTGGCCCATCAAGCAGAAATCACTCAGTTCTGCCTCAAGGACCTCATCTACCTCAACTACCTTGGACCCCTGCATATTGACTCGGTACTGGTACTCCTTGTATATAGCCTCATTTTGTTTTTTTATTGTGTTACTATTTCCTTTTTTATTTCCTTTTTTATTTAGCAAATATTTGTCTTACTTTTTAACTCTGCATTTTTGGGAATGGGCTCGAAAGTAAGCATTTCACCATAATGTCTACAGCACATTTTTGTGAAAAGAGTGCTCTGTGAACAGAACAACATCAACTGATGTGAACTCCGTGACAGCTTTGGTTGTCCTGCTTTGCATGCCATTCTCTACTCTCACCTGAGATGCAGAATAAAGCTACTACCGGAAGTGACTTTTTCGGAACAGATTATGAGAATTTACACAGCAGGTTAGTTGAATTAATGTAGCAGGTTAGGTGAATGAGGTTAAGGTTAGGAAAAGGGTTAGGGTCTGCTAAAATGCTCTTCTAATCTGCTACGAAAAGTCACTTCCGGTTGTAGCTGTATTTGCATAAGGAACGACACCTCACATTTTCTGGCCTATCCAGACAAAGGATCGAATACCCGTTTGTGAACATGGCAGCTCTGCTTAGAATACAAGATATGGGACGGGAGACTAGCAATGGCAGCAAACGCAGTCTCATCTCGCTGTAATATTCTCCGATGGATTTAGAGCTTTCAACATGAAAAAATACAAAATCATTTTGTAGTATTGAAACAAGATCACTTTCTTTTGGTCACAGAGAGACAAAATCAACTTGTCCTTAGAGCTGAAGTTGTAACGAGTCTGCAGGCATTTGAATGGCGGAGAACACTGGGCAGAAAATGCTCTGTCATCAGTTACAATTTTGTACTGTAACTAAGTATGATCATATTTATTTGAAAGTTATAAGAAATGTGAGATATTAGATTAAGTCGTATATAATTTGATTGTTACTATATTTAGAAAGCATTTCAATCATTTAAAGCCCTATTCCCCCACTTTTGTTGAATAGGAAAAATTATGATTTTTTATATTTTTACATTTTAATCATATTTGTACTGTGTACTTAACCTTGTGTCCTAAAAATGACTACACCTCAGCAGTGTATAACTATGTTTGATAACATAGATAACATAACTATGAGATTGTAATATTTCTGGTAGTATAAGCATTACTAGGTTTTGTTTATGGCCCTCTCATTATAAAGAATTACAGTACTTTTGGGTATGTCTATGTAGGCGGAAGTCAGGTTGTGTTTGTTTATTATTTTTTCTGTCTTTAAACTGTGATTGACTACACACTCCAGTACAGTAGGTGGTGGTATGCACCTCTAGTGTTTGTTTGCTAACCGCCGTAATACCATATACGAAGAAGTGAATGGGCTTGTGCAAACCTGGTGGAAACCGTGCCAAGGGCTGTGAGCGGTAGCTGTCAGACATCTTTCTAGTTTTTCTGAGAAATCGTTTACAGTCCACATATGCTTTGGTGGGCGTGAGGGGACATTACAGAAAAATTTGCTACCAACCGTCACGGGTAAGACATAATCCAATCGTTTTTATGGAAGAATTGTACATTTTCAAAGATATCCGTAGCTAGCTATTTAGCCTAGGCTAGCTAACGTTAGCTAGCTATCTCACCTGTGTGACAGCAAAATTCAAAGCTAGCAAACCTGTGCAAAACTTCACGACACATGCTACTGATTAAGTAGCTAGTTAATAATTAAGATAGCTAACTATAATCTAGTGTTTGTTCTTCTATATGTTGTGAAACTAATATGTAACGATAGCTAACTAGTTAACTACCAGAGTTGTTGTTGTTAGCTGTTAGTAACTAGCTAGCTTTTTTTGGCCTGCTTTCAACCAGAGTGAGCGACCAGGGCTTGTTATTGTAATCTCTGCTTTGCTTTTCGCTTGACATTTTCCTATTTTATCGCTCCTATTCCATGTAGCAGTAGGCTATACATTGTTGTATCGTTACCCTGTTAAATCAGAAATTATTCAAATAGTATCTACAGGGCAGCTAATTTAGCTAGCAAACATACAGTGCCTACTTTAGTTATCTAACGTGGTTAGGTCTACATGGTTGTATTTTGCTAACACTAAAACGTGGATTAGTTAGTTAGCAAATTTAGCTGTATATCCCCCCCACACACAAACAGCTAGCAATACAAATAACGTTAGTTACTAAGCGTTTGTCTTTCTACCAGAAGTAGCTAGCTAGTTAATTATGTAAAATCGGATTTGCGTTTTGTGGTGATATATATTAAAATTTTAGTATTTTTTTTCTTCATTTAACCTTTATTTATGGAAGGGGGTTTTGTGGCAACTTCTGAGCTTGACATACTTAATGTCACTAGCCTGTGGAAGTTAGGAAACCAAGGGACGAGTAAATGTTTGTCTTCAACCCAGACAGAAAAGTGAGAGCCAGGTTACAGTAACTAAAGAAATGAGGCGAGGGGAACAGTAGGCCAGCACCCTTTATTTTTAGACTGCCTTGTTTCCTCGGAAGCCCATTGCCACTGCCAACATTTGTTTAAAAGGTAGATGTAAAAGGTTGAATTTGCATCTTGAAATTATGACCAAGTATTTCAAAATGTTGACTTGCTTATCTTTTCAATTTGTGATACTAAATAGACATTTTGAGATGCATAAGTCAATCCATCTAAACACGTTGCTGAGATCAGCAGGGCCGCTGGCAAACATCTGGCGGGCTGGCATTTGCCCCAACAAATATTGACACAAACGTGTTGAAAAAGGGACAAAGTACTGTTGTTTAGACTGATTTGCCTCATGATTTGTCAACTCGTGCACAGTTAATCTGTGCTTCAGTCTGATCAACTGTAGCCTACTGATAACAACCACAGCTGCAGGTAGCCTAGAGATGCCTATGCGCTCTGATCCCCTTTGGCCGGGGGAAACGAAGCGGTAACGTCATGTATTTATAGCCTAAGCTATGGATTTATAGCCTAAAATAGGCCTATTTATTTGTGTTAAGAGAAATGTTAATGTGATCAAATTTGGTTGATATTCAAACTTCGGGTGGCAAGGCTACCTAGACGTTATCAATCACATTATTGGCTGGAATGAATCAACACAGTAGTGATGTGTGAGTACATTTTTAATTAGAAATGCAAAGGCCTACACGATGCAACCCTGCATAAAGTAAGCTCAGCCCTGTTAGTTCTATTGTCCAATCTGGTCCCATCATAGCCCATATAAAACTGTTTTACAGCTGGTTTATTACAATGTTGTACTCGACAACTAGGGTCCTCCCCACTCTGGGACCTTGTCGTGCATCACCACATAATGTTACAAATGAAGAATCATATATGAGTATGGTCTACTATCTCAACATTTCAACTTAGTATCTCAACATTTTGAGTTGCGTGTATCCTCATTTAATAAATGTTTTGTGTGGCGGGAGTGGGCTTCCATACTGTGGGTCCCATTGTCATTCCAAACATGTTATTAAACAGATATGAACATTTAGGCGAAAGCATTTTGGTTCTATTGATTTGGGTGTATTTTATTCAGTCAGACTTAAGACCCATGCACAGTACTGAGACAGCCTTGGTGCAAATTGCAAATGACCTGCTCATGGCTGCAGATTCAGGATCATCTTGATTTTTCTGGAGCTCAGTGCTGCTTTTGACACAGTAAATCACGCCATTCTACTGCAGTGCCTCAGAGAGCACACTGCCATCTGTGGGACTGCCCTAAACTGGTTCAGCTACCTCTCTAACTGCAAGCAGGATGTCACCCTTGGTGATACAAGATCAGAGGAGTCCACCATAATCTGTTGGGTCCTACAAGGGTCGGTGCTAGCACCCATTCTCTTCCTAGTCTACATGCTCCCACTTGTCCAGATCTTCAGACAGCACAGTGCCCATTTCCACTGCTATGCAGATGTTGCACAAGTGTACCTTAAAACAAATCCTGTCTGGAAGAGGTAAAATCTTGGAAGCAGAACAACTTCCTCCAATTCAACAGCAGCAAGACAGAGGCAATGCTGATACGCACCCCCCAGCAGATCAACAACTCCTGCAGCATCTGTCTTGCGATAGAGACCACATCATTCCCCTCTCCTCAGTCATAAACTTGAGTGTGAAATTCGACCCTGCTCTCTCCTACAATACCCACATTTGTAAAACGTCATTCTTTCATCTGAAGAACATTTCCCGCCTAAAACCCTCTCACCATTTCTGATCAAGAAAAGCTTATCTATGCATTCGCTTTCTCTAGAATTGATTGTGAACACAGTACTTGGGGGCCTGCCTGCAAATCCAATTAATAAATTACAGCTCATCCAAAACAATGCTGCAAGGAAAACAAATAAGTCTACCACCATCTCCCCCATCCATGCTGACATCCATTGGCTGTCCCTCAATGAATTGCCTTTCAAATTCACTTCGTCTACAAAGCCTTAAATGGCACCGGACCTGCCTACCTGTCAGATCTCCTCTCACCCTATAAACCTCCACGCACACTACGTTCAGGCCATGCCAAACTGCTCAAACTATTGGGGCTTTTAAAGCAGGCTTTAAAGGTCATGGACAGTCAAAATCATGTTTTTCATGAAGTTGGAGGATATTTGAAGAAAACCAGACCAAATTATGATGACCAAAGGTATGAAAAATGTCTGCTTCTACATTGATAAAGTTTGATCAGAAAGTTACTGGATTGACTGACCTTCATGTCTTAAAGTAATGATGGACTGTCGTTTCTCTTTGCTTATTTGAGCTGTTCTTCTGTAATATTGACTTAGCCCTATTTTGTAAAAGACAATCTTCTGTATACCACCCCTATCTTGTCACAACACATCTGATTGGCTCGAAGCCGTTAAGAAATTCCACAAATTAACTTTTAACAAGGCACACCTGTTAATTGAAATGCATTCCAGGTGACTACCTCATGAAGCTGGTTGAGGGTGTCAAGAGTGTGCAAAGCTGTCATCAAGGCAAAGGGTGGCTACTTTGAAGAATCTCAAATTTAAATATAATATTTTGATTTGTTTAACACTTTTGGTTACTGCATGATTCCATTTGTATTATTTCATAGCTTTGATATCTAAATTATTATTCTACAGTGTAGAAAATAGTAAAAATAAAGAAAATGAATGAGTAGGTGTCCAGACTTTTGGCTGGTACTGTACATGTATACGGTATGCTACAGTAGAAACGACAACACGATGCACAGAAGATAAGGCCCTTACTTTGATAGGAACGCACACTTGTCCTAAGTTATTATTTGTAAGGAAAACTACCATGAAGGTAATGCGAACACCGGCCAGAAAATGTGCCGGGGGGGAAAGTTTGTGCAAGACCTGTTCTGACTAGAGATGCATACCTCATCAGGGGAAGCACTGGGGAAGTGCTTAGCTCTCGCTGAAGAGAGTTTGTCAGACTCAATAAAGCTTTAAACATAATTTGTCCATTGAAATGGGCTACTTCTTATGTGAATTAATGAGTAGGCGCAACACACCTTAATTGAAACTTGTTAGAAAATTATTTGAATTTGACAAGTTGAAACAGCCTATATATAAATAGCTTGAGGGCAGTGCGGGTTAACTGTCTTGTTGCGTAACAATCACATTTTGGAACATCGCTCACACAAAAAAAAAAAGTGTTTGGATGACCGTTACACGGAACCTAAACCGGCTGTGCATAAATGTATTTTGTCCCCCTACACCAAACGCGATCACGACATGCAGGTTAAAATATCAAAACAAACTCTGAACCAATGGCATTAATTTGGGGACAGGTCGAAAAGCATTAAACATGTATGGCAATTTAGCTAGTTAGCTTGCACTTGCTAGCTAAATGTCCTATTTAGCTAGCTTGCTGTTGCTAGCTAATTCGTCCTGGGATATAAACATTGAGTTGTTATTTTACCTGAAATGCACAAAGTCCTCTACTCCGACAATTAATCCACACATAAAACGGCCAACCGAATTGTTTCTAGTCATCTCTCCTCCTTCCAGGCCTTTTCATCGTTTAACTTATATGGCGATTGGCATCTAAACTTTCATAGTTTTACCACGACAACCAGCAACAGTTTGTCTTTCAATCACCCATGTGGGTATAACCAATGACGAGATGGCACGTGGGTACCTGCTTCTATAAACCAATGAGGAGATGGGAGAGGCAGGACTTTCACCGCAATCTGCGTCAGAAAAAGGAGTTATATTTTAGCCGTTGGCATCGCAGACGCTTGTTGGCGCACGTGAGCAGTGTGGGTGCAATAATTGAATAACATGGATTTCTAAATGTATTTTGCGACGCTCCCGCACGCGACATACCCGGTCTGGGCAGCATTTTAGAGATATTTGGAACTCATGCGTGAAAAGGTTAAGCACACTGTGATTAAATAATTAAGACACACAAATGACTCAAGGGAGACAAAAATCAAGATAACCTGTTCCTGAAACCCCACCTGCTGCTGGCCTTCACAGATTCTGCCATTACGGTCCAGAAGTTGCCGGTAATAGGCTATACCAGTGGTCGGCAACCTTTTTTCCATTTGGAGTGCCAATTTATCTGAACTGGTATCCAGATCGGTAGAAATGTTATGATTTTCAAATGTACATGTTTTTTTTTCAGAGTGGTTATCGAAAGGGAGACGGCTGGAAATATTGTTCATATAGGCTATATTGAACTTTTGTAATTCTCAATGGATGTAAAAACAGACTTAATTTACTTGCTATTTGAGGTGGAGAAAAAATTACTTTGAGAAGCTCCACAGCTCATTAGTGGTGATGAGTTAAGAGAATCAGAAATTCTATCAGATCCCCAGATGGGCAGCATACCACCCTGCATCCCACTGCTGGCTTGCTTCTGAAGCTAAGCAGGGTTGGTCCTGGTCAGTCCCTGGATGGGAGACCAGATTCTGCTGGAAGTGGTGTTGGAGGGCAGTAGGAGGCACTCTTTCCTCTGGTCTAAAAAATATCCCAATGCCCCAGGCAGTGATTGGGGACACTGCCCTGTGTAGGGTGCCGTCTTTCGGATGGGACGTTAAACGGGTGTCCTGACTCTGAGGTCATTAAAGATCCCATTGCACTTATTTTAAGAGTAGGGGTGTTAACCCCGGTGTCCTGGCTAAATTCCCAATCTGGCCCTCATACTATCATGGCCACCTAATCATCCCCAGCTTACAATTGGCTCATTCATCCCCCTCCTCTCCCCTGAAACTATTCCCCAGGTCGTTGCTGTAAATGAGAATGTGTTCTCAGTCAACTTACCTGGTAAAATAACGGTAAAAAAAAAAAAAAAAAATTGCCTACATTTGCACGCAGGCCAGGTAGCCTAAGCCTACTTATATATGCATAATCAGGTGTGCGTCCTTACTCAACTTTGACAGGAGCGTTTCAAACAAAAGACAATACATTTTACAACTTATTGCCTAAATGGAATGAAATAAACTTGTTTCTCACAAGTGTAGCCTAGGTTGTGCGCTCTGCAAACAATGCGTCCACTCTGACAATGAGAAGAGTAAAGACTAATAATAATATATTGAATGCATTAACAGAAATTATGGTAACCAAACAAACATAATTCTGGGAATTAACGGTGAATGTAGTACTGGTGTGCCATCCCCGCGGCCTCCGCAATGGATTAGTCTGCTGAGATAGGCGACAATCAAGATGACGGCTCGACTAAAAAAAATAATATCGGTCAACCAACAGTCTATAAACCAAACAATCGACCAGTTGACGAAATGGGGTCAGCCTTAGACATTAATAAGGGATCATAGCTTTCACCTGGTCAGTCTGTCATGGAAGGAACAGGTGTTCCTAATGTCTTGTACACTCAGTGTGTTTGTATAAATATTTATTTATTTAAAAAAACATATTTTATGCACTTTGAGATTATTCTTGTAATATGAAAAAGCGCTTTATATGTGTAATAAATTATTAGTGCAATATTCTATAGATTTTCTCCTTGTTTTTTCCTGCAATTTGCAGTCACTGCATTGATGATTAGCAGATGTAGGATTTTTTTTTTGTCTGCTTCATCATACCTAAGCTTTTTTCCCTTTCAAAAATAACTGTCCTACACTGATATGTTTGTCTCAGATTTCCGTGTTTGTTTCCTCCAGCACTGAGCTTCTTTATGAGCCTGAATATATTTTCAATG
Source organism: Salmo salar (assembly GCF_965601325.2). Taxonomy (NCBI): domain Eukaryota; kingdom Metazoa; phylum Chordata; class Actinopteri; order Salmoniformes; family Salmonidae; genus Salmo; species Salmo salar. Next base: position 47,508,018 of record NC_138302.1, on the reverse strand, counting down.
GCGTGGACTGTTCCATTGGCATATTCTTATACATTCATTTTTAACTTGTTGGCAGATTTGAATGTTTACACTGGCCTTACGTAGGTACGCCGTGCATATAGCCAATCCTAGACAACAAGGCCCCATTGAATAGTTATAACTTTAGGCTAACTTTTACAATTCTCTTGGAAAGTCTCATACAAATGCATTTTCATAGCTTGTTATCGAAGGAACAGGTTTCCTAAACCTACATTTAATCTACTTGATTTAATTGTATTGGCTCTGCTTTGGATACAACTGCTCAAATTAGTGAGTCAGACATGAGATGTTGGCATGCTAGCTAGGATATTTCTTAGCAAAATTAGGCTATGTACATACAGTGCATTTGGAAAGTATTCAGATCCCTTGACGTTTTCCCAATTTTGTTACGTTACAGCCTTATTCTAAAATGGATAAAATAATTTTTTTCCCTCATCAATCTACACACAATACCCCATAATGACGAAGCAAAAACAGGTTTTAGGTATTTTTGCAAATATGGCACCATCCCTACGGTGTAGCATGGTGGTGGCAGCATCATGCTGTGAGGATGTTTATCAGCGGCAGGGACTGGGAGACTATTCAGGATTGAGGGAAAGATGAAAGGAACAAAGTACAGAGAGATCCTTGGAAGAAAACCTGCTCCAGAGCACTCAGGACCTCAGACTGGGGGTGAAGATTCACCTTCCAACAAAACAGCCCTAAGCACACAGCCAAGACAGTACAGTAGTGGCTTTGGGACAAGTCTTTGAATGACCTTGAGTGGCCCAGCCAGAGCCTGGACTTGAACCCAATCGAACATCTCTGGAGAAACCTGAAAATAGCTGAACAGCGGTGCTCCCCATCCAACCTGACAGAGCTTGAGAGGATCTACAGAGGAAAATGGGAGAAACTCCCCAAATAAAGGTGTGCCAAGCTTGTAGTGTCATATCCAAGAAGACTCAAGGCTGTAATCGCTGTCAAAGGTGCTTCAACAAAGTACTGAGTAAAGGGTCTGAATCCTTATGTAAATGTCATATTTATTTTTTAAATTTTTTTATATATTTTATATATACATTTGCAAAAAATGTACAAATCTGTTTTTGCTTTGTCATTATGGGGTATTGTGTGTAGATTGATGAGGGGGGAAAAAACAATTTAATCAATTTTAGAATAAGGCTGTAACGTAACAAAGTGGAAAAAGGGAAGGGGTCTGAATACTTTCCGAATGCACTGTAGGTCTAAACCTACATAATCTAAGATATAATGAAATCTATAAACCCAAATTTCCAAAAACCATGTAACAAGGGCCCACAGTCTGTAACTGTCACCTATGAGCTGCTAGGCCAAATGGCTATCTGAGGACACCAATCGGGGCCTAAAACTATCGGTGACTCATGATGTACTAGTTTGCGTAATCTGGTAATCCAGGAGGGATTTAACTTTTCCTATCCTTCTGATGTAGCTGTGACCACCAATGTCACGGCTCTATGGTAGAAAGGGACATGATAGTTGGGATTGCCTAGCCTATTAGTATGCCAAGGTAGGCTATTTGGCTACTTTTTACTCTCTGTGCAACAAAATGCTCAATGTTAGCATTTCATTTCATTGCCTTGTTTAGTTTGTCTCCATAGGTTTGTTATAGGCCTAAGTATAGTAGTATATTTAAACGTTCCATTGACTGCAGTGGGATAATCCCTTGTGTAAACGAGGACACCTGTAATATAGACGAGTGTCTTATTTCCTTATGTTTACATTTGATGTCACGTTTGCTTTCTCTCCAGAGCCTGTCGTAACCGAAGCGGGCTTCAGTGTTAATGGCTGAACCATGAAGGCCCAACTTCAAGTTACTGGTGAGTTTTTTTGACCTTTTGTTACACCCTAATTTATAGCCCTTAGTAGCTAATAGTAAAGTGATGGTATGCTATTCAGTGGTTCAAAAAATATAAATAACAGAGTAGGATATTAGCAGACCCCAAAACAAAAGTATTGGTTAGGCCTAAGTGAATGTAGTTCTCGCATTTCCATTCTGAGGTTTATTTCTATATCTCACTTCAGTGACTGATAAGAGCATTTACTACACTTTTGCTTACCATGCTATTTGTGTGTTTTATGTCCTTTATTTGCACACAGTGCTGTCGGCCAAACTGAAGGAGAACAAAAAGAACTGGTTTGGCCCCAGTCCATACGTAGAGGTGGCTGTGGACGGCCAGTCGAAGAAGACGGAGAAATGCAACAATACCCACAACCCCAAATGGAAGCAGTCACTCACAGTGTAAGTAACTACAGCAATAATTATTTGCATTTATATTTGCATGTATGTTCATTTAGCATACAGTGGTTCTTCCTTAAAAAGTTACGAGCTTATGCCGCGACTGTTAATGGTAGATGGTGGCATTCTGTCATTGCACCACACTATCACAAGGGGGAGTTTAAACGCTAATCAAAATATCATTCTTTTTTTAAAGAAGACATAGAAAGTTGATTGCAATTTCAGTTAAAAACCAAAACATTTATTAAGGACCTTGTCTGTCGGCCCTGCATTAAAAACAAAATAGTTTAAAGAAAATTGTGATAAATACAAATATATACCAGTTTCATTTAAGGAACAAAAAATTGACAGCTGTGCCATATAGATTGCAAAATAGTTGGGAAGAGATTTTCGATGTACCGTTTCCATGGCACATGGTTTATTAATTGACATGCAATTTTCAGTTTATTATAACCTACTGCAGGCCTAAAACCTATGGATTTAATCTTCTGAACTAATGATTATATTGAAGATAGAAGCCACCTTTTTAATGAGTTCCGAGAGCCGATTTGTTATCCAACTATTATTATTATTATTATTATTATTATTATTATTGAATGACAGAGCATGTGGACTGGTCTTGATAAATCAATCAGATTTTTATTTGGGAATGTAAGGATTATTTTGCTCTTCACTTGCAGTCACCTAGTAGCTTAGGCCTACAGTACTCTTGACCTGTCCCGTTGTACAGCGCCATATTTTCCTAACTGAAACCTTTTAATTAAATCGCTTTAGCCGTGATTGTAAAATGAATCAGCTGATGCGTTGGTCCAGAGCCAGGAGAGTCACGGAGAGTCACCTGTGAGCTCTGGAATTTCACCTCCTGTTTTTTTTTGTGTGATTTATTTACAAAATGGTAATTTAATAGCCCGGCTACTGTAGGTGTGAAAATCTCCCCAACTTGCAATGTATTCAATGTTTATTTCAACTACATTTTAGTTGCACTTCCCCCAGCTCCACGACCACGGGTAAAACCTTGCTGAGATGATCAATGTATTTGTTGCATGTTGTTGCATTGTTGTATCGTAATTTTCTCAAGCCAAAACGTCTTGATGGCCTTCACCAGTTCATGTTTCCTTGTAGGCTTGGCAGAGTTATGGATGAATGTTTTCAGTTGATGCCAAACAAGTTCGATCGGGTTTAAATTAGGAAACCTACATGTAGAGATTTGTAATACTGTTGGCCTGCCGTAGGCGACATGAGTCTCACTAATGTTGAATAATGTGCTATTGAAAGTGTTGTAGGTCTTTTATTTATTTTTATTTAACCTTTATGTTACTACATAAAGGTCTACTTACTCTGCTGGTGACTTGACCGAGTTGATGCCCTCATTTGCAATGCAAACCCAGGCGGCAATGTGTTTTGCGTCATTGTCTGCATTTGGAGAAGAGGACCAAATAATTGACAGATGTGCAAAATAGTTGGGAAGAGATTTTCGATGTACCGATTCTCTGGCACATCATCAACATCTTTATGCTTTCATTAATAAAATGATCATTTCAAAATGCAGATGTTTATTTCAACTATCATCAGGAAAATAGACTCTTTTCGAGTTTAGGGACTTTAAATATACTGCTCAAAAAAATAAAGGGAACACTTAAACAACACAATGTATTTCCAAGTCAATCACACTTCTGTGAAATCAAACTGTCCACTTAGGAAGCAACACTGATTGACAATAAATTTCACATGCTGTTGTGCAAATGGAATAGACAACAGGTGGAAATTATAGGCAATAAAGCAAGACACCCCCAATAAAGGAGTGGTTCTGCAGGTGGAGCCAACAGACCACTTCTCAGTCCCTATGCTTCCTGGCTGATGTTTTGGTCACTTTTGAATGCTGGCGGTGCTTTCACTCTAGTGGTAGCATGAGACGGAGTCTACAACCCACACAAGTGGCTCAGGTAGTGCAGCTCATCCAGGATCGCACATCAATGCGAGCTGTGGCAAGAAGGTTTGCTGTGTCTGTCAGCGTAGTGTCCAGAGCATGGAGGCGCTACCAGGAGACAGGCCAGTACATCAGGAGACGTGGAGGAGGCCGTAGGAGGGCAACAACCCAGCAGCAGGACCGCTACCTCCGCCTTTGTGCAAGGAGGAGCAGGAGGAGCACTGCCAGAGCCCTGCAAAATGACCTCCAGCAGGCCACAAATGTGCATGTGTCTGCTCAAACGGTCAGAAACAGACTCCATGAGGGTGGTATGAGGGCCCGACGTCCACAGGTGGGGGTTGTGCTTACAGCCCAACACCGTGCAGGACGTTTGGCATTTGCCAGAGAACACCAAGATTGGCAAATTCGCCACTGGCGCCCTGTGCTCTTCACAGATGAAAGCAGGTTCACACTGAGCACATGTGACAGAGTCTGGATACGCCGTGGAGAATGTTCTGCTGCCTGCAACATCCTCCAGCATGACCGGTTTGGCGGTGGGACAGTCATGGTGTGGGGTGGCATTTCTTTGGGGGGCCGCACAGCCCTCCATGTGCTCGCCAGAGGTAGCCTGACTGCCATTAGGTACCGAGATGAGATCCTCAGACCCCTTGTGAGACCATATGCTGTTGCGGTTGGCCCTGGGTTCCTCCTAATGCAAGACAATGCTAGACCTCATGTGTCTGGAGTGTGTCAGCAGTTCCTGCAAGAGGAAGGCATTGATGCTATGGACCGCCCGTTCCCCAGACCTGAATCCAATTGAGCACATCTGGGACATCATGTCTCACTCCATCCACCAACGCCACGTTGCACCACAGACTGTCCAGGAGTTGGCGGATGCTTTAGTCCAGGTCTGGGAGGAGATCCCTCAGGAGACCATCCGCCACCTCATCAGGAGCATGCCCATGCATTGTAGGGAGGTCATACAGGCACGTGGAGGCCACACACACTACTGAGCCTCATTTTGACTTGTTTTAAGGACATTACATCAAAGTTGGATCAGCCTGTAGTGTGGTTTTCCACTTTAATTTTGACTGTGACTCCAAATCCAGACCTCCATGGGTTGATAAATTGGATTTCTATTGATTATTTTTGTGTGATTTTGTTGTCAGCACATTCAACTATGTAAAGAAAAAAGTATTTAATAAGATTATTTCTTTCATTCAGATCTAGGATGTGTTGTTTAAGTGTTCCCTTTATTTTTTTGAGCAGTGTATATTAATGGATCCATAACAATTTACTATGGGAATACATGGAAGAGGCAAATGGAAGGGGAAAAAGTAAGAAAGTTCTCTGTCGGCCTGGAGGCATTTTGAAAATGTGTTTTCAAACACTTGTTTTTCACAAGGGCTATTAGCAGGACAATAGACACGATGTGGTCCCAAAAACACGTCTCTGACATAGGGTCCAGCATATCTCTTGATGTCATTAAATGTCTTGCCAGCTTTGGTCCATTCCTGGGCCTGCTGCACACACAGTTCTTTGTTTGTCAGACAAATCATTGCGTCGAAACCCCTGAACAATACAAGAGAACAAACATGGTTACTGTTCTGGGGAGAGAGAAAAAAAAGTAAAATGTCTTCTGACTGTGATTTGAGCAATGTTGATTGCCTTTGCCGGGTGCTCATCATCTTCAACCATCATTGAGTCCATCTTACCATTGTTTTCTAACCACATCTGGGTGGATCCATAACGAATTACTTAGGGAATAAATATCAATGAATGACAGAAATATTGGATTAAAGTGGGCTAATGAAGGCAACAGAGTTCCTCCGTGGAGATGGGAGAACCGTTCAGAAAGACAACCATCTCTGCAGCACTCCACAAATCAAGCCTTTATGGTAGCGTGGCCAGACAGAAGCCACTCCTCAGTAAAAGACACATGACAGCCTGCTTGGAGTTTGCCAAAATGCACCTAAAAACAAGATTCTCTTGTCTGATGAAACCAAGATTGAACTCTTTGGCCTGAATGCCAAGCGTCACGTCTGGAGGAAACCTGGCATCATCCCTACGGTGAAGCGTGGTGGCAGAAGCATGGTGGCAGCATCATGCTGTGGGGATGATTCTGCCAGATCCTTGATGGAAAACCTGCTCCAGAGCGCTCAGGACCTAAGACTGGGGCGAAGGTTCACCTTCCAACAGGACAAAGACCCAAAGCACACAGCCAAGACAACATAGGCGTGGCTTTGGGATAAGTCTCTGAATGTCCTTGAGTGGCCCAGCCAGAACCCGGACTTGAACCCAATCAAACATCTCTGGAGATGCCTGAAAATAGCTGTGCAGCAACGTTCCTCATCCAACCTGACAGAGCTTGAGAGGATCTGCAGAGGAAAATGGGAGAAGCTCCCCAAATACAGATGTGCCAAGCTTGTAGCGTCATACCCATGAAGACTCGAGGCTGTAATCGCTGCTGAAGGTGCTTCAACAAAGTATTGAGTGAAGGGTCTGAATACTTATGTAAATGTGATATTTCAGTTTTTTTTATTTGTAATAATATATTTTTAAACATTTAAAAAAAAAAAAACTGTTTTTGATTTGTCATTATGGGGTATTGTGTGTAGATTGATAAGGGGGGAAAAACTGTTGAATAAATGTTTGAATAATGCTGTAACCTAACAAAATGTGGAAAAAGTCAAGGTGTCGGAGTACTTTCCGAATGCATTGTATATCACTAGTAGTACATTTACTGTTAATTCCTAATCTACACTTTGTTGCTTTGGTTACGTAATTGCTGATAATGCATAAAATATTATTATTCCAGTCTTCCTGGAATAACACACATAGAAGTAGGCCTATAGGCCACCTTGCCTGCTCACAAATGTAGGCATATAAATGTGCCCATTTGGGGATCTGATTGTATTTCTGATTGGCTTAACGCATCACCACTAATGACCTGTGGAGCATCTCAAAATATTGTTTTATTCACCTCAAAACAGCAAGCAAACAAAGTCTGTTTTTACATCCATTGAGAATTACAATAATATCTTTCCAGCTCTCTCGCTTTCGATAACTACTCGGCGTGAAAGGGAAAAATGTCATGCTCTCATCCAGTGGAAACGTCATAAAATAGTTCTACCTGATTACTTCTTATCAGTGCTTGACTTGGATTGACATAGTTTCCGGTACTCATTTTGGGTGCTGGTACTGTTTTATATTTAGGTGCAGGAGCTCCACAATACTTTTGAGCTAGTATTCTATAAGAGGAGCTCAAGCAGTAGAAAATGTGAGGTGCTGGAACATCTGCCCAAGTCAAGCACTGCTTCTTATCTCTTGCTCAAATAGCCTGCAGATGTTTCTGTCCAGAGCTCACCATTTTTTTTATACAATGTTGCAAGTTCATTAGTACTAGTTTCCAGCCAGACCCAAGTTAATAGTTGATACAATGTTTCAAGTTCGTTGTAGACTGGCCATGTGTTGCCAATGTGATTTTATAGGATAGTTTATTTTTATCAGAGTATTTTCTACCTGCAGGCTGCAATGTTTTTATGTGTTGTCTTTATGTCGGCTATTTTTATATTGTTGGCAATGGCAATAGAAGTTACTTTTTAGGTTTATAATTTTCATTTAGATTTGGATTGATTAACCACATGACAACGATTTTAAGATATGAAGACGTTATTATAAATGAAACTATTTCACGAAAATGTATGTATGAAAACCATAATTGGCACGCAGATCGGTAGAAATGGTAAGATAAATTGGCATACCACATGAGAAAGGTTGCAGACTCTTCGTGTAGCCTATTACCGGCAACTTCAGGAGAGTCAAGGCAGAATCTGCAAAAGCCAGCAGGAGCGGGAGGAGAATAGTTGGGCTAGGTTTTTTTTTTGTTTTTTTTTCTTCAGGTCATTGTTCTCTGGTGCAGGCAAGCTCAATGCATATAGTCGATTTAATTAAAACACACAGGGTGTGTCTATATATGGAAAAATGCACGTTTAAAAATGTTTTTTCGACCAAACGGTTGGTAAACAGACGACTTTCGGTCAACCCAAGATTTTTTTTTCGTTGGGGACAGCCCTACCCAAATGGAAGGTACACTTCCTTTTTTTTTTTTTTGTATATATATATTTTTATCTGTAGCCTCATGATATCAGCCAAAACAAGCTCAATAACTCGATGCATGTACACACCTATTGAGTATGCATTCACCTGTATTGTGAATAGGCTTAGGCTACGTCTTGATTTACCCAGTTTATCAATAGAGATTTACCATTAAAATAAATTACTACCATTATGTTTTTGTAGTTGGATTGGTTAAAAAAAAAAAATCACATTGATTTGTATGAATTTATTCATTAACCTCCCTGGGCGAGGTCCCACCCTAGTCAACAGCCAGTGGAATCGCGTGGCGCGAAATACAAATACCTCAAAAATGCTATAACTTCAATTTCTCAAACATATGACTATTTTACACCATTTTAAAGACAAGACTCTCGTTAATCTAACCACATTGTCCGATTTCAAAAAGGCTTTACAACGAAAGCAAAACATTAGATTATGTCAGGAGAGTACCCTGCCAAAAATAGTCACACAGCCATTTTCAAAGCAAGCATATATGTCACAAAAACCAAAACCACAGCTAAATGCAGCACTAACCTTTGATGATCTTCATCAGATGACACTCCTAGGACATTATGTTATACAATACATGCATGTTTTGTTCAATCAAGTTCATATTTATATCAAAAAACAGCTTTTTACATTAGCATGTGATGTTCAGAACTAGCATACCCACTGCAAACTTCCGGTGAATTTACTAAATTACTCACAATTAACGTTCACAAAATACATAACAATTATTTTAAGAATTATAGATACAGAACTCCTTTATGCAATCGCGGTGTCAGATTTTAAAATAGCTTTTCGGTGAAAGCACATTTTGCAATATTCTGAGTACATAGCCCAGCCATCACGGCTAGCTATTTTGACACCCACCAAGTTTGGGGCTCACCAAACTCAGAATTACTATAAAAAAAATTGGATTACCTTTGCTGTTCTTCGTCAGAATGCACTCCCAGGACTTCTACTTCAACAACAAATGTTGTTTTGGTTCCAAATAATCCATAGTTATATTCAAATAGCTCCGTTTTGTTCGTGCGTTCAGGTCACTATCCGAAGGGTGACGCGCGAGTGCATTTCGTGACAAAAAAATTCAAAATATTCCATTACTGTACTTCGAAGCATGTCAAATGCTGTTTAAAATCAATTTTTATTCTATTTTTCTCGTAAAATAGCGATAATATTCCAACCGGGCGACGTTGTATTCATTCAAAGACTGAAAGAAAAAAGTCGTCTCGTGGACGCGCATCTCCAGTGTCACTGTTCTCAGCCTGACCACTCACAAAAACTCCTGCTGTTTTTCGCCCAGAGACTGCAGACACCCCATTACACTTTCTGGCGCCTTCTGAGAGCCAATGGAAGACTTAGAAAATGTCACGTTACAGCACAGATGCTGTATTTTTGATAGAGATGCCACAGAAGGAGAACAAATTGTCAGACAGGGCGCTTCCTGTATGGAATCTTCTCAGGTTTTGGCCTGCCATATGAGTTCTGTTATACTCACAGACACCATTCAAACAGTTTTAGAAACTTTAGAGTGTTTTCTATCCAAATCTACTAATTATATGCATATTCTCATTTCTGGGCAAGAATAGTAACCAGTTTAAATCGGGTACGTTTTTTTATCCGGCCGTGCAAATACTGCCCCCTAGCCCCAACAGGTGCAAACATTCTAATGTCAAATGTAATGATATTAATCTCAAAAGATCTGTCTGGATCAAGTAGCATTCTGTGACTTTGGTTAATATGCCTTATTTTTTTGCCGTGGTATTGAGTATCGTGATACTGAACCTGGTGTCGAAGTCAAAATTCTGGTATCGTGACAACACTATTGTCTCTTCCTTGTGTACTGTTGTATAGCCTGCGTGCAGTGTTTAAACCCTAACTAAATATACTTTTTCCCCTCTACACAGAATTCTCACACCTTTCAGTAAGCTCATTTTCCGGGTATGGAGTCATCAGACGCTGAAGGCCGACATCTTATTGGGAATGGCTACATTGGAGATCAGTGAAACCCTAAAGTCCAATGATATGAAACGTGAGTTAATTCTCTTCTCCCTATAAGGCACATTGCAGGTAGTATGAAATGTGATTATCTGAAATCTCTGTCTGACTCTTTGATACTGGAAAAGCGTGATGCATTGGGACGTAAGATATACAGTGCCTTCGGAAAGTATTCAGACCCCTTGACTTTTTCCACATTTTGTTGCATTACAGCCTTATTCTGAAATATTTAGCGTTGCTGCACAGCTATTTTCAGGTCTCTCCAGAGATGTTTGATCGGGTTCAAGTCCGGGCACTGGCTGGGCCACTCAAGGACATTCAGAGACTTGTCGCTAAGCCACTCCTGTGTTGTCTTGGCTGTGTGCTTAGGGTCGTTGTCCTGTTGGAAGGTAAACCTTCGCCTTTTGGCAAACTTCAAGCGGGCTGTTGTGCCTTTTACTGAGGAGTGGCTTTCGTCTGGTCACTCTACCATAAAGGCCTGATTTGGTGGAGTGCTGCAGAGATGGGTGTCATTCGGGAAGTTTCTCCCATCTCCGAGGAACTCTAGAGCTCTGTCAGAGTGACCATCAGGTTCTTGGTCACCTCCCTGACCAAAGCCCTTCTCCCCCGATTGCTCCGTTTGGCCATGCGGCCAGCTCTTGGAAGAGTCTTGATAGTTCCAAACTTCTTCCATTTACGAGCAATGGCCACTATGTTCTTGGGGACCTTCAATGCTGTAGACATTTTTTGGTACCCTTCCCCAGATCTGTGCCTCGACACAATCCGGTCTCGGAGCCCTACGGACAATTCCTTCGACCTCATGGCTTGGTTTTTGCTCTGACATGCACTGTCAACTGGGGGCTTTATATAGACAGGTGTGTGCCTTTCCAAATCATGCCCAATCAATTGAATTTACCACAGGTGGAAACAGGATGCACTTGAGGTAAATTTCGAAATAACTTTTCGCTTTGTCATTATGGGGTATTGTGTGTAGATTGCTGAGGATTTTTTTTAATCCATTAGAATAAGGCTGTAACGTAACAAAATGTGAAAAAGTCAAGGGGTCCAAAGGCACTGTGCAAGGGCTTTGCAATATATATTTACATATAGGTCTTTATATACTAACATACTTTTTGTCTTGTCAAGGCCTGCATATAGGTCTACATCTGTATGACTGTGCACACACGTTATGGAAGAATATTTGTGTGTTTGTGTTGTGGTCTGTTGTGGTCTGTTAGGGGGAAATGAGATTTTCCTCTCTAATCCACTATTTCATACATGTATGGTATTCTTTGCGACGCAACCCTCACTACAGCTTATATTAGCCTACTCTTTACTTTCACTCAAGCAGGTGAATGGGCTTACTCTGCCAATACAGTGTCCTTTCGGTTATGGTCGACATGTGACCCTCAAACACCCGATTCGTAAATTATTGCACTACAGTCAGAGGTCAAAGGAACCAGACACTCCTCCTATGTAAGCTAATGAATAAAAAAGATAATAATATGGTAAATAAATGCCTATCATACTTGTTATCCCAGCCACAGCTTTTTTAGGAACACAAGTCATATTTCGCACATGAGATGGGAATGCATCTAGGCTAGAATTCAAGCTAATCCACCAGATCCATGTTTACACTGTCTTTAGTTTGTTTACAAACTAGCATGTGCGTGCACGTGCTTACATGCCTGTGTGTATGTGTGCGCGTGCTTACATGCCTGTGTGTGTGCGCATGTATGTGTGGCGTGCATGCCATATCTCTCAACTCTCCTCTCCTGTATGTCAGTCTCTGAGGTGGTGCAGACCCTGCAGCTGTGTTCAGACCGAGACCACACTGACGTGGTGGGGGACCTGTCAGTCTGTCTGGATGGCATGCAGGTGGACCCAGAGACATTCACCTCTGCAGAGAGGGACCATGGTGAGGGTCATGTGATTTTAAAAGGGATTGTTCACCTGAATTACAAATTTACATATTTTTTTATTGTGCATAAATGCTTATATACACTACCGGTCAGATGTTTTAGAACACCTACTCATTCAAGGGTTTTTCTTAATTTATTACTCTTTTCTACATTTTAGAATAATAGTGAAGACGTCAAAGCTATGAAATAACACATGGAATCATGTAGTAACTAAAAAATGTGAGATTCTTCAAATAGCCACCCTTTGCCTTGATGACAGCTTTGCACACTCTTGGCATTCTCTCAACCAGCTTCACCTGGAATGGTTTTCCAACATTCTTGAAGTAGTTCCCACATATGCTGAGCACTTGTTGGCTGCTTTTCCTTCATTCTGCAAACCATCTCAATTTGGTTGAGGTCGGGGATTGTGGAGGCCAAGTCATCTGATGCAGCACTCCATCACTCTCCTTCTTGGTAAAATAGTCCCTTACACAGCCTGTAGGTGTGTTGGGTCATTGTCCTGTTGAAAAACAAATGATAGTCCCACTAAGCCCAAACCAGATGGGATGGCGTATCGCTGCAGAATGCTGTGGTAGCCCTGCTGGTTAAGTGTGCCTTGAATTCTAAATAAATCACAGACAGTGTCACAAGCAAAGCACCATCACACCTCCTCCTCCATGCTTTACGGTGGGAAATACACATGCGGAGATCATCCGTTCACCCACACCGCGTCTCACAAAGACACAGCAGTCGGATCCAAAAATGTCCAATTTGGACTCCAGACGAAATGACAAATTTCCACTGGTCTAATGTCTAGTGCTTGTGTTTCTTGGCCCAAGCACGTCGCTTCTTATTTATTGGTGTCCTTTAGTAGTGGTTTCTTTGCAGCTATTTGACTATGAAGGCCTGACTCACACAGTCTCCTCTGAACAGTTGATGTTGAGATGTGTGTTACTTGAACTCTGAAGCATTTATTTGGGCTGCAATTTCTGTGGCTAGTAAATCTTATGAACTTATCCTCTGCAGCAGAGGTAACTCTGGGTCTTCCTTTCCTGTGGCGGTCCTCATGAGACCCAGTTTCATCATAGCGCTTGATGGTTTTTGCGACTGCACTTGAAGAAACTTTCAAAGTTCTTGACATTTTACGTGTTGACTGACCTTCATGTCTTAAAGTAATGATGGACTGTCATTTCTCTTTTGTTATTTGAGCTGTTCTTGCAATAATATGGACTTTGTCTTTCACCAAATAGGGCTATCTTCTGTATACCCCACCTACCTTGTCGCAACACAACTGATTGACTCAAACGCATTAAGAAGGAAAATAATTCCACAAACTAACTTTTAACAAGGCACACCTGTTAATTGAAATGCATTCCAGGTGACTATTTCATGAAGCTGGTTGAGAGAATGCCAGGAGTGTGCAAAGCTGTCATCAAGGCAAAGGGTGGTATTTGAAGAATGTCAAATATGAAATACATTTAGATTTGTTTAACACTTTTTGTTTTGGGTTACTACATGATTCCATAGTTTTGATGCGTTCACTATTATTCTACAATGTAGAAAATAGTAAAAAATAAAGAAAAACCCTTCAATGAGTAGGTGTTCTAAAACTTTTGACTGGTAGTGTAGGTGCCATTGACTTGCATTGGATTTGTGCCACAAATGCTAAAAAGTTAGCATTTGAAACAGCGGCCTGATCAAAGCATGAATTGCTGTCATACTTTGTCAATGGACAGCTTAGAGGGAAAGGAAACCAGTATGTAATTTGGGTGAACTATCCCTTTAATATGTTTCCCTGGATTGAATGTGATCTATTTCTCCCCTCAGAATTGTATTCTTCTATTTCTCCCCTCAGAATAGTATTCTTTGTTTTGATTTTTAAAAACATTTCAACAGTTGCTGTTCCAAACGGGGAGGTGAGACAGAACGGAGATAGTGTCAACAGGTATTGTGTTTTTATACTTCAAAAATATTTTCTAACAATTGTTTTATGTCTTCTGTAAGTTCTTCAAGTGAACAAACCTACTTTTGACAATTTTTGCAAATGTCCTTAAGCTATTGAGTCAGCAAAATACTGTTTTGTAATATTACTCAGTCAAAGTAGCATATCTTCCCAATGTGAATACTAGATATGGGCACCGATATGGAAAATCTATATCGATATCAGTTGCATTTTGTTCAATACTATATCGATATAGTCTTGGAAGTCCGGATAACTGCTTGCTGATTGCAATTATCTAAACAAAGGACAAATCTTAACAATTCTTAATCCTACTTAATTTACATTCTTGGTAAGGGAGAGAGGGGAGGACATTTTCTTTTACATGACATTAACACTTGACAGTATGTAAATATTTATATTGCTTTCATAAAAGTACTTTTTTAGTGTCATAATTGCTGATGTCAGTGATGTGATCCTCTGGTATGTGTATATTGTAAAATTAAAAGTAGTAGTAGTATAAGTAAATAAAAAGGTTGATCACAAAAGAAAATGGCACTAAGGGAAGTAAAAAGTAATAGGCACTACCTGGCTTACATTACAGCCAAAACATCAAAGAAGTATATGTTGAAAAAGGACGAGGAGCCATTGGCTATGTTACTTTTGTTTCTATCTTTTGACTTTTAGTGATAACATACCACCCAGATCCAGCAGGGACACGTCCCCCTCCAGTGACTCCACAGAGGACTGGGTCATCGTCCCCAACGGCCACACGGTCAACAGCATGGGTTCTCCTGCCCCATCCCCAGGGGGCTCCAAGTCCACACGGCCCCCCAGACCTGCACGGCCTCCCCCACCCACCCCCCGCAGACCAGCCGCTTCCCCAGGTGGGCACCACGCTAAAAAATACTGTAGAAATACCATAGTATTACCCTAGATATATACGGTAGAAATACCACAGCAATACCATAGCCATACTATAGAAAAAGTAAAACCATAGTAATACAATAGATGAACATAGAATTCTCTAACAGAACTATTGAAAGATATTCCTTTCCTGCGTTGACATGCTAATGCCATGTCCATTTATTGCGTTCTCATGTAATGAAACTGTCATGTTTTCATGCCATTCACTATTCATGCCATTTTGTGAAATTGAAAGAGATAAGTGCTGGCCAGATATGGTATTCAACACAGATATTCGTTCTAGTAACCTTTTTAGCCTTATTTACTAGATTCTCATCAGCATCTCCTACTAGCGACCACAGCTAACCGTCTCTCCTCCGTCCAGCCTCCTCCAGCAGCTCTACCCATAGCGAGGTGAGTGAGCCCCCGGCTTCATACGGCTCGTCCCTGGCCTCGGCCAGCGGTGCCTCCTCAGATACCCCTCAGGAGAACAGAGCTGCACCCCCACAGGCAGCCAGCGCCCCCCCGGCCATCGGGGCACCAGCCGGTGCACCCCCAGCCGGTGGGCCCCCCCGAGTCATCCCTAACGGCCCACTGCCTCCAGGGTAAGGGGACTCATAGATGCCTAACCAGATGTTATAATGAGAAAGAACAAAACAAAAAAAGCCCTGACCAGCTCCGTCTATTGAAAATGTGCGCGTGCGTTCGTGTTCTGTAGCGTCATTCCTTCGCTTTAATGCACATATTCACCAACCAAGCTATTGCATATGTCAGGAGTTGACTGTATTTCTTATATAGCCTATTGTATGTTTCGTGCAATATATCCCCACGCTGTGTACATGCATCATGTAAAAGATTCAGGCTTTATCACATCCGGATGTGATTGGGAGTCCCATAGGGCGGCACATAAATGGCACAGCGTCGTCCGGGGTAGGCCGTCATTGTAAATAAGAATTTGTTCTTAACGGACTTGCCTAGTTAAATAAAGGTTAAATAAATGTTTAACGCCACGTTGGTTATGAATAACGGTTGACACTTCATTTTGATATTTCAAACAACCTCTCAACCGCCAGTAGATGGGACTTGAGAGATTTCTCACTCGTTTGACAGTCAGTCAAAAAAGATAATGGATTTACTGTAGTCAGCGTTAGTTTGTTGTTACATAAGCACCAGTATCCCTATTGTATAATGCATAACGTGGGTAGTTACAAAGTATAAGTAGTAAAATATACGTCAGTTGCTAGTAATAATATTCTTTGAAATTTCAATGAATGTGAAACCACATTTTTGCTATGCTTTTTATGAGGAACTTAACATTATTTTAGGTATTACGATTACATTTGTGCAAGCCTGTTCCCCGTCAAATGTAGTTGCTGACTGTTCTATGTGTTTTGTATGAAGCTGGGAGCAGAGGGTGGACCAGAATGGCCGCATGTATTTCGTGGATCACATTGAGAAGAGGACAACATGGGACCGACCAGAGTCTCTCCCCTCTGGGTAACGTAACGCTTATGAAACATATACTTTATTCATCAAATCCTTATTTCATTTTTCATATACTGTATGTTTGACTTCCATACGGCAGTAGTGTATAACTGAGCCTACTCTTTGAAAAGTAACCAATGTATTTTGGATTACAGTAACTAATGTGTATGTTAAGCTGTATTAAAAAAGTGTTAAAGTACAGTGGAAAATAATTTTGGTTAAATTAGTTTCAGTAGAGCGCCTGCACAAAGAGGATACGACTACTAGTGTGACATCATGTGGCACTAGGAATGTTGCATGTTACCAGTTGTAGCTCAGTTGTAATGCTAAATGAATGTTGTAATACAGGGCTGATATTCCCTACTTCCCTACTTATTTCTTTGAGCTAAGTTTTGACCGACTGCCTTTTGAATGTCTTGGTACCTACTGGAGAGCTCTCCTTTGTCTACACCCATTCAGCATCGTCCACACCCTCTTAAGCTTTAGCTCCACCAATCTCTTTAAGGGTTGATCTGAGCTTTCTGTCCTAACAACAGTAGTTAAGCACCCAAGCTTGCTGGCTAACGGTTGTCACAGTGACATTTTATTAAAATGGACACTTGCATAGTGGAGTCTTTTGTTAAGACATGTAGCTAGCTAGCGAAACAATGAACCATAATCACAACTCATAACGTTACTACCCTGCATGAATGTGCAGGTAGCTAACCAACCAAGTTCAATGTTAGCTAGCTAACATTAGGCTATAACTAGCGAAGCAAATGGCTCTGAGATACGAATAATAAAATCGTACATGTAACGTTAGCTAGCGGGCCAGTTAGCTTGCTAGCTAACAGTACACTTTAACTTGAAATGAAAACGACTTTGTAAAAATTTGAAACATTTCATATCTGAAAATGTAGCTGACTAGGCGATCTTATCCATATACATCAAATCAAACTTTATTTGTCACATGTGCCGAATACAACAAGTGTAGACCTTACTGTGAAATGCTTACTTACAAGCCCTTAACCAACAGTGCAGTTGAAGAAGAAAATATTTACCAAGTAAAATATAATAAAAAGTACAATAAAATAACAATAACGAGGCTATATACAGGGGGGTACCGAGTCAGTGTGCGGGGGTACAGGTTAGTTGAGGTAATTTGTACATGTAGGTAGGGGTGAAGTGACTATGCATAGATAATAAACAGCAAGTAGCAGCGTTGTCCAAAACAAAGTGGGGGGGGTTCAATGTAAATAGTCTGGATGGCCATTTGATTAATTGTTCAGCAGTCTTATGGCTTGGGGGTACAGTGGTTCCTACTTTAAAAGTTGCCAGCTTACGCCGCGGGACTTAGAGGTAATTTGTGGTTTAATATACATACCCTGTGTCACCACTTCATTACTCCAGACCAGCACAAGGGGGAGTTAGAGCACTGATTATGCTTTTGGGTCCTACTGTGTGTCAAAGTGAATGGGCGACATAAACCTAGATAGAAACTGATATTTGTGCACGACTTCAGTATTACTTACTAAAACTGTTACACTAAGGTTTTTATTATTTTATTTTGTTAGGATTATTTTGCTCTTACTGTAGTACTGTAGGCCTATCCTGACCGGTCACGTTGTACAACGCCTGAGTGGCGCAACGGTCTAAGACACTGCATAGCAGTGCAAGCTGTGTTGCTACAGATGCTGGTTCAATACCCATGCCTGCCTCGAATGGGAGACCCATGAGATGACTGTAGGTTTTTGGTTTTTCTCCCTCTAAAAACAAAAATAAATAATTCTAAATAACAAACTGGCTTTATTTACAAACTAGTAACAATGTCTCAACCCATGTTCAAGAATGTCCTTTTTCTCAGTCATTTTACGTTATTTGAAAATGAAATCATCTCCAAAATATTTAAGGGACATTGCACTAATAATGGCGCTGACTAGGGAAACGTTTCTGCTGTTCTGTTCTTAGTGCCAGTCTGCACGTTCAAACTAAAACAATGTAACTAATAATGGCATCTTTATGCTTTTATTAATAAAATAATGATAAAAATACTCTTTTCAAAATGGCGATGTTTATTTAGTTATGGATCCATAACGAATTACTACAGAAATATCCTCTATGTAGTTATTGGCGGAGAGTCACGTTATATTTTTTGATATACTGTAGGCCTACCGTAGACGTGTTGAGTAATGTGCTGTTAAAAGTGGTGTAGGTCTTATTTATTTAAAGAGCATATTGAAGTTAGAAGCAATAGCCTACAACTATTTTGGCACTGTTTCGCACAAGCATTGGGACTGGTCT
Source organism: Salmo salar (assembly GCF_965601325.2). Taxonomy (NCBI): domain Eukaryota; kingdom Metazoa; phylum Chordata; class Actinopteri; order Salmoniformes; family Salmonidae; genus Salmo; species Salmo salar. The sequence continues at coordinate 47,489,233 of NC_138302.1, read as the reverse complement.
TGATGAATCAATTAGATTTTTATTTTCACTGAATCTCTGTTTGGGTATTGGTTAGACTAGAATTTGAATATTAGGGTGTAGAAATGTTATGCTCTTAGTGTAACCTTTATTTAACTAGGCAAGTCAGTTAATTAAGAACAAATTCTTATTTACAAGGACAGCCTACTCCTTCCTCCCCGTCGGGGAAATGAACCCCGGTCTCCCGCAGGACACTGGATTCTTTAGCTAAATAGCCCAGTTCTGTACTCCCGACCATCATGTTGTACAGCTCCATATTTTCCGTTCCATCCTAACGGACACCCAGAGGGTTTTTTGTTTTCCTTGGAATAGAAACACCATAATATTAATCAAATGAATCCCAAACAAATTATTTGTGATCTTGTGGTTACAGTAAACAAGATGCTGTGTTTTTATTTACAGTAGTGATGGACAGCTGGTGGCATTTTGAAAACAGGTTTTCAAACACTTGTAAACCATTAGCAGGACAATAGACTTTTTTTTTATAGCCCGGCTACTGTAGGTGTGAACATCCCCCTACCTGCAATGTATTCGATGCATAAGTGTTACATTTCTAACTCAAAACAGCAGTACAGTATTTCTAAATTAACATTTTTATGCTATCGTTAATAAAATGATAAATACTCTTTCAAAATGCAGATGTTTATGTAGTTAAGGATCCATTAGAAATGACTGAATAAATATCAGTGAATTACAGAAATATTGGAACAAAGTTGTCTTATGAAGGTAAGCAAATTGTTGCTTACTGGAAAATACTCTTTCAAACACACGGTCATGTTGTACAGCGCCATTATGGCTATTAGTAGAGCTATATTTTGGCCTTCCTGCGCACAATTGGCCCAGCTTTCTCTCCCTCTAAAAACAGAAATTAATGTTTTGGCTCTTATTGAGGTTACAATCGCTCTCTTTTGTTTATTTGAAAAGGAAATAACCTCAAATATCGTTATATATTATCAAGTTGATGACACAGTCATATAGCAGCACCTACATAAAGCTGAGTGACTCACTTATTCATAGCTTTGGATCAAAATAAATAAGTAACAACGTTTTTTCTGAATAGTCTTTTAATAAAGAAATGTTTTGGTTATCCTGACCTGGACACCATGCATAGTATTACAATGGGCCATTAGCAGGACAATATACCTTTTACAACACCTCTCTGTATTTTTGATACTCTTTGGATGGGAGCTCCGGAGTGGATGGGGGCTCTCGCAGTGCAAAATGAGTTGCTACAGATGCAGGTTTGAGACCCGTGAGGTGGCTTTTGGTTTTAATTTAGATTCCTGCAATCCTCTATATGTAATTATTGGCGGAGAGTTCTTATTTACAAGGACAGCCTACTCCTTCCTCCCCATCGGGGAATAGAACCCCAGTCTCCCACGTACCCGCATTCTCTAGTACAGCCATTATTGAAGGTACTTCAGGTCCCCGAGAAAGTCTGGACATGGCCTGCTCTCCCTTATGTAAGGAATTAGGCACTTTCCCATGTTTACTACAGTATGTGTTGTAGGTTATGTTTACTTGTCAGACTGCACAGTATAATAAACAAATGCAGGTGGCTTATATCTTCTAAATGCTTTATTATCCAAATATAAAAGCATATAAGGTACAGTACTGCATTTCTTCATCAGCATCTTCATGCTTTCGTTAATAAAATAATGATTAAAAACACTCTTTCAAAATGCAGATGTTGATTTAGTTATGGATCCATAACGAATTACTATGGGAATAAATATCACTGAATTACAGAAATATTGTAACAAAGTTGTCTAATGAAGGCAAACAAATTGTTGCTTACTGGAAAATACTATTTCTAACACATGGTCACGCTGTACAGCATCATTATTAGAAAAATATCGTTATATATAGCCTTCCCACTGTGGACATCTATTTCAGCACTGTTTCGCACTGTTTTGAGGCAAGCATGGAGAAACGGAAATGTTCAATTATATTCCATGATATTCTTAAGATGTACAGTTGAAGTCAAAAGTTTACATACACTTAGGTTGGAGTCATTAACTAGTTTTTCAATCACTCCACACATTTCTTTTTAACAAACTATAGTTTTGGCAAGTCGGTTAGGACATCTACTTTGTGCATGACACAAGTAATTTTTCCAACAATGGTTTACAGACAGATTATTTCACTTATAATTCACTGTATCACAATTCCAGTGGGTCAGAAGTTTAGATACACTAAGTTGACTGTGCCTTTAAACAGCTTGGAAATTTCCAGAAAATTATGTCATGGCTTTAGAAGCTTCTGCTAGGCTAATTGACATAATATGAGTCAATTGGAGGTGTACCTGTGGATGTATTTCAAGGCCTACTTTCAAAGTCAGTGCCTCTTTGCTTAGCATCATGGGAAAATCAAAAGAAATCAGCCAAGACCTCAGAAAATAAATTGTAGACCTCCACAAGTCTGGTTCATCCTTGGGAGGAATTTCCAAACGCCTGAAGGTACCATGTTCATCTGTACAAACAATACTACACAAGTATAAACACCATGGGACCACACAGCCGTCATACCGCTCAGGAAGACGCTTTCTGAAGATGGTGGAGGAAACCGGTACAAAAGTATCTATATCCACAGTAAAATGCGTCCTACATTGGCACAACCTGAAAGGCCGCTCAGCAAGGAAGAAGCCACTGCTCCAAAACCGCCATAAAAAAGCCAGGGAAAATTATGTGGATATATTGAAGCAACATCTCAAGACATCAGTCAGGAAGTTAAAGCTTGGTTGCAAATGGGTCTTCCAAATGGACAATGACCCCAAGCATACTTCCAAAGTTGTGGAAAAATGGCTTAAGGACAACAAAGTCAAGGTATTGGAGTGGCCATCACAAAGCCCTGACGTCAATCTTATAGAAAATTTGTAGACAGAACTGAAAAAGCGTGTGTGAGCAAGGAGGCCTACAAACCTGACTCAGTTACACCAGCTCTGTCAGGAGGAATGGGCCAAAATTCACCCAACTTGTTGTGGGAAGCTTGTGGAAGGCTACCCGAAACGTTTGACCCAAGTTAAACTATTTAAATGTAATGCTACCAAATACTAATTGAGTGTATGTAAACTTCTGACCCACTGGGAATGTGATGAAAGAAATAAAAGCTGAAATGTACAATTTTCTGAACTATTATTTTGACATTTACATTCTTAAAATAAAGTGGTGATACTAACTGACCTAAGACAGGGAATTATTGCTTGGATTAAATGTCAGGAATTGTGAAAAACTGAGTTTTTAAATGTATTTGGCTAAGGTGTATGTAAACTTCTGACTTCAACTGTATGTGTTGACTGAATATAAGCAAGTGATGTCTGCTTAATAATCAAGTTAGGTTTCTTCAGAAATAAATAATTCAAAATAACGAACTGGATTTATTTATAAATTAGTGAGAATGTCTCACCCGATGTTCAAGAATGGCTTTTTTCTCACTCACTCTAGCTTAAATGAAAATGAAATTTCCAAATATCGTTACATTTTAAACAAAGCGATTTATTAATTCACTTTGAATTGTGTAAAAGCCCCTTAGATATCTTTCACAGATCCTAACAGAAAATGACCCTTAAATATTAACTTCTTATGGGCAGGTGAGATGGTAGCGTCCCACCTGGCCAACATCCGGTGAAATTGCAGAGTGCGAAATTCAAACTACAGAATTATCAATATTTAACTTTCATAAGAATCACAAGTGTAATACATCAAAATAAAGCTTAACTTCTTGTTAATCCAGCCGCTGTGTCAAATTTCAAAAAGGCTTTACAGCGAAAGCACACCATGCGATTATCTGAGGATAACGCCCTGCATACAAAACCATGAAAAGGATATAAAGTCAGAAATAGTGATATAAAAAATGCCTTACCTTTTGATCTTCTTCTGTTGGCACTCCATAAGGTCCAAGTTACATCACAAATGGTCCTTTTGTTCGATAATGTCATTCTTTATATCTATAAAACCTCAGTTTAGCTGGTGCGCTTCAGTCAATAATCCACCCAGTTTCCCTTCATCAAAATGCATCCAAAATCCCAAACGTTACTAATAAACTTTTCCAAAACTCAGGTACCCTAATATGTAAATAAACAATTACATTTAAGATGGAGAATCGTTATTGTCTTTACCGGAGAAAAATACCAAAGACCGCACTCTCATTCACGCGCTTGGAAACACTACAAGCCAAAATGGGAGCCACTTAGAAAATCTACAATTTCTGGCTCATTTTTCCAACAACCAGCCTGAAACTCTTTCTAAAGACTGTTGACATCTAGTGGAAGCCCTAGGAACTGCAAGCCATTGAAAATAGTGGTTGGCTGAATTTTTTGTTGTTGTTGGTATGTTTGTCCTCTGGGTTTTGCCTGCCATATCAGTTCTGTTATACTCACAGACACAATTTTAGAAACTTTAGTGTTTTCTATCCAAATCTACCAATTATATGCATATCCTAGCTTCTGGGCCTGAGTAACAGGCAGTTTACTTTGGGCACGCTTTTCATCCGGACGTGAAAATACTGCCCCCTACCCAAGAGAGGTTAATTTAGAGTCCTCCAATCCTCTAAATGTAATTATTGGGTGAGAGTCACGTCATTGATAAAAATATTTTAGATGTACTGTAGGCCTACCATAGGTGAAATTAGTATTGGTTACACTACAATTAGGTTGTGGAAATCTTATGCCCCTTAGATATTAATTTAGAATTCTCCAATCCACTTATGCTCTAACAAACTCCCGACCACCACGCAATATTTTCCATTCCATCCTCACGGAAACCCAGAGTTTTTCGTTTTTTTTGGAATAGAAACACCATAATAATAATCAACTTAATTAAGCCAAATTTCTTCAAATCAATCCCATTCCCAAACGAGAATATGCATATAATTTGTCGATTTGGATAGAAAACACTCTAAAGTTTCTAAAACTGTTTGAATGGTGTCTGTGAGTATAACAGAACTCATATGGCAGGCCAAAACCTGAGAAGATTCCATACAGGAAGTGCCCTGTCTGACAGTTTATTGTCCTTCTTTAGCCTCTCTATTGAAAATACAGCATCTGTGCTGTAATGTGACATTTTCTAAGGCTTCCATTGGCTCTCAGAAGGCGCCAGAAAGTGTAATGAGATGTCTGCAGTCTCTGGGCTAAGTACAGCAGCTCTGTTTGTTACTGGTCAGGCTGAGGGCAGTGACACTGGAGATGCGCGTTCATGCTGACTTCTCCATTTTGTTCTTTCAGTCTTTGAATGAATACAACGTCGCCCGGTTGGAATATTATCGCTATTTTACGAGAAAAATCGCATAAAATTGATTTTAAACAGCGTTTGACATGCTTCGAAGTACGGTAATGGAATATTTTGAAATTTTGTCACGAAATGAACAGGCACCACATCGATTATATGCAACCATGTGTAGTTAACTAGTGATTATGTTAAGATTGATCGTTTTTTATAAGATACATTTAATGCTAGCTAGCAACTTACCTTGGCTTCTTGCTGCCCTCACGTAACAAGTAGTCAGCCTGCCATGCAGGCTCCTCGTGCGTTGGATTGGATTAGTAACCGGAAGCGAATCCCCGAATCCCCCCCTGAACAAGGCAGTTAACCCCCGTTCCTAGGCCGTCATTGAAAATAAGAATGTGTTCTAGTTAAATAAAGGTGTAAAAAAATATGTCTCCCCCCAAAAAATCGGCGGCCAAAAATACAGATTACCGATTTGTTATGAAAACTTGAAATCGGCCCTAATTAATCGGTTGACCTCTACTTTGTATGCATCTCTGTGTGTGGAGTAAAGGTGGTTTAGAGTTTTTTTAAATTATATATTTTACCTCTTGTTGACATGCTGATAAAAATTTGGTCAAACTGATTTAAGTTTGCCTGCATTCAAGTCCCCGGCCACTAAGAGCGCCGCTTCTGGATGGTTGGACGCTTCTCCCTGTCACGGTTGCCATGGTTGCCCTTAGTTTGAAGATGTAATCCGGAGACAGATGTTTTTTCCATCTCCTTAGCTATCATACTCTAATACCTCCAGAAAATGTAGAGCAACCCCCTGTATATAACTTTTTTATGTAAATGGGTTGTTACTTTTTGATTGGATTAAAAAAATGTACCGTAGTTTATTTAAGAAATATTTTATTAACTCTCTTGAACTACATTGTTGGTTAAGGGCTTGTAAGTAAGCATTTCACGGTAAGGTCTACACCTGTTGTATTCGGGCACATGTGACAAATAAAATTTGATTTGATTTATACAGTTCTACTAAGCAATATATTTAAATAAAAAAAGCTGTGTTAGGTTTACCTACACACACTGACAAGCTCAAATAGACAGAAGTGTGCTATATGGCAGAACAATCCGAACTCAGCTCGGCATGTCCAGCCCACTCATTATCTCAGCCAATCATGGCTAGCGGGAAGTTTTTTTTTTTTGTTCTGTGGCTAAACCAACTAGGCTCCGAATTTTAACAATTTAATTCAGATTTACAGATGGCATACACGTTTGTTATTAAGGCACATGAAATTTCACATGTTCCAGAAGGCATTTCTGCCAAAAAATGCATTTTGAATTTTTATATATTTTTTCTGTTCAAATGGCTCTCGTTTGTAGTAGTGACCCGCGACATACGTCTAGTTTCCTTAAAAATGTTGTTCGGTTACAGCCTTGTTCAAAAATGTATTAAATATTTCCCCCCCCCCCCTCATCAATCTACACATAATACCCCATAATAACAGAGCAAAAACAGGTTTTTAGAAATGTTTGCCAATTTATTACAAATAAAAAAACAAGATATTACATTTACATAAGTACTCAGACCCTTTACTCAGTACTTTGTTGAAGCACCTTTGGCAGCGATTACAGCCTTGAGTATTCTTGGGTATGACTCTACAAGCTTGCCACACCTGTATTTGGGGAGTTTATCCCATTCTTCTCTGCAAATCCTCTCAAGCTCTGTCAGGTTGGATGGGGGAGTGTTGCTGCACAGCTATTTTCAGGTCTCTCCAGAGATGTTTGATCGGGTTCATGTCCGGGCTCTGACTGTGCCACTCAAAGACATTCAGACACTTGTCCCGAATCCACTCCTGCGTTGTCTTGGCTGTGTGCTTAGGGTCGTTGTCCTGTTGGAAGGTAAACCTTCGCCCCAGTCTGAGGTCCTGAGCGCTCTGGAACAGGTTTTCATCAAGGATCTCTCTGTACTTTGCTCCGTTCATCTTTCCCTCGATTCTGTCTAGTCTCCCAGTCCCTGCCGCTGAAAAACATCCCCACAACATGATGCTGCCGCCACCATGCTTCACTGTAGGGATGGTGCCTGATTTCCTCCAGACATGACACTCTGCATTCGGCCAAATAGTTCAATCTTGGTTTCATCAGACCAGAGAATCTTGTTTCTCGTCTTTAGGTGCCTTTTGGCAAACTCCATTGCCGCTGTCATGTGCCTTTTACTGAGGAGTGGCTTCCGTCTGACCACTCTACCATAAAGGCCGCATTGGTGGAGTGCTGCAGAGATGGTTGTCTTTCTGGAAGGTTTTTCCATCTCCACAGAGGAACTCTGGAGCTCTGTCAAAGTGACCATCAGGTTCTTGGTCAACTCCCTGACCAAGGCCCTTCTCCCCCGATTGCTTAGTTTGGCTGGGTGGCCAGCTCCTGGAAGAGTCTTGGTGGTTCCAAACTTCTTCCATTTAAGAATGGTGGCCACTGTGTTCTTGGTGACCATCAATGCTGCTGAAATGTTTTGGTACCCTTCCCCAGATCTGTGCCTCGACACAATCCTGTCTCGGATATCTACGGACAATTCCTTCAACCTCATGGCTTAGTTTTTGATCTGACATGCACTGTCAACTGTGGGACCTTTGATAGACAGGTGTTTATTTTCCAAATCATGTCCAATCAATTGAATTTATCACAGGTGGACTCCAAGTTGTAGAAACATCTCAAGGATGATCAATGGTAACAGGATGCACCTGAGCTCAATTTTAGGTCTTATAGCAAAGGGTCTGAGTACTTATTGAAGCTATTTCAGTTTTTTTTTTTAAATTGTAATTTTTCAATTAACTAAAAACCTGTTTACATTTTTCATTATGGTGTATTGTGTGTAGATTGCTGAGGGTTTTTATTTATTGCATTTTAGAATAAGGCTGTAAAGTAACAAGTGTAAAAAGTCAAGGCGGCTGATTACTTTCCGAAGGCACTGTGCGCCGAGTGTACAAAACATTATGAACACCTGCTCTTTCCACGACACAGACTGGGCAGGTGAATCCAGGTGAAATCTCTGATCCATCATTGATGTCACTTGTTAAATCCACTTCAATCAGTGTGGATGAAGGGGAGACGACAGGTTAAAGGATTTTTAAGCCTAGAGACAATTGAGACATGCGGTGTATGTGTGCCATTCAGAGGGTGAATGGGCAAGACAAAATATTTAATTGCCTTTTAACGGGGTATGATAGTAGGTGCCAGGCGATAGTAGGTGTCAAGAACTGCAACGCTGCTGGGTTTTCATGCTCAACAGTTTCCTGTCTTTCAAGAATGGTCCACCTCCCAAAAGACATCCAGCCAACTTGACACAACTGTGGGAAGCATTGGGGTCAACGTGGGCCAGCATCCCTGTGGAATGCTTTCAACACTTTGTAGAGTCAATACACCAACAAATTGAGGCTGATTGATGGCAAAAGGGGCGGTGCAACTCAATATTAGGAAGGTGTTCTTAATGTTTTGTACACTTGGTGTATAAGTTAATGGATAGATGTAAGCAAGGTTACCACCCTATTACTTACACCTATCCAACCGTTTCAGATCTGGGATTACTTCAAGAAAGGTGGACTGGAAATGGATCCTTATTTCTGAACTATTCATACAGGGCCTTCATTATTTTGCCGCCATACAAAATTCACTCGCCTCTCCCCTCCTGTCCCGTGTAGGTGGGAGCGGCGTGTGGACCCCATGGGCAGGGTGTACTTCGTGGACCACATCACCCGGACCACCACGTGGCAGCGCCCCACGCAGGAGTCTGTGCGCAACTATGAGGAGTGGCAGCACCAGCGCAGCCAGCTGCAGGGGGCCATGCAGCAGTTCAACCAGAGGTTCATTTTTGGGGTAAGACACAGGCTACCTTGCAATACTCTCTTCTTCCTCCCAAAGTGTGCACTTGTTCACTTCTCTGCACTGGCACAATCCTAAATTGTGGAGATCTGAGATTATTTGAAAGGTGTAAGCAATATGGTGAAACTTAGCCTTAGAACCTCCTAGCTTATCAAAGTGGCAAGTTGAAACTATTACCAAATTGCTAACACCTGCCAAATCATCTCAGATCTCCACAAGTGCATAGGGTCTAGGGGTGGATTTGGGATTGGGCTGCTGTCGTGACATGAGCTTGATTAATCTGAGGACTGTTGTCTCTAACTAACAATGTTTCATTGTTACCCGATTTTTAAATTCATTGTGTAAAACAATTAACTCATTAGGATTTTGGGCACCACGGAAAAAGTTGTTTTAAGAGTTACCATCTCCCGAATTAAACTCTAGAATAGATATATATATATTGATAACAGTCAATTTATTAATCATCACCTCATCTTATCATTTTGAACGTTGTATCCTCCTTGCATCTGCAAAAACCCCAGCCTTACGTATGATTCAGCACTACACAAATTGGTTTAATTATGTATTTATTAGCTAACTAAATAATAACAAAGGATAAACACACACACAGTATAGATTATTGACTAGAAACTTAATACGAAGCAAACAGGTCCCTAGCGGACTAACATAATATGACGGTTTGTTACAACAGAGATGGAGAGAGGGGGGGCAGAAAGGGACAGAGACATAATACTTTGGTACATTTAGAACCTACTCTCACAGTAATCATATACTTTGCACATGAACCGCTGCCCGCTTGGAGTAAGAAATCATGAATGTATTTTTGTGGGATGCCGCCGCGTAGTTCTCGGAACCGGGCCACCCTGGAAAGGTAGTTCGTTGGATATTCATTCGACGCGCTTGTAAGGATCGGATTGTCCACAAGAGGTCACAATGTCCTCCTTAGTTGCCCATGGCTCCAAGACTTGTCATGTAGTCTTGAACAGAGCTACAGCATGGATTTTTTTTTCACTCGTTCTGGAAGATTGGTCCTTTTGAAGATGGGCTAATCAGCTCTCTCTTAACAAAAACACTTTCATAATTTTTCATATGCCCAACGTATTGAATGAAAACTTTGTGCATATAGTGTGTATACTTTTCAAGTTACAGTATATCCTAAACGTTTTTATAACATCACAAAATAACAGCCTATATGACATTTGTTTTCTGTAGATCATTTCTGACAATTCCCCACGTTCTTATGTTAGAAATATTGATCCACTATTCACTTTTTAACGTGTTAGAGTTTCGGCGGGTGTCTGTTAACCTGTTGGGTCTAGGGGGCAGCATTTGCACGTCTGGATAAAAAAAATGTACCCGATTTAATCTGGTTACTAATCCTACCCAGTAACTAGAATATGCATATACTTATTATATATGGATAGAAAACACTCTAAAGTTTCCAAAACTGTTTGAATGGTGTCTGTGAGTATAACAGAACTCATTTGGCAGGCAAAACCCTGAGACATTTTCTGACAGGAAGTGGATACCTGATGTGTTGTATTGACTTTAAACCTATCCCATTGAAAAACACAGGGGTTTAGGAATATTTTGGCACTTCCTATTGCTTCCACTAGATGTCACCAGCCTTTACAAAGTGTTTTGAGTCTTCTGGAGGGAGATCTGACCGAACAAGAGCCATGGAACGGTGATGTCCCATTAGACACCTGGCGCGCTACTTCATGTTGGGTACCCTCGTTCCAATACGTTATAAAAGAGTATGCATTCGTCCACCTTGAATATTATTCATGTTCTGGTTAAAAAAGGCCCTAATGATTTATGCTATACAACGTTTGACATGTTTGAACGAACGGAAATATATTTTTTCCCCTCGTTCATGACGAGAAGTCCGGCTGGCTTACATCATGTGCTAACGAGACGGAGATTTTTGGACATAAATGATGAGCTTTTTTGAACAAAACTACATTCGTTATGGACCTGTGATACCTGGAAGTGACATCTGATGAAGAGAATCAAAGGTAATGGATTATTTACATAGTATTTTCGATTTTAGATCTCCCCAACATGACGTCTAGTCTGTATCGCAACGCGTATTTTTCTGGGCACAGTGCTCAGATTATTGCAAAGTGTGATTTCCCAGTAAGGTTATTTTTAAATCTGGCAAGTTGATTGCGTTCAAAAGATGTAAATCTATAATTCTTTAAATGACAATATAATATTTTACCAATGTTTTCTAATTTTAATTATTTAATTTGTGACGCTGACTTGACTGCCGGTTATTGGAGGGAAACGATTTCCTCAACATCAATGCCATAGTAAAACGCTGTTTTTGGATATAAATATCAACTTGATAGAACTAAAAATGCATGCATTGTCTAACATAATGTCCTAGGAGTGTCATCTGATGGAGATTGTAAAAGGTTAGTGCATCATTTTAGCTGGTTTTATGGTTTTGGTGACCCTGTCTTTGACTTGACAAAACATTACACACAACTCTTGTAAATGTACTGTCCTAACATACTCTAAATTTATGCTTTCGCCGTAAAACCTTTTTGAAATCGTAAAACATGGTTAGATTAAGGAGATGTTTATCTTTCAAATGGTGTAACATAGTTGTATTTTTGAAAAATTTGAATTTTGACATTTATTTGGATTCAAATTTGCCGCTCTTGAAATGCACCTGCTGTTGATGGAGTGCACCACGGGTGGCACGCTAGCGTCCCACCTAGCCCCAAGAGGTTAACAAAGGACATTCCTTTCGCCAATACTGGAAGGGAAAAGAGAATCCTCTTATACTTACATATACGACAGGGTGTGAGTTGTCAACACCCACACAGGTTCCCTCCCTTCTACTATTGTAAAGAAGCATTATTCAACACATGTACTGTAAACTCTGCTAATTTCACCTCCTTGTTTCTCCATTGTAGCTCCAGGATCAGCAAATAGCTGCAGCAAACAAAGAGTTTGACCCACTTGGGCCGCTGCCACATGGCTGGGGTAAGTAGCACATTCCACGACAATGCGTTTCAACTGTAACTTATGTCACTATGCTTGGAAAGTGCAGACAAAACATCAAAATGTAAACATTACCTAGAAATGCCTTGCCAGTTTAGGTGGCAGCATCATGTTTGCTAGCTCAGGGCAGTGTTATAGCTAACTAACTGTACATTGTTTTTGCCCCACAGTTAGCCAGGTTAGTTAGCTAACTAGCTGAAATTACTTCCAGTTAGTTGGCAACTGCTCACACTCTTTCTCTTTACCCCAACACTGGTGTGTCAAAATGTACGTTTATTTTGACAGATTAGGATTCAATTAACTTTCTAAGCATACAACTGTAATGGAAATCTATATGTGGTACGATGAGGGATTCTAAAGCTTACTCTATGCTTACCAGTCGACACAGTTTGCAGAAATGTTGTAAAGTTTTTGTTAGTTTTGGTGTTTGGCAGGGTTTCTTTTGGCTGTTCGAGTGCACATTTTTTTCTTGAGGTAAGCTGAAGTTCGGTAGTCAACGTCTATGCCCCTTTGTGAGTGGTCAACAGTAAGGATTCTTCAATTAAATGTTTGTTGTCATTCAACGAGAGGAGACTACTTTTCCTGCAAATTTTTTTCGCTTGAAAAATATTTCACCAAACATCTTAGTTATATCTACAATTGTGCGAATGAAGACCTCCTCAGCAAAAACTTCAATTAATGATAGATTTCTTAATTTATCTTAGATTGTTTCTGGCTATTTTTAGGAAGTTTTACTGGGTATGTTAATGATACAGTGTCTCAAGTAGGGCTGGGCGATATGGCCAAAATATTATATCACAGTATTTAAAAAGAATTGGACGGTATGACGGTATTTGACGATATTTTTAGTTTTTGAATAATGAAAGTTCTACATTTGCTTTATGAGTAGTGAGTGATCCTAGGGTGGTAACGCATACATTCTAAGTGATATCAATGAGTCTTTATCCATTCTGATTTGTTTTATACTGTTCAATTCAACTTCAACCAAAACAAATTTCAGCACTTTTATAATTTCTGCATTTCCTGCGCTCAATTGCAGTGGTGGAAAAAGTACCCAATTGTCATACTTGAGTAAAAGTAAAGATACATTGATAGAAAATTACTAAGTAAAAGTGAAAGTCACCCAGTAAAATACTGCTTGAAAAAAAGTCTAAAAGTATTTGGTTTTAAATATACTTAAGTATCAAAAGTAAATGTAATTGATAAAATGTACTTAAGTATCAAAGTAAAAGTATAAGTAATTTCAAATTCCTTATATTAAGCATACCAGATGGCACCATTTTCTTGTTTTTTATTTTTATTTTAGGATAGCCAGGGGCACACTCCAACACTCAGATATAATTTACAAACAAAGCATTTGTGTTTAGTGAGTCCTCTAGATCAGAGGCAGTAGATGACCAGGGATGTTCTCTTGACAAGTATGTGAATTGAACCATTTTCCTCTCCTGCTAAGCATTAGAAATGTAACCAGTACATTTAGGTGTCAGGGAAAATGTATGGAGTAAAAAGTATAGTATTTTCTTTAAGAATGTAGTGAAGTTAAATTTGTCAAATAAAAATTGTAAAGTACAGATACCCCAAAAAATTACTTGAGTCGTACTTGAAAGTATTTTTACTTAAGTACTTTACACCACTGCTCAATTGAGATCACTTCCACACTGCCACGTAGGGCTGCACGATATGGGCAAATAATCTAGGACTTATTTTTAACCAAATGTTGCAATCGCGGTTTGACTTGCTAATTAGAGCAAAACTGTTGGAATCATGGAAATAGAATGACTATTCTAATTCTATAGTTAGAATATAATAGTGGACACTTTGAATACAGTGTTTGAGATGACAACTAATTAAAATGCCAGGGAGGAGTTTTTGTGACAGGGTAGTTACTAAAGAGCTGATAAGTGTTTCCTAGGGGACCCTATAAGCTTTGGCTACATTGCATGTATTCTCTTAGCTACTTCATGTAGCTAACATATTCTTGCTTTGCATATTCCTCTTTGATTTAGAAGATGCTGTTGCACAAACAACATGCTGATGTAAGAAACACAAACTAATAGTGTCATTATAGAACGCGAGTGTATTTATATTAAGAAGGAAAGTGAAAACAGCATTGTTGTCATCAACATTGTTACATGTGCTGCGTTGACCATGCAGACTGAACGCAAGTGTCTCGTGGTTGAGGAACATCAAATGCGCTCCTTGAGTGACAGGGGGAGTGGCTAAGTCTGTGTGGAAAGTGGCACGGAGAGAAAGAGGGGAGAGAGATGTAAACTATAAAAATTGACATTACACATGGCGTATCACATTTAACAAACCAAACATTCAAATACCGGTATAGAAGGTAAAGTAAAAACCCAAACCGGTCCCTGCATCAATACCGGTATATCATAAAATACGGTATACCGCCCAGGCCTAGTCTCAAGTGGGACAAACAACTTTAATATTGCAGATATTTTCTAGGTTTTTGATCGAAGATCTCGAGGGAGTATGCGAGGCAGACGTTCGCTTCGCCTAACCAAGTTCTGCTAGGAACAAACCAAACCTAGTTGTAGATGCCTTGAGGGCTCTATTTTAACAATCCAAATGCAAACATAAATCTTAGTGCACTCGCTGTTGCTTTGTGGGTGTCAGATATATTTGTTCTATTTTGACAGCGGGAATTATGGGCGCACACCTGCCGTTAGTGTAAAAGGCAGGCTTTCTATGAATTATACCATTGTTGGTCTGACGAGGGCTTGACAACTCACTGGTCAATGAAAGCCTGCTCCAAAGCTTTTTTTTTTTTAAATATCTTACATTTTTTTGTTTTCCTTGTTTCAGGTCAACATCATAAACAAATTGTACATATATTTGATTTCCAAAAAACAAAACAAGGTAACATAAAACATAGCATAACAAACAACAAAACAATGAGAGCAAACAAAAACACACTATCAATTGTACATTCACTTTGAGTTCTCTGCTCTCTTACAATATTTCATTGCCTCTAACGATTTTTTTCTCTCCATACATGTCTTCCTTAATTTGACTGTTGCAAAGTGTGTGGCTGTAGTGTATATAGAATACAAAATACCCCTAACGGAGTATTGAGGCCTTGCCTTACAGCTATACAACGAAAATTATTCCATACATGAAAGCGGAGTCAAGAGGGCCAGGGTCCAGTTGTATCAACGAAAGAGCCATAGTATTTGTATATTGACACTTCTTAGGGTATCTGCAACTTTAGGGGGAAGAGATGGCAAAAAGGGATCCAATATTGTGAAGATATCTCTTTCCTTATTCCTAAATATAGTGCTCATTTTCTCCAGTAGCAGCACTTTAAAGACCTCATAATTCCCCTGATTTATTGTTAGTAGCTGATACAGTTAAGGAGAATACATTTGCGGCCAACAAAGAGTATTTTTTTTAAGATTGAGCTGTGCTATGGTAAATGAGGGCCTATTTCCAATGACACTTATGAGTCCATTCCTAGAAAATTGTAATTAATGGACAAGTCCAAAACAGATGGCCGTGAGTGGCTTTTTCCTTCTTACACTTATTACAGGTATCAGATGATTTTGCATTCATTTTATTACATATAATGGGAGTCATATGAACCTTTTGCATAATCTTTATATTGTATCTCTTGCACCTTGCAGATGAACAGTTGTCATGCCTCGAGCACATCTTTTATCCAGTTTAGAATTTCTGGGCCTCTTTCCAGCTCTGTTTCCCATACCCTAATCAGAGCACTTGTGTTATTTTCAACATTACTGTATAGCAACATAAAAATTGCTAGACAATTTTGTCAACTATGGTTCGTATTGGGTTCTGTGGGGGGGACACCATCTTGGATTCAATAAGATACGCATAGAATTGTCTGTGTGATACAGCACATTTTTGTTGGATTTCCTGAAACAATAGCAATATCACCATCAAACATCTCTATTGACCTTTTACCTTTCTGTTACCAGAGGTGGAAAATGCTGTTAGAAACGCCAGGGGGAAGACCTTGTTATTAATAAGGGGAGTCAGAGCGGTGAAGTATTCCTTTCTCCCACGGTGTTTGCAAATATCTCCAGACTTTAAAGGGATTCTTTGGGATTTAGCAATGAGGCCGTTTACCTAATTCCCCAGAGTCAGAAACTCATGGATACCATTTTTATGTCTGTAGGAACTTAGAGGTAGTTCCGTGGACTAATGCTAACTAGCGTTAGAGCAATGACTGAAAGTCTATGGGTATCTACTAACATGCTATCAGATACCCATAAACTTTGAGTCATTGCTCTAACACTAGTTAGCAATTGCGCTAGCGTTAGTTAGCAACTTCCTTCAAACTGCACGCAGAGACTTCTGTGCTGACTGAGTTTCTGTTACCAGTCATGAAACTGATTTAAATGCATATGGAAATGTGAAGCAGCAGTCATTACTGACCCAGTTAGAGCAAGGTTAATCTCTGAGCCATTATGTGAGCATGACATGCCCAGTTGTAAAATAGCAAATGAGGTAGTGCCAGGCCTCCTAAATTGTATGGTAGCTGCAGTTTACTCATTCTCAGCCTATTTTTCTTAATTGAGCGCATTAAAATTATTTTTCGGTGTGTGAATATATAATGACACCATCTGGAGAGGATGCTAAAGTCTTGGAAAAATATTCATTTTCATCAGATGAATTCTACCCAACCATGATAATGGCAAGTCGATCAACCTGTCTAGGTTTTCCTTAGCTGCTCTAATTACAGATGGTAAGTTGCTGTTGGGCAGGTACATTTTTGTGCACATTTTTTTTCTTTCTTTTTTTTGTCTAATTGAATGGAAAGTTGTTCAAATAGTCACCCAAGCGACCTAGGGGCATAACTTTATAAATATGTATTTTGTAACCAGAAAAAGCGCTAAACCTCTTAAGAATTGGAATACACATTTCTGGGTTAGAAATTAATAACAAAATATCATCTGCATATAGAGACAGATATGTGAGTTTGTCTTACAATCTTGACACCTGTAAGACCTTCCTGGGTACGTATAGCCTCTGCCAGGGGCTTTAATACCAAGGCAAATGACAGGGCTCGCCCTGGCATGTCCCTCTACCCCCCCCCCCCCCCAAAAAAAAAAAAAACTGTGACTGCATTCCATTTGTTATCACAGCGGACTGAGGGGCATGGCATATCAACTTTATCCAGTTAACGAAATTTTCTCCCACTTCAAATGAAGTACTTTAAATAGGTATGGTCATTCTACTCAGTCAAATGCCTTCTAAGCATCCAGTGATAGAGCAGTGAGCCTATGTTGCGATTGCCCACCGTGTTCTATTATGCTGAGGAAATTTGTTAAATTGGTGAATGAATGCCTTTGCGTCTACCAGCTCTATTTAAGGTAGTAGAACTCTTTCTAGTCTCCTAGCTAGGGTCTTAGATAAGAGTTTACTGTCCACATTAATAAGGGACACAGGCATATAGCTCAAGCAGTCTTCTGCTGGTTTACCTTAAGAATAAGATAAATATTAGCATGGTTTAAAGTTGGAGGTAGTTCGCCATTGGCAAAGGAATCTGTATACATTCCTAAATAGGGATTCTGTTAAGTCATGTCAATTCTTATAAAACTCTGGTCTAAACCCAAACGGGATTTCCTGTTTTTAAGGGTTTAATTGCCTCTTGTATTTATTCTTCAGATATCTCTTGCATTGTAATTCTGTCTCCCACAGGTATTGTTGGGAGAGAGTCTTTATCCAGACAGGATTGCATGTCAGCCAGATTATTGTTGGAGTCTGAGCTGTAGAGCGACAGTTAATTTCTCTAGTGTTGCATTGTTCCACCCATGATTGATGCTTTTATGAAGGGATAGCAGCTGGTGCAGTTATATTATTTGCCAGTCTTGAGAGGAGGAGACTTTGCTTACTTCCATATTCATATAATTTGTGTCTAGCCTGGAAAAGAGATGCTTTTGATTTATCTGTAAGCAGTTAGTCTAATGCTGATCTTGCAGCTTGTAATTCTTTGAAGTCTTTTTAAATTCATCTCAAGTTGCTTTACTTATCTCTAAGTCCAACTGTAGTTTTAATGTTTTCTCTCTTTAAACTGCAAGATGAAATAATCTTAGTTTTAATGTCACGTGCACAATTACAGTGAAATGCCTTCAATGCCTTGCCAGGTCTAAACCCAACAATGCAGTAATCAATGTAGTACTACAAATAATTCCCCCTCATAACTGTCTTGCCTGCTTCCCAAATTATTGAAGGAGATTTGTTGGATGTTTCAACGTTCTCCATGTAGAGATTCCATTGAGTCTTCAAATAGACGATGAATTCGGGTGTGGTTCGATCCCAGGCTGTGTCACGGCCGGCCGTGACCTGGAGACCCATGAGGCACATTTGGCCCAGCGTCGTCCGGGTTAGGCAAGGGTTTGGCCGGCCGGGATTTCCTTGTCCCATTGCGCTCTAGCAACTCCTTGTGGCGGGCCGGGTGCCTGCAAGCTGACTTCGGTCGCTTCTGGACGGTGTTTCCTCCGACACATTGGTGCGGCTGGCTTCCGGGTTAAGTGAGCAGTGTGTCAAGAAGCAGTGCAGCTTGGCCGATTCGTGTTTCGGAGGACGCTACACTCTTGACCTTCACCTCTCCCGAGTCCGTAGGGGAGTTGCAGTGATGGGACAAAACTGTAACTACCAATTTGGATATCACCAAAAGGGGTAAAAGTACAAAAATATGTGTAATATATTACACACAAAATGAAATAAAATATATGTAGACCCTTAGTTTTCCTAGATGCCTTCTGATTGGGAGGGGTTTTTTTCGCTTTAATTTCTCATGTCAGATTGTTCCTGTAGGAGAGCAATCTGAACCTTTTCTCTTTTAAGCTGATAAGCTAATTAATTCCTTTCAAATTAATAGTAGTTGTCTTTAAATACTCATGGGGGTTTGCTGTTACAGGATTTGCAATGAGAAAAGTCAGTTTTTCACATTTTGACAACATTAAAATAAAGAAAAATATAGCAATCAATATACAGTACCAGTCAAAAGTTTGGACACCTACTCATTCAAGGGTTTTTCTTTATTTGTACCGTTTTCTACATTGTAGAATAATAGTAAAGAATCATGTAGTAACCAAGAAAGTGTTTTATGTATTTTAGATTTAGCTACCCTTTGCCTTGATGACAGCTTTGCACACTCTTGGCATTCTCTCAACCAGCTTCACCTGAAATGTTTTTCAACAGTCTTGAAAGAGTTCCCACATATGCTGAGCACTTGTTGGCTGCTTTTCCTACATTCTGCGGTCCAACTCATCCCAAAACATCTCACTTGTGTTGTGGTCAGGTGATCTGATACAGCACTCCATCACTCTCCTTCTTGGTCAAATAGCCCTTGCACAGCCTTGAGTTGTGTTGGGTCATTGTCCTGTTGAAAAACAAATGATAGTCCCACTAAACGCAAACCAGATGGGATGGCGTATGGCTGCAGAATGCTGTGTTTGCCATGCTGGTTAAGTGTGACTTGAATTATAAATAAATCACAGACAGTGTCACCAGCAAAGCACCATCCCACCACCTCCATGCTTCACGGTGGGAACCACACATCCGGAGATCATCTGTTCGCCTTTTCTGCGTCTCACAAAGACACGGCGGTTGGAACCAAAAATATCACGTTTGGACTCATCAAACCAAAAGGACAAATTTCCACCGGTCTAATGTCCATTGCTCGTGTTTGTTGGCCCAGGCAAGTCTCTTCTTATTGGTGTCCTTTAGTTGTGGTTTCTTTGCAGCATTTCGACCATGAAGGCCTGATTCACACAGTCTCCTCTGAACAGTTGATGTTGAGATGTCTGTTACTTGAACTCTGAAGCATTTTATTCACCTTATGGAGGGCTCTGCCCAGGTAGAGAGATGCATTCTTGCTGTTGCTGCCCCATGATTTTTCCGCAAGTCCTGACTATCTTGCCCAACCTATTTTTCTGTGTTACCTTGATATTCCCAAACCAGCAGGTCAAGCAGTAGGACAGAATGCTCTCAGTGAATGATTTATAAAAGAGAACCATGATGGTTCGATCAACATTAAAAAAGTGCAGTTTCCGTAGGAAATAGTCTCTGTTGGCCCTTCTTAAAAATAGCATCAGTACACTGATCCCAGGACAGCTTGTTGTCTTTTAAAATGGATTTTACCTTTATTTAACTAGGCAAGTCAGTTAAGAACACATTTTTATTTTCAATGATGGCCTAGGAACAGTGGGTTAACTGCCTTGTTCAGGGGCAGAACGACAGATTTTTACCATGACAGCTCGGGGATTTGATCTTGCAACCTTTCGGTTACTAGTCCAACGCTCTAACCACTAGGCTATTTTGCCACCCCTCAATGACTAGCCTAATGTATTTGTACTCCGCTATTTCAATGGGCTCACCTTTTATCAGTGATGGTGTGTGCATGGTAGTGTTCCTTCGAAAGTCAATCACCATGTCCTTTTGTTTTTGATTAGATGGGATGACTCACACCAGACAGTAAAATCATTCAGAGCCAGTCCGTACTCCGTCTCATCTCCTTCGAGAAGACTGACCAAAGCAGTATCGTCAGCATATTTGATCAGGTGGCACCCTGGGAACCGGCTCCGGCAGCTGTCTGTATACACTATGTATAGTACTGGTGAAAGAACACTGCCCTGTGGGGTTCCAACTAAAGTAGTGTGCACCTCAGAGAGTGTGTTGCCAACTTGTACCTGTTGAGACCTATCAGTTAGGAAGTTAATGATCCCTGTGATAAGCATAGCATCAAGTCCGAAGACTCCTCTGTGTGTCCGCAAGGACCAACGGATTGATTGTGTTAAATGCCGAGGAGAAATCTGCAAACATAATACGCACATGGGTTTTACTGCCCTCCAAATGCATGTACACCAGATGTAAGAGCAAAAGGATGGCCTCTCTCTGACCGGTATGCAAATTGGAACGGTTCAAGAAGGTGACTGGTGGTGTTGGTGATGTATATGTCGTGTCTTGGCTATGCCGGATTAAGTGATATGACATGCTAGTCTATAAAATCCTTTCTCTGTAATTAATATTACCTGATTGAGCTAATCATGTAAATGTAATTAACTAGAAAGTCGGGGCACCACGAAAGAGTGTTTATAGAGCTATTATCTTCCGAATAAACTCTTGAAGACCTAGTAATATTTTACATCAATAGCAGTCAATATTAATCGTCACCTTATTCAGTCTCATCTGAAAGTTGTAAATTCTTGGTTATCTTCACGAACCCTAGGCTAACAAGTTGAATCAGCAATACAAAATTGGGTTTAATTATTTATTTACGAAATACCTAACTAATCACACAGAATTACATATACATAGAATACAAATTATGTCATACAGAAAACGTCCCTTATGGACGGAACCTGTATGAGGCTTGTTACACAAAGAGAGGGGGTTGGGCTTGAATGAAAGAGCGGGAAGACTGAGGAACAAAGGGAGAAGCTAAGCTTTCGTAAATACAGTATCTAATGCATTCTAAATTACCGCCCATTTGGAAAAGGAAAATGCAATAAATATTGACTCTGAGCTGCGCTTCGGTAGGTTGGTCGTAGATGCTGGCTGTGTTGGCCAACAGAGATCTTCCTGTCCTCGGAAGAATGTCTCTGGTGGTAAATTGGATTAGACTGGATACGTCGTCCATCCTTCCCTAGCCCACGTTTACAGCGGCCGCTGCTAACTCAGCGGCTAGGAGGTATCACTTCTGTAGTGAATAAGAGTTCAAAGTTCATACCATTCACAACCAAAGCTCACGCTGAGGTTGGCTTTGTTCTGTACTTGACATGTTAGTCCTTTTTAACGCAGAGGCTGCAGTCCTCACGTACCCGGAACACAAGGTTACATTTTCGTCAAGGGCTTATATAGTGGAGGGGGAGAAGGGTGTGTTTCATAGTTTATAACCCATTCTCTCTACACAGGGGCGGGCCACTGATTGAGCAGGGCTCTTTTCTTATGAAAACCCAATTCTCTCATTTGGAAGCTAAAATTACATTTAATCTTCTAACAAACAGTTTCAATATCAAACATTTAAATTGCACAACAATTCCATGTGAATCTGATAACTAGAATGTGTAGACTTTCCCAGATACAGTTTATGTCGTCCTGTCATCAGTCATAATTTCTCAGATGACAACCGAACTGGCATCCATACTCATTAAGTACCAACGCATATTTCCAACTGGTTCTATTACCGAAATATGGTTCCTTTCCCCCCACTTGTTTGATGTTCCCAGACTCTCTATGTTTAACAAATACTATTCGAGAGTCCTTCAGTAGAGTCAGAGAGAGAGGGGTAGGGAGAAAGGTATTTATGGGGGGTCATAAACCTTACCCACAGGCCAACGTCATGACATATGCCTTGATCTTTTCAAGAGATTTAATCAAGAGAGATGTCAGAGCGACAGGTCTGTAATCATTTGATGCAGACGAATGAGAGGTTTTTGGGACAGGTACAACAATAGATTTTTTTTTCGCTTTCATACTCCAGTGCTTTTGAACACTCGTTGTACGGCTTCCTCATTGATGACAAGCGTGCTCTTGGTTGCCATGTCATCCTTATCCAGACAGGCCAGGGGAGTGGGGGCGACCCCAGTTTCAAAGCGGGTGAAGAACTAATTTAGTTCATTGGCTGTAGAGAGGCACAGCCTCTCATCCAGGCAGGGATCGATAAGTTGCCTACCTTTTTGAAGGGGGCATTTGCCATATTCTTAATGCCCAACCAGGCAGACCGAGAGTCTCCCTGTAACATTATCTGTTGCACCTTATCCTTGTACTTGCATCTCGCCTTTTTTATCGCTTTGTTCACCTCTCTGTACCTCTTTTCTTTCGAGTGGATTCCTGGAGGCAAACACTTGTTTCTTCTTATTAAGCACCACTTTCAATTCTTTGGTCACCCATAGTTTGTTGTTAGGAAATATCTTACATGTTTTTTTGGGATCACCAAATCAACACAGAATTCAATATATTACGTTAGTCAACTCGTTCAGGTCAGCTGATGATTCTTCAAATACACTCCAGGTGGTACAATCAAAGCATCCCTGCATTTGATCAATACTATCATTGGCCCACACCTGTATTTGTTTTTCCACCACCTTCTCCCTTTTGAGTAACTGTCTATAAGTTGGTTGTAGAAAAACAGTGTTATGATCTGATCCACCCAGTGGAGGTCTGGCCAAGAATGAATACGCTTTGGGGACCGAGCAGTAACATAAGTCAATGATCTTATTTTTCCTTGTTAGACAAGTCACACACTGGGTGTAAGTACTCAGTGTGCTTAAAAGTACAGCTATTGAAATCCCCCATATGAATTTGGGCACATCAGGGGAAATTGCATCAAGCTCTTGAGTAAGGTAAAATAATTGTCAGCTGCAGAGCCGTTTGCTCTTGGATGGATATAAACAACTGTCAAAAAAAGCTAGGGGAATTCACGGGGTAGGTAGAAGGGGCATAGTGACACTGATAGTAGCTCTATATCAGGAGTGCATTTTTTTTCTTCCTGACAATCGTAGTTTTACACCCTCTATCATTTATCAGAACGTGGACTTTGCCTCTCTGCTCCTTACCAGTAGCTTCTCTGTCTCTGTCCATACGAGTGATAGTGAATCCGTCAGGGGTGACTTCAGAGTCGGGCACCGCCTCCAACAGCCAAGTTTCAGAGAAGGCCATCACACAGGCCTCCCTGTATTCATATACAGTTGAAGTCGGAAGTTTACTTACACCTTAGCCAAATACATTTAAACTCAGTTTTTCACAATTCCTGACATTTAATCCTAGTAAAAATTCCCTGTTTTAGGTCAGTTAGATCACCACTTTATTTTAAGAATGTGAAATGTCAGAATAATAGTAGAGAAGAATGATTTATTTCAGCTTTTATTTCTTTCATCACATTCCCAGTGGGTCAGAAGTTTACATGCACTCAATTAGTATTTGGTAGCATTGTCTTTTAAATTGTTAAACTTGAGTCAAACGTTTCGGTTAGCCTTCCACAAGCTCCGCACAGTAAGTTGGGTGATTTTTGGCCCATTCCTCCTGACAGAGCTGGTGTAACTGAGTCAGGTTTGTAGGCCTCCTTGCTCGCACACGCTTTTTAAGTTCTGCCCACAAATTTTCTATAGGATTGAGTTCAGGGCTTTGTGATGGCCACTCCAATACCTTGACTTTGTTGTCTTCGTTGTCCATTTGGAAGACCCATTTGCGACCAAGCTTTAACTTCCTGACTGATGTCTTGAGATGTTGCTTCAATATAGCCACATAATTTTTCTTCCTCATGATGCCATCTGTTTTGTGAAGTGCACCAGTCCCTCCTGCAGTAAAGCACCCCCACAACATGATGCTGCCACCCCGTGCTTCACGGTTGGGATGTTCTTCGGCTGTTAAAACAAGTTTTAATGACTACCACCTAAGTGTATGTAAGCTTCCGACTTCAACTGTAGATACCATGAGTTTGCCCTCAATTCGTCCATTTTTCCCTTAAGTGATTGGACATTGGAGAGCAGGATAGTTGGAAGCGGAATCTTTTTGTTCCTAGTCAACCTCTGCTGCACACCGCCTTTCCTGCCCCTTTTCCTCTTCTTTCTTAGTAGTCCTTCGCCCAGGTTGTTTTGTCTCACGATCTCTGCAGGTATGTCCTCTTTGATCCATTCTCCCGAACGTGAGTTATTACATTGTAAAAGAGTTTCTGCTGTAGCGGATGTCTGGTGCCGCTGACTTTCTCAGAAGTTTGCATGCTGTTTCAGGTACCAGCAAAAGTAATCCAAGATTATTCTCCACTGTACGCACTTCATGTCGCTCTACCATAGGCTAATCGGTAATCTAATGCAACATAAAGCACTTTTAAATTACTAAAAGAAAAGCGTGAAAAATATACGAGTTTAAACAAGTTTAAACAAGGAACAAACAAACGCTGCAGGGCACCACTGCGCTGCGCCCCAGTCCAAAAGACTCTCAGACCATGAGAAACAAGATTCTCTGGTCCGATGAAACCAAGATTAAACTTTTTGGCCTGAATGCCAAGTGTCACGTCTGGAGGAAACCTGGCACCATCCCCACGTTGAAGCATGGTGCTGGCAGCATCATGCTGTGGAGATGTTTTCCAGATGCAGGGACTGGGAGACTAGTCAGGATCGAGGGAAAGATGAATGGAGCAAAGTACAGAGAGATCCTTGATCAGAACCTGCTCCAGAGAGCTCAGGACCTCAGACTGAGGTTAAGGTTCACCTTCCAACAGGACAATGACCCTAAGCACACAGCCAAGACGACGCGTGAGTGGCTTCGGGACAAGTTTCTGAATGTCCTTGAGTGGCCCAGCCAGAGCCCAGACTTGAACCCGATCGAACATCTCTGGAGAGACCTGAAAATAGCTGTGCAGCAACGCTCCCCATCCAACCTGACAGAGGTTGAGAGGATATGCAGAGAATGGGAGAAACTCCCCAAATACAGTTGTGCCAAGTTTGTAGCATCATACCCAAGAAGACTCGAGGCTGTAATCGCTGCCAAAGATGCTTCAACAAAGTATTGAGTAAAGGGTCTGAATACTTATGTAAATGTGATATTTCCAGGTTTTTTTTTTATAAATAGGCAACATTTCTAAAAACATGTTTTGCTTTGTTATTATGAAAAATGTTTATACATTTTAGAAGGCTGTAACCTAACACAATGTGTAAAAAGTTAAGGGGTCTGAATTCTTGTGTGTCTGTGTATTCAGTACCAGTCAAAGGTTTGGACACACCTACTCAGTCAAGGGTTTTTGTTTATTGTTATTATTTTCTACATTGTAGAATATAAGTGAAGACATCAAAACTATGAAATAACACGTGGTAACCAAAAAGGTTTTATATATATATATATATATATATATATATATATATATATATATATATATATATATATATATATATATATATATATATATATATATATATATATATATATATATATATATATATATATTTGAGTTTCTTCAAAGTAGCCACCCTTTGCCTTGATGACAGCTTTGCACGCTCTTGGCATTCTCTCAACCAGCTTGTCACCTGGAATGCATTTCAATTAACAGGTGTGTCTTGTTAATTTGTGCAATTTCTTTCCTTAATTCGTTTGAGCCAATCAATTTGTGTTGTGACAAGGTAGGGGTGGTATACAGAATATAGCCCTATTTGGTAAAAGACCAAGCCCATATTATGGCAAGAACAGCTCAAATAAGCAAAGAGAAATGACAGTCCATCATTACTTTAAGACATGAAGGTCAGTCAGTGTGGAAAATTTCAAGAACTTTGAAAGTTTCTTCAAGTGCAGTCGCAAAAACCATCAAGCGCTATGATGGAACTGGCTCTCATGAGGACCGCCACAGGAAAGGAAGACCCAGAGTTACCTCTTGCTGCAGAGGATAAGTTCATTAGAGTTACCAGCCTCAGAAATTGCAGCCCAAATAAATGCTTCAGAGTTCAAGTAACAGACACATGTCAACATCAACTGTTCAGAGACTGGGTGAATCAGGCATTCATGGTCGAATTGCTGCAAAGAAACCACTACTAAAGGACACCAATAAGAAGAAGAGACTTGCTTCAGCCAAGAAACACAAGCAATGGACATTAGGCCGGTGGAAATCTATCCTTTGGTCTGATGGGTCCAAATTGGTTCCAACCGCCATGTCTTTGTGAGACGCCGTGTAGGTGAACAGATGATCTCCACGTGTGGTTCCTACCATGAGCATGGAGGTGGGGGTGCTTTGCTGCCATCCCATCTGGTTTGCACTTAGTCCCACTATCATTTGTTCTTCAACAGGACAATGACCCAACACACCTCCAGGCTGTGTAAGGGCTATTTGACCAAGGAGAGTGATGGAGAGCTGCATCAAATGACCTGGCTTCCACAATCACCTGACCTCAACCCAATTGAGATGAGTTGGACCGTAGAGTGAAGGAAAAGCACCCAACAAGTGCTCAGTATATGTGGGAACTCCTTCAAGACGTTTGGAAAAGCATTCCAGCTGAAGCTGGTTGAGAGAATGCCAAGAGTGTGCAAAGTGGTCATCAAACCAAAGGGTGGCGACTTTGAAGAGTCTAAAATATATCTTGATTTGTTTAACGCTTTTTTTTTTGATACTACATGATTCCATATGTGTTATTTCATAGTTGTGATGTCATTACTATTTTTCTACAATGTATAAAATAGTAATAAAAAAAAAGAAAAACCCTTGAATGTGTAGGTGTCCAAACGTTTCTATCGATCTGGGGGATTGGAAATGATGCAGACATTTACATTGATGGAAGCTACAATCGATCTGCAATATTAAACATACATTTTAAAAAAGGGCTGCCTTAGGGCTCTATTTTTATAAGTGTCGTCCTTCTGTTTGTTTTTGTCTACTGCAGAGAAGCGAACAGACACCAACGGCAGGGTTTATTTTGTTCACCACACAACGCGGATGACTCAGTGGGAGGACCCACGGACACAAGGGTCAGTTAAACTTTAAACAAACAACACAAGTATTGTACTGTTAAATAAGGCTCTTGCATGACTGTCGATGCCCTGTAAATAAGTGTGTTTTTCTGTCCCTCCTGTAGGCTGCTGAATGACAAGCCCCTACCTGAAGGCTGGGAGATGAGGTTCACAGTGGATGGCATCCCCTACTTTGTGGACCACAACCGGAGAACCACCACCTACATCGACCCTCGCACGGGCAAATCCTCCCTGTGAGTCTAGTAAACCTTCAAGTGTTCACTCACCCTTTGATTGCTGGCCTGCTCTCTAATCTCTAGACCCGCTTACTCATTCACTTACGTGCCAACACACTCACATATTTTAAATACTTAATTTTAATCCACAAATCGCATTAGTCAAAGTTCACAGGTGCACTCACCCACCTAATTGACCATTCCCTAAGCTCACCTCCATTTTCCCAGGAAGTCAAAATCCTAGTTCAAACCATTGGAGAAAACCCCTCACAATGATCGCAAACTGTTTTTAATACACAATGAAATTAAACACAGACTACCCCTTGTGGATCAGGAGACTCTTGGGAATGTTGTGGTGGACAGTCATTACAATTGCTTCACGTGAACCTGGTAAAATGAAGTTTGTATTATGGCAAGTCACTGGATGGCTCTGAATGCGGTGTCAGCATGCAGTCAAAGCTACTAGCTAACCACATTTGGAGCCAACACGTGCTCTCACATTGTCTCCTGATGTCAATAGCAGATAAGTTATATTCATAATAGCTAACATGGCTAGCTAACATGCATTAGGAGAAAACAAGTTATATTAATTGGCTAGCTGGTGCAAAGGTTTCAATGGTGACTCAAGTAGGGCTGGGCGGTATACCATATTTTACTATATACCGGTGTTTATGCACGGACTGGTTTAGGTTTTTACTTTACCTTCTATAACGGTATTTGAATGTTTGGTTTGTTAAATGTGATACGCCGTGTGTAATGTCCATTTTTATAGTTTACTCCGCTACTTGAATCATCCCTCTCCGCTCGCCGCTTTCCACACAGACCTAGTCCCACCCCCTGTCACTCAAGGAGCGTGTTTGTTGTTGCTTGACCACCAGCCACTTTCGTTCAGTCTGCATGGTACATGCAACGATGTTTACACTTTGATCTTAATATAAATCCACAAGCGTTCTATAATTACAATATTAGTTTGTTTCTTACATCTGCAAACAGCTAGTTTGTATTTTCTTAGCAAGTTAAGCTAAATCGTGTTAGCCACTAATGCTAATCGCTAGTTAGCTGGCAGAGTCAGAGCGAACGGAGCTAGCTAATACAGCCTGATACCAGTACTGGTGGAGGCTTAAATCAGCATGTTGTTTATGCAACAGTATCTGCTAAATCAAAGAGGAATAGGCAACGCATGAATATATTGGCTTATATGAATAAAGATTTAATGTAGCCAAAGATTATAGCGTCCCCTAGGAAACACGGAACATCACTTTTGTTCCTAACCTGTCGCAATAACTCGTCCATGGCATTTTCATTCGTTGTCATGTCAAACAACACTGTATTCGAAGTGCCCACTATTATTTATTTTCTAATTATAATAAACATTCTATTTCCATGATTCCAAAAGTTCACTCAAGTGTTTTGATCTAAATCGCAATTGCAACATTTGGTTCAAAATAAGGCCTAGTATTTTTTTTCCCAATTCGTGGCAGTGTGGAATGATCTCAAACGAGTGTAGGAAATGCAGGAAATTCTTTTAGGTTGAAGTTGAATTGAACATTATTAAACAATCAGAATGGAGAAAGACCCATTGAAATAATTGAGAATATATGTGTTGCCACCCTAGGGTCACGCACTACTCATAAAGCAAATTTAGAACTTTTATTAATCAAAAACATAAAATACCATCAAAAATGTGAAAAATACCATTTAATATTTTGGCCATATCGCCCAGCCCTAGACTCAAGGAGCGCTAGGTAACCAGTTAGCAAACAATGCATTTTAAGGTTTCACAGTCACAATTACCCCTGGGGTGGCAGGTAGCCTAGCGGTTAAGAGCGATGGGCTAGGAACTGAAAGGTCGCTGGTTTGAATTCCTGAGCCGGCAAGTTTGAAAAATCTGCCATTCTGCCCTTGAGCAAGGCAGTTAACCCCCAACAACAACTGCTCCCCGGGTGCCGATGACGCGGAAGTCGATTAAGACAGTCCCCCCGTACCTCGGAGGGGTTGGGTTAAATGCGGAAAACACGTTCTGGTTGAATACATTCAGTTGTGCAACTGACTAGGTATCCCCTTTCCCTTTTTTTCCCTGGTGCACTGTTCAATTATTTAGCCATTTCAACAATATTTTTTTTAATGAA
Organism: Salmo salar; assembly: GCF_965601325.2. Lineage (NCBI taxonomy): Eukaryota > Metazoa > Chordata > Actinopteri > Salmoniformes > Salmonidae > Salmo > Salmo salar. The sequence goes on along the minus strand of NC_138302.1, from coordinate 47,459,341 downwards.
AACTGTTTTTGCCATTGCCCTCATTTGGCTTCTGTGCTTTTGAAACGTGAATTTGTCCGAGTTGTAATGACTCGAGCTTGGTTAGCAACATTTGCTATCCACCGTAGCACTGCAATTTTTTTGCGGGGCTTAGCGAAGGTTCGATTGTGTCACTCAATACAAAGATGTAAAAGGTTGTACTCCAGTGAGACCCACGTCAACAAGGTCATGCATTTCATCTTTGCTTCCCACAGTGAGAACGGGCCCCAGATCACCTACGTCAGGGACTTCAAAGCCAAAGTGCAGTACTTCAGGTTCTGGTGTCAGGTATGTCAAGTTTTTGTCATGTGCACAAGTACACGTGCTTGCTCTTTCCCAACAATGCAGTAGTACTATAAAAAAATGTGAAATAAGAAAAAGTACACTTGAACAAAAACACAGGAAATACAAATAATAATACAATGTAAGTAAGCTATATACAGGGTCAGTGTCAATACCATATATACAATGTGCAGGGATACTGGCGTGGTAGGGTTAGATATGTAGGTTAGTAAGGTGACTAGGCATCAGGATTTATGATAATCAGAGTAGCAGCAGCGTATTTGATGATTGTGTGTGTGTGTGTGTGTGTGTGTGTGTGTGCGCGTGTGCGTGTGCGTGAGTAAATGAAGAGCGTGTGTGTGTGTAAAATATGCATAGAGTGTGTGTGTGTGCATAGAGACAGTGCAACAAATATAAACATCAATGCAGAAAGTCCATGTAGCTGTTTTGTTGGCTATTTAGCAGTCTTATGGCTTGGGGATAGAAGCTGTTCAGGAGTCTGTTGGTGTCAAACTTGATGCTCCGGTACCACTTGCCAAACGGAAGCAGAGAGAACAGTATGGTTTGGGTCTTTAACAATTTTCCGGCCCTTTTCACACGGCCTGATATAGAGGTCCTGGATGGGAGGGAGCTCGGTGCCACTGATGTAGAGTGCCTTCGGAAAGTATTCAGACCCCTTGACTTTTTACACGTTTTGTTAGGTTACAGCCTTGTTCTAAAATTGATGAGGGAAAAAAACGATTTAATCAATCTACACACAATACCCCATAATGTTAATTTATTAAAAATAAAAAACAGTATACATAACTATTCAGACCCTTTATACTTTGTTGAAGCACCTTTGGCAGCGATTACAGCCTTGAGGCTTCTTGGGTATGACTCTACAAGCTTGGCACACCTGTATTTGGGGAGTTTCTCTTATTCTTCTCTGAAGATCCTCTCAAGCTCTGTCAGGTTGGATGGAGAGCGTCGTTACACAGCTATTTTCAGGTTTCTCCAGAGATCTTATGTTGGGTTCAAGTCCGGGTTCTGACTGGGCCAATCAAGGACATTCAGAGACTTGTCCCGAAGCCACTCCTGCGTTGTCTTGGCTGTGTGCTTAGAGTCGTTGGAATTTGAACCTTCGTCCCAGTCTTAGGTCCTGAGAACTCTGGTGCAGGTTTTCGTCAAGGATCTCTCTGTACTTTATTCCGTTCATCTTTGCCTTGATCCTGACTACTCTCCTATTCCCTGCCACTGAAAAACATCCCCACACCACCATGCTTCACCGTAGGGATGGTGCCAGGTTTTCTCCAGATGTGACGCTTGGCATTCAGGCCAAAGAGTTAAATCTTGGTTTCATCAGACCAGAGAATCTTGTTTCTCATGGTCTGAGAGTATTTTAGGTGCCTTTTGGCAAACTCCAATCATGTGCCTTTCACTGAGGAGTGGCTTCCGTCTGACCACTCTACCATAAAGGCCTGATTGGTGGTGTGCTGCAGAGATGGTTGTACTTCTGGAAGGAACTCTGGAGCTCTGTCAGTGACCATCGGGTTCTTGGTTACCTCCCTGACCAAGGTCCTTTTCCCCCGATTTATTAGTTATGCCAGGCGGTCACCTCTAGGAAGAGTCTTGGTGCTTCCAAACGTCTTCCATTTAAGAATGATGGAGGCCACTGTGTTCTTGGGGACCTTCAGTGCTGCAGACATTTTTTGGTACCCTTCCCCAGATCTTTGCCTCAACACAATCCAGTCTCGGAGCTCTACGGACAATTCCTTCGACGAGGTCAATTTCGAGTCTCATTCCAAAGGGTCTGAATACTTATGTTACTAAGGTATTTCTGTTTTTTATATTTTGTAAATTAGCAAACATTTCTAAGAACTTGTTTTCGCTTTGTCATTATGGGGTATTGTGAGTAGATTGCTGATATTTATTCCATTTTAGAATAAGGCTGTAACAAAATGTGGAAACAGTCAAGGGGTCTGAATACTTTGCGACGGCACTGGGCTGTCTGCACCAACGTCTGTAGAGCCATGCGATTGAGGGTGGTGCAGTTGCCATACCAAGCAGTGATGTAGCCAGTCATGATGGCCTCAGTGGTGCAGCTGTAGAACATTTTGAGGATTTGAGGGCCCATGCCACCATGACTATGGTGTTGTAGTCAATGAACAGCATTCTCACATAGGTATTTTTCTTATCTAGGTGAGTGAGGGCAGTGTGGAGTGCAATTTGAGATTGCATCGTCTATGGATCTGTTTGAGCAGTATGCAAATTGGAGTGGGCCTGGGATGATGGAGATGATTTGTTCCATAACCAGCCTTTCAAAGCACTTCATGATTACAGATGTGAGTGCTATAGGGTGGTAGTCATTGTGGCAGGTAGTCTTAGAGTTCTTAGGAACAGGAATGATGGTGTTCAGCTTGACACGTGGGGATTACAGACTGGGACAAAGAGAGGTTGAAAATGACAGTGAATATGCCTGCTACCTGTCCTGCACACGCTTTGAGAATGCACCTTGGAATACCGTCTTGCCCCCCCGAGTCCTAATGAGTCTTGACCTGATTTAAAAACCTTACTGACGTCGGCCGCGTAGCACAAGATCACCCACTCCACTGGGTCAGCGGGGGCACTCGTGCACGGCTCGGTGTTGTTTGTCGAACCGTGCATAAAATGCATTGAGTTCATCTGGTAGAGAGGCAAATTTGGGCAGATCACAGCTGGGTCTTTCTTTGTAATCCGTAATGGACTGTAGCCCCTGCCACATGCGTTGGGCATCAGAGCCTGTGTAATAGGATTCCACCTTGTTCCTATATTGTCCTTTTGCTTGTTTGATGGCTCTGCAGAGGTAGTAGCGGGAGTTCTTGTACATGTTCGTGTCCTCAGCCATAGCCTTTGTGTTGGCTGCGATAACCCTGTGTGCGGTAGCACTGTCTTTTAGCACCAACCTCAAGGCTATGGGATTTTGATTGGGGAAGCAGCGAACCTACACTTTGGACAACATCGGTGATGCATTCCTAATGAAGCTGGTGACTGAGCTCATTAGCTCGCTGATGCTGTTGGCGGAGTCCCAAAACATGTTCCAGTCAGCGCTAGCAAAGCAGTCTTGTAGCATAATCTCCAAAATGGAGGACCAGCTTCTGCTTGTAAACAGGAAGCAGGAGTATAGAGTCATGATCTGCTTTGCCTAAGGGGGGACAAGCGAGGGCCTTGTATGTTTGCTTGTGTGTAGAGTAACCATGGTATAAGACTTTCTCACCCCTAGTAGCGAAGGATGCAGAATTAAAATCACCGGCAACAAGGAAAGCAGCTTTCGGGTGCATGGCTTCCTGCTTGTTTATAGCCTCATACAGTTTAAGTGCCAACTTGAGGTATTCCAAGATGCGCTAGCTACGTATTCCGAGATGGGTGAGGTATTCCAAGATGGGTGAACAATGGGTCGAGACGTACACGCGCTAGAGTCAGCACACCGTTTGCTGTTGATTTCCCTGAATCCAATGTCCTGTCTGCTCGATGAATGGAGAATCCATCTAGTTCGATAGCCATGGGTCCATTGAGGGGCGCGGGTTTCTTGTCCGAAAGCCCTGTTTCATTAAAGCACAGAATATTGCAATTACGAGAGTCCATTTTATTATCAAGTGACTGGCCAATACAATGGAGGGAGTAGGTGGCCGGCGTGTGGATAGGCTGAAAATTGGATTGGAATTACACAGAGCCCAGGGCAGATTACCATAACTTCCGGACTATTAAGCGTACCTGAATATAAGCCGCACCCACTGAATTTAAAAATATATATTATTTTGAACATAAATAAGCCGCACATGTCTATAAGCCGCAGGTGCCTACCTGTACATTGAAACAAAGTAACTTTACACAGGCTTTAACGAAACATGGCTTGTAACAAAAATAAATAGGCTTTAACGAAACACGGCTTGTAACAAAAAAATACAAAATTTGCAGTAAGCTTTAGTTGTCTTTTTGCACTGAGTCAATTCCTCACGCTGCTGTTTCCAACGTCTTATCATCGACTAAATTAAGACCAAGCTCTCGTGCAGCAGCTCTATTTCCTTTTCCAACAGCCAGATCCATCGCCTTCAACTTGAAAGCTGCATCATATGCATTTCTCCGTGTCTTTGCCATGATGAGGGCGACAAAATGACTCCTGTAATCAGAATGATGGGAAGTTTGAGAGCGCTCGATTTAATCTAAACAGTAAACAAAAAAGCTGTTTGACCTTAACCCGTTCGGCAATTTCATTGGTCTAATGAAAGCGTCATGCCGGCAAAAAACTGAGCACGTCACAGAATGTTTTTTTTTGAGAGAAAAAAAATTTGAAAGCGGGAAAAATCCATATATTAGCCGCGTCATTGTTTAAGCCGCGAGGTTCAAAGCCTGGGAAAAAAGTTGCGGCTTATAGTCCGGAATTTACGGTAGTTTAAATTGAAGCCGGAATTGAGGGTAGTAACTGCCGATCTGATGTTCAAAAGTTCTTGTTGATCATAAGAAATCATAGTGGATACATTTCGTGCAAGAAAAGTAAAGATAAACGCAAAAAGACGGCAGCCATACAGTACGGCATCTTCAATCACTACTAGATCGTAGTGTGCACTTTATCCTCAGAACCACCTCTGCCCTTCTAATAAGTATTGTTTTTGTTTTTCATTTGGACACTCTTAAAAACAAGATTCGAGAGATTTCATTCTGCAAAATTTTTGGCATTGTGTCCCAATTCTCCCAAATTATGCACTTACAAAGGAGGATTGGTGTATTTAATGCCGGGCTAGAGGGAGATTCCACCAGACCTGGGTCAAAATATTATTAGACATTTTTACAATACTTTGAGCGTTTGCTTAAGCCTGTCTGCAATGCCTCGTGGGTGGATTTGCACTTTTTGGGACTTTTGTATTGGTTCCATTGCAACAGGCAAGCTCAATCAAGCACAGCTCAAGTATTTGAACCCAGATCTGGCTTCCACCATATTTCTTCCACTAGTCTAATTTTCCTATTAAATCCATGAAGGGAAGTGAACACGTGCACGCTTAAGTGAAAATTAGGAGTTGCCCTTAAGTCGAATTGTCATTTAGTTTCCCATTGACATTAATGCATGACTAAGAAATGTGACTTAATTGGAAGTTAGGATTTGTCATTTATGGCAGAAGGGTAGAGAATTGGGACCCATAGTCATTCCTCTTGTTCCTGGGGCCGTAAATTGAGTAATTCTCTTTGTCTTCCAGCAACTGTCAATGCCACAGCACATCAAGATCACAGTCACCCGCAAAACCCTCTTTGAAGATTCATTCCAGCAAGTAAGTGTATAAAAAAATGATATATTACAAAATAAATAAATAATCATATATTAAGACACCACTGCACTGGCTGTTTTTGTAGTCCTGTGAATAAATTCGTAGGAAAAGACCCAGTGTAGGGGCCAGTCCCCGGCCTGTGGTACAGAATAGCGGATGAATATAGGGGCTGTGTTCCAAGAATAGTCAAACGTTGTAACTGTTTCCAATTCTGTATCAATCAGATGATGAGCTTTCATCCACAAGATCTCAGGCGGAGACTGTGGATCATTTTCCCTGGAGAGGAAGGCTTGGACTACGGAGGAGTGGCAAGGTGAATTCTGATAGGTTAAGTATGAACTCATATTAGAGATCATTGCAGATTGAATGTTTCTTTTTTTTATGCGTGCGTGTATGGAATATTCTTATATGGTGTATGTGTGTGTGTGTATGTTATATGGTGTGTGTGTGTGTTCTCAGGGAGTGGTTCTTCTTGCTATCCCACGAGGTGCTGAACCCAATGTACTGCCTGTTTGAGTATGCCGGCAAGGACAACTACTGTCTCCAGATCAACCCTGCCTCCTACATCAACCCTGACCACCTCAAGTACTTCAAGTTCATTGGACGATTCATTGCCATGGTACCTACCTCAATACTCTCTATGGGGTGAAACTTGACTTCCACTTAGGTCGAATTTACACACTATTTGGTTGGAATAATACTGTGAAGTTGTGAAAATTACGATAATGCCTTGTAGTGTAAGAGCTGTTTGAAAAGACCACCTGTTTTGGTGGGATGGAGTTTTGGCCTGCCTGGTGACATCACCAGGTGGTTAATTAGTTAACAGACAAATAAGAAAGAGTTCCAAACCTCTCTGCCAACAACAGCTAGTTTTCAGTTTTCCCCTCCCCACTCAGATCAACCCCAGACAGTTCAGTTAAAGTTATTGCTTGAGAAATTGCTCTTGGCTAAAAAGCTGTTTTTGTTTTCAAATTGTCTAAAATAAACAGTCACAGTACAGTACTTAATTGTTACCCAGATATGATTTAATATTGAGACAAAAACGTCTGCATTAGGCCTTTTTAAGTTTGTTTGGTGCCGAATTAACACAACCCTGAAATAAGCCACACTGTTGTTCCTGATCACATCTTGGGCTGTGGCGGTCATGACATTTTGTCAGCTGGTTATTGTCATGCAAGACTGCCGGTCTCGTGGTAATTGACCGTTAATTAACATAAACACGTTTAGCATCTCCAAGCCTACCCGCATACAAGCTGCTGATGCGTGCCTTTGGGAACATCTACATTTAAAAAAAGTGATAATTTGAAACAGCTAGATTTATAGTTATTTGGCAACTTTCGTTGTGAATGATACAAATCTTAGAATGCCTTAGAAATCAAAACGTATGAGATGCTTGTTGCGACTATAGGCTCTTTGCCTCACACTGCACACGCTGTTCTCTCAAGTGATCATATTTTCACCCATTACACTATTCTCAATTTAATCTCGTCTTTACCAATATGTAAAATTAGTTGAGATTTAGAATGGCCTGTTTTCAAGTGGGCAGGAACAGGGTCAAGTCAAAAAAGACATGTCTTCTGTATGCACTAGAATAGCAAATGGAGGCCACTTTCCCGCTAGTATGTTTTACACTCATGCCGGGTATAGGTTACTCCGGTTATTTTAAATCAAATGTTATTTGTCACATGCGCCGAATACAACCTTACAGTGAAATGCTTACTTACAAGCCCTTAATTAACAATTTCAGTTTTAAGAAAAAATACCTAAAAAAATTAATATATAATTAAAGTAACAAATAATTCAAGAGCAGCAGTAAAATAACAAAAGGGAGTCTATATATAGTCAATGTGCAGGGGCACCGGTTAGTCGAGGTAATATGCCTTCCTCTGACACCGCCTGGTATAGACGTCCTGGATGGCAGGAAGCTTGGCCCCAGTGATGTACTGGGCCATACGAACAACCCTTTATAGTGCCTTGCGGTCGGAGGCCGAGCAGTTACCAGACCAGGCAGTGATGCAACCAGTCAGGATGCTCTCGATGGTGCAGCTGTAGAACCCCTTGAGGATCTGAGGGACCACACCTAATCTTTTCAGTCTCCTGAGGGGGAATAGGCTTTGTCGTGCCATCTTCACGACTGTCTTGGTGTGCTTGGACCATGTTAGTTTGTTGATGTGGAGGAACTTGAAGCTCTCAACTGCTCCACTACAGCCCCGTCGATGAGAATGTGGGCGTGCTCGGTCCTCCTTTTCCTGTAGTCCACAATCATCTCTTGTGGACAACAGGTGATATTCCGTCCAAACTCTGTATGCCATGGGCTTTCCAACCCTGTTCCTGCAGCTACCCAGTGCTTTGGGAAACCAAGTGAAATCTGTTGGGAACATCGACAATCACGTTTTCACAACTAAAAATATTTCATTAAACTGTTAACAGCCCCTCTCTCTGCGCACTGGATAAAGAAATTAAGGAGAGAGGGGAGGAGATGGAAACTCAGTGGTGAGATATTCTGTAGCGAAAGGTAATGTCACCCTATTAATTATGAAAATATTGAAAATGCCCTATTATTAGGCTATTCAAAATCAAGTACAAATTCACTGTAGTTGTAGGCTTGACCAATTATGTACCAAATATATCTTAAATCTGTATTTAAAAAAAAAATGTTTTTCTGCCTTGTATAATATATGGTAGGCTATGTCTTGTATAAAGACACAATCATTATTTTAATTCAGTTTTTTTCAGGCTTGGGCTCATACAGTGCATTTGGAAAGTATTCAGACCCCTTGACTTTTTCCACATTTTGTTACATTACAACCTTATTCTGAAATGTATAAAATAAAACATTTTCTTCATCAATTTACACACGATACCCAATAATGACGAAGCCAAAATAGGTTTTTAGAGATTTTTGCAAATGTATTAAAAATAAAAACAACTTAGTTACATAAGTATTCAGACCCTTTGCTATTAGAAGCGGAATTGAGCTCAGGTCCATCCTGTTCCCATTGATCATCCTTGAGATGTTTATACAATTTGATTGGAGTACACCTGTGGTAAATTCAATTGATTGGACATGATTTGGAAAGGCACACACCTGTCTATGTAAGGTTCCACAGTTGACACTGCATGTCAGCGCAAAAACCAAGCCATGAGGTCGAAGGAATTGTCCGTAGGGCTCCAAGACCGGATTGTGTCGAGGCACAGATCTGGGGAAGGGTACCAAAAAATGTTTTCAGCATTGAAGGTCACCCGCGAACACAGAGGCTTCCATCATTCTTAAATGGAAGAAGTTTAGAACCACCAGGACTCTTCCTACAGCTGGCTGTCCAGCCAAACAGAGCAATTGGGGGAGAAGGGCCTTGTCAGGGAGGTCACTGACAGAGCTCCAGAGTTCCTCTGTGGAGATGGGTGAGCATTCCAGAAGGACAACCATTTCTGCAGCACTCCATCAATCAGGCCTTTATGGTAGTGGCCAGACGGAAGCTACTCCTCAGTAAAAGGCACACGACAGCCCACTTGGAGTTTGCCAAAGGGTCCCCTAAAGGACTCTCAGACCATGAGAAAAACAATTCTCTGGTCTGATGAAACCAAGATTGAACTCTCTGGCCTGAATTCCAAGCGTCACGTCTTGAGGAAACCTGGCACCATCTCTACAGTGAATCATGGTGGTGGCAGCATCATGCTGTGGGGATGTTTTTCATTGGCAGGGACTAGGAGCCTAGTCAGGATCGAGGGAAAGATGAACGGAGCAAAGTACAGAGAGATCATTGATTAAAAACCTGTTCCAGAGCGCTCAGGACCTCAGACTGGGGTGAAGGTTCACCTTCCAACTGGACAAAGACCCTAAGCACACAGCCAAGACAACGCATGAGTGGCTTTGGGACAAGTCTTAATGTCCTGGGTGTCCCAGCCAGAGCCGGACTTGAACCAGATTGACTATCTCTAGAGATACCTGAAAATAGCTTTGCAGCAAAGCTCCCCATCCAACCTGACAGAGCTTGAGAGGATCTGTAGAGAAGAATGGGAGAAACTCTCCAAATACAGGTGTGCCAAGCTTGTAGAGTCATACCCAGGAATACTCGAGGTTGTTATTGTTGGCAAAGCTGCTTCAACAAAGTACTGAGTTAGGGGTCTGAATACTTATGTAAATGTGATATTTCCGTATTTCAAACAACCTGTTTTTGCTTTGTCATTATGGGGTATTGTGTGTAGATTGATGCGGGGGGAATTAAAAAAAAAAGTACTTTTAGAATATGGCTGTAACGTGAAAAAATTGGAGAGGTCTGAATTCTTTCCGAATGCTCTGTATATAGGCCTATGCATAAGCTCTAATATGCATATGGATGTTTTGAATTAATCATCACCTTAGAACGCGCTGTCCATTTTGTTAGGCTTTGAAACAACATCCACAACGACCATGTTTTCCACCTGGTTTCAACCTGTTGAAATTTTTTTTTTTAAACTCTTTTCTTCAAATTGATCAATCACAGTGAGAGTGAGTTTTAAAACCACATACTGTTTTAGTGGTAAGTGTTTGATGTGATTTTCAACTGCATTTGCATTCATGTCAGAGTGGTTAGAGAGACGATGGAGCCCTGAGTACCAGGCTATTAGCGACCTGATGATCGTTAGCGAGTTGTGTACTACCAATGAATGTCCAGAGTGCATAAGAGGAGATTACCGTGACCCAACGGTCACGTAGAATTTTACTGCGGTCATGACTGATGACTGACGGTGTGGCGGTAATACTGTCACCGCAACAGCCCTTCACATCCCTGGTTCATTATGTTTCTCTCCAGGCCTTGTTCCATGGGAAGTTCATCGACACGGGATTCTCCCTGCCCTTCTACAAGCGCATCTTGAACAAACCCCTGGCCCTGAAGGACCTGGAATCCATCGACCCGGAATTCTACAACTCCCTCATCTGGATCAAGTGAGTCCGGGAATTGGGAGTAGAAATGGGAATTGGTGTGAACAGCTTTCCTCATAAATGGAAACTGCTGTTGATTGTTATTGAGTGAGGATGATTGGGAGATAAGTGTAAGAATAATTATAAGGAAGAGGAGAGAGGAAAATGTATGACTATAACGATTGATGGCGCAGAGGAGGAGCTGATGAGGATGACTGCCCTCTTGTGATTCCCAACCACCAGGGATAACAACTTGGAGGAGTGTGGTCTGGAGATGTACTTCTCTGTGGACAAGGAGATCCTGGGGGAGGTCACCACTCACGAGCTGAAGCCAGACGGAGGCAATGTCTTGGTCACTGAGGAAAACAAAGAGGAATACATCAGGTAGGATTGCTTTGAAAACCAACTACACTGAACAAAAATAGAAATGCAACATATAAAGTGATGGTCCCATGTTTCATTAGCTGAAATAAAAGGATCCCAGAAATGTTCCATATGCACAAAAAGCTTATTTCTCTCATATTTTGTGCACAAATTTGTTTACATCCCTGTTAGTGAGAATGTTTCCTTTGCCAAGATAATCCATCCACCTGACAGGTGTGGCATATCAAGAAGCTGATTAAACAGAGTGATCATTACACAGGTGCACATTTTTGCTGGGGACAATAAAAGGCCACTCTAAAATGTGCAATTTTGTCACACAACACAATGCCACAGATGTCTCAAGTTTTGAGGGAGCGTGCAATTGGCATGTTGACTGCAGGGATGTCCACCAGAGCTGTTGCCATAGAATTGAATGTTCATTTCTCTACCATAAGCTGCCTCCAACGTCGTTTTAGAGAATTGGGCAATGCATCCAACCGGCCTCACAACCGCAGACTATGTGTATGGTGTTGTGTGGCCGAGCGGTTTGCTGATGTCACAGTTGTGAGTTGTGTGCCCAATGGTAGCAGTGGGGTTATGGTATGGGCAGGCGTAAGCTACGAACAACAAACACAATTACATTTTATCAATGACAATTTGAATGCACAGAGAAACCGTGATGAGATCCTGAGGGCCATTTAGTGCCATTCATCTGCAGCCATCACCTCATGTTTCAGCATGATAATGCACATCCCCATGTCGCAAGGGTCTGTACACAATTCCTGGAAGCTGAAAATGTCCCAGTTTTTCCATGGCCTGCATACTCACCAGATATGTAACCCATTGAGCATGTTTGGGATGCTCTGGATCGACGAGTACAACAGCATCTTCCCGTTCCCAGCAACTTCATACATCCATTGGAGAGGAGTGGGACAACATTCCACAGTACACAATCATCAGCCTGTGACCAACTCTATGCATTAAGCAAATTGTGGTCACACAAGATTCTGACAGATTTTCTGATTCACACCCCTATTTTTTTTTTTTTTTTAAGTATCTGTGACCAACAGATGCGTATCTGTATTCCCTGTCATGTGTAATCTATAGATTAGAGCCTAATGAATGTATTTCAATTGACTGATTTCCTTATATGAACTGTAACTCAGTAAAATCTTTGAAATTGTTGCATGTTGCGTTTATATTTATATTTTTGTTAAGTGTAGAAATCTCTGTGTGTGTGTGTGTGTGTGTGAACACTTTATCAGATGTTTTTTCCAACAGAAGAAAGCACATTTTCTGACACATGTGTGCGCGTGTCTGTCTTTCTTTGTGTCCCCCTGTGTGTCTGTGTCCTTCCTTCAGGCTGGTGGCAGAGTGGAGGTTGTCCAGAGGGGTGGAGGAGCAGACCCAGGCCTTCTTCGAGGGCTTTAATGAGGTCCTCCCCCAGCAGTACCTGCAGTACTTTGACGCGAAGGAACTGGAGGTACACAATGGGTTAATTCGTAGACTGATCAAATTAGTTTCTGTAATGTTAAAACCACTCACAGAGCTTCATGCTAACTCAGTGTTTTTTTTAGACCATCTGTTAGGGGACTATCCAAATAGAGGCTTCATTTTAATCAAACCGTATGGCTGTTAAACAGAGACCTACCTTCAGTATTTAAACCTTTCCTTTCTAGTGCTAATGTCTTGCACTGAAGTATCAAGTGCCTCGGCCCTAGACTGTTGATTCTCGGGGTCAATTTGGAAACCAGCAGTGGTCATTCACCACAGCAGCGGGTTAAAAAACAAAATTCTCCCAAAGTGATATCCGGTCCCCCCACCAGGTGTTGCTGTGTAGCATGCAGGAGTAGACCTGGTGGACTGGGTTCAAAACTCACTCAGGGTAAAAACTCACTCTCCCGGAGTGTACAGCTCTTCCCCATTTTGAGTATGGTGTAATGTAATATCTGTCCCGGTCCGTCCCCCGTCCCCCCGGTCCGTCCCCAACCAGGTGATGCTGTGTGGCATGCAGGAGATAGACCTGGTGGACTGGCAGAGGCACACCATCTACAGGCACTATGCACGCAGCAGCAAGCAGATCCTCTGGTTCTGGCAGGTCAGCATGGCTCCACCGTTTAATGAAGCAGTTCATTCATTCATGAATTATGGAATATTGTGAAGGGGTGTTTGGCATAGTTTGACGCTTAAATGTTCTGACGTGAAAATGTTAATTCCAGTTTGTGAAGGAGATGGACAATGAGAAACGTATGAGGCTGCTGCAGTTTGTCACCGGCACCTGTCGGCTTCCCATGGGTGGCTTCGCTGACCTCATGGGTACGTTGTAGAATAAATAATACATGTATTTGAAAAAGTTAGAGAGAAGGCTGGCTAACCCCTGTCGTCCCAATATAAGATATGTTTTGTTCTATTCTTTCAACTTAACTCACACCTAAAGGGATTGTTTATGGATACCGAGCAAGTAATCCATTGAAGTTGAGGATTCAAATAAATATTTTGGGGGGGAATTTCATTTATCTGCCAAAATATAGGAAACACCAGTAGTAAGTGTCTTAAATAGGGCGTTGGACCACCACGAGATACCAGAAGAGCTTTCATGCGACTTGGCATAGATTCTCTGGAACTCTGTTGGAGGGATGAGATGCAGTTCTTCCACGAGAAATTCCATCATCTGGTGTTTTGTTGATGGTGGTGGAAAACGCAGTCTCAGGTGCTGCACCGGAATCTCCCATAAGTGTTCAATTGGGTTGAGATCTGGTGACTGAGACAGACACACACACACACACAACCCTTTCAACCCCCTATGCTCCTTTTGAGACCCATCTTTCAAAGTCACTGAGATCTCTTCTTCTAGTCATGATAGCCAAAATATTGGGCAACTGGGCATTAGTATACATGACCCTAACCATGGGATGATAATTGCTTGATTAGCTCAGGAACCACACCTGTGTGGAAGCACCTGCTTTCAATATACTTTGTATCCCTTATTTACTCAAATGTGTCTTTTTATTTTGGTAGTTAGCTTTAGATGGAAATGGACAAACAAGTATGGACTGCTAGACCAGGCCCAATTACAGACATTGAGGAATGTTATGTTAGTTGTGTGGATGAGAAGTGAGGAGAGTTGTATAGAGTAATTTTTTTGTTGCTTTTTAGGGAGTAATGGCCCACAGAAGTTCTGCATTGAGAAGGTGGGCAAAGAAAACTGGCTTCCAAGAAGTCACACTTGGTAAGTTCCTTCATGGAGTTACTCACAGGTAGTTTTTAAGCACTTTCACGGACTGAATATTAAACATTGCCCTGCCACACAAGACTTCTTTGTTGTTTTCAATTCAACCATAGACAACCTTTCCTCTCTTTCTTCAAACAATGAATTTTGTTATCAAATATCTAATACATTTTATGCCACTTTTATCAAAAGCAACTCTGTACAGTGAGAACATAAATGTTTACTATGTGTCTGTGATCCCCGCAGGATTGAACCCCACAATCTTTGTGTTTCTAGTGCCATGCTCTTACCAACTGGGAAGTCTGTATCATTTGTCTATTTACAATGTAATTGTCTCATTCTGTGTTCCTTTTGTGTTTGTAAAGCTTTAATAGACTGGACCTGCCCCCCTACAAGAGCTACGAGCAGCTGAAGGAAAAGCTGATGTTTGCCATTGAGGAAACTGAGGGCTTCGGACAGGAGTAGTAACATAGGGACGCCAAAATGGCCGCCACGAGGAGCCGTTTTCCACACGACGTTACGCTCTCCAGCACTTTGTTCTGTCTAGGTTTTAGGCAACAGCACTTTTCCCCCCAGGTCCTGGCTCTCTTTGTAAGGGCAGAAACTGACATCCACTCCTTTCTGCAGTCCCGAGCCCCATTATAGAGACACCCCCGACACCTAAGGTGGAGTCAAGTCCGTCTCCATGGTGATGACCCTTCATACTGACTGATTTACCTTTCACCTCCTAAATTGTGTGACCCTGTTGCAGCTTGCCTTATTCAGCCCACGTGTCTGGGAAGAGAGGAGGAGGAGGAGCGAGAGGGGGAGGAAGAAAGAGGTAGGGATTGAGAGGAAGAGGGGATGTTCCCTCCCCAACTCACGTCTGTCTCTGTCTCATCTCCACACCGCGCCACAGTAGTTAATAATCACGGCGACTATTCAATATGCAGTACAATGTCAGCTGTCATTTCTTCCCTTCCTCTCCCTGAGCCCTGATTTGTTAAGTGTATGAATGGATGGATGAATTAATGCTAGGATCGAGTGCTGCGGATTCTTCCAAAAAGACATTGACCTCTCATCGATTTGACATTTTAGAGATTTACAGTATTACTTGATTTAACATGTCGCTTTCTGAAAGAAATATTGACACTTAAAGCATCTACTTTGCTGGCACACCACCGTGTTGTGGCAAAAGGTATTTGTGAATGTTGCAAAGATGAAAAGCTATATTTTTTACGTGCAATAGAATAGTTTTCTAGTCAGCTGTTTATGCCCTTAATATAGATAAACCAGAGATTAATTATTTACTGCAATCCAAAGTTTTTGTTTATAAGTCAGTTTTTAATCAAGTCTCTATTGATTTCAACCCAGAATGCTTTTTTTTATAGCCTGGAATCATTGTAGTAAAACAGGGTCGTATTCATTAGGCCTCAAATGGAAGAAAAGTGACAACGTTTTGTCTTAGTGCTCAAGCCCTTTTTGTTTTCTGTTTGAAACTGTTTGTTTTTGTGCCTACTGAAGACGACCCTGGCTTGTTGTCATTTTGACGGACCTTTTCTTTCCCAAAAATTCAGGATCAGCACAGTACTGATTTGAGCTGTATAGTGGTTAAAATGTATGCGCTAATAACTTTGTTTTTATTTTTATGGCAAACCGAGTGAGTTACTAATGACGTGGGAGTGTCAGCAGCGTGTCAAGGACAGCGGCTAGGTGAAGAGTACATTTTCGGAGTACATTTTAAGAATGAGATAATTCGGAAATTAACTAAAACAGCTTGTGAAAATCACTCCCTCTGAAAGGTATCACTTTCCTTTTTTGTCGTATAGAGAATAACTAATAACTCCATGATTAAAGATCAAACGATTAAGTGTCCAAACTAGTTGATTTTAATGAATGCTCGGCGTGTATACATGCATATACAGTATGATGCAGGGAACTTTTTCAAATGGCGTACTTGCAAAGTATGAATGAACCCGAATATACAGTATAAGGTCATGTCCCAGGCCCATAGCCCTAAGAAATATACTGTATATTCATGTTAAGTGAATAAGAGGAAAATAATACAATAACAAGTAGTAGTTAACGTAATTAACTCAACACCAATGCAACCCTAGTTTTATAGGGTTCAGTTTTGTCATTCTAGATATTTTGTTAAAAGTTTGACGCTAAATATTGCATCACCTGTCCCAAATGATGTTGGCTATATTTTAAAACCGCTGGAGTGAGCGTAGCAAAACGACTGTGAATCAAAAGTAAAATATGAACCATGTCCATGCACAACCGCAAATGGTCAGCACTGTGTTTTGAGCAAAAATATGTTTGGTAATAGGCAACATTGTATCTTAAAAATCTAGACACCAAACAGACAAGCCCAGAGTCAAGTCAAGATAAGTTCTAAGCTTAGTTTCAGACAGACCGATTGGAGGGGGGAGAAGGGAAAAAGGCTTGCCAGAAAACAAACGGGTTGTGTAAGGCACCACATGGAAGAAAAGGACTCGAACCGGGAGGGACAACCTGGACTTGTCCTCATTCTCGTTTCTCATAGCAAAATTTTGCAAAACCTTTTCTGTCGCGTGACCTGATAAACACCAGCCTGTTGATTTGGCATTGAATGAGATCTGCCACTTCTGACCTTTTTGTGTCCTCTGCTTCTCAGGCATATCCAACAGGCCTCTCGGTATGATTTCTTCACAGGAACAGTGGAAGTGTAATAAAGTTAGATGAAATATAGCTTTCACTCATGAAATGTTTAGGTCACGTGTCTATTTGCAGTCAAATCAAACATGCAAGTGACACACATAACCGTGTCCTGAGTGTGTTATTTTAATGCACTGGACACCAACTTAAATATTTGGCAAAAATGTTGTATGTGAACCACAGGCTGTCTTGGCTATGAGCATCTGGGTCGTGTTCAGTAGTTTGAAAACGTTTTGAAACGGATGTACTCCTTGAACTTGTCCAATAAGAAACACATTTTTTGTTTCAAAATGTTTTAAAATCGCCCTTTGTTATTGTATGGCTGGTCTCTGTCTTGGCTCTGACACCGTTTTATATAACTGGGTGAATTGTCAGGGTGATTCTGTCCCATTTCTTCACGGCATACTCATGACTTCTTTGCCACACGCACCCATTCTGGCTCACCACTTCGTAGTGCACTGCCTTGTGAAGAGATTGCTGTTATTTAAATCATAATTTGTGAATTAAATGTAGAAAACAATGGAAAATGTAACAAATAACAAGCGATAGCACCTTACTCGACTGATTAACCACTTTTTTTTTTGCCGCTGTTCCCAGATCATAGTGGAATAAAATGTATAGAAATATGCAGATGTTAACTACTACTTTAACTTCTAATGATTGGATTGTAAATCATGTTGATAGTGTATTCACTGTATTTTTCTTTGTAAAAGCTCTAACCTTTTAATAAAAGGGAGTTTATGGTTCGATACTATTTATTTTTTGTTATGTGAATGTGAAGAGGAAGGATCTTTGATGTTAATGTCAAAATTAATTTAGAAAATTCTGAAATAAAACAATGGGCTACTGGAACTTTAATCTTTGTTATATTTTAACTGTATTTAGTTTTATCAATTTGATATCCTACTTGATTGTATGTGTGCACACATTTCAATGAGTTTGTAGACCAGCTGGCTGGAATGTTTACGGACATATTCAATCTATCCTATCTGTCTGTGGTCCCCACTTGCTTCAAGATGTCCACCATTGTTCCTGTACCCAAGAAAGCAAAAGTAACTGAACTATAAATTACTATTTCCCCGACGCACTCACTTCTGTCATCATGAAGTGCTTTGAGAGGCTACTTAAGGAATATATCACCTTACCTGACACCCTAGACCCACTACAATTTGCATACTTCCCCAACAGATCCACGGAAGACGCAATCGCCATCGCACTGCCCTATCCCATCTGGACAAGAGGAATACCCATGTAAGAATGCAGTTCAGTGACTACAGCTCAGCCTTCAACACCATAGTGCAATCGACGCTCATCACTAAGCTCGGGGTCCTGGACCTCTTGACGGGCCGACCCCAGGTGGTGAAGGTAGGCAACAACACCTCCGCTATGCTGATCCTCAACAAGGGGGTCCCACAAGGGTGCGTGCTCAGCACCCTCCTGTACTCCCTGTTCAACCATGACTGCATGGCCAGGCATGTCTCCAACTCAATCATCAAGTTTTCAGATGACACAAGTGGTAGCCTGAATACCAACAATGACGAAACAGCCTACAGCAGGGGTTCCCAGACTTTTTTGGCCCACGACCCAATTCTGATATCTAAAAAATCTTGCAACCATGTGAAAAAAATTGTAATTAAAAGCCTGTTTACTTTTTTATTTGGGGCTATGGCAGTCAATTGAAAAACATAACAGTTTTCTGATTGTCTTCTCAAACTGTGACAGTCAATTGCAAATTAGTCTGACTTTAAGATACATTATCTCACCACCACTAATGAGATGGGTGTGCTTGATTTATGTCACGTTGCAGCTTCCCGAAGTCGGGGCGTGATCGACATTGTGCATCATTACACTGGTGCATCTTGTGCTGGGGACAATAAAAGGCCACACTAAAATGTGCAGTTTTGTCACACAACACAATGCCACAGATGCCTCCAGTTTTGAGGGAGCATGCGATTGGCATGTTGACTGCAGGAATGTTCACCAGAGCTGTTGCCAGAGTATTGAATGTTCATTTCTCTACCGTAAGCCGCCTCCAACGTTTTGTAAGAGAATTTGGCAGTATGTCCAACTGGCCTCACAACCACAAATGTGGCATCGTGTGGGCGAGCGATTTGCTGATGTCAACTTTGTGAACAGAGTGCCCCATGGTGGGGTTATGGTATGGGCAGGTATAAGCTATGGACAACGAAAACAATTGCAATTTATCAATGGCACTTTCAATACAAAGAGCTCCTGAGGCCCATTGTTGTGCCATTCAACCGCCACCATCACCTCATGTTTCGACATGATAATGCACGGCCCCATATCGCAAGGGTCTGTACACAATTTCTGGAAGCGGAAAATGTCCCAGTTCTTCCATGGCCTGCATACTCACCAGACATGTCACTCATTGACAATGTTTGGGATGCTATGGGTCGACGTCTACTACAGTGTTCCAGTTCCCGCCAATATCCATACTGACTGGTTTTCTGATCCACGCCCCTAATTTTTTTAAAGGTATCTGTGGCCAACATATGCATATCTGTATTGCCAATCATGTGGAATCCATGGATTAGGGCCTAATGAATACATTTAAATTGACTGATTTCCTTATATGAACTGTAACGCAGTAAAATCTTTGAAATTGTTGCATTTACATTTTTGTTCTATATATAATGCGTGTGTGTGTGTGTACAGTTGAAGTCGGAAGTTTACATAGACCTTTGCCAAATACTTTTAAACTCAGTTTTTCACAATTCCTGACATTTAATCCAAGTAAAAATTCCCCGTTTTAGGTCAGTTAGGATCACCACTTTATTTTAAAAATGTGAAATGTCAGAATGAGAGAAGGATTTATTTCAGCTTGTATTTCTTTCATCACATTCCCAGTGGGTCAGAAGTTTACATACACTCAATTAGTATTTGGTAGCATTGCCTTTAAATAATTTAACTTGGGTCAAAACATTTTGGGTAGCCTTCCACAAGCTTTCCACAACAAGTTGGGTGAATTTTGGCCCATTCCTCCTGACAGAGCTGGTGTAACTGAGTCAGGTTTGTAGGCCTCCTTGCTTGCACACGCTTTTTAAGTTCTGACCACACATTTTCTATGGGATTGAGGTCAGGGCTTTGTGATGGCCACTCCAATACCTTGACTTTGTTGTCCTTAAGCCATTTTGTCACAACTTTGGAAGTATGCTTGGGGTCATTCTCCATTTGAAAGACCCATTAGCGACCAAACTTTAACTTCCTGACTGATGTCTTGAGATGTTGCTAAAATATGTCCACATAAGTTTCCTGCCTCATAATGCCATCTATTTTGTGAAGTGCACCAGTCCCTCCTGCAGCAAAGCACCCCCACAACATGATGCTGCCACCCCCATGCTTCACGGTTGGGATGGTGTTCTTCAGCTCGCAAGCATCCCCCTTTTTCCTCCAAACATAACAATGGTCATTATGGCCGAACAGTTGTTTTTTTTGTTTCATCAGACCAGAGGACATTTCTCCAAAAACTACGATCTTTGTCCACATGTGCAGTTGCAAACCATAGTCTGGCTTTTTTATGGCGGTTTTGGAGCAGTGGCTTCTTCCTTGCTGAGCAGCCTTTCAGGTTATGTTAATATAGGACTCGTTTTACTGTGGATATAGATACTTTTGCACCTGTTTCCTCCAGCATCTTCACAAGGTCCTTTGCTGTTGTTTTTCTGGGATTGATTTGCACTTTTCGTATCAAAGTATGTTCATCTCTAGGAGACAGAACGTGTCTCCTTCCTGAGCCCTATGACGGCTGCGTGGTCGCATGGTGTTTATACTTGCGTACTATTGTTTGTACAGATGAACGTGGTACCTACAGGGGTTTGAAAATTGCCCTCAAGGATGAGCCAGACTTGTGGAGGTCTACATTTCTTTTCTGCTGTCTTGGCTGATTTCTTTTGATTTTCCCATGATGTCAAGCAAAGAGGCACTGAGTTTGAAGGTAGGCCTTGAAATACATCCACAGGTACACCTCCAATTGACTCAAATTATGTCAATTAGCCTAGCAGAAGCTTCTAAAGCCATGACATCATTTTCTGGAATGTTCCAAGCTGTTTAAAGGCACAGTCAACTTAGTGTATCTAAACTTCTGACCCACTGGAATTGTGATAGATTATTTCACTTAAAATTCACTGTGTCTGTTAACAATTGTTGGAAAAATTACTTGTCATGCACAAAGTACATGTCCTAACCGACTTACCAAAACTATAGTTTGTTAACAAGAAATGTGTGGAGTGGTGGAAAAGCGAGGTTTAATGACTCCAACCTAAGTGTATTGTAAACTTCCTACTTCAACTGTGTGTGTATGTATATGTGTGTGTGTGTGTGTGTGTATATATGTGTACACATACATACACACACACACACACACACACACACAGTTGAAGTTGACAAGTATTATATGGACAGTAATGCTGTTGTACTGCCCAACCCTTTCACAATAATAGCATATGCTAGCTAGGGAGTCTGAGAAAAAAAAGTATCCTCTTCCAAAGGCACAAGGGACTGTCAGAATTTGTCAGTTAGTTCAGTTCTTCTTTCTCTCTACACCCTATAATTGTTTATAGGAGTAAACATTTGATCTGCTCCTAGTTCCACCCTAAGTGTGGTTTACAAAGCTGTTTGAATTCAAGGGAAAGAGGATGTGCTGTGTGTGGTGGTTTTACATGAACCTTTCACCTGTACTGTACATGCCACATGTATGTGTGCGTGTGTGAGAGAGAGACGTGTAGTTCATTGCATTCCCACATGGTCTCACCTGTAATTTTCCTGTGAAATTAAGTTACCCTGCTTCATAACTTTGTATGTTAATAACAAAGTAAGTCAAATTAAACATGTTTTAACCTAATTTTCCACCTCAACCATGCAACTTTGATGGTCTTAGTAGTACAGTAGAATGGATGGGAGAAAGCATAGTGGGAGTTTAGTAGAAAAATAAAAGCAGCCAATTTCCACCACCAATACAGTCCTTGTTAAAACTAGTGTGTGTTTTGTGTGCATGTCAATCAAATTAGATTTCTCACAAACTTCGTAAACAACAGGAGTAGACTAACAGTGAAATGATTACTTAGGGGTCCTTCCCAACAATGCAGAGAGAGAAAAAGTGAAATAACAGAAAAATACTAACACAGAGACAATAACACAAGGAATAAATATACAATGAGTAATGATAACTTAGCTGTATACACGGGTACAGGTACCAAGTCGATGTGCAGGGTACGAGGTAATTGAGGTAGATATGTACAGTGGGGGGGGGGGGAAGTATTTGATCCCCTGCTGATTTTCTACGTTTGCCCACTTACAAAGAAATTATCGGTCTATAATTTTAGTGGTAGGTTTATTTGAACAGTGAGAGACAGAATAACAACAACAAAAAATCCAGAAAAACGCATGTCAAAAATGTTATGAAATTGATTTGCATTTTAATGAGGGAAATAAGTATTTGACCCCTCTGCAAAACATGACTTAGTACTTGGTGGCAAAACCCTTGTTGGCAATCACAGAGGTCAGACGTTTCTTGTAATTGGCCACCAGGTTTGCACACATCTCAGGAGGGATTTTGTCCCACTCCTCCTTGCAGATCTTCTCCGAGTCATTAAGGTTTCGAGGCTGACGTTTGGCAACTCAAACCTTCAGCTCCCTCCACAGATTTTCTATGGGATTAAGGTCTGGAGACTGGCTAGGCCACTCCAGGACCTTAATGTGCTTCTTCTTGAGCCACTCCTTTGTTGCCTTGGCCGTGTGTTTTGGGTCATTGTCATGCTGGAATACCCATCCGCAATCCATTTTCAATGCCCTGGCTGAGGGAAGGAGGTTCTCACCCAAGATTTGACGGTACATGGCCCCGTCCATCGTCCCTTTGATGCGGTGAAGTTGTCCTGTCCCCTTAGCAGAAAAACACTCCCAAAGCATAATGTTTCCACCTCCACGTTTGACGGTGGAAATGGTGTTCTTGGGGTCATAGGCAGCATTCCTCCTCCAAACACGGCGAGTTGAGTTGATGTCAAAGCGCTCCATTTTGGTCTCATCTGACCACAACACTTTCACCAGTTGTCCTCTGAGTCATTCAGATGTTCATTGGCAAACTTCAGACGGGCATGTATATGTATTCTTGAGCAGGGGGACCTTGCGGGCGCTGCAGGATTTCAGTCCTTCACGGTGTAGTGTGTTACGAATTGTTTTCTTGGTGACTATGGTCCCAGCTGCCTTGAGATCATTGACAAGATCCTCCCGTGTAGTTCTGGGCTGATTCCTCACCGTTCTCATGATCATTGCAACTCCACGAGGTGAGATCTTGCATGGAGCCCCAGGCCGAGGGATATTGACAGCTCTTTTGTGTTTCTTCCATTTGCGAATAATCGCACCAAATGTTGTCACCTTCTCACCAAGCTGCTTGGTGATGGTCTTGTAGCCCATTCCAGCCTTGTGTAGGTCTACAATCTTGTCCCTGACATCCTTGGAGAGCTCGTTGGTCTTGGCCATGGTGGAGAGTTTGGAATCTGATTTATTGATTGCTTCGTGGACAGGTGTCTTTTTTACTGGTAACAAGCTGCAGTTAGGAGCACTCCCTTTAAGAGTGTGCTTCTAATCTCAGCTCGTTACCTGTATTTATTTATTTATTTTTATTTCACCTTTATTTAACCAGGTAGGCAAGTTGAGAACAAGTTCTCATTTACAATTGCGACCTGGCCAAGATAAAGCAAAGCAGTTCGACAACATACAAAAACACAGAGTTACACATGGAGTAAAACACATACAATCAATGATACAGTAGACAAAAATAAGACTATATACAATGTGAGCAAATGATGTGAGATAAGGGAGGTAAAGGCAAAAAAGGCCATGGTGGCAAAGTAAATAAAGTATAACACTGTAATGGTAGATTTATAATTTGAAGAAAGTTCAAAGTTAAAATATAAATAATATGGTGCAAAGGAGCAAAATAATAAATAAATACAGTAGGGGAAGAGGTAGTAGTTTGGGCTAAATTATAGATGGGCTATGTACAGGTGCAGTGATCTGGGAGCTGCTCTGATAGCTGGTGCTTAAAGCTAGTGAGGGAGATAAGTGTTTCTAGTTTCAGAGATTTTTGTAGTTCGTTCCAGTCATTGGCAGCAGAGAACTGGAAGGAGAGACGACCAAAGGAGGAGTTGGCTTTAGGGGTGACCAGAGAGATATACCTGCTGGAGCGCGTGCTACAGGTGGGTGCTGCTATGGTGACCAGTGAGCGGAGATAAGGGGGGACTTTACCTAGCAGGGTCTTGTAGATGACCTGGAGTCAATGTGTTTGGCGACGATTATGAAGCGAAGGCCAGCCAACGAGAGCGTACAGGTCGCAGTGGTGGGTAGTATATGGGGCTTTGGTGACAAAACGGATGGCACTGGGATAGACTGCATCCCGCTTGTTGAGCAGGGTATTGGAGGCTATTTTGTAAATGACATCGCCGAAGTCGAGGATTGGTAGGATGGTCAGTTTTACGAGGGTATGTTTGGCAGCATGAGTGAAGGATGCTTTGTTGCGAAATAGGAAGCCAATTCTAGATTTAACTTTGGATTGGAGATGATTGATGCGAGTCTGGAAGGAGAGTTTACAGTCTAACCAGACACCTAGGTATTTGTAGTTGTCCACAAATTCTAAGTCAGAACCGTCCAGAGAAGTGATGCTGGACAGGCGGGCAGGTGCAGGCAGCGATCGGTTGAAGAGCATGCATTTAGTTTTACTTGTATTTAGGAGCAGTTGGAGACCACGGAAGGAGAGTTGTATGGCATTGAAGCTCGTCTGGAGGGTTGTTAATACAGTGTGCAAAGAAGGGCCAGAAGTATACAGAATGGTGTCGTCTGCGTAGAGGTGGATCAGAGATTCACCAGCAGCAAGAGCAACATCATTGATGTATACAGAGAAAAGAGTTGGCCCAAGAATTGAACCCTGTGGTACCCCCATAGAGACTGCCAGAGGTCCGGACAGCAGGCCCTCCGATTTGACACACTGAACTCTATCAGAGAAGTAGTTGGTGAACCAGGCGACGCAATCGTTTGAGAAACCAAGGCTACTGAGTCTGCCGATGAGGATGTGGTGATTTGGCCAGGTCAATGAATACGGCAGCACAGTATTGTTTCTTATCGATGGCGGTTACGATGTCGTTTAGGACCTTGAGCGTGGCTGAGGTGCACCCATGACCAGCTCTGAAACCAGATTACATAGCGGAGAGGGTGCGGTGGGATTCGAAATGGTCGGTAATCTGTTTGTTGACTTGGCTTTCGAAGACCTTAGAAAGGCAGGATAGGATGGATATAGGTCTGTAGCAATTTGGGTCAAGAGTGTCACCTCCTTTGAAGAGGGGGATGACAGCAGCTGCTTTCCAATCTATGGGAATCTCAGACGACACGAAAGAGAGGTTGAACAGGCTAGTAATAGGGGTTGCAATAATTTCGGCAGATAATTTTAGAAAGAAAGGGTCCAGATTGTCAAGCCCAGCTGATTTGTAGGGGTCCAGATTTTGCAGCTCTTTCAGAACATCAGCTGAATGGATTTGGGAGAAGGAGAAATGGGGGAGGCTTGGGCGAGTAGCTGTGGGGGGTGCAGTGCTGTTGAATGCAGTAGGGGTAGTTAGGTGGAAAGCATGGCCAGCCGTAGAAAAATGCTTATTGAAATTCTCAATTATAGTGGGCTTATCGGTGGTGACAGAGTTTCCTATCCTCAGTGCAGTTGGGAGGAGGTGTTGTTATTCTCCATGGACTTTACAGTGTCCCAGAACTTTTTAGAGTTTGAGTTGCAGGAACCAAATTTCTGTTTGAAAAAGCTAGCCTTGGCGTTTCTAACTGCCTGTGTGTATTGGTTTCTAACTTCTCTGAAAAGTTGCATGTCGCGGGGGCAGTTCGATGCTAATGCAGAACGCCACAGGATATTTTTGTGTTGGTTAAGGGCAGTCAGGTCTGGGGAGAACCAAGGGCTTTATCTGTTCCTGGTTCTAAATTTCTTGAAAGGGGCATGCTTATTTAAGATGGTGAGGAAGGCATTTTTTTTAAATAACCAGGCATCCTCTACTGACGGGATGAGGTCAATATCCTTCCAGGATACCAGGGCCAGGTCGATTAGAAAGGCTTGCTCGTTGAAATGTTTCAGGGAGCGTTTGACAGTGATGAGTGGAGGTCGTTTGACCGCTGAACCATTACGGGTGCAGGCAATGAGGCAGTGATCGCTGAGATCTTGGTTGAAAACAGCAGAGGTGTATTTAGAGGGCACGTTGGTTAGGATGATATCTATGAGGGTGCCAGTGTTTGCGGCTTTGGGGTTGTACCTGGTGGGTTCATTAATAATTTGTGTGAGATTGAGGGCATCAAGCTTGGATTGTAGGATGGCTGGGGTGTTAAGCATGTCCCAGTTTAGGTCACCTAGTAGCACGAGCTCTGAAGAAAGATGGGGGGCAATCAGTTCACATATGGTGTCCCGAGCACAGCTAGGGGCCGAGGGGGGTCTATAGCAGGCGGCGACGGTGAGAGACTTGTTTTTGGAGAGGTGGATTTTTAAAAGTAGAAGTTCAAATTGTTTGGGTACAGACCTGGATAGCAGGACAGAGCTCTGCAGGCTATCTCTGCAGTAGATTGCAACACCGCCCCCTTTGGTCGTTCTATCTTGTCTGAAAACGTTGTAGTTAGGGATGAAGATTTCAGAGTTTTTGGTGGACTTCCTAAGCCAAGATTCAGACACAGCTAGGACATTTGGCAGAGTGTGCTAAAGCAGTGAATAAAACAAACTTAGGGAGGAGGCTTCTAATGTTAACATGCATGAAACCAAGGCTATTACGGTTACAGAAGTCATCAAAAGAGAGCGCCTGGGGAGTAGGAGTGGAGCCAGGCACTGCAGGGCCTGGATTCACCTCTACATCCCCAGAGGAGTAGAGAAGAATGAGTATGAGGGTACGGCTAAAAGCTATAAGAATTGGTCATCTGTGACGTCCAGAATATAGAGATTAAGGAGCAGGTATAAAAGACACCTGGGAGCCAGAAATCTTTCTGATTGAGAGGGGGTCAAATACTTATTTCCCTCATTAAAATGCAAATAAATGTATAACATTTTTGACATGCGTTTTTCTGGATATTTTTGTTGTTATTCTGTCTCTCACTGTTCAAATAAACCTACCATTAAAATTATAGACTGATCCTCTTTGTCAGTGGGCAAACGTACAAAATCAGCAGGGGATCAAATACTTTTTTCCCCCACTGTACATATAGGTGGGGATAAAGTGACTAGGCAACAGATGCGTGTGTGACGTCAGGGTAGTTCCTCTAACTCTGTCTGACCAATAATTTTCCTGTGAAATGAACCTATTCCACTTCAGGGCTTTGTATGCTGAGTCAACCTCAACCTAATTGTCCACCCCATGCCACGTTGACGACAAGGTGTTAGTAGTACAGTAGAAAGGATGAGAGACGGCATCGTGGAAAAATATTAGACATGATTTTGTAGATCTCTGCTTGAAAACATTACTAAATAGAAGCAGCTAAATTCAAGGCCAGGTACTGATAAGATCCCAGTTAAACCCCTGTGTGTGTCACGACACTGACGGATGATGGCGCCCCTCCTCGACCGGGCGGCGCTCGGCGGTCGTCGTCGCCGGCCTACTAGCTCCCATCGATCCTTTTTGTTTCACTTTCTGTTGGTTAGGTCTAGGTAGGCACGCACCTGTTTTGGTTTAGTTAATAGTAGGGGGGGTTATTTAGTCTAGCAAGGTATGTCTGTGTTTGTGCGTGATTATTTTCGTCAGGTTGTACGTCTGGGGAACAGGTGTTTTTTTCCCTTCTGCCTGTGGGTTTTGTGGCAGTGTGTTTTGGGCTGCATCCCTACGCTGTGTTCGGGCTGTTTATGGGTATTTGTTTTACCTTGCCCTGCCCTACCTGTTTTGGCAAGCGTGGATTGTTTATTAAAAACGAGTGTTCACGGACTTGTCTCCTGCGCCTGACTTCAACCCTCCTGCTTCCTTGAGCATTCTGACAGTGTGTGTGTGTGCTTGAGTGAGTGCATGTGTTTGTCTCCCCACACCCACATGGCCACACCTGTTTTCCTGTGAATTTCATATGTTTTATACAGAACTGGTTTCCGGTCTAGGTTTCATCAGTACCTGGAAACAGGCCCATAATATGATGTTTGGTCATCATACCCGTGTCACCTCAAAACCAAAGTAGTAGGCCTACTGTAAAAGTGGTTCATTTTTACGTTATATGGTTAGAAAAACATTATTTCAGGAGGAGTAATAAATGATATGACTTAAAGCTGCAATATAACTGTTTGTATTTGTGTTCAATAAGTCACTAGTGGTCATCCAATGTGATGCAACGCTAACAGCAGTGTGCCCCTAGCCTGCCTGAGAACCGCTGTATTCAGTGGTATTCATTTTCCTGGTCGGGTCAGATTTTCTGCCAGATTTTGTGGAGCACACAATGAATGATGTGTTTTCTGTCACTGAGGACAAGGTGTCACATGGGATATTCTAGTGGTATGATTAGGGCTGTTGCGGTGACTATATTTCCACCACACCGGCGGTCACGAGTCATGAAGGCAGTCAACTTCCACATGATCGGTTAGTCACGGTAATTAATCAATCAAATCAAATGTATTTATGAAGCCCTTTTTACATCAGCCAATGTCACAAAGTGCTGTACAGAAACCCAGCCTAAAACCAGGTGGCCCTGAGGCATGGTCCTAGGGGTCAGGTCTTCCGAGAGAAGAGAGAGAGAATGAGAGGGCATACTTAAATTCACACAGGATACCAGGTAAGACATGAGAAGTACTCCAGATATATCAGACTGACCCTAGCCCCCCGACACAAACTAGCATAAATACTGGAGGCTGAAACAGGAGGGGTCGGGAGACACTGTGGCCCTGTCTGACGATAGTCCTTCCCAACAATGCAGAGAGAGAAAAGTGAAATAATAGAAAAATAATAACACAGGGAATAAACACACAATGAGTAATGATAACTTGGCTATATACACAGGGTACAGGTACCAAGTCGATATGCAGGGTACGAGGTAATTGAGGTAGATATGTACATTTAGGTGGGGATAAAGTGACTAGGCAACAGATGCGTGTGTGACGTCAGGGTAGTTCCTCTAACTCTGTCTGACCAATAATTTTCCTGTGAAATTAACCTATTCCACTTCAGGGCTTTGTATGCTGAGCAGGGGCGGAAATCACGGGGGGGACATGACCCCCCCATCCTGGGAAAAATATGATTTGTCCCCCCCAATATATCACTGAAACATAACTATGTAATTTAAATAATATTAATAATACGCAATGAAAGCAATTGTGCTGATTATAGACACTTAATAGCGCGTTTTTAAGTTTCAAAAGATTGCAACCCCCCCACCCTTTGCCTCACAATGGTTTGATCCACTGCCAGTTCCTTAGCTTGCTCGGTAACAGAGAGGTCGTATCTTCTGTCTGAAAGGCACTCAATGCACGTAACTGACGTGAGGTTAATCCAGTCAATCGCGCACACACACTAGCTGAATATGCAGAGCTAGCGCGCAAATATTAACTATTAAGCTAGCTAGTACCTATTCCATTTATGTGGCGTCGTCAAAGATGGAGTCAGCATGCACATGATGTAAGTTAGTGCTTCAAAGTCCCTGTGATAAGGTTAGCGATAAACTGAAATCCAAACTGAACAGAACTACACTCTCTTCTACCATTGTCTTAAATATATTTAATGGTCTCGTTGCAAAAGCTAAATTGACGCAAGTGAACTTTTATTTATTTATTTTATTTCACCTTTATTTAACCCGGGTAGCAAAGATTATAGCAAACACCACTGAAACTGAATTGGTGCTCGCTAGCTTTGCAAATTCAGCTATTGTTGGAAGCCAGCCAATATGAAACAAACTATTAAAATTACAAAAGGTTGCAGCATATGTTGTGTAAATGGTGAACTCATACAGCTGTCAACTCTTGTCATTTTAATCCGTTTCACATTTGCTAGCTACCTTTTAGATCGAAGCCCAAATAGAATGATTGAAGATGATAGAAGCCCATCTCCTACTGAAAATAACCTACACACTGTGTGTGTGTAGCCAGCCAGCCAGCCAGCCAGGTAGAAAAATGGCAGAAAAATAAGACGGACATCAGAGTATTTTTCAATACACCAAAACGCATAGTAAGAACCCTAGTAGCCTAATATCTCAAAGACTAGTTGATAAAATGTTCATAAGAAAGAAATGAAATTCTAATGGAAATGTTTCACAATGATGTCATTAGGCAGAGCAGGCAACAGATGGCACACAGACAGCAGAGTTGGGGACAGATATGCAGGGACAGACTGGCAGAGACGGGGAGTCTCAGGTAAGTTTGAGTCTTTGTTTGGCAACATTATGAAAGGTTCTAAAACAATTTGACTTGTAAAATAGGAACATAATTGGAAAATGCCATGGATACCCCCACTCTCAACTTAAACTGGTGACTGAACTAAGATTTGTTAAAGGCAATGGTATTGCTGTTGTGATTAGTTGTGTAGTTTTGGGTACCGGTAGTTAGGAGTACGGCAAACACCTTATTTCTTTGGTTCCTCAATATACATTTACCATATTACAATGTAGGCTATGTGTTACAGCACTACTTTTGGTGTCCCCCCCCCAGGAATTGCTCTTGAGAAAATTTCATGTAATTGTCCCCTCCAAAGTTTATATCAGATTTTCGCCCCTGATGCTGAGTCAACCTCAACCTAATTGTCCACCCCATGCCACGTTGACGACAAGGTGTTAGTAGTACAGTAGAAAGGATGAGAGACGGCATCGTGGAAGAATAGTACACATGATTGTGTAGATCTCTGCTTGAAAACATTACTAAATAGAAGCAGCTAAATTCAAGGCCAGGTACTGATAAGATCCTAATTAAACCCCTGCATCAGTGTGTGTGAGTGTGTACTTGAGTGAGTGCATGTGTTTGTCTCTCCACACCCACATGGCCACACCTGTTTTCCTGTGAATTTCATGTTTTATACAGAACTGGTTTCCAGTCTAGGTTTCATCAGTACCTGGAAACAGGCCCATAATATGATGTTTGGTCGTCATACCCATGTCACCTCAAAACCAAAGTAGTAGGCCTACTGTAAAAGTGGTTCATTTTTACGTTATATGGTTAGAAAAACATTTCAGGAGGAGTAATAAATGATATGGCTTAAAACTGCAATATAACTGTTTGTATTTGTGTTCAATAAGTCACTAGTGGTCATCCAATGTGATGCAACACTAACAGCAGTGTGCCCCTAGCCTGCCTGAGAACCGCTGTATTCAGTGGTATTCATTTTCCTGGTCGGGTCAGATTTTCTGCCAGATTTTGTGGAGCACACAATGAATGTGTTTTCTGTCACTGAGGACAAGGTGCCACATGGGATATTCTAGTGGTATGATTAGGGCTGTTGCGGTGACCATATTTCCACCACACCGGCGGTCACGAGTCATGAAGGCAGTCAACTTCCACGTGACCTGTTAGTCATGGTAATTAATCAATCAAATCAAATGTATTTATAAAGCCCTTTTTGCATCAGCCGATGTCACAAAGTGCTGTACAGAAACCCAGCCTAAAACCCAAAACAGCAAGCAATGTAGATGTAGAAACACAGTAGCTAGGAAAACCTCCCTAGAAAGGCCAGAACCTAGGAAGAAAACTAGAGAGGAACCAAGCTCTGAGGGGTGGCCAGTCCTCTTCTGGCTGTGCCGGGTGGAGATTGTAATAGAACATGGCCAAGATGTTCAAACGTTCATAGATGACCAGCAGGGTCAGATAATAATCATCACAGTGGTTGTAGAGGGTGCAACAATTCAGCACCTGAGGAGTAAATGTCAGTTGGCTTTTCATAGCCGATCGTTCAGAGTTAGAGACAGCAGGTGCGGTAGAGAGAGAGAGTCCAAAACAGCAGGTCCGGGACAAGGTAGCATGTCCAGTGAACAGGTCAGGGTTCCATAGCCGCATACAGAACAGTTGAAACTGGAGCAGCAGCGTGACCAGGTGGACTGGGGACAGCAAGGAGTCATCAGGCCAGGTAGCCCTGAGGTATGGTCCTAGGGCTCAGGTCCTCCAAGAGAAGAGAGAGAGAGAATGAGAGAGCATACTTAAATTCACACAGGATACCGGATAAGACATGAGAAGTACTCCAGATATATCAGACTGACCCTAGCACCCCGACACAAACTAGCATAAATACTGGAGGCTGAAACAGGAGGGGTCGGGAGACACTGTGGCCCTGTCTGACGATAGCCCCGGGACAGGGCCAAACGGGCAGGATATAACCCCACACACTTTGCCAAGGCACAGCCCCTACACCACTAGAGTGATATCTTCAACCACCAACCTACTATCCTGAGACAAGGCCGAGTATAGCCCACGAAGACGTCCCCCACGGCACGAATGCGAGGGGGGCGCCAACCCGGACAGTGACTCAACCCACTCAAGTGACGCACCCCTCCTAGGGATGGCATGGTTGAGTACCAGTAAGCCAGTGACTCAGACCCCGTAATAGGGTTCGAGGCAGAGGATCCCAGTGGAGAGAGGGGAACCGGCCAGGCAGAGACAGCAAGGGCGGTTCGTCGCTCCAGTGCCTTTCCGTTCACCTTCACACCCCGGGCCAGACTACACTCAATCATAGGACCTTCTGAAGAGATGAGTCTTCAATTAAGACTTAAAGGTCGAGACCGAGTCTGCGTCTCTCACATGGATAGGCAGACCAATTAGGCTTCTCCAAGCGCTGATGCTGCTGATGGTCATTAGTAGCCTACCAAACTTGCTAACTGCCTGGCACTCAGCACTCTATTGTCCCTCTAATCACTCTGACATCAATGCAAATGTAATGAAAAATCTAATCGAACACTTAATTAGAGCCCATGAGCTCATGTTGCGCAACATGTAGGCTATGCAATTGCGTGAGAACCGTGTTTTGAAGGCCTCTTAAAAAGAGGAGGATCCCATCAGCTTTCTATACACTAGGCCTACTATATTTATTTCTCAACTTTTTCTTGTACTGAGCACATTATTTATCTTTACAACAGGATTATAGCCTACCTGGCTGGCATGAAATTCAACCACAGGAAAAGCATCCTCTATTCGCTACTTAAGTGCATGACAGGTGCATGATAATGGTCCATTCTAAATCACAACAAATGTCACATATATTATTTAGTATATGTAAAGACAAGATTAAATCAAGAATAGTCTGATAGGTGACAAAATTTGCCTATCACTTGTGAATTATATTTTATCATTTGTTAATGATGCTCAGCATAAGAACTGCCTTTTTTTGCGACTTTTCTGAATCATAGTCGCATACCTCATGTAGCCTAGTCCATAGGCCTATATGTTTTAATAAGGTTTCTATCACAACTAAAGTGGCCAAATAAATTCTTAAAATTAAGCACATTAATCCGCTTTACAAGGGGTTTAGAGCCTAACTGGCATACAGCGTGTGGGTTTCACCATAAAAATGCACCTTTATAATAAAAGCATTACATGCATAATTGCATTTGTCTTCACTTTCGATATTGGTGTTTTCCCGCTAATGGAACATTCGCGTTTATAGACTACTGCCATGTGTGCGTGGCTGCGCTTATAATGTGAAGAAATAGCCTAATAGTTTATCAACATTTTAAGTTAAATGTTCTGATCTGTTGCGTCAGCCACATTGCGTAAAAAAAAATGTTTTATGCTAGTGGTGGTATTCATTTGGGATCTATTGCGTCCCACAACTGTTCTCGCACAGAATATAATAAGTGTGACTTTGTAGTATGGGGGATAGTAAATTGACATAGGCTAGTGCTTTTGCTGTTCATTAGGCCTACTCATATTGCTGGCTGACGAAAAGTAAATATGGACAGTTCTCGGAATTGCACCTCGGAATTGGATAAGGACACAAGCAGTTGCATCCCCGATATGTCTGTCTTCACTTGTAGCCTGTGAGAAAGACCCGATCGCGCAGCACTCAGGGAGAACGGCACAACGGCTACTGGCTGCAAACAGCATGGATTTTTTTAGAGTGCATTACGGCCAATCGAAGGGGATGCTGCCGTGAAATTCTAGGCATTGTCAAGTGCTTGTCAAATTGTGAATGAGTGACTGATGTAGTGTGTACAGCCTGAGCAAAAAAACAAAGTAGAGCTCATGCCTTTCAAGCGACTTTTATCAAATCATCATTAGAGACGCATCATGCAACCTTACAATATATTACAAATCTAAACATATAGCCCAACGTTTGTAGAACAACTAAAGTTACATTAATTAAGCATATTTTTTATTTATTTTTATTTCACCTTTATTTAACCAGGTAGGCAAGTTGAGAACAAGTTCTCATTTACAATTGCGACCTGGCCAAGATAAAGCAAAGCAGTTTGACAACATACAAAAACACAGAGTTACACATGGAGTAAAACAACATACAATCAATGATGCAGTAGAAGAAAAAAAAATAAGACTATATACAATGTGAGCAAATGATGTGAGATAAGGGAGGTAAAGGCAAAAAAATGCCATGGTGGCAAAGTAAATAAAGTATAGCAAGAAAAAACACTGGAATGGTAGATTTGTAGTTTGAAGAAAGTTCAAAGATAAAATATAATTAATATGGTGCAAAGGAGCAAAATAAATAAAATAAATAAATACAGTAGGGGAAGAGGTAGTAGTTTGGGCTAAATTATAGATGGGCTATGTACAGGTGCAGTGATCTGTGAGCTGCTCTGACAGCTGGTGCTTAAAGCTAGTGAGGGAGATAAGTGTTTCCAGTTTCAGAGATTTTTGTAGTTCGTTCCTGTCATTGGCAGCAGAGAACTGGAAGGAGAGACGACCAAAGGAGGAGTTGGCTTTAGGGGTGACCAAAGAGATATACCTGCTGGAGCGCGTGCTACAGGTGGGTGCTGCTATGGTGACCAGTGAGCGGAGATAAGGGGGGACTTTACCTAGCAGGGTCTTGTAGATGACCTGGAGCCAATGTGTTTGGCGACGATTATGAAGCGAAGGCCAGCCAACGAGAGCGTACAGGTCGCAGTGGTGGGTAGTATATGGGGCTTTGGTGACAAAACGGATGGCACTGTGATAGACTGCATCCAGCTTGTTGAGTAGGGTATTGGAAGCTATTTTGTAAATGACATCGCCGAAGTCGAGGATTGGTAGGATGGTCAGTTTTACGAGGGTATGTTTGGCAGCATGAGCGAAGGATGCTTTGTTGCGAAATAGGAAGCCAATTCGAGATTTCACTTTGGATTGGAGATGATTGATGTGAGTCTGGAAGGAGAGTTTACAGTCTAACCAGACACCTAGGTATTTGTAGTTGTCCACAAATTCTAAGTTAGAACCGTCCAGAGAAGTGATGCTGGACAGGCGGGCAGGTGCAGGCAGCGATCGGTTGAAGAGCATGCATTTAGTTTTACTTGTGTTTAGGAGCAGTTGGAGACCACGGAAGGAGAGTTGAATGGCATTGAAGCTCGTCTGGAGGGTTGTTAACACAGTGTCCAAAGAAGGGCCATATAGGAATACCTGTTTCTTTGTTAACCGCTCAACACAAAATAGCCGCATGTGCGCACTCCCTCAAATCGTTTGAGGAAAATATCCTTTATTTTATTCAGTTTTGTTCAATTGTATTCTTCATACTATAAAATAATGCCACGGAATTCTAAGCAACTCTTGTCTGCTAAATGAACTAGTGTAGCCCACAGCCATTTGGCATAGCCAAATCAGGACCTTACATAAGGATGACTCGGAGTATGCAATTCTGTTCTCCTGAAATAGACTACATTTTCTTCATATCATACTTCTTTAGACCTGTCTAAAATAAATAATTGATTTATTGAGAAGGTGTAGGCTATATTACATGGATTTATTAGACTTTTTAAAATGTAGATGTTCCAAAGGTCTGCGTCAGTGGCTTGAAGGCTGTGTGGAAGCCAGGAGATGCTAAATGTGTTTATGTTAATTAAATGTCAATTACTGTGAGACTGACAGTTATTTGCTTGGCAATCACCGGCTGACAAAATTTTGTGACCGCCACAGCCCTAGGTATGATAGCTAACTAGCTGAGCCCATGGCCAACACTTGGCTAGCATAGATATGGCAGACGTGATGGGCAAACGACCTGACCCAGCAGAAACTACTCCATCTAAGCCATAGAAATTTGGAGAGCAGACAGGGAAAAATGGATAGTGATAGAGCCACAATCAGAGTAAACCTCAAATTTCCATTTTTACAGTAGAGAGAACTGAGGAGTTGAAGGGATTCAATACCAACCCAGAATTAGCATTTCTTCCTGTTGAAAAGGTAAGACATAGCTAGGTATGTAATATATCTTGCTAGATATAAAGTCAAATGTTGCTATTTCGTTGTAAATATCTATGCAAGTAATACTTTCGAGTACTTGTTTTGATTGTTTTCAAGCCATGCATTAGCTGGCTAGCTAACGTTAGCTAGTAGCTTGTTAGCAGACTGTTAGCACCGTGTGGGTGTGAGGTTTGCTGATGTCAACGTTGTGAACAGAGAGTCGCATGGTGGCGGTGTGGTTATGGTATAGGCAGGCATGAGCTACAGATAATGAACACAATTGCATTTTATCAATGGCAATTTGAATACATAGAGAGACCCTGTCGAGATCCAGAGGCCCATTGTTGTGCCATTCATCCACCACCATCACCTCATGTTTCAGCATCATAATGCACAGCCCCATGTCGCAAGGATCTGTACACAATTCCTTGAAGCTGAAAATGTCCCAGTTCTTCCATGGCCTGCGTACTTACCAGACATGTCAACCATTGAGCATGTTTGGGATGCTCTGGATCAATGAGTACGACAGCATGTTCCAGTTCTCGCCAATATCCAGCAACTTCGCACAGCCATTGAAGAGGAGTGGGATAACAATCCACAGTCAACAGCCTGATCAACTCTATGCGAAGGAGATGTGTCAAGCTACATGAGGCAAATGGTGGTCACACCAGATATTGACTGTTTTTCTGATCCACGCTCCTACATTTTTTTAAGGTGTCTGTGACCAACAGATGCCTATCTGTATTCCCAGTCATGTGAAATCCATAGATTAGGGCCTAATGAATTTATTTCAATTGGCTGATTTCCTTATGTGAACTGTAACTCAGTAAAATCTTAGAAATGGTTATATGTTTGTTTATATTTTTGTTCAGTATAGTTTATATAAATAGGTGGGGTTTATGACTTTGTGGGTGTGGTAACTAGTGTCGTGTCTTTGGGGTACCATTAAACTGAAGACATGTTTATCAATTAACTCCCTGTAATTATTATCACGCTATTAAACTGATTAATCGTTTAATTGTAATTAACTAGGAGATCGGGGCACCAAGGACAATATTCAGATTACAAAGTTATAATTTTCCTAATATAACTTTCCTATATTATAACATTATATATTATATTCTATTATAGTAAAGGCCGATTATCTTCTGGTTTAAATGGTGTATTTTACCTCGCGTCCAGTCTCATTCCAAACGTCGTAAATTGTTGTATCTGC
Organism: Salmo salar; assembly: GCF_965601325.2. NCBI lineage: Eukaryota > Metazoa > Chordata > Actinopteri > Salmoniformes > Salmonidae > Salmo > Salmo salar. The sequence goes on along the minus strand of NC_138302.1, from coordinate 47,422,069 downwards.
ACGAACCCAGCCTTTACTAAGAGTCATCCATACATCAATTGTCTTAAAATCATTTATTTACTAAACTAAGAAATTCACAGAAAGTATACAAACAGTAATTATCGTCACAAAGAATTGGTAGAGTAATGTGCCCTAGTGGGCTAACAGGCCTGGCGGCCTGTTGAACAATGGGTCATAAAAAGTCAGCTGAGGATGCACACCTACAGAGTTCATTAATATTAACAATTGATATGCTAATCCTTTTGCACATGAACGCTCACTCATTTGGGAACAATTGCAATCAATATATATTTACGCTCAGTGTGTCGTCGGGATCCTTGCTGGAGCGTCGTTCTGTTGGAGAGTTTTGTCCGCTCTCTCTCTCTCTCTCTCTCTCTCTCTCTCTCTCTCTCTCTCTCTCTCTCTCTCTCTCTCTCTCTCTCTCTCAGTTAGAATGGATCTTTCAAAGCGACATTCATTAATGTCGTTATAGAATGGATGTTTCGTTGGTCTTCGCGTTCAATGATATACTTTCTAGCTGCAGACTATTAATTAATATCAAAGACTTGTTCTTATTCTGTCGATATCAATAGTCTAAAAGTTAACCACGTGGTATGGTTCACTTTCAGTAGATGGATTGGATGGTCAAACCTATTGGCCAACTTGCAATGGAGTGGAGGCCTGGTCTGAAGAAAGTAGATCAGGGTATAGTTATATAGTGAACATGTCACATGACGCCTGGTCCTGTCTGTGTCCCTGGGGGCGTGCCGATGACTGAGTTAAGCTTGGTACAGAAATACAATTCTATCACATTAACATCAGTACATAGCATCTCAATGTATTACAAATAGCTTTATCCTTATTAATACATTCTATACAACCATGTGGATGCAAGTCTCAAGGCTGAGGCTATTATATAAACCGTTTTATGGTAATATGGCTATATTGTCTCTTCTGAGTATCACAAAATTGTACCAAGCGGACCAGTTCGTAGCTGGATTCTTCACCAATCTTCCATACCTTCTCCAGAACACAAATGTCGCTTGGCTCCCCAATTCTGTGAGTTGGAAGAATTTCCTGTGTCTCTCTATGGGCCATGTGGCAAGAGATTCTCCTGGAATGTTACCACTCCTTCCCACAGGGACTGGGTGGGGGAAGGTAGGTTGGGGGATGGTGCAAGGGGGGAGGGGGTCAACTGTCCTCCCTGTACTCAAAGAGGCCAACGTCATGACACTAGTGATGACCATGTAGGATGGTAGCTATTTCTTCTGTGGGTTTAAGAAGGGCCGCCACCTACTTGCTGTACATTGTGATTAACATTTTCCTTCAAGTGGGTGAGGCAATTTAGGAAGTGGCATTTATTGCTAGAAAGGAACCATTTTTTAGTGCCTCAAATATATAGTAGCCTATATTAAATCAATGGTAAAAATGTAGGCTATTATTGGGCATAATAATTTTATCATTAACTTAAACTGTAAATGTTTAGATTCTAGACCTATCACTTTTTGTGTAATCAGTAATGATTGTAAATGGATTATGTCCCTATGTGTTGTTGTATTGTGTTTTTAAATTGGCAAATAAATTAAATCTAATTAAAATCACAGCAAATATAAGGTATTTATAGAAACAACAAAACAGCTTGCAGCCTCTGGCTGGCTATAGTAGCTGGAGGGTGGCAGGCCGAATTTGAGATGAGAGAAATTCCTTGTTATCGTCTTTGAAATTAACTCATGGCTAAATGGCTAAATAACTGTCCTCTGAACGGAGGCTTAATGCCAGAGATGCAAAAGCGGTCTGCCAAGGGCTTATAGCGGTCCTCTGAATGGGGGCTACCCGCCAGAAATGCAAATCATGTCTTGAGTGGCTAACTCAAATTTATAGCCTTGGGCGTAGTGCCAGTGGAAAATAACAAGCAGGGGACATATCTTGCTATCTGGGATGTACTGTACTTTTGAGTCGGTTGGTCCTGCTAGTCACTCACGTTCTAAACATGCACATTGGTAAGACATCTGCGCAAGAACACACCTATGTCCTTGACTATTGTACAAGTCTTTCCCTAGGCGATCACATAAAGGTTATTAGTCTGATTAAAAACCTGTCAGTGATCATAGGTGAAACCAGTTAATCCGCTTGCAAACACCCAGTACAGTCATTCTTCAGATACTCCAGTGGGTGGGGCAGAGGAGACTGTTTAAATAGGTGGAGATGGAAAGTGTTCCTCATATCAATAAAACAGTGAGCCTTTCGAACCGGAGCACACACAAATGGAAGGTGAGATACTGCTTTTGTTATGCTTATCGTTAGGCTATGTTTTATGATTATCATTACACTACTCAATTTATTGTCCTGTGACATTACAAGTTTAGTGGTATGATTCTTTGGTGGGTTATATCACAACTCAGATTTACTCAGCTGTCAAACTGTAGTTTTGTGGTCACATGGTCAATCCGCAATAACACTTTCGAGGCAATTCAACATTGCACACCCGTGAGCTCTTGACACCACAATTGAATCAGTATGCTTTTATTATCCTTGAAATTATTAGATGGAATTGTTAAATGTGTTATTAGCACTGCTAAGCAGAATTAACTATTCAGATGAGATATCTTATTGAATAGCAAAAAGGAACATCATGGTATTTCCGCATTTTGATGTAGTTTCTGATCTCTGCATTTTACTCACATTAAAGTCTTCAGTATTCCATTGACAAACGCCCAGTGTTTCTTTCCCTCCAGAATTGAGAATCCAATATGTCAACCTGGAACATCAGGGCAACCATGAGAGCCACTATACCCAGGGGTTCAGCTCTAAAAGCCTGGTGGTGCGGAGAGGAGCACCCTTCAAAATCACCCTGCTCCTGAAGGGACGAGCCTTTAACCCACACTCTGACACACTGATGTTCAGAATCCTCCTCGGTACACTGGGATACATACTGTTCAAGTCATATTTGTTTTGTCAATAATTGGTTAGGACATTTATTGTCAGAGCATGAATGATGTATGTATGTAGAAAGCTAAAGTATACCTATTCATTTTGGGGCGGCAGCGTAGCCTGGTGGTTAGAGCGTTGGACTAGTAACCGAGGATTAAGGAGACAATTCCTTTTTCCCAACAGGTGGGCTGTACGTAGAGTTCCCCGTCACCTTCTCCAAGCAGGGATCCCCCTCCCGATGGAGTGCCTACTTCAACCCCAAAGGCCTAAACCCCAACTCTCCCTCTCTGTACATATCCAGCCCTGCCTCTTCCTCCATAGGGCGCTACAGTATTCAGCTCCACGTGCTCACACAGCACGGTCAGCAGGGCTACACGGTCGGAGACTTTGTTCTCCTTTACAACCCCTGGTGCCACGGTGAGTTGATCTACAGAACGACTTAAACCCGCTCCTATGATTAAATGTATTGATTGTAGCCGGGTTTGGGGTCAAGTCCATTTCGCTTCATAGCAATATAGAAGTGAATAGAAATTCTGATTCAAGACACAAAATGGAATGGAATTTATCCCAACACAGATTGTCCTTGAGTCTAATGCAAACTTTAATTTCTGAAAATTATAATGGTACACTGCATTAATGCAGTGCCTTTTATCAAAAGTGCTTTACTAAGTGTGATCACGTTGGGGATGCATGGCGGCTATTTTGAATCCTACCTCCGTTATTGCGGTGGAGAGGTAAGGGTTCATACTGGCAAATTTCTACATTGATCCATTCTCAAAGTAAGTACCAATTATATACGATACAAACATTTTTGATGTTAAAGTAATCAAAGTTTTCTCCCTCCAGAGGATGCCGTGTACATTCCCTTCGAAGACCAGAGAGAGGAATATGTTAGTAAGGACTCTGGTTTATTGTACATGGGGACCCCTAAAAACCTTCAATCAAGACCTTGGTCGTTCGATCAGGTGAGCATCTCCTGACCAGCTTCAAAACATTTTACGATACCATTCACAGTCAATTACCACATTTTCCAGAGACATCTACAAAAAGGCTTGACATGACAACATACATGACTAAAAATAAATAAAGGAATAAATGAAAAATCTATTACATAAATGAATAAATAATGACATAAGTTGACAAAATAATTACATAAATGAAAAATGTATAACATAGATGAAAAATAAATAAATATTCAATTTTGTTTCTATCTATGCAGTACGAGCCAGAGATTCTGGATATTTGTCTGAAGCTGCTCCAGGTCAGCCCGCAGCACGGCAGGAACTGGCAAAAGGACTACCTAGGCCGCGCCGATCCTGTCTACCTCAGTAGAGTGGTTTCTGCCATGGTGAGTGACAATGCCTCAGATCCCTCAGATAGTAAATTAATCTCTCACGCTTTATGTGTGGAAATTAGAATAAGAGCTCAGGAGCTCTGGAGCTCACAAAACGTCTGGCAGTCTATAATACTGTGTCTGGCAGTCTATAATACTGATAATACGCTCATGCAATGTGTTTATATTTCAGTTCAAGCAATGAGGGTTGAAGTGAGGTTAGGTGATAAGGCCATTAAAACATATTGTTTCTGTGTAGCTGAGTCATCTTACTATGTTAACCTTTCTTAAATGATTTCACTCTGAATTGAATAAATTGTACTTTGTACTTAGGTTTTGGACTCGAAAAAATGACCAGGTATTTAAGAAATGTCAAATAAATAAATACCAGGTATTTAAGAAATGTCAAATAAATGGTTACCGAATAACATTGTTGATCCCTAGAGGGAACATTGGGTAGATAATTGTGTCATTCTCTATCAGATCAACTGCGAGGACGACCGAGGAGTTCTGAGAGGGAACTGGTCGGGCGATTTCAAGAACGGGGTGCCCCCCTCCAAGTGGACAGGAAGTGCGGCTATTATGAGACAGTGGGCCAAGTCCAAGTTCAGCCCAGTGATGTACGGCCAGTGCTGGGTGTTTGCTGCTGTGATGTGCACAGGTAATGAATATGTTGGAAATGTATGTATTGTAAAATGTTTTATCAATGCATATTGAATAATATCACTTCCAGCTGAATTTCTGTATATGTTCATCATGGCACAATCGAAATGGAATATTTGAACAAGATTGTCTAATTTATGTTAGGAATATAAAGAGTTAGGAAATCATTGGTCAAATCATTGACAAATTCTTCATCCTTGTATTTCTATCTCTTCCTAGTCATGAGAGCTCTTGGTATTCCATCCCGTGTCATCACCAACTTCAACTCAGCCCATGACACCGACGGCAACCTGGTCATCGAGGAGTTTTACTCTGAGACGGGCAAGAAACTATCTTACAGTAAAGACAGCATATGGTAAGCAGATATCTAGTCTACAGCATTACCACATCATGAATATTAAATATTATTTGTAGATTAAATAATATGAAAGTAGATTGTATGATAGCAAGAAGTATTTTAAGTAACATGTAAGTAATTGCATGTAAAAATCAATCAGGCTTTGGTATTAAAATGTGCTATTTTGTCCTCCATTTCAGGAATTTCCATGTATGGGTGGAGTGTTGGATGACCCGGCCAGACCTGGGTGCACAATTTGACGGATGGCAGGTTTTGGATCCAACCCCGCAGGAGAGGAGCGGAGGTCAGAGTCGAAACAAACTAAATAGAAACTCCATAATACAAGTTAGATTAAATAAAACTGAAAGTCCATACATAAATAACAATTAAAAAACGATTATTTTAGTTTTTATGATATTCAGACACTGCACTTGTCACGAGCCACCGACACTGATAACCAGACCATTTTTTTAATGTATGTTTATTACCTGTTTTTATTATTTTTATGACACATTCTACGTCATCCAGACTGGAATCAATCAAAGAGTATGGCTACTATTGTTTCTAGTTCTAAAGCTCCACCATATATGTCCCCCTCCTAGGAATCTTCTGCTGTGGCCCAGCCCCAGTGAAGGCTATCAGAGACCGGCGTGTGGACCTGGTCTACGACATCCCCTTTGTGTATGCTGAGGTGAATGCTGACGTCCACACGGTCATTGTGAAGCAGGGCCAGGTGCTGAGTTCCAGCACAGACACAGAGAGAGTTGGTTCCCTCATCGTCACCAAGACCATAGGCTCACCAAGGCCTCAGAACATCACAGGGAACTACAAACCCACCGAAGGTGAGTCGAACAGAAGTGATGTCATGAATCAAATGCTAATATTAAATCGGTAAGACTTTGTAGTAACTATCATGAATAAACATTAATAAACTATTTGTAGACTATGAAGGCACACCACACACACACACACATATATATATATAGTGCATATATAGTGCATTCGGAAAGTATTCAGACCACTTAACATTTTGTTACGATAGCCTTTTTCTAAAATGTATTAAATCATTTTTTTCTCTCATCAATCTATACACAATACACCATAACGACAAAGCAAAAACAGGTTTTTAGAAAAACTGAATTATAAAAATGTACATAAGTATTCAGACCCTTTACTCAGTACTGTGTTGAAGCACCTTTGGCAGCGATTACAGCAGCGAGTCTTCTTGGGTATGACGCTGTATTTGGGATTTCTCCCATTCTTCTCTGCAGATCCTCTTAAGCTCTTTCAGGTTGGATCGGGAGCGTTGCTGCACAGCTATTTTCAGGTATCTCCAGAAATGTTAGATCGAGTTCAAGTCCAGGCTCTTTGCGTGGCCACTCAAGGAAATTCAGAGTCTTGTCCCGAAGCCACTCCTGTGTTGTCTTGGCTGTGTGGTTAGGGTTGTTGTCCTGTTGGAAGGTGAACCTTCGCCCAGTCTGAGGTCCTGAGCACTCTGGAGCAGGTTTTCATAAAGGATCTCTCTGTACTTTGCTCCATTAATCTTTCACTCGATCCTGACTGGTCTGCCAGTCCCTGCAGCTGAAAAACATCCTCACAGCATGATGCTGCCACCAACATGCTTCACCGTAGGGATGGTATTGGCCAGGTGATGAGCGGTGCCTGGTTTCCTCCAGACCTGATGCTTGGCATTCAGACCAAAGAGTTAAAACTTGGTTTCATCAGACCAGAGAATTCTGTTTCTCATGGTCTGACAGTCCTTTAGGTGCCTTTTGGCAAATTCCAAGCAGGCTGTCATGTACCTTTCACTGAGGAGTGGCTTCCATCTGGCATTTCTACCATATAGGCCTGATTGGTGGAGTGCTGCAGAAATGGTTGTCCTTCTGGAAGGTTCTCCCATCTCCACAGAGGAACTGGAGCTCTGACAGAGTGACCATTGGGTTCTTGGTCACCTCCTTGACCAAGGCCCTTCTCCCCCGATTGCTCAGTTTGGCCGGGCATCCAGCTCTAGGAAGAGCCTTGGTGGTTCCAAAATGCTTCCATTTAAGAATGATGGAGGCCACTGTGTTCTTGGGGACCTTCAATGCTGCAGAAATATTTTGGTACCTTTCCCCAGATCTGTACCTCGACACAATCCGGTCTCGGAGCCCAACGGACAATTCCTTCGACCTCATGGCTTGGTTTTCGAGTCTCATAGCAAAGGGTCTGAATACTTATGTAAACAAGATATTTATGTTTTTTTATTTTAAATAAATGTTCGAACATTTTGCTTTGTCATTATGGGGTGTTGTGTGTAGATTAATGAGGGGAAAAAATATTTAATCCATTTTAGATTAAGGCTGTAAGGTAACAAAATGTGGAAAAAGTGAAGTGGTCTGAATACTTTCCGAATACACTGTCTGTCTGTCTGTCTGTATATATATGTATATTTACTCTCTATATATGTGGTATATAAATGGATTCACCATAACCCTACACTACCTCTCTATACTATGAGTAAAGTGGCCTTTGAGTGGCTGTTATGAATCCATAAAATGATTGTGAATGTTGGTTCAAGAATACTGATCTCTTTTGAGTCTCAATGTCACAGCGTTGTGTTTATATCTAAATCCTTTTTATTTCATATGCAGCAGCCATGTCCTCACACAGATCAAAAAGTGCAAGAAAGTGCCAACTTACTAGCTACATTATTCATTCAGTGTATGAAAAAAATTGCGCTATTCATGAGTATTTATTACAAGCAAATTCCCATTCCTATTTCCAATATTTTTTACTCTCTAGCATTTTCAGGAGAATCAACACATAAGAGAGGTGAGTGTTGATTATTTAATCTTCTGTATGGTTCTGTCTATATTCCATCTGTCCACAAATTTCATTGACATCATACATTTAATTGAGCAATTTACATATTTTACACTTCTTTGAGTCATTGACATAATACACTTAATTTAATGTTCCATTCATATGTGTCTCAAAGGGTCAACCCAGGGCCTCTCAGTGTCTCTGAGCCTCCTTAAAGTGCCTGTGGCTGGGGAAAACATAACTTTCACAGTCATGGTCACCAACATGGACAGCATCCCCAAGGTGCTGAGGGAGCATGTCAACGCTCAGACCAAGGAGTACAACCGTTGTCCCTCAGACACCTTCTGGGAGGTCCACAACGTCATCCGGATAGCGCCGCATGAAGGTAGGAACCTTAACGCATCGCTAACGTTAATATTTGCACATAATGTCCTATGGCTAGCACCCTAAAGATACTGTACTCCCTCCACACAGATATATGAAATGTGTTGTATTTCTTGACATACCTTCTATACCACTTAAAAGTAGTCATTTTCCTTAAAATTCTGTCTTTGGTCATTTGGAACATTTCAGGGACACCATATCATTTTGTTGAACCTACCTCATGTATTCACTAATTTGTTCCCCCCTCACTCTTTCTCCCTCTCCCTCGCCCTCCCTCCAGCTAAGGCCATTCATCACCTGATCGACCATGCCCAGTATGAGTCTCTGATGGGAGATGACTTGGTCAACCTGGCTGTGGTCATGGAGGACGAGTCCACTCAGGAGAGAGTCTTGGCCTCAGAGGAGTTCAACATCACCAGCCCTCAACTCTCCATACAGGTACAGGCATCTCTTCAGAAAGTCTCTACACACCAAATGAACTTCACACAGGGTATTTGAACGTCCGTTATACATCTTGCGTCAACATTCAAAGCAATTAAGTCCTAGACTAAACAATATAGCTATGTTTAGACAGTGATTTGCTATGTGAAATAGGTCCATTACTTGTTTCATACCTAAAACAAATGGGTTGATAACATCCTGTGTACTATGTGTGCAGACAAAGGATATGGCTTTAAACTTTTTATTCTTTAGATTGCAGATGAAGACTCCGTCATGGCACACAAGGAGCACACTGCCCTCGTAGTCTTCTGCAACCCCTTCCCTGTACCTGTGAGCGGCCTATTAACCGTGACTGGCTCTGGTCTGATCGAGGGGGAAATGCACTCAAGGTAAGAACATGTTCTTTTAGTGTTCTTTAAATGTGTTTCCTTCTTTGCTGTCTCAGACGTCAACTAGAAAACATTTCTTACATAAGGAGTGACGGAAGGCAGTGTTGGTAACTGCTAACAACAACAAAAATGTGGATTCCATTGAGTATTGGCAAAAGAATGTGCAAACACAAGGAGTGGCATAGTCGTAAGGTATAAGTCCTTAAATATTTGTATGGTTAGTCAAGGACAGAACGTAACGCTGTGTGAACTTTATTGGCACTAAGCGCCAGTATGAGATCATTTGGAGAAACAATTGAAACTCTTATATAAAGGCTGTAACTATACTGTACATGGTTACTTGGTGCCATGGCAATATGAGCCATGGCAATGTGAGTGATATCCATAGGGGAACTTTACAAGATTTAGAGGCAAAACTACATTCTGTAAACTCTTTGCACTTCAACATTTTCATTATGAGATGTTACGCAGTAGATTAACTTCACTCAAGTTACAAATAGACATATTGATTTCCTTATCCTGTAAGCGGTCTATTGACATGGAAAGACACCTTAACAAAACCAAAGCCTGGATTGCTGCCAGTGTCTTATCTTGTCCATAGACTGCTTACAGGGTAAGGAAACAAATATGTCATTTTGTAATTGGGTGAACTACCCCTTTAATCCCCATTCCCCTAACTTTCACATGAATAACCAGTCTTGTCAATTCAAATGTTGCGTCATTCAGACAAATACCTAACATAAAAATGCCTTCCTATCTTGCAGGATTCAACTGTTCAAGCCAGGGGGCACTATGGAGAGGAGCTTCAGTTTCATTCCGAGGATGGTGGGAAAAAAGATGTTGCAGGCTACTCTAGTCCTCAAAAACAACTCTGCAAAAATTATAGGCTACAGAATGATCTCTGTGAAGTCAGCTTAGTCATTTTGCAAGGATTCAGATGGTGCTAATAAATATACTTGTATTTCAGGTAGGAATTTCATGTACAACTTAAGTGTTATATCTATTATTTATATTTGTGTATTTTTAACTAAAACATGTATTTCTTTCTTTCTTATAATAACTTTATTTTTTGTTTGATGTAGCTTTTTTGTTGATTTTTTAAAAACATTTTAATGTATGATTGGTAATCACTACTTGAATGAGGTTTAATTGTTCATTTGACATTTGCCTGTGAACAAGTTAAGGTTTCTGGAGTTTGTATCATTTTCTTTGTTTTCAGTTTGTTTCAAGTCTATTGAGTTTAGTATTTATCAAATGAAACAACTTTTTATACAAATCTGTAAACAAATCAGATAAATTAATTCTGAGTGAAAAAGCTTACAAGTCTTCATCTTTGTCCTGTGTTGTAGATCACTTAAAGACAGATTTATTGTCAATAAGTGAAACCACATCCTCATCACCTCAATATCTTCTTAGTATTTCTACAACCCAGGTATTTTAATACAGTATATGTAATAAATATTTTTTAAACACTGTTTTAAACAGAGAAACTTGGGAAAATATTTACCAGAACCACATCCGCTAGTCAGTATTTGGATACTTCCTATGTAATCTCCTGGCTAAATAACCCCAAAACTATAGTGCATAGCTAGGCCTTCTGTAGATGGTTGAAAAAAGTTATTTGTTTCTAACTCAAATACCCTCACAGTAGCTTGTCATAGGTGGGCCATCAATTTACTGGAGAAAATGTGGCGAAATTATCATATTTTATCACACGTGCAGCAGTAGAAAAATACTGGGAAAATCAAAAACCCTACCACAACGCAACCTCCGTGTGTGTTTTCCTGTCTCCAGACCTATTTAAAAACAAGGATTGCCCACTCACTAGAAACTTGCTGTGAGATGAAAAACATTGAGACAGTGGACCGAAGTCGTAAATTATATTTATAACATGGAAAAAATCTAAATATGAGAAAAACAGTCACATAAAGACAAAAGGTTGACACGGAAGGACTTAATAAACAGTGATAAGGTATCTTGATAGGCCTACATTGCCTACTGAAAGTCTACATACCCCTTGCACAGTTGTCACATTTTGCTGCATTAAAATGTTATCTAAAAAAGGTATTAAATTAGATGTTTTTCCTACAGATCTACAGAACCTGCTCCACATTTTCTAAATTAATAATAATAAAAACATGCCATGATTGCGTATGTCTTCACACACCAGAGTCAATATTTGGTGGAAGCACATTTGGCAACAATTACTGCAGATCCGGCACCAGAACGGATCAGTTGTACGGGCCTTTGATTTCCATAGGCGGGACGTTTTTTCACAGGACCTCCTATGTGTGTACCCGCTTGTGTGCTTTTTTAAAATGGGTGTAATAGTAAAGGTCAGGGGTACAACTTTCAATGGGGTCTGAAATTTCATTTTTGAAACCCCCTAGTTTTATCATTGGAATGTAATACAAAATGAGGCAACGGTGTGCTTTAGGATAATGCGACGCCTCCGAGTGGTCAGGTAGGCTGTTTGGAGTGTGTATCTGACTGGATTAATAAAAAATATATAGTTACTTCTAAAACCAAAGTTGCCCCTCTGGTAAAGACCATAGGCTGCTCCTGAGTTTCAAGTTTGGGGAAGCTTACAATTTATCCAACAATTTCTACCGATCTGCGTGCCAGTTATGATTATTTGCATTTGCACATTTTTATGGAACGGTTTCATTTCAATAATAACGTTTTTGTTTCTCAAAATCATTGGCATGTGGGTAATCATAAAAATCGGAAGTAAAATGATAAAAAATCCACCTACGGCTAGAGCACTAGCCTCTGTCATATGGATAGGGTCCAACCCAAAGATGTCACTAACAAACTTGCAACATTGTATCAACAAGCCTATTTTGAATGATTTTATGTAGACAGTAGCGTAGGCTGAAATCCCAGGGGAAACGGGGAATATGATTTGTCCCCCCCAATATATCATTGCAAACGTAACTATTGTAATGACCTGACTAGATCATAAAGGAACAATTGTCCAGACAGAGGATGGAGTTAACGACTGGACGGTTTATTAACCCAATTTAACACAGGCTACTGTTTGGCCGTAGCCCACGCCAAACCAACCGTGAACTTCTCTTGTGAAGCCCAGACGTAAGAGAGAGAACAATGGCTAAACCCGGTCTTAACTTCCAATGCTCCATCCCCCTGCCCAACCCCCCTCCACCAACCACCAGGCTACCCGGTATCAGAACATTCCAGGCATTCCCGTGATTGGCAGATAGCAGGTTGATTGGCATGACCCCGCGAACACTGGTAAGTAAGACATAACCCACAGCTGTCTGAGCGGGTCGCTACACTATATAATTTCAATAATAGGCAATGAAAGCACTTGTGCTGATTACAGACACTTAATAGCGCGTTTTTAAGTTTCAAAAGTTTGCATTCCCCCAGCCCTCAACAGTGGCACATGATGCAGGTACAGTGCATGTGTGGGAATCTGACAAGTCTGTAGTTGGTGGCTGAGTAGTTCAAGTAAGTAAGTAGTTCAAACAAAGGATATGTTAGACATTTCTTTACTTCTACCATTTAATATAATAAAACAAAACACATTTATAACCGTCACCAGTCTTCATTTTTGCTGCATTGATTTACAGGTCACTCTTTATGTTAGCTAGCGGTTAGCTAACGATTTCTAGCTAGCTACAGTAACATCAATCAGTGTTTGCAGCTGTTTGAATTCGAGTCAATGAGAAAAGCTAGCAATGCAACGTAGTGTTCCTTAGCTGGCAAGGTGACAGAGGGTTTGTGTCTACCGTCTGAAAGGCACTCAAGGTTAATCCAGTCAATCGCACCATAGCAATTTCGTTTTATGTTGGCAGGGTTCACACACACAATAGCTGAATTTGCAGAACTAGCGAGCAAACTAAAGCAACCATTAACTATCAAACTAGCTAGCACCTATTCCATTTATGTGGCATCGTCAAAGATGGAATCTTTGCTATTGTCAGTTTATTCCAAGACCAGCATGCAGGGTAGTTCATCGAAGTCCCTGTGATAAAGTTAGCGATAAACTGAACTCCAAACTGAACAGAACTACACTCTCTTCTATCATTGTCTTAACTATCTTTAATGGTCTCATTGCAAAAGCTAAATTGTCGCTAGGGGACTTTGAAGCACCCGTGTGCCGATCTTGGCGTAAACTGATAATAGCAAAGATTATATCAAACACCACTGAAATGGAATTGGTGCTCACTAGCTCTGCAATTTCAGCTATTTTGGGAAGCCAGCCAATATAAAACTAAAACATCAACTATATTAAAATTACAAAAAGTTGTAGCTTAAATGGTGAACTCATTCAGCTGTCAACCCTTGTCACTGCAATCCGTTTCACATTTGCTAGCTGACTAGCTACTTGGTAGATCGAAGCCCATTATAGAATGATAGACGATAATAGATGATAGAAGCCCATCTCCTACTGTAAATAACCTGCACACTGTATGTGTGTTTGTGTGTAGCTAGCCAGCCAGGTAGAAAAATGGCAGAAAAAAGACAGACATCATGACATTTTTCAGTACACCAAAACGCAAAGGAAGAACTAGTAGCCTAATATCTCAAATACTAGTTGATAAACTGTTCATAAGAAAGAAGTGAAATGCTAATGGGAATGTTTCATGATGATGTCATTAGGCACAGCAGGCAACGGATTGCACACAGCAGAGCTGGGGACAGATAGGCAGGGACAGACTGGCAGAGACAGGGAGTCTCAGGTAAGTTTGTCTTTGGCAACATGAGTTCTCTCTTTTTTAGACTTGTAAAATAGGGACATAATTGGACAATGACATGGATACCCCTACTCTCAACTTAAACTGGTGACTGGACCACAATTTGTTTAAGGCAATGGTATTGCTGCTGCGATTAATTGTTTAGTTTTGGGTACCTGTAGTTAGGAGTATGGCAAACATCTTATTTATTTTCTAGGAGACAGACTGTGAGTCAGTGAGGGTGGTGAAAGGGAAAGAGCCAGGGAGAGAGACTTCAGATGACAGTGTCACAGCCAGGGCAAGGACCAGCTGTCAACCTTGTTGCCAGCAGCACCAGTATAGGGGACAGTGGCACAGCATTGTCCAGTTATGCTTTTGTGCCATCACTGAGGTATCACCCACAATTTATAGAACCGCAAACTCTTGTCAACGGAGTGTTGATGTTTCAAGAAAAATGGTTTCGCCTGGCTACATTTCCGCTGGCTACATTATAATCCATCAAGAAAAGGAGTGTTGTGTTTTCACTGTAGCCAAGGGTTTTCAAGCCAGCCATCTTTTGGCCAAAGAGCAGATGCTGCCTTCATTAGTGCGGCATGTAGCAAGACAGAGACAAGCCTTTAGAGGCCACATGAATGACAGTGGGAATTTATACCAGCTTTTGAAACGTAGGGCAGAAGAGGATGATCCCATTTTACTGAAGTGGTTAACAGAGTGTACCACAATGTACACAGGCCCCAAAGCACAGAATCAAATCAAATTTTATTTGTCACATACACATGGTTAGCAGATGTTAATGCGAGTGTAGCGAAATGCGTGTGCTTCTAGTTCCGACCATGCAGTAATATCTAACAAGTAATCTAACCTAACAATTTCACAACAACTACCTTATACACACAAGTTTAAAGGAATGAATAAAATATATGAATGAGCGATGGCCGAACGGCATAGGCAAGATGCAGTAGATGGTATAGAGTACAGTATATACATATGAGATGAGCAATATAGGTTACGTAAACATTATATAGAGTGGCATTGTTTAAAGTGACTAGTGATACATTTATTACATACATTTTTTCATTATTAAAGTGGCTAGAGATGAGTCAGTATGTTGGCAGCAGCCACTCAATGTTAGTGATGGCTGTTTAACAGTCTGATGGCCTTGAGATAGAAGCTGTTTTTCAGTCTCACGGTTCCAGCTTTGATGCACCTGTACTGACCTCGCCTTCTGGATGATAGCAGCGTGAACAGGCAGTGGCTCGGGTGGTTGTTGTCCTTGATGATCTTTTTGGCCTTCCTGTGACATTGGTTGCTGTAGGTGTCCTGGAGGGCAGTTAGTTTGCCCTTGGTGATGCGTTGTGCAGACCTCACTACCCTCTGGAGAGCCTTACGGTTGTGGGCGGAGCAGTTGCCGTACCAGGCGGTGATACAGCCCAAATGGATGCTCTCGATTGTGCATCCATAAAAGTTTGTGAGTGTTTTTGGTGACGAGCCGAATTTCTTCAGCCTCCTGAGGTTGAAGAGGCGCTGCTGCGCCTTCTTCACCACGCTGTCTGTGTGGGTGGACCATTTCAGTTTGTCCGTGATGTGTACGCCAAGGAACTTAAAACTTTCCACCTTCTCCACTACTGTCCCGTCGATGTGGATAGGGGGCTGCTCCCTCTGCTGTTTCCTGATGTCCACGATCATCTCCTTTGTTTTGTTGACATTGAGTGTGAGGTTATTTTCCTGACACCACACTCCGAGGGCCCTCACCTCCTCCCTGTAGGCTGTCTCGTTGTTGTTGGTAATCAAGCCTACCACTGTAGTGTTGTCTGCAATGATTGATGATTGAGTTGGAGGCATGCATGGCTACGCAGTCATGGGTGAACAGGGAGTACAGGAGAGGGCTGAAAACGCACCCTTGTGGGACCCCAGTGTTGAGGATCAGTGGGGTGGAGATGTTGTTACCTACCCTCACCACCTGGGGGCGGACCGTCAGGAAGTCCAGGACCCAGTTGCACAGGGCGGGGTCGATACCCAGGGTCTCGAGCTTAATGACGAGTTTGGAGGGTACTATGGTGTTAAATGCTGAGCTGTAGTCGATGAACAGCATTCTTACATAGGTATTCCTCTTGTCCAGATGGGTTAGGGCAGTGTGCAGTGTGATTGCGATTGCGTCATCTCTGGACCTATTTGGGCGGTAAGCAAATTGGAGTGGGTCTAGGGTGCCAGGTAGGGTGGAGGTGATATGGTCCTTGACTAGTCTCTCAAAGCACTTCATGATGACGGAAGTGAGCGTTACGGGGCGATAGTCATTTAGCTCAGTTACCTTCACTTTCTTGGGAAATTTTTGAATCAATTGCCACGTCCGAAGATACACATCTGAAACCCCTATGTCCAACAAGGTGGACTGTGCGGAATACTGCTATTAGAGCTGTGCTAGGGCAGTATGAGCGGGTACTAAACAGAAAACTCAGACTGTCTCTGGTATGCAGGCACCAGTCGAGTGTGTGCGGTCATCTCTTAGGGGCAAGAGAAATGACGAAAGCTACCTTGCACTGTATGAGAAAGCAACAACATTGATTGACTCCATTGAATCCATTGAGACAGACAAGACGATTTGCTGGCAAAGCAGTGGATCACTATAGGGCAGAATTTTTTTCATTGTTGGATGGTGTGGAGGTTTAGTTTGGCGACCATTTTGACCAGGACAGTCTAAACGTCCTGCAAATGTTGGAAAGAGCGCTTCTCACTTGGGAGTTGGATGAGTCTCTAGATCAGCACCCTGAGCTGAACATAGATTCTCTTTCAGCACAGTTGCCTCTCTTTCGCAACAAATACCCCTGTAGTGGAGAGGCAGCAGAGGTCGTCAGGAGGCTTCCAGTGGAGGTGCGGGGGTTGTTTGACCAAGTTGAGGTGCTGATCAGAATTTTGTTTGTGGTGCCAGTGTCTTCATGTGAGGCTGAGAGGAGTTTCAGTGCACTCCGCAGGTTGAAGACTTGGCTACAGGCTAGCATGGGCCAAGAGAGACTGAACGGTGTAGTTGTCTGTAATGTACATAAAGACAGGCTGGACAGTCTCAAGAGGGAAAATATCTGCCAGCAATTTGTTGGATCCATTGAAACCTGCAAACGTATGTTCAGTTCTTTTGTTCAGTAGTGTGTATAGCAGGGGTTCTCAACCTTTTTTGGGTACTGGAACCCCTGCATATTTTGAGCGGTCCTCAGGGACCCCCACCCCCTCTATATTATATGTAAAGTTACTGGAAACCTTGTAGTACTGAATACGTTCATTACACTTTTTTATTTCACAGACCCCTTGCAATTACACCAGGGACCCCTAGGGCTCCATAGACCCCTCTTTGAGAACCCCTGGTGTATAGTATGATATTTGTACTTTTGTTTAGTAGTTTTCAGTTTTATTTATTTTATGTTATTTTATTTAAAATAGCATACTTTGTGTGACATACTTGTCCATAGCTGTTGTTTGAAGAGTTGAGACACTGACTGAACAATAAATACATATTTTTGAAGGATATTGTGGTTGATTTATTTGGGTTATTCATTTAATTTAAGTCGTTTTTATTTTGCTTTTTGTTCTTGTAAAGCTATTGTAGTAGACTCAGGCCAGTGGCACATATTTAATGACTATATAAATGTATCAGAAAAAGTCAAATAAAAAGGTAAATTCAATACTGAGACCAACTTTATGATGGTTCTCAACGGATGAGATCGCACGATGCTCATTGTATTTACGAAAACTGCACCCATACACAGTGTACAGTACCATTACCACCTACTGGCCTTTCTTGGTATTGCTAGTTGTAAATACAAATACCTGCATACATACTGGACTGATAAGGAACACTGCTATAACTATTATTTGTAGTAGTATTATAA
Organism: Salmo salar; assembly: GCF_965601325.2. Taxonomy (NCBI): domain Eukaryota; kingdom Metazoa; phylum Chordata; class Actinopteri; order Salmoniformes; family Salmonidae; genus Salmo; species Salmo salar. Next base: position 47,404,229 of record NC_138302.1, on the reverse strand, counting down.
TGATATAAACATCAGTTAACTACCTATCAATTATACAGTAGTAGTAATTATGGTTCCACAATATACATTTAACATATTACAATGTAGGCTATGTGTTACAACTCTATTTTTGGTGTCCCCTCGGGAATTGCTCTTGAGAAAATGTCATTTAATTGTCCCCTCCAAAGTTGCTATCAGATTTTCGACCCTGGACAGGAGTAATTATAGAATTTTGGCAAAACATGAATTTACTTTAGGGTAATCCAGCATCCTAACAGTGCACTGTTCACTCGCCAACTTTCCTTTCCAATTCGCAAGAGGTGGAAACTAGAGGTCTGTATTTAATGACGAGATGCTCATGTCTCAGCCCTAATAATGGGAGTCTTTGTCCCAGAGGCGGGAATGCAGGAGACAGGCTTAGGTCTGTATTTTATTCCTATAGAAACGCATTGGGTTTATACTGGACAGATTTTGGCGAGTGTAAGCCCTCTCGCTTTGCCTCTTTCTCTCTACTGAAACTATATCACAGGAGAAAGTATCTGAGTGAGCGAAGCAGCGCCCCTGTATACTGCCCTACCATGCAAAAAGGAAGTAACTGCTCATAGCGTGGAACTGAGAAAAATTGCTTTTATTTACCTTGGTTTCATAGTTACTGCTAACATGACCCCCATTTTCTCCAAAACACAATACAATAGAGACAGGATACTTGTCCACATGATTAAGCATGTATTTAATGTAGCAAAAATGACATTAACTAATTTTCTACCAAATGAGCAGCTAGTGCCTTTTTGCTTGGTAGGGCAGTATATGTAGCCCATGTATCTGATGCTGTCTGGACAGAAATGGTATGACATGCCATACTCTTTTGGTCCAGACAGTATCAGATACATGGTCTACACGTAGTGAGACAGAGGGGCGCTATTTCGCTCACTCGGATGCTTTATATGAGATTGATGTGTCTTTCTGTCGGCGAGCGTCTCGCCAAATAAATTATCAATATTTAAATATTTTATTTGGACGGGCAACGAGGTACGGTTGCCCGTCCACCCATAACACTGGCCCTAAATTACAGCAATAAATAATTTTGAATAAGATTCTACCAACTCTGTACAAGTCTTAGGGCAACATACACTACATAACCAAAAGTACTGTATGTGGACAACTGCTCATTAAACATCTCATTCCAAAATCATGAGCATTAATATGGAGTTGGTCCCCCCTTTGCTGCCATAACAGCCTCCACTCTTCTGGGAAGGCTTTCCACTAGATGCTTGAATATTGCTGCGGGAACTTGCTTTCATTCAGCCACAAGAGCATTAGGGAGGTTGGGCACTGATGTTGGGCGATGAGGCGTTACAATTCATCCCAAAGGTGTTAGATAGGGTTGAGGTCAGGGATCTGTGCAGGCCAGTCAAGTTCTTTCACATCGATCATTTATGTATGGACCTCACTTTGTGCATGATATTTACGCGCTACTTGCTTCAGCACTCAGCCTTCCCGTTCTGTGAGCTTTTGTGGCCTACCACCATGCGGCTGGGCCATTGTTGCTCCTAGATGTTTCCACTTCACAATAACAGTACTTACAGTTGACTGGGGCAGTTCCAGCAGTGCAGAAATGTGACTAACTGACTTGTTGGAAAGGTAGCATGCTATGATGATGTCACGTTGAAAATCACTGAGCTCTTCAGTAAGGCCATTCTATTGCCAATGTTTGTCTATGGAGATTGCATGGCTGTGTGCTCGATTTTATACACCTGTCAGCAACGGCTGAAATAGACGAATCAACTACTTTGAAGGGGTGTCCACGTACTTTTGTATATATAGTGTATATCCATTGTTTTTCTCAAAATTGCTTAACCTGTTTGGGATGGGGGCAGTATTTTCACGGTCGGGAAAAAAACGTACGCGATTTAATCTGGTTACTTCTCCTGCCCAGAAGCTAGAATATGCATATAATTAGTATATTTGGATAGAAAACACTCTAAAGTTTCTAAAACAGTTTGAATGGTGTCTGTGAGTATAACAGAACTCATATGGCAGGCCAAAATCTGAGAAGATTCTATACAGGAAGTGCCCTGTCTGACAATTTGTTCTCCTTCTAGGGCATCTCTATCAAAAATACAGCATCTCTGCTGTAACGTGACATTTTCTAAGGCTTTCATTGGCTCTCAGAAGGCGCAAGAAAGTGGAATGAGAGCTCTCCAGTCTGGGCGAAAAACAGCAGGGGATTTTGTGAGTGGTCCTTCTGAGAACAATGACACTGGAGCGTGCGTGCACGAGACAACTACATTTTTTTCTTTTAGTGTTTGAACGATTACAACGTCGCGCGGTTGGACTATTATCGCTATTTTACGAGAAAAATAGCATAACAAATTATTTTAAACAGCGTTTGACATGCTTCGAAGTACGGTAATGGAATATTTAGAATTTTTTTGTCACGAAATGCGCCGGCGCGTCACCCTTCGGATAGTGACTTGAACGCACGAACAAAATGGAGCTATTTGGATATAACTATGGATTATTTAGACCCAAAACAACATTTTGTTGTTGAAGTAGAAGTCCTGGGAGTGCATTCTGACAAAGAACAGCAAAGGTAATCTAATTTTTCTTATAGTAAATCCGAGTTTGGTGAGGGCCAAACTTGGTGGGTGTCAAATTAGCTAGCCGTGATGGCCGGGCTATCTACTCAGAATATTGCAAAATGTGCTTTCACCGAAAAGCTATTTTAAAATCTGACACCGTGATTGCATAAAGGAGTTCTGTATCTATAATTCTTAAAATAATTGTTATGTATTTTGTGAACGTTAATCGTGAGTAATTTAGTAAATTCACTGGAAGTTTTTGGTGGGTATGCTAGTTCTGAACAAAACATGCTAATGTAAAAAGCTGTTTTTTGATATAAATATGAACTTGATTGAACAAAACATGCATGTATTGTATAACATAATGTCCTAGGAGTGTCATCTGATGAAGATCATCAAAGGTTAGTGCTGCATTTAGCTGTGGTTTTGGTTTTTGTGACATATATGCTAGCTTGAAAAATGGATGTGTGATTATTTTTGGCTGGGTACTCTCCTGACATAATCTAATGTTTTGCTTTCGCTGTAAAGCCTTTTTGAAATTGGACAATGTGGTTGGATTAACCTCTTACATCTAGACGTTCCGCTAGCGCAACACCTGCTCCAATATCCAAGGATAGGCGTGGCGCGAATTACAAATTCCTCAAAAATCCCAAAACTTCAATTTTTCAAACATATGACTATTTTACACCATTTTAAAGACAAGACTCTCCTTTATCTAACCACACTGTCCCTAACCCTAACCCTAACCCTAACCCTAACCCTAATGCACATTCAAATGTCATAAATCAACACTGCAGAGCTCTCCCTGTCCTCTGCTGTGCTTGATTGTATTACTGTTGATGATATCTGGAAATGTGCATGTACACCCTGGCCCATCTACTGTTGCTAGCCCCAATTCTGACTTGTGCTCGGATCTCTTTCGCTGATTTCTGCTCTCGTAAAAGCCTGGGTTTTCTGCACGTTAGCACTATAAGCTTATTACCGAAAATGGATCAATTGAAGGTGTGGGTTCACAGCTCCAATCCAGATGTGTTGGTCATTACTGAGACGTGGTTAAGAAAGGTTAACCTCAGTATTCAAAACACTCTTTCTGGCTATAACCTTTTTCGTCAAGACAGGTCTTCCAAAGGTGGGGGAGTGGCAATCTTTACCAAGGATCACCTTCAGTGCTCGGTTTTCTCCACTAAGTCTGTCCCCAAACAATTTGATTCGCTGGTTTTAAGCATTCAACTTTCAAATAGCTTTCTGTTGACTGTTGTGTGTGTTATCGTCCTCCATCAGCACCGGCCTGTACCCTACCTGCCCTAAAGCTCTCTCCTGGCCCTTACACTAAGTTTGAATTTGTCCTGCTAGGTGACCTAAACTGGGACATGCTTAAACCACCTGACCAAGTCCTAAAGCAATGGGACTCCCTAAATCTTTCTCCGATTATTACCAATCCCACAAGGTATGACTCCAAACAACCAGAAAAGGCTACTCTCCTCGATGTTACCAGCCTTTGTTCGTAATGGCTGCTCAATGAAACGTCCTGTCCTGATTTGTCATAGACGCTTGCTAAAAAACTTTAATGAACAAGCCTTCCTTCATGACCTGGCCTCTGTAAATTTGTATAGAATCAGCTTGATCCCCTCTGTCGAAGAAGCTTGGACCTTATTTTTGTATATTTTCAGTGATATTGCGTCCCACCCTAATCAACAGCCAGTGGAATCGCGTTGCGCTAAATGCAAAACCTCATAAATGCTATAACTTCAATTTCTCAAACATATGACTATTTTACACCGTTTTATAGATACACCTCTCCTGAATCGAACCACGTTGTCCGATTTCAAAAAGGCTTTACAGCAAAAGCAAAACATTAGATTATATCAGCAGAGTACCCAGCCAGAAATAATCACACAGCCATTTTCAAAGCAACTAGCATGCATCACAAATACCCAAAACACAGCTAAATGCAGCACTAACCTTTGACAACCTTCATCAGATGACACTCCTAGGACATCATGTTACACAACACATGCATTTTTTGTTCGATAAAGTTCATATTTATATATAAAAACAGCATTTTACATCGGCGCATGACATTCAGAAAATCTTTTCCCTCAAAAGCGCTACAATTTACAAAATTACTATTCGAAAACATTGTTAAAATGTAATATTGTCATTCAAAGACTTATAGATTATCATGTCTTGAATGCCATCTCTTTGCCAGATTTAAAAATAACTTTACTGGGAAATCACACTTTGCAATAAACGATGTGGTATGCCCAGAAAAAAAGTCTAGGCTATAAATGTTGGAGCCATCTTGGAACGATCAACCATCAAAAATACTATTGTAAATAATCCCTTACCTTTGATTATCTTTATCAGAAGGCACTTCTAGGGATCCCAGGTCCATAACAAATGTAGTTTTGTTCAAAAAAGTTAATAATTTATGTCCCAATAGTGTTAGCGCGCTCCGAAGGCTAGTGAAAATGTACCGTGTGCGTCTGACTTGTCAGGAATGAGCAAAAAATATATATTTAAGTTCGTTCAAACATGTCAAATGTTGTATAACATAAATCTTTAGGGGCTTTTTCAACCAGGGCTTCAATAATATTCCATTGGGACGGTTGCATTGTCTTTCAAAACGTTTCGAAAAGGGAGAGTACCCATGGGCGCCAACGTCACAATGGTAATGGCCCATCCCCTGTGACCAAGGTAAACATCCTCTCTTTCAGTCAATTTTGATAGTAGGAGGCTCAAACCACTTTGTAAAGACTGGGGACATCTAGTGGAAGCCATAGGAAGTGCTAAATGAATCACAAGCCCCTGTGTGTTTCAATGGCAAATGTTTGAAGTGATATCCACACATCAGATTTCAGTTTCCTGTCAGGATTTGTCTCAGGGTTTTGACTGCCATATGAGTTCTGTTATACTCACAGACACCATTCAAACAGTTTTAGAAACTTTAGGGTGTTTTCTATCCAAATCAAACAATTATATGCATATTCTAGTTACTGGGCAGGAGTAGTAACCAGATTAAATCGGGTACGTTTTTTTATCCGGCCGTGCAAATACTGCCCCCTAGCCCTAACAGGTTTTAACAAACACGCCCCCATAAAGAAAATGAGAATTAAAAACAGGTTCAGCCCCTGGTTCGACCGTGATCTTGCAGAGTTACTCCACCTCAAGAATTGCATTTGGCGAAAGGCTCGGCACAGGCATACTGACTGGCTCTCATTCAGGCAAATGAGAAATAAGTTCACTCAGGCTGTCCGGAAGGCCAAACTTTGTTAGTTTAAGGAGCAGTTCTCTCTCTGTGGTTCTAAACCCAAGAAGTTCTGGAAAAACCCTCCTCCTCACAGCTGCCCATGTCCCTTAAAGTTGATGATGTGGTTATTACTGACAAGAAGCACATGGCTGAGCTCTTTAATCATCCCTTCATTAAGTCAGGATTCCTATTTGACGCCATGTCTCCTTGCCCATCCAACATTTCCACATCTCCCATCCCTTCTAATGCGACTATCCCTGATGCTTCTCCCTCTTTTTCCCATGCCCTGCTACAACGTTTCTCTCTGTAGGTAGTCACTGAGTCCGAGGTGCTAAAGGAGCTCCTTATTAATAATAATACTTTTCCCCCCTTCCACTTGTTAAAGATTCTAATTGATATTTTTTTTAATCAATTAGTATATTTGAATTTAACGCGGGTAGGCTATTGCTTCAAATCCTATTGCTTTTTATATAATTCTAAATTAATTCATAATTGTTTTGTTTAAAAAATAATGGGTCTCTCGGTCATGGCCAGCACGTGTATCGAACCAGCATCTTTAGCAACACAGTTTACACTGTAATGCAGTGTCTTAGACCGCTGCGCCACTCTGCTGTATTATGATCCAAATCCATGAATGAGTGAGTCACTCAGCTTTATGTAGGTGCCGAGGCTATATGACTGCGCTGCCAACTTGATTATTTAACAGACATCACTTCCTTATATTCAGTCCACAAACATATTTTAAGAATACATGGAATATAATTGAACATTTCTCTTAGAATAAAAACCTTAGTGTATCAACAGTTTTAGTAAGTAATACTGACGAGTAGTAAGAAAAAAATAAGTGTATTTTTCCCAGGACAGAGGAATAATAATTCTTACACTATTGTTCTAAATTCATTCACCTTTTTCATCCTCATCATTCAGTTCATTGAAATTCAATTTTGAAGTCGTGCACAATTATCAGTTTCTATTTGGTTTATGTCACCCATTCATTGTCAGTTAGAGACATATTAGCGCCTTGGGACCCAAAAGCATAATCAGTGCTCTAACTCCCCCTTGCCTACCTCTAAATGCCGCATAATCTCAAAACTTTTAGTTGAGCAACCACTGCAGATGTGTGAAGGTTAGTGTATTTTCATTAGGGAACCTAATGATCCATCATGTATGACATTCCTGGAAGTGTATAAACATAAATGTTTTATTACCGTAGCATTTTCGTATGTTCTCTATAGTTATGTACTTGAAAATGTATAAATTGACCAATTCGGCAAACTCCTGGCGGACTTGATACAAAATATTGTGTAGTGATGTAATTCTTCACTAGATCACTTTGAAACACTGCTGCTATCGTGTGAACAAAATCTAAATCAGACCTAGAATCCAATCTCAATGTATGGCCTTTCTCTGGCATTTCAAAGATGATGGAACAAAACAAATATAGAAAACGCATGTTTTTTTGTTTGTATTATCTTTTACCAGATCTAATGTCTTAAATTCTCCTACACTAATTTCACATTTCCACAAACGTCGATGTGTTTCCTTTCAAATGTTATCAAGAATATGTATACACTTGCTTCAGGTCCTCAGCTACAGGCAGTTAGATTTGGGTGTGTCATTTTAGGCGGAAATTGAAAAAAATAGTTCAAGCCTTAATTAATGTCTTGTTGGTAGGATAGTCTCGAATGAAGCTCATCCAGTTTATTTTCCAGTGATTGTACGTTCGCCAGTAGGACGGATGGTAAAGGCACATTATCCACTCGCCGACTAATTCTCTCCAAGCACCCATATGTCGGCTTAGTCGGAAATTACCTTTAAATGTTTACAACATTTTTATGTTATGCTCTTCTCTTTTACTCCTTGTACTTTTAAATGGGTTTATATCTTGGTAGACAATTGGTGGTTGGCATTATTTGAAAAATATTTCCTAACATTGAGTTCACACCTGCATTTCTTGCTGTTTGGGGTTTTAGACTGGGTTTCTGTACAGCACTTTGTGACATCAGCTGATGTAAGAAGGGCTGCTGTTTGGGGTTTTAGGCTGGGTTTCTGTACAGCACTTTGTGACATCAGCTGATGTAAGAAGGGCTTTATAAATACATTTGATTGATTGATTGAGATCAGTGCAGTAAGCATCCACTTGAGGGTGCCATTGGCCCACATTTTCTATTTGTATTCCTGACAATCAAAAAATCTAAGTTAGTTAAATACATGACCTAATCATTTTATTTGCTTGAGGTATCTGTATGCTAACCTCCTATCCAAAATCTATTATTTGGTTTGAATGCGTTCTGGTTGAATATGAGTACAATGTTTTTTTCTATTTGTCTTTTATTTGTCCAGTCATGGCATCTTGAAATAAAAGTTATTGTGCTGTCTTCTCATGGGATCGTTCAATGTCAGAAAAATGTACATTCAGTTAAGGTCTGAAATGTTACAGATTGTGCGATAGAAACTTAACCGTTGTGTAGTAAAAAAATTACCCGCCTTCACTAAACCCCTAAAATAAAGTAGCTTAATTGAATTTTAAACCCCAAATCTATTTTGCATGAAGAAACAACCTGTCATTCATCACAAACTTTGTGAATATCTGGATTTTTCCTCTTCACAATGCAGAAAGACTGCATTTAATCAGTGGACACCACTCGTGTTTATTACAACACACCTGTCATCCTTTTTACTTAAAATAAATAATTATTATTTCACCTTTATTTAGCCAGGTAGGCTAGTTGAGAACAAGTTCTCATTTGCAACTGCGACCTGGCCAAGATAAAGCGTAGCAATTTGACACATACAACAACACAGAGTTACACATGGGGGAAAAAAATACAGTCAATAATACAGTAGAACAAAAGAAAACAAAAAGTCTATATACAGTGAGTGCAAATGAGGTAAGTTAAGGCAATAAATAGGCCATGGTGGCGAAGTATTTACAATGTAGCAATTAAAAACACTGGAATGGTGGATGTGCAGAAGATGAATGCGCAAGTAGGGATACTGGGGTGCAAAGGGGCAAGATAAATAAATACAGTATGGGGATGAGGTAGGTAGATAGATGGGCTATGTACAGGTGCAGTGATCTGTGAGCTGCTCTGACAGCTGGTGCTTAAAGCTAGTGAGGGAGATATGAGTCTCCAGCTTCAGAGATTTTTGCAGTTTGTTCCAGTTGTTTTCTTTGCTAAAGTAGAGGTTTATTATTATTATTATTATTATTGCTAAAGGTACTGCATAGGTGTAAACATAGCACTTGTATAGCCTAAGAATGTAGCAGAAATGTGCAGAAAGTAGTTTTGAATGCATTTTATTGAAGGGGAACAATAACAGTCTTGAACTTTTTGGCAACATAGTGATATATTCTTATATACTAGTATTCCCTGTGGCTCAGTTGGTAGAGCATGGTGTTTGCAACGCCAGGGTTGTGGGTTCGATTCCCACGGGGGGCCAGTACAATTTTTTTTTTAAATGCATGAAATGAAATGTATGCATTCACTACTGTAAGTTGCTCTGGATAAGAGTGTCTGCTAAATGACTAAAATGCAAATATACTGTATAATGAGGAATTCAACTACAAAATACTAGTCTTCTCCCATTTTTTTAACCATTGCCCACACCCACAAGGTGTATAAACAACAAATAAAAATAAGATAATAGATACAAAACTTGAAGAACATAAATCCATCAACTCTAATAAGCACATGTAGGACAGTATCCACGTGTGTGCATGGACTTTGCAGATGTATTTCTCACATGTGCAGCACATAGTATTTGTTTTACAGTCCTTCTTTGGGGGACAGAATTGGCATCTCTTCTTGCCTGCCCCAGCTGCAGTCTCAGGTGGATCAGGACAAGATTCAGCCCCCTGAACAGTTTTCACAAGCGCTGCAGAGGCTGCTGTGCGGGGGAGGCGATCCCTTCTTTGAATATGTGGGGTTACAAGTGACTTTCCCAGCTGCTCCAAGCTCAGGCTTGTTCTTTCTAACTGTGCCAACCATGGTGATCTTCCTCTTCAGGAGCTGCTGGCTGAGTTCAATCAGTAGCACACAATCTCAATTTCTCATTGTATTTGTGTGTGTGTCTTTGTGTTTTGTAAATTATTTTAGAACTGCCGGGTCAAAAATGACCCTAAGACAATCTTTGTACCCTGGTGGTGTACAGATTTCATGGAAATATGTGACCCGATTCAGGAAACTAGGTGTATGTCTCAAGTCACGACTTCACAGGAGAGCTGTTTGAACGTAAACATTTTTTTTTAGCAAAATGCGTTTTTTGGCAGAAATGCCTTCTCGAACATGTGAACTTTCATGCCATCTATAAATGCGAATAAAATTGTTAAATTACGAGCCTAGTTGGTTTAGCCACAGAAAAGGAAGCAATCTTCCCACTAGCCATGATTGGCTGAGATAATGAGTGGGTTGGACATGCCGAGAGATGAGTTTGGATTGGTCTACCATATAGCACGTGTCTGTCTATTGGAGCTGGTCAGTATGTTTAGGTAATCGTGTCGAACGCGGCTTTAAAAAACAAAAATGCTTAGTAAAACTGCCTGAACCTAATGTCAACTTAAAGTGTACTGTTAGCTAACGTTAGCTGGCTGGTTGGCTCGCTAGCTAACATTGTGTATGCTCTCCACTTTCTGGAGGACCGAGTTTTGAAATCATTGGAATTCGAGTATGATAGCTAAGGAGATGGAGAAAACACCCGTCTGGATTACTTTGTCAAACTAAGGCAACCATGCATGGCATCAGACAGGAGATGTGTCCAACCACGATGTATACTGGTAATATTTTCAGATATTACACGCTTCTAATTTTGACAGAAAGTATTTCAAGTGTACTGTTAGCTGGCTGGGTCACTAGCTAACGTTATGTGTATGATCTTATTCTTTGTATCTCAGACACATTTGCTTGACTAGTTATAGCCTGGTTGGTTAGCTACCTGCAGATTCATGCAGGGTAGTAATGTCATGAGTTGTGATTATGGGCCATTGTTTAGCTAGCTAGCTACATGTCTTAACAAAAGACTCCACTCTAATTTTGACAAAGTATTTTCATTTCAAGTTAGTGTACTGTTAGCTAGCTGGCCCGCTAACTAATGTTACGTCATGCGTTGGAATTGATTGTTTACCTAACTAGCTATCTAGCTACATTTCTTAGCAAAAGATTCTCGTCTTAGTGTGCACCAGTTGAATATGTCCGGTGTCAGTAAACGTCAGCAACAAAGCATAATTCAATTGTTGCCAGCAGCACAGTTACAGTCACCAACGCTCTGGATAACATGAAAAAAGCCTAACCAGCTCTGCTAGGGCGGGTAAAACGGTCAGAGTGGGGTGTTCTCTCATTGTGTGTCTGGAAGTAGCTAGCCAATGTTAGCTTGGGTGCTTGACTGTAGTTGTGAGGTCAGAGCTTTCGGAACAACCCTACTTATTGGCCAGAGCATCCAGTGTGCGCTCTGAACATGAAACAAAAGAGAGCAATAGGGCGAGTAATGTTCAGTGAGTTGTTCTCATATGTCTGGAAGTAGCTGGCAAGTTAGATCAACCCTTAAAGAGATGGGTGGGGCTAAGGCTTAAAAGGGTGCGAACAATGCTGAATGGGTGTAGACAAAGAAGGGCTCTCCAATAGTTGACCCAAAACATTGAAAGACGGTTTTCTCAAAAGTGAGTTAACAAGTTGATCAACTTTCAAAAGCAGAATTACTTTGAGTGTCTCAAGAACACAACTGTGGGAAGCATTGGAGTCAACATGGGCCAGCATCCCTGTGGAATGCTTTCGACACGTAGAGCCCATGCCCCGACAAATTGTGGCTGTTCTGTAGACGTCAAATGACCTATTAGCTGAAAATCAGTGAGCAATTCGATCTTAAATAAGATACACTTTTCTCAGAATGTAATTAATTTATCTTTATTAATCTATTATAATTGTCCGTCAAAACAAATCAGCAATAAAACCTTATATACAAATCATAGCTAAGCTGACAGGCAGTGTAATAGGCACATGCATGTCCAAAGACAATCATACCATTTTCATTACATACAGGCTATATAAACATTCATTGAGAAAGATAACAATTGTACACCCATCAATTCATGAAACAGAATAAGATTCAATCGCCAGACTAAGTGCTCTATTCAATCTGTAAACCTGAAGTGTTACATATTCTGGGATAGAAATGTAAAGGTAATTTACGATTGAGCTGACACATTTTGAATGTAATCCCCGCTAAAGCAGGAACATTGCCTTTACATTTCAGTCGCGTTTTAAAGCTGAATTTCCGCGATGCGGATTGAATAGAGCCCTAAGTCCTCTCCATGACAAACGTATATGCTAAAAAGACGTTTCACAAGGAATTGATTTTTCTTAAGTTAAGTATATGATTTCCTTGTGCTTTGTCAGGTTGCTTTGTTTGTCTTTGTCTGTCTTTCTGCTTTTACAATTTTTTTTCAATAATGGCATGGAATGGATAAGCTATTTGAGTATTAATCTTTGGTATATTAGATAACAGTCATCATCCAGAAGAGGTATGGCACCTCCGGTAGGGTTGAAGTATTTTGTCCAGTTTAGATTTGACTGCGTAAGTGTGTTTGTTGCAAATCAATAGAATATTAAATTAAATGATTTATGACATATCATGGGTTAGTGGACTATGAATCAAAAGTTATGGTAAAAATCAGAAAATTGTCGCTGGTAGGTTTTGCGAAAATCCTCTCCCATTTCTTTTAGGTCTCAGCTCATTTTGTGATTGGACACTTGACTGATTTGTATTTTCATCTACAATATTCATTCAACCTTTATTTAACTAGGCAAGTCAGTTAAGAACAAATTCTTATTTTCAATGACAGCCTAGGAACAGGGGGTTAACTGCCTTGTTCAGGGGCAGAACGACAGATTTTTACCTTGTCAGTTCTGGGATTCAATCTTGCAACCTTTCGGTTACAAGTCCAACGCTCTAACCACTAGGCTACCTGCCGCCCCAATATCATTTGATCAGGTATAACTGAACTGATCAATAAATACCGTAGGTCACAAATTATAGGTAAAAAAAATATAAATATTTAGACTATGAATGAATCAATAACCTGCTGAATGAGACAGAACTCCTATTGGGGCCATAGTTATAATAGAAATGTACAATGTATCAAAAAAGCCATGTGAAAAGATCAAGTCAAGGTTATCTCTAATAACTTGCTGGTAGTGTCTACTGGAAGGTCTCTTATCTTAACAATTTCCTCTATCCCATTCCTAATAAGAAAAGTGAGCACACAACAAACAAATAAACTAAATGAAACTAATCATCCCCCACGTAAGGACTAAATGCACTTACAGTTGAAGTCGGAAGTTTACATACACTTAGGTTGGAGTCATTAAAACTCATTTTTCAACCACTCCACAAATCCTTGTTAACAAACTATAGTTTTGGCAAGTCAGTTAGGACATCTACTTTGTGCATGACACAAGTACTTTTTTTAACAATTGTTTACAGACAGAATATTTCACTTATTCATTGTTTCACAATTCCAGTGGGTCAGAAGTTTACATACACTAAGTTGACTGTGCCTTTAAACAGCTTGAAAAATTACAGAAAATGATGTCATGACTTTAGAAGCTTCTGCTAGGCTAATATACATAATTTGAGTCAATTGGAGGTGTACCTGTGGATGTATTTCAAGGCCTACCTTCAAACTCAGTGCCTCTTTGCTTGACATCATGGGAAAATCAAAAGAAAGACCCCAGAAAAAAAAATTGCAGACCTCCATAAGTCTGGTTTATCCTTGGGAGCAATTTCCAAACGCCTGGAGGTACCACGTTCATCTGTACAAACTATAGTACGCAAGTATAAACATCTTGGAACCACGCAGCCGTCATACCGCTCAGGAAGGAGATGTGTTCTGTCTCCTAGAGATGAACGTCCTTTTGTGCGAAAAGTGCAAATCAATCCTAGAACAACAGCAAAGGACCTTGTGAAGATGCTAGAGGAAACAGGGACAAAAGTATCTATATCCACAGTAAAACGAGTCCTATAGCGACATAACCTGAAAGGCCGCTCAGCAAGGAAGCCACTGCTCCAAAACCGCCATAAAAAAGACAGACTACCGTTTGCAACTGCACATGGGGACAAAGATCATACTTTTTGGAGAAATGTCCTGGTCTGATGAAACAAAAATAACTGTTTGGCCATAATGACCATCGTTATGTTTGGAGGAAAAAGGGGGAGACTTGCAAGCCGAAGAACACCATCCCAACCATCAAACACAGGGGTGGCAGCATCATGTTGTGGGGGTGCTTTGCTGCAGGAGGGACTGGTGCACTTCACAAAATAGATGGCATCTTGAGGTAGGAAAATTATGTGGATATATTGAAGTAACATCTCAAGACATCAGTCAGGAAGTTAAAGCTTGATCGCAAATGGGTCTTCCAAATGGACAATGGCCCCAAGCATACTTCCAAAGTTGTGGCAAAATAGCTTAAGGACAACAAAGTCAAGGTATTGGAGTGGCCATCACAAAGCCCTGACATCAATCCTATAGAAAATTTGTGGGCGGAACTGAAAAAGCGTGTGCGAGCAAGGAGGCCTACAAACCTGACTCAGTTACACCAGCTCTGTCAGGAGGAATGGGCCAAAATTCACCCAACTTATTGTGGGAAGCTTGTGGAAGGCTACCTAAAACGTTTGACCCAAGTTAAACAATTTAAAGGCAATGCTACCAAATACTAATTGAGTGTATGTAAACTTCTGACCCACTGGGAATGTGATGAAAGAAATAAAAGCTGAAATAAATCAATCATTCTCTACTATTATTCTGATATTTCACATTCTTAAAATAAAGTGGTGATCCTAACTGACCTAAGACGGTGACTTTTTACGAGGATTAATTGTCAGGAATTGTGAAAAACTGAGTTAAATGTATTTGGCTAAGGTGTATGTAAACTTCCGACTTCAACTGTAGATTCCCTAGGTCAGGGATGGGCAACTTTGATGGGTCTGGGGGCCACAAAAAACTGAACTCATTATGAGGGATGGTAGTTGCTTGCGGGTCACACCAACCATTGAGTGCAAAGCATTTTAGCAGCCCTCCTCTTGACAGCGGAGAGACATTGTTTTATAGTTAATTTCGTGCAATTCTACACATTTTGCCATGGGGCGTAGAGAAAATGTGGAGCTTTAACGAAAGTTTGCTATAATTCTACACATTTTGCCATAGGGCGGAAAGAAAGTTTAGCAATTTTGTAACGCATTTCCTGCAATTGTACTCATTTTGCCATGGGCGAAGAAGAACATTTGCTGTTTTACAGCAACATTTTTGTAATTCTACACATTTTGCCATAGGCTGGAGAGAAATGTTTGGAGTATTTAATATGATATCTGAGTAAGACTAACAAAATCAATGGTGTAACAAAATCAATGGTGGCTCCCGGCCGGTAATTCAACCATGATTGCAGGTTTAGATAGCTGACCGCTAGACGAATTTACCAATCTAAAACATTTTAGCTGATTTGGGCTAATTGACATAACAAGAGAAAAACTGCTGATGCTGAGGCCACCAGTTGCCCATCCCTGACCTTGGTCATTATTTTCAGTGCAACGCTCTAAAGTTCCAAAGTGGGATACCTTTCACATGTAAAAGTCCCTGTGTGAACGGGTGAAAGCACATGTAATATTTCCAGTAACAACTGCGATTCCCTGCTGATAAAGATTGGTCTGTCATTCTTTGCTTTTGTATGGTGGTGAATCGTCGCCGCCCTCAACCCAATTGGCCCGTTGGACAGGAAGCGGCATCACCAGGCAGGAACTGGCTAAAGGCATGATGGTATTGTTATAGCGCCCACTAGAGGTAGTCCAGCTCCAGTGCATGACTTAGAGCCTCCAGGTCAGGCCGACACGACACTCTCCAGAAAGGCATGTTCTTCTGCAAGACACAAACAGACATGTTCAGAACATTGACTAAACTAGCTACTGCAAGGTACAAAAGGAAATGTTTAAAATGCTGAACACTGGCTAAACTAGGTAGCTAATGTAACTAGCTGAACACTGACTAATGTATCTAGCTGGCTATTATTGTTTGGTTAACCACAGTCAAGTTGCCTAAGCTTGGCGAGCTAATACAATCTTAGACAGTGTTGGAGAGGGTTCAGTCAAACTAATACCGAACACAATTTCATCCTGCAGGATATAAACATTATTTTTATTTTTTTTCAAATAATAACAAGCAAACGCATCAAATAATATGTGTGGGTGCATATTCGAGTATGAAAAATAAGGCAGGGGGTAATATCTTGTGTACCCCCACCCCTTTTCCTGGTTACATGTGAGTCGCACCTTCTTGGCTACAGACTCTTCCTCCACTCCGTCCCCTATGACCACGTACACCGCTCGCCGGCCGAACCTCTGGGCCACACGCTCAAAGCAGCTCTCTTTCCCTGGAAAATGAGTGTTGTGTAGCTTTTAAAAATGTTAAGTGTTAAAAGTAACATTTAACAAATAAGTGTTAAACATATGTAAGTGTTCAAATTGTTTACAAATTAAGCGTTAAAAGTGTTAAGCGTTAACAAAGAAGTGTTTAAATAACACTTTTAATAAAAATTTCACAAACATAAACAAGGATCGCAGAAAACCAGTCTGCTAGTACTAGATTGTTTTCGCACCGTGGTTGGGAAACATTTTCTGTCGGGTACTACTATCTGTGCACAATCAGCCCAACTGTAAATATAATATTCCTTCCTTGAGACGATGAGTTGCGCTTTTTAACCCTAACAAGTGTTCTACGCCATATCGAGTGCTGCCTCACCTGTCTTGGTGGCACTGTAGATGTTCTCTATGGGGAACGCTGAGCCCAGACCGTAGAGCAGGACCTTGGACAGGGCTGGGATCAGCTGGGTGGTGGTCACCAGCACATTCACACAGTTTGGTCTGCAAACAGAGAGATGTCAACACAATGTCAATATGTGTGTCATGTTCAAACAAGTACAATAATTGCATTGTCAGTTTGAATGGGACAAAAAAAAAAGTGACAACAAGGAAAAAAATACCAGCCAACGGGTATTTCAGCTCCCAATCTTAGTCTTGTCAATATTTCCTGGTTGTGAATATACTGTAGCTCTATAGAGCTCCAGGTTCAATTTCAATACTTATTTATTAACCAATACATTTGGAGTACTGTCCATTTCATTTTTATGGATTACATACGCTAATATCACTTTACATTGTTTATTATTTTCTAAATAGTTCCACCATAGAGTAGCTAGGCAGTTGAGAAGGGGTGTGTCCTGACCTGGAGTTAATGAGGGCCAGGGCCTTGACAGCCTGGGTCAGCCACAGATCTGTCAGGACCTCCATCTCCCTCCGCAGCTGCAGCCATTCCTCCCGCTTGGGACTGCCCACC
Source organism: Salmo salar (assembly GCF_965601325.2). Classification (NCBI taxonomy): domain Eukaryota; kingdom Metazoa; phylum Chordata; class Actinopteri; order Salmoniformes; family Salmonidae; genus Salmo; species Salmo salar. Next base: position 47,387,041 of record NC_138302.1, on the reverse strand, counting down.
AAACCTGACACAATCACACACTAACACATTATTCATCATAGATTGGTATGCAAAAACAAAACACAAATTGATAGCTGAGCAGTATATGAAGATGCAATGTTCATTATTTATTACGATCATGATTATACAGAATGAACAAAATAAATTTACATTGCGATTTGTATATCAGTTATCCGCTAGAGAATATTTTACACACACACACACACACACACACACCACACACACACACACACACACACACACACACACACAGCCCCCTTCTAGCTCCTGTCAGAACCCACCTCCCACGTTGTTCTTGTAGGTGTTGTAGATCTCCTTTACTCGCCGGTAGCGGAAGGCTAGTTTCCTCATCCAGTCCACCCCACCATGGACACCTGAGCCCAGGCACAGAGTACCGGCACCCGCAGGGCTCTGGAACCCGTCTGTGCCAAAGTTATACATGCTGCAAGACAACAACCAGGAGAGAGCTAAGCATGAGAGAGAAGCATGCCAATGGCTAATGTCTAATCAATGTATACATTTAGTTGATGTTTGGTGGGATTTGACCAGTGCCTAAGACCAGAACCTGTAGTTACATGGAGTAGGCCTAGTATAATATAATAACTGAAGTAAGGTAACGAAATAATGGATTAATGCATTATGCAACAACAAAAAATCCTATAGTTAAAGAGCAAGGGTGAGACCAATAATAAAAAGAAAGATGCCAACCATGAGAGAGAGGCCTTTGGATTTAAGACCAATAGCTAACAGTATAATTGACACAATAAATCAAACAAATTGAATATAGAATACATCAATATTATAAGTGCGTTATATTTAAGTGGGAGAACATGCAGTTTGCAAATCCAATGTAATGAGGTTCATAAATATTTTTGTGTGGAAAAGAGTAACATGCCTAAAAGCACTTAAATGGTAAGGAATGCACATAGGCATTTGAGCAACATCTTGCACTTTTTCAACTATTTCTTTGAAATCTATCCTAAAATTCTTCATCAATTTATGTAGTAAAATGTCTGGAATAAGACAGACAGAATGACAGTACTATTCTGATGAGACGTTGAAGAATGATGATACTGTTATTATCTTGCCATGGAGAGAGAGCGAGAGGCACATATACACGCACGCATGCACACACACAGAAAAACACAAACAGAAAGGGACAGAGAGAGCGAGAGAGAGACAACAGGGCACAGATGTCAAGTCAACGTCTATTCCACGTTGGTTCAACGTAATTTCACTGAAATGACGAGGAAACAACGTTTATTCAACCAGTGTGCGCCCAGTGGGAGACGTTTTCAAGAAAGAGAGCAGGACATATTTTCAATACACCCCCTCCTTTACTAAACCCACTCAGTGTTGGTTTAAGTGTGGGGCCGAGTTGAGTTCAAGAGGAAAAGCTGTACAGTACCTCAAGTCCTGCCCATTGTCGTCTGACGCCACGTCATCAATATGAACTTGGTCACATTCCTGGGAAAGGAGAGGGAAAGAAATCGGATATATTAGATAGGGAGATCCGTTTCAGAGCTGTGCACGGGCAGGTTTCTTCTTAAGGGAGCCTAGGGGAGCGATAGAACAAAATAAAAAATGTTAAACAAAAGACAACAGGGAGGCGGAAATAGGCTGCTGGGACATCCAGGCGCCAGAAGAAAAAAAATGTACTTGGAATATGGGAGCGTACCAGCTCTACCTGACACCACCACACTCCACTAATAAACCCACTAAGATTTACACCACATCAACACCTTTTGCCAACTGCCAAAGAACCTTCAGATATATGCCCACTAAAAACAAGATCCACTGAACAGTATTAATGTATTATTATTCAATTATTAGGATTTCTGGACTTTTGATATATTGGAAGCTAGTTCTATAGTAGATATAAGGCAGGGTATTGAACTACTGTGCAAAAAGTTGCTTCCTCAAACAAATCCTAAAAACGAATTTCCCATGATGGTACTATACAATACATGCACTATCCTCCCACCTCCTCTCCACCAAATCCCTTTGAATCTCCACTTCTGATCTGCTTTTCTCATTTCTTCCCTTCTTTTATCCCCTGAAACCTACTTCAGTAACTACTGACTTCAATCTCTTCTCTCACACAGCTACACCGGATTGAGACACAGGAAGACACTAACTCATCACACTCTTACATATCAGCATCCCTCATTCCCCCTCATTCCCCCTGACACTCTCCCAATGTTGCGACCCAGCTCCCACAGACACGAGGGAATCGATAACACGACCCATAGAACCTAATAGGCTAAGCTAGTTTTTTTTTAGGCAGCTCTAGGCCCCGCAGCAGTCATTTCAACACCTCTCCAACTAAAGTGATTTAATGACATGAATTGGCATGCAAGGACAAGTACATATCTGACGTGCAAAATGAACAGTGACATATGGCAGATTTTAGGCTATTCTCATAGCACAAGACCACCACATTGTTGGAGCTAGTTAAATTATCCTCCATTTCTTCTAAAAGCATGTTTCTCTATAACCTGGTTATCATAGAGCTTTTCCTAGCTCGTATCTCTTCATCGCGTACAGGTTACTCAGCCTGTGGCATCTATTGACGCTCTATTAGCTGCTGACAAACCTGAAGGAAAATTCCTTCAAATCAACTACAGCATATGACTAACAAAGATGGCCGCCGCTAGTATACTGTTTGTATGGGGAACTAACAACAGAGGCTGACAAATAGAAGGAACTTAAAAAGCGGGTTTGAAAACTGCTTTTTCTGCCTTCTTCCCCTCAGCTGTTCCTCCTCCCCACAACTAATCTCCCTTTAAGAGACAGACACACACCTATAATTAACAACTCAGTGTTCCTTCTCACCACAAACCAAATTTAAGCCTGGTCTTTGTTAGAACAAGGCCGTGGAATGCACAGAGAAAAACCTACCTGTTGTTCATGATGTTAAAAATACTAAAGTTTAACCCTAGCCCACTTAAACAGTTAGGCTTTCAACTCAAATCTTTTGAGAATATGACAGAGTAACCCTAACAATATGAAAGGGAATCTTTTTTTAAAAGTGATGTAATATTGTCATGAGGGTTGTCACATAAATCCTGGGAAAACTCCTGGCCCTACTGATAGATCAATTGAGGATGATGGATATAAGCAATGTTATGGATGATGCATAATAAAGAAGATGGATGATGTATGTATGATTCATAATAACAACAGTATGGATGATCAATGATGGATAATAAGAACAAATATGGATGATAGATTATAAACACAAGTGTGAATGTTAGATGATGGATGAGCAACAGTATGGATAACGGAGGATGGATAATGAGCAAAGGAATGGATAATATATTATCTAATCCATTAGGTGAGTGAGTCTCACCTCCAGGTCGTTGAAAAATAGCCGTGAGTCGGCCAAGTTGAAGATCATCTCCTCCATCCACAGCCCCAGCGACACTGCCTTGGATGAGTCCTGACAGGAGACACAAATACATTACAAAGGTCAATACAGCTGTTTATACAAGGATGTACTTAGTTTTCATCTACTCCCATTGACACCAATGCATAACTAGGTGAAAATTTGACTGAAGTGGAAGTTATGTTTCGCCCCTTCATGAACCAGTTTTTTTTACATGTGTTTAAGCGGACTTACTCTCATAACATTACTTCCATAGGTCATTGTTCATCTCAGGAAAGAAAAGGTTGTCTCTCTTGATGTTATTGGGTATAAAACAGGTAGGACGTTTGGCACAGTGGTAAAGGATGTATGATTTTCTGCACGATACACCGTCGAATCAGCAGGACACAACCAAGCTTCAAATAGCAAATGAACTTGACTCCATATCCACACAGATAGAATTGAAGTTCAGTTGAATAGACCTGACTGAGATGTCATAAGAGGTTTGGTATGTAATTATGACAAAGTGTTTAGTCTGATTATCTAACACAGGGTTTCCCTACTACTGGGCTCTGGACGGGTACCGGGCTGCCTTGGCATAATTATATTTTTTCCTTAGCCCACAGGATGGGTAATCAATTCACTCGGTTCTGCCCAGTCTGTGAGCCAGTAGTGCATGTCTTACTCCCTACAGCATCTTTGTGAAAATAGTGACACTCACAACACATGCTAATTGGGCGGACTGGACCCCATCACGTCTCTGACACAGAGTGAAAGTGCCTTGGTAGTTACAGTAGCAAGCTTACATGGACATGATTGAAGTGAGGTGAGTAAATAGCCTATGATCTAATAACTTTGCTAATAGCAAAAGCCCCTAATTTATTTAGCCAGCTAGCATCAGGGATATCTCTCAGGGATCCAAGAATGGTTAGTTGAAATGGATTTAGTATTCTCCCAAGTGAAGCTTGCTTGCTAGACCAGAGGACATTTCTCCAAAAAGTTCCATCTTTGTCCCCATGTGCAGTTGCAAACTATAGTCTGGATTTTTTTTAATGGCAGTTTTGGAGCAGTCACTTTCTTCCTTGTTGAGCAGCCTTTCAGGTTATGTCGATATAGGACTCGTTTCACTGTGGATATAGATATGTTTGTACCCGTTTCCTCCAGCATCTTCACAAGGACCTTTGCTGCTGTTCTGGGATTGATTCGCACTTTTCGCACCAAAGTCCGTTCATCTCTAGGAGACAGAACGCATCTCCTTCCTGAGCGGTATGACGGCTGCGTGGTCCCATGGTGTTTATACTTGCGTACTATTGTTTGTACAGATGAACGTGGTACCTTCAGGCGTTTGGAAATGACCTGAACCAGACTTGTGGAGGTCTACAATTGTTTTGGCTGATTTCTTTTGATTTTCCCATGATGTCAAGCAAAGAGGCACTGAGTTAGAAGGTAGGCCTTGTAATACATCCACAGGTACACCTCCAATTGACTCAAATTATGTCAATTAGCCTATCAGATGCTTCTAAAGCCATGACATCATTTTCTGGAATTTTCAAGCTGTTTATTGGCACAGTCAACTTAGTGTATGTAAACTTCTGATCCACTGGAATTGTGAAACAGTGAAATAATCTGTAAACAATTGTTGGAAAAATTACTTGTGACATGCACAAAGTAGATGTCCTAACCAATTTGCCAAAACTATAGTTTTTAACAAGAAATTTGTGGAGCGGTTGAAAAACGAGTTTTAATGACTCCAACCTAAATGTATGTAAACTTCCGACTTCAACTGTATACCGCTATGGTATATAGACTGTAATCAGAAGAAATACTTGTAGATGCGCTTGTTTTGGGTTGCGTGCGCGCCAGGTGCCATTCCAAACTCCAACTCCCCTAACAGTCATTATTTTCTCCCTGTCCAAACAGCCTTCTAAAGACACTGGCAGTCCTTCAGATTGACAGGACAGGTTCCATCACCTGAGCAGGAAGTCTGATTACCTTTCTGTCAATCATTCTTTCTACCAAACTGCACCCTGCTCTTTCTGTCTCTTTCTCTCTACCTCTTTCTTTTCGCACACACACACGTGTGCGCACGTGCGCACACAGTTATTGAAGAATTCAGGAATGAAGAAGATACGCTTTTCTAATGATGGGAGAATTACAAATCACAGTTTGTCAGAAAACAGTCCAGTACATTGTTGTTGTGGGGAGTGGCTGGGCACCAGCAGGGCAGGTGGCTGTGTGCTGTACTGTACTGGCGGTTCTACAACTTGGCAGTGTGACAAAATTGGAGGAGTGAGGCGTCAGTCAAAGGGGAGTGTTAGATTTAGAAAAATGACAGCCTTCCTCCCACCTCCAATTGATCCACAGCAATGTGGATTTGGTGAATGAGGGGGCGAGGGAGGAACGTGGGCAGAAAGAGAGTGTTGGGATGATGAGAACGAGGGGAGGTGGAGGAGAGGGAGGGAGTGTTTAGTTTAAATAGAGATAATTATCCGTAATCACACTCTCTGCTAAGTCTTCTTCAATGCGGAGGGAGGTAGCAATAACAATTAAAGAGGTCCAGCTTACTCTTCTTGCTAATCACAGGTCAGGAATTCACAGAGAACAAGAAAATATCATAAAGCAAAAAACATCCAAAATCCAGACAATTTCACTGATGCGTTCAGTGGTGGACTTTTGTATTCAAATCGTTTACGCATAGAGGAAATTCACACTCTAAGAGAGAGAGAGCAAGAGAGCGATGGCGCGGGCACTGTAGCCTACGTATGATAAATAAAATGCCATTGGACCAATAATGTAGGGAATAAAATCCTCATGTGCTCAAGAGTTTACCTTGGTTTTTCAAAGGCAGTGAAAAAAGTTTCATCACTACCATTTGTTTTCTAACCCTTCCTGGGTCCAGGCTTCCCTTGCTTGCCTCAACACAGGCCAAACACTTGTTTACCTCAATGAGTTTGGTCATGATGCAATGACTGTTATAAGGAAGGAGTTACAATATAGTCTGTCTGGTCTAGACGCAGCATAATTTTTTTTTTTTAAGAAAAGTTGGGATCCTGTTTCTTTAATATAGGGAAACCTAAGCTAACATAAACATTGGTCATTGCCTGACAGTGAGCATTATTGTGAGAAGACATCAAACTCACTCCTACCTAATTGAAAACCAATTCCTGGCTCGTAAATAATCCCACTAGGCCTTTGGTCGGAATCTTTTTGGGGGATTTGAGAATTCTACCCCCCCTACCCAAAACCTTTTTTTTTCTCTGGCATGTCTAAGTTTTGATGTCAGAGCATGTCGGATTGAAGTTTGCCATTTCAGCGGGGAAGCTGGGTGGATGGAATCAGGAATTTGGCACATCAGTCAAATGCCAACACTTCCATCCTCTCCTTTCTCCCCGACAATATGTTGAAAAAGAAACAACGGAGTGCCAAAATGGCGGAGCGCTTAGGCCTAATACTTGTTACTCTCTCCCCATCTGGCTCTCTCTCTCTCTCCAACTCCACGTTTACATCGCGTCAAACCGCAGAGGGACCGTGAGAATTCAAAACACTGTTGTGGCCAAAAAAAAGAAACATGACTATTGTTGCCCTCATCAGCTGCCTGTCTATTATGTAAAGGTTAATCATCTGTCAATCAAACAGTGGGACATGGGTTGGCCAAACAAGTCCCCTGGATTATATAAAGAGACAAGAGGGCACAGAAGGAAAACACCAAGCGTGTGAAAAGTCAAGGAGAGAGCAAAGGACAAAAACACTTCTTAAAAAGTTAGGCTTTAAGGTGTGAATCCTAACTTCCAGTAGAATATTAATTTAGTCCCATTGACATCAACGCACACAATTCCACTGGAAGTTAGGATTCACCCCTAACTGATATTGCATAGTTTATATCATCAAGGATTAGGGTTGCAAAGGGAGAGAATATTACTGGAAACATTTTAAGTTTACTAGTAAACTACCAGAATTTTGGTAACTTTCACGTTTTTATTTTTATTTTATCAGATTACATCTAGTGGCATTTTTGGGTACTTCAGATTATCACAGGTGTCTGTAATTATCTCTGGCCCTCTCTGTGGCCGTATCAAATGTAAAATATATACAAATAGGCCACCTGAGTGGCGCAGAGGTCTAAGGCACTGCATCGTAGTGTTGTGGCATCACTACAGCCTGGGGTTCGATCCCCAATTGGTCCAAAATATAAACATACTGTATATACAAATGACAAAATAATATTTTTCAATAAAAAATAGAATGACAAAGATGTAAATCATTATCCTAAATATAACCAATCAACTTAGTGAATAGCATTAGAGTTTAATATTACGGTTTCAGCATGAAAGAAAATTACACACTATTATTCTATGTCAATATGTCTTTGTTGTAAATGTTTTGGCACCAAACTTGTGGCAGCTGTGAAAAAAGCTAATATTTGGAAGAGTTAGAAAATAATGCCAATGTGGATTAGATGCTTTTTAGGCTATTTCCTCTTAAACCATATGATCTTCCCAATAGAAGACAATATGGAAACAGATATAAAAATGTTATGCTAAGTATAAATACATTTTATTCAAGTATAAATGACCAAATGACCATAGATTACCTGTTAATCACCAAAATTACTGATGATTCCGCTAACTTTGATAAATTACCAGTAGCTTTGCAACTCTATCAAGGATTAGTTTAAATAAGCCGTCAAATACTTTCAGGGTTATTTCATTTGAAAAGTGATATGGAGAGAGTGTTTTAAGTCATATAAGTCAATTTTTTATACCTTGCCAAATCGTGTGGAGAAGCTCCCTGTGAGCAAAGAGTGGAAAATTATGATGGTCTCATCAAGGTCCCACACAAACACACGCTGGAAAATAAGACAAAGACATATTTAGCCAAATAGAAAAATAACAATCTCTACGTTGAAGAGAAAATGACATTGCAGCTACACATGCAAACTGATCAATCAGTAGAAAAATGACTTGGAAAATCATAAAAGACCACCAAGAACTGTTCTACCATTATTTGTAAATGTTGTGCACTCTTTCATGACATTTACTGAGTGAGGTCTATAAATGACACTACTGATGATTTCTTTACAGTTATGAAAGTGCAACTTCACTTTAAACCAGCTGTCTAACTGTCAGTAACCTATGTTCTTACATTTTAATAACAGTATGTCTGTGGTCTGTTGTGTGCCTATGTGTCTATAGCGTCTGTGGTCATATTGTAGCTCAGTGTGTCAATGGCTACCATTGACGGGATGTGTGTGTGTGTGTGTTTGTGACTTCCATGGACTGTAACATTACCTCTATATCTGAGTCCAGGGGGGGCTGTGGGTCACTGACTCTTTTCCTGCCCCTCAGTTTCCCGTCTGAGCTCCGTCTGGCTGGCACCCCCTCTGGCTCTTTCCCTGGGGTGGGGGGGCTAGGGGGCGGATGGTACTCTCCTGGAACACACACACACACATCCCGTCAATGAAAATGTCTAAAACACCAAAGAACACGACAGAAAGATAAATAGAATGTTAAAAGGATAATAAATCATTCTCAAATAAAGAGAAGAGGCGGGCCAACCATCTGTACCTGGGTGGGACTCGGGGCTGTGATTGGGCACCACGGCAGGGTGTTCTGGATGCTGATAGGGTATGGGCGTGGTGATGGCACTAGGGCTGATGTTGCTGCTTGCGAGGTACGGGCTGTTGTAGTGTGTGTTGTAGTATGGCGAGTACTGGCTTTGGCTGTAGCTAGAGTACGCTGAGAAGTCCTGACAGAGGGAATAGGATGAATATTAAACACTTCATAAGATGTATGAAAGAAAAATACACAGAATATTACAAATGATCACATATTGGGCTTCACCCTTCACAGATTTATAAAAAAATATATATCTACCATGTCATGAAAGAGTCTATCACTGAAGCCAAATGAGTGGCACATTCAATTGTAAGTTGCAGTATTCCAAACCCACTTAAGGCCACCCCAGCCATTTGGAAACTTTTTGTACTACGAGAGCTGTTTTTATTTCTATAAAAGATCGTCGTCCATAATGGTGTGCGTATTACATCCTGTACTGACCTGTTGTGTGGGGTTGAATGGAGTTGAGCCTGTGATGGGGTTGGCTCCCTGGAAAATCCCAGAAGAAATACTGCTACCTGGAAAACAACATTAAACCAACGTTAAAAACAGACTCACATTGACTGGCATTTACAGAAGTTGGACTTGCATTGAAAGCGCCATTGAAAATATATTTTTATTGGTATTGTAATACCAATAAATTGAACAAATGGAAATAAAACAGGCAAATTTAAGAATGCAAGGCAGTTAAACGTAACTCAACAGAAATTGCACACCTATCGTACAAGTATATCAGTCAATTACCCCTCATTAATGGGCATAACTATGCATTTGTAACTATGTGTACTAAGTGGATCGTGAGACAGCATTAGCCCTAGAGTTGCAAAATTATGGTAACCTTCTGGTAAAATTCACAGGTTTTCCAAAAAATCCTGGTTGGAAGATTTCCAGAATAAGAAGGGAATAAGCAGGAAACAACACCTACTGTAATGTAATCAACTCAACATGAATCACAGAAGTAGCTTCACATCATGGCCTCAAAACATTGACTTGCCTCAACCCCTCCAGGGAGTATGGCGCTTGATTTATGAGTCCCAACGAGAACAATGCAGTTGGGGGGGGGGGGGGGGAAGCCTGGTGTGCTAGCTAGCTACTCCATCAGTGTTATCAACTCTGCTGAAGGAATGCCTTCCTCAGGGCTCTTTTCCCCAGCCACACTCGTTTGTTACCCCTCAACATCCCTCTTTCCCTCCATCCTTACCACCCCAAAACCTAACCTTAGATGAATGACTACCCAGAACCACCCGGGAGTCTCCCAGGACAACAAAACATAGTCTTCAAAGCAACAACACAAAGAAACCAGAAGTCTCCAAATAAACAGTGGAGTTTCTGGTTTTGATTTGGTCTGTCCTTTGTAGTGTAGTTGTGTGTGTGTGTGTGTGTGTATGTGGGAGGAAAGGTCTGGTGGTCTTGTACATGGAGTTGCCATGGGAGTTTGTTTCAAGCCACTCTAGGTTTTGTTTACCTGTACTGAAACACATGAAAGAAAGCAGAGTCATCCCATGTATTCCATTGTTAGAATACCAGTGTTTCAGTCTTACTTTCTGACAACAACGGTAGCTGGCTGAAGCTGGAACAGACTGACATTTCGTCCAAGCTTAGATAAATGAATCTGCTACAAAATACAGAGCAAGACAAATATAAATATAACAAATATACAAAACTCTCGTTGAAGATCATTGTGGATTCTATAAACCTGCTTTGCTATAGGGCCATATTCTCGTCTCTCAAGTTTTTATCGTGTGTCTCCTCTTTTGGGTCGTATTCATTAGGATCAAACAGAAGATAACTGAACTTGTCCAATAAGAAATGCTCATTTCAGTTTTCCATTGCTCCAGTGCGTCTCTGTTAACAGTGGCCCTGCATTCCCCTGTCAGTAAGTCCATGCAGTTCCTTCATTAGCCTCCCCTCCCAGCACCACAACATGCACCTTAACCTCTAACCTCTAACAGAGCAAGGTCAATTTCACGCTGCTTTGAAAGCCATCAAGTCCTACTGAGCCAAGCATGCTTTGGGTGCTGAAGAACTGGAGAATGTGTGGAGCACAGACACACACACGGAACACACGGACGCACACATGCAGACACACACACACAAACACACACAAGAGCGTGCTGGTTTGGGCCGTGGTGTGGGTGTGTGGGGAGGAAGGGGCCTGACCTCCAGAGAGGAGAGAGAGAGAGAGATTGCTGACGCCAGGCACCCAGACCGCAGCTAATGGAGAACAGGCGTGGAGGAGGACAGACGGGCACTGCTATGGACACCCACCTGGAAATGACAGGACCCCACTCACTGGGCTCCTAGTCAGAGGGCCAGATCATGATGGTAAGATCAGAGAGAGAAAGAAAGCGAGAGGGAGGGAGGTATAGTGGCTTGCGAAAGTATTCACCACCCTTGGCATTTTTCCTATTTTGTTGCCTTACAACCTGGAATTAAAATTGTTTTTGGGGGGGTTTGTATCATTTTATTTACACAACATGCCTACCACTTTGAAGATGCAAAATAGTTTTATTGTGAAACAAACAAATAAGACAAAAAACAGAAAACTTGAGCGTGCATAACTATTCACTCCCCCAAAGTCAATACTTTGCAGAGCCACCTTTTACAGCAATTACAGCTGCAAGTCTCTTGGAGTATGTCTCTATAAGCTTGGCACATCTAGCCACTGGGATTTTTGCCCATTCTTCAAGGCAAAACTGCTCCAGCTCCTTCAAGTTGAATGGGTTCCGCTGGTGTACAGCAATCTTTAAGTCATACCACAGATTCTCAATTGGATTTAGGTCTGGGCTTTGACGAGGCCATTCCAAGACATTTAAATGTTTCCCCTTAAACCACTCGAGTGTTGCATTAGCAGTATGCTTAGGGTCATTGTCCTGAATGAAGGTGAACCTCCGTCCCAGTCGCAAATCTCTGGATGACTGAAACAGGTTTCCCTCAAGAATCTCCCTGTATTTAGCACCATCCATCATTCCTTCAATTCTGACCAGTTTACCAGTCCCTGCTGATGAAAAATAACCCCACAGCATGATGCTGCCACCACCATGCTTCACTGTGGGGATGTTGTTCTCGGAGTGTTGAGAGGTTTTGGGTTTGCGCCAGACATAGCGTTTTCCTTGAAGGCCAAAAAGCACAATTTTAGTCTCATCGAACACCAAACATGTTTGCTTATTTATTTCTGGCCACTCTTCTGTAAAGCCCAGCTCTGTGGAGTGTATGGCTTAAAGTAGTCCTATGGACACATACACCAATCTCCGCTGTGGAGCTTTGCAGCTCCTTCAGGTTTATCTTTGGTCTCTTTGTTGCCTCTGATTAATGCCCTCTCTCCTTGCCTGGTCCGTGAGTTTTGGTGGGCGGCCCTCTCTTGGCAGGTTTGTTGTGTTGCCATATTCTTTCAATCTTTTTAATAATGGATTTAATGGTGCTTCGTGGGATGTTCAAAGTTTTTGATATTTTTTTATAACCCAACCCTGATCTGTACTTCTCCACAACTTTGTCCCTGACCTGTTTGGAGAGCTCCTTAGTCCTCATAGTGCCACTTGCTTGGTGGTGTTGCAGACTCTGGGGCCTTTCAGAACAGGTGTATATATACTAAGATCATGTGACAGATCATGTGACACTTAGATTGCACACAGGTGGACTGTATTTAACTAATTATGTGACTTCTGAAGGTAATTGGTTGCACCAGATCGTATTTAGGGGCTTCATAGCAAAGGGGGTGAATACATATGCACGCACCACTTTTCTGTTTTTAATTTTGTACTTTTTTTTAAACAAGTTATTGTTTTCATTTCACTTCACCAATTTGGACTATTTTGTGTGTGTCCATTACATGAAATCCAAATAAAAATCTATTTAAATTACAGGTTGTAATGCAACAAAATAGGAAAAACGCCTAGAGGGGTGAATACTTTGTAAGGCACTGTAGGAGAAAGGACTGGCCATATAAAAAAGGATAGATCTCAGCAAAAGAGAGAGGTAAAGTGAGTGTGTATGTGAGAGAGAGAGAGAGAAATAGAGGGAGGGAGGCAGTAAGGAGGAATGAAAGAGGGTAGGATGGCTAGCCATTTGTAAAGTAGAGAAGAGATTAGAGCGAAAGGCACAAAGAGAGGTGGAGTACTGACCTTGTATGTGTGTGTATTTGGGTGTTTGTGTGCAGGTATGTGTGCATGCAATCGTCTGTGTGTCTGTCTGTATTCATCAAGATCTCATTGTTTCCATTTGAAACTCGAAGTATGCACGTCTATTTTTTACCCATTCATTCTGCTTGGTTAGAGGGTTAAAACAGAAACAGTTCAAAGGTTAACAGTTTTGACATTATTTCAGAGTGGTTAAGGTAAGGGCTATGGTTTGGGGAAGGCTCTGCAAAACTACCGACCTCCTAACATCAAGTATCATCAAGTATTCTCACGGCTTGCTGGAGTATTCTGAACTGCCGTAGCGCAGTGGTCTGAGCAGCGCACTTTGGCTCCAAGCATCACCAGTTCCCACCACGTGCTGGGCAATTGTTTTTGTGTGTGTGTGTTTGTGTGTTGGGGTTTAATATTTTCCAGATAATCAACATATTCTTCCTGCTGAGAAAAGTTTGAGAAATTACCAGACATCCTGGTATTACCGTGAAAACCAGCAGTGCTATTTGAAAGCATTCACTGACTGTACAAAACATCTTCCTTATATTGAGTTGCACCCGCTTTTGCCCTCGGAAGAGTTTAAATTCGTCGGGGCATGGATGTGTTAACAATGTGTTAAAAGCATTCCACAGGGATGCTGACCCATGTTGACTCCAACGCTTCCCATAGTTGTGTCATGTTGGCTGGATGTCCTTTGGGCGGTGGACCATTCTTGATACACATGGGAACCTGTGAGAAACCCAGCAGCGTTGCAGATCTTGACACACTCAAACCGGGGCGCCTGGCACCTACTACAAACCCCGTTCAAAGGTACTGAAATCTTTTGTCTTGCCCATTCACCCTCTGAATGGCACACATACATAATCTATGTCTCAATTGTCTCAAGGCTTAAAAATCCTTCTTTAACCTGTCTCCTCCCCTTCATCTACACTGATTGAAGTGGATTTACAGTAACAAGTGACATCAATAAGGGATCATACTGTAGCTTTCACCTGGTCAGTCTGTCATGGAAAGAGCAGGTGCTCCTAATGTTTTATACACTCAGTGTCTGGAGAGACCTGAAAATAGCTGTGCAGCGACGCTCCCCATACAACCTAGCAGAGCTTGAGAGGATCTGCAGAGAAGAATGGGAGAAACTCCCCAAATACAGGTGTGCCAAGCTTGTAGCGTTATACCCAAGAATATTCGAGGCTGTAATCACTGCTTCAAAAAAGTACTGAGTAAAGGGTCTGAATACTTATGTAAATGTTATACTTCAGTTTTTAGTTTTTTTAATTAATTTAAAAACTTCTAAAAAACTTTTTTTGCTTTGTCATTATGGGGTATTGTGTGTAGATTGATGAGGGAAAAACAACAATTTAATACATTTTAGAATAAGGCTGTAATGTAACAATGTGGAAAAAGTCAAGGGGTCTGAATACTTTCTGAATGCACTGTACACTGCTCATTCCCCTCCCTATATCGCAATTCAACCTCAGTCCTACCTACCTAAAGGTTATGGAAAATTTGCTGTTTCAGTATTTCTCCAGCAGGTTTCCTGAAGGAGAAAGCCTCCACTTCGATGTCAAATATAATAAAACAAAAACACTATAGTATAGTACTACAGTAAAGTCTGCAAAAACACTACAGTGAATACTACAGTAAAGTCTGCAAAAACACTATACTATAGTATTTATAGCATACTATAGTATTTTTAATGTGGGCATATAGTAAGCATAAACATTTATAGAAGCCATGCAAGTAGCCTAAAGGATGTTTTCTATCGGGGACTTTATGTTGAGTAAATATGGTAGGCTGCTAGCGTTGTGATGACTGGTCTAATGTAACCTATGAATGAAGCCAGAAAGTTTATATGTCACACATGCATATTTTGTATTTTTTCCATCAGCTAATTTGCTCCTCTCTTTCTCGGCATATCCTCTCACCAGTTGTGATACGTTCAAGGGATTCTTGGGGAGGGTAGGCTATGGCCATCCTTTTTTTAGCGCTGATCTGTTGTTTCCTGTAGGTCTACATCTGTTTGCAATGGCATGGTAGGAGAACCTGTAGGACGCAGCGACCTTGTGCAAGTAAAAACGGTAGGCTACAACAGCACTCACACTGAGCGTTAATTATGCAGATAGCAAAGCAGAGAAGTCAGATTTAGACATTGCATATAATTTAACAGTTCCATTTCCCAGGCTGTTCATAGAAATAATGTATTATAATTTACTAGTTTCTCAACATTATTTCTCGGGAAACAAGAATGGGTTTGGGCAGGATAGCCCAGTAAAACTTGGTAATCCGGTTACCGATTTTAAACCCTAGTGTGTGTGTGTGTGTGTGTGTGTGTGTGTGTGAGAGAGAGAGACTGACCGTGTGGGGAGTAGCTGTAGAGGCCCTGGCTGGGGGGAGTGTTGCTGAAGTTGGAGTAGCTCAGCAGACTGTTCTGTCCTGGAGAGTGGCTGAGGCCATCTTCTGTCTTAATGTCTGCAGAGGAAAGGACAAAAGGAGATAAATGTCTACACTGGATACAGTTACTGAAACTGGTTACACTGTATTTTACAGAGGGGCATGCTGTAAAACTGGGTGTGTTGTAAAATGCGGGCAGCATTAAATCAGTTCGCGAGCCACATTTGGCCTGTGGGCCTGTAGTTTGAGACCCTGGTGTTAATGGATGTGGAGTTGTGGTTCCTATTCACGGTACCTTAGATGCCATACTTTCAAGACAACTTTTAAACAGTCATATCCCCACCTCTTCACCCCCATATTGAATGACATGACGGTACTTACTGTATGAGGGCATGCTGTAGCCCTGGGTGTGGTATGTATACGGTGTGTAGGGTCCCGCAGGCTGGAGGGCAGGGCTGTACTGGGTCTGTCCGTACGCCGCCATGACAGCTCTTAGGTCAGCTAATCTAGGAGGAGGAATTAAAGACTGGTAAGTTGCTAAGCAACATGGGGACTATATGTATTGTCATGTTGGCTGCTTAGCCTATGCTACGCTAAGCTATGACTAAGAATTGTCACACATCAGATGGTGTCACTCCTCCAGGACGCTCGTCCCTCAACTGATCTGTCTTGTAGGACCTGGAACTCATATTGACAATTCAAAAAAGTAAAACATAGTTCCAAATTTCACAATATCACTGCACTCTCGTATGACTCTCCATGAAATAGACAAAATAACTAGCAAGCTAAATTATTACAAACGCTGTGGCAGTGATTTAATAGTTTGCATATGAATATAAAAAAAAGCAGGTGGCGATCTGCGGCACAAATTCTGGTCACCAGTGCAGTGACTTGATCAGCTGTGTAGCTAACTGTTGTAGTTAGCTACTTTACTGACACAGTTAGCTAGCTCTTCCTTCACTTACATAAAAAGCTTGCTTAGCCTGTTTAAATTACCCTGAAGTTGTAGACATGTAGCTGTTATCAGCTATCAGCATGTTTCTCCACGATCGTATCGTTAGGTCAGCTGAGCACAGTCAGCAGCTGACTCGGGAGGTTACTGCAATGGCCTCATGGCAGAAGAACAGCTGCTTCATGAAAACTCATAATATTGTAAGCATTAGCACTACTAGCTACAGTAACTTGCTAGCTAGCTTTTGATGGAAGATTCAACATTGTGTGTGCAGCATTGTGTGTGTAGTAGGTAGCTGGTTGGTTAGTAGTATCGTTGCAGTCAAAGATGATTTTAGTGACTGGCTCAGCTAAAGTTAGCAAGCTAATGTTAATGTTAAACATATTATGCTAGCTTTCGTGCCATAGTCAAACTTCAGAAATACTGCTCATTGAAGCACTATAGTCCTTAGCTATATGTAAAATGGAGCGACTAAGACTTCCTCACCACAAAAGCATTAACATTTTTGGCATATTAATTGTTTTAGCTTATATTATTTCAGACAGTTTTGACGCAGAAATGGGGTTCAGCAGATGATGTCACCTTGGTATATTTTCAAATGGTAGACAGCACATTGTACCATAACTACTTTTGAGCTATCCTATTATCCTTTGCAAGATACAAGACAGATCAGTGCAGGCGAAATCAACGTGCTATCTAACGTAAGACAATGATGACTAAAATCTCAACAACACTCACTTGCAGATGAAGGAAGAGTCTGATATGGAGTCTTAGTGTCCCTAGAGGAAAACAAATGAAACAAACAGAGAAACATGTATAAATACCAATAAAAAATCATATTCACTGAGAAATTAAATGGGCAATAAATAACTTGAGATATGATTTCACAGTGATAAAAGGCTTTATACGATTCCAATTTCAACACTTAACCATAATGCCATAGTATGACATTTGATAAAACCAGTCTGATCCCACAGTGACTGTACATACATACCCCAACCAGAAGCCATGGATTACAGGCAACATTCGCACTGAGCTAAAGGGTAGAGCTGCCGCTTTCAAGGAGTGGGACTCAACCCAGAAGCTTATAAGAAATCCCGCTATGCCCTCCGATGAACGATCAAAAAGGCAAAGCGTCAATACAGGACTAAGATCGAATCGTACTACACCGGCTCCGACGCTCGTCAGTTGTGGCAGGGCATGCCAACTATTACAGACTTCAAAGGGAAGCACAGCCGAGAGCTGCCTAGTGACATGAGCCTACCAGACGAGCTAAATATGCTCGCTTCGAAGCAAGTAACATTGAAACATGCATGAGAGCATCAGTTCTGGACGACTGTGTGATCACGCTCTCCGCAGCCGATGTGAGTAAGACCTTTAAACAGGTCAACATTCACAAGGCCGCAGGGCCAGATGGATTACCAGTACGTGTAGTCCGAGCATGCACTGACCAACTGGCAAGTGTCTTCACTGACATTTTCAACCTCTCCCTGTCTGAGTCTGTAATACCAACATGTTTCAAGCAGACCACCATAGTCCCTGTGCCCAAGAACACTAAGCTAACCTGCCTAAATGACTACCGACCCGTAGCACTCATGTCTGTAGCCATGAAGTGCTTTGAAAGGCTGGTCATAGTTCACATCAACACCATTATCCCAGAAACCCTAGACCCACTCCAATTTGCATACTGCACCAACAGATCCACGGATGCACTCCACACTGCCCTTTCCCACCGGGACAAAGGGAACACCTATGTGAGAATGCTATTCATTGACTACAGCTCAGCATTCAACACCATAGTGCCCTCAAAGCTCATTACTAAGCTAAGGACCCTGGGACTAAACACCTCCCTCTGCAACTGGATCCTGGACTTCTAGGTGGTAAGGGTAGGTAACAACACATCCACCACACTGATCCTCAACACGGGGGCCCCTCAGAGGTGCATGCTCAGTCCCTTCCTGTACTCCCTATTCACTCATGACTGCACGGCCAGGCACGACTCCAACACCATCATTAAGTTTGCTGATGACACAACAGTGGTAGGCTTGATCACCAACAACGATGAGACAGCCTATAGGGAGGAGGTCAGAGACCTGACCGTGTGGTGCAAGGACAACAACCTCTCCGACAACGTGATCAAGACAAAGGAGATGATTGTGGACTACAGGAAAAACGAGGACCGAGCACACCACATTCTCATTGACAGGGCTGTAGTGGAGCAGGCTGAGAGTTTCAAGTTCCTTGGCATCCACATCACCAACAAACTAACATGGTCCAAGCACACCAAGACAGTCGTGAAGAGGGCACGGTAAAATATATTCCCCCTCGGGAGACCGAAAAGATTTGGCATGGGTCCCCAGATCCTCAAAAGGTTTTAGAGCTGCACCATCGAGAGCATCCTGACGGGTTGCATCACCACCTGGTATGGCAACTGCTCAGCCTCCGACCGCAAGGCACTACGGAGGTACTGGGCCGTACGCACTACCATCACCGGGGCCAAGCTTCCGACCATCCAGGACCTCTATACCAGGTGGTGTCAGAGGAAGGCCATAAACATTGTCAAAGACTCCAGCCACCATAGACTGTTCTCTCTGCTCCTGCATGGAAAGCGGTACCAGAGCGCCAAGTCTAGGTCCAAGAGGCTTCTAAACAGCTTCTACCCCCAAGCCATAAGACTCCTGAACAGCTAATCAAATGGCTACCCAGACTATTTGCTACTCTCTGTTATTATCTATGCATATTCACTGTAATTGACTCTGTACCGGTACCCCCTGCATATAGCCACGCTATTGTTATTTACTGCTGCTCTTTAATATCTTACTTTTTTTTAGGTTGTTTCTTAAAACTGCATTGTTGGTTAAGGGCATGTAAGTAAGCATTTCATTGTAAGGTCTACACCTGTTGTATTTGACGCATGTGACAAATACAATTTGATTTGATTCCACTGTTTAAGTTACGTAAAATACCTGCTGTTTCTTTAAAGGAAAATACAGTGTGTTACAGCCTTAATAAAAAAAATATTACATTCAGGTTTTGTGTCACTGGCCTACACACAATACCCCATAATGTCAACATGGAATTATGTTTTTAGAATTTTTTTACTAATTAATAAAAAAGAAAAGTTGAAATGTCTTGAGTCAATAAGTATTCAACCCCTTTGTTATGGCAAGCCTAAATAAGTTCAAGAGTAAATTAAATAGTGCTTAACAAGTCACACCCCTGAGTGAACAGAATCACCTTTGCCAGCAGTTACTGCTTTGAGTCTTTCTAGGTAAATCTTTAAGAGCTTTGCACACCTGGATTGTACAATATTTGCACATTATTCTTCTAAAAATTCCTAAAACTCTGTCAAGTTGATTGTGATTTTGAGATATTTCTGTATTTCATCTTCAATAAATGTGCAAATTCTTTAAAAACATGTCATTATGGGGTATAGTGTGTAGATGGGTGAGATTTTTTTATTTTATCCATGTTGAACTCTGGCTGTAACACAACAAAATGTGGAATAAGTCAAGGGGTATGAATACTTTCTGAAGGCACTGTATATTTTGCAAATGTCTGCACTACTTACTTGACTCTGTAAAGAGAGGGTTTTCTTCCCTGGCAAGGGTGTCACTCAAGGTCCTCGACGTCAACTTTCCTGTGGAAACAATAGTGAATAAGCATTAGAAGTATGCGGGTGACTGACACAAAGCAACATGCCTTGGGCACTGACTTACTTAAAAGTTGGAACAGAACTCAAATTTGGGCCAAAAGAGCAGGGGGATAATTATCGTACTCGGAAAGTTCACAGAGTGATTTAGGTTTAGGAAAGAATGGAGGTTTTGACAGAGAAAAGAGACTGACAGCCCAACAGACAGGCAGACAGGCTGGCAGGCTGACAGGCAGGCATGCTACAAGTCGGAGAGAGCTGATGAGGTTTATACAGTATAAGAATCACCATAAGGGATGCCACTGACAGACAAGTCAAATTACACCCGTTTTTTTCTTCCTCGTCAGTCAAAATGGCTATTTGTTAGTAAGAGCTTGATGGATGACATAGTTTCCTGGGAAAGCACAGAAGAATTCCCCACTTCTTTGCTTCTCTCTCTGTCTCAACACCTTGGCACCTGTAGAGAGGTGTCACATCACAATGACTGCGGAGAGGTAAACTAGGTCAAGTTAACGGCATAATCGGACAGAGCAGAGTTGTATGTAAAGCACTTACTTAGAATGACCTAGAAGCACACCTAAACTCAGGCATACTGTAACATTTATGTTGTACAGAAGTGTGAAATGCCAATATACACAAATTACCAATATACAGTAAGAGCCAAAAGTTCCTTTCCTGTGGCGGTCCTCATGAGAGCCAGTTTCATCATAGCGCATGATGGTTTCTGCAACTGCACTTGAAAAAACTTTCAAAGTTCTTGAAATTTTCTGGATTAACTGACCTTCATGTCTTTCTCATTGCTTATTTGAGGTGTTCTTGCCATAATATGGACTTGGTATTTTACCAAATAGGCCTATCTTCTGTATACCACCCCTACCTTGTCACAACATAACTAATTGGCTCAACGCATTAAGAAGGAAAGAAATTCCACAAATTAACTTTTAACAAGGCACACCTGTTATTTGTAATGTATTCCAGGAGACTACATCATGAACCTGGTTCAGAGAATGCCAAGAGTGTGCAAAGCTGTCATCAGGGGTAAAGGGTGAAGAATCTAAAATATATTTAGATTTGTTTAACACTTTTTTTGGTTACTTCATGATTTCATATGTGTTATTCCATAGTTTTGATGTCTTCACTATTATTCAACAATGTAGGAAATAAAGAAAAACCCTGGAATGAGTCGGTGTGCCCAAACTTTTGCCTGGTAATGTATCCCAATTCAGTTTAACATAATGACACCTTTACCTTAATATATAGCTATCCTAATATATTGTAATGACCCGGCTGGGTCATAAAGGAAAAAGAGACGGACTCTAGGTGTGCAGGTCAGAACACAGGTTTATTCCTAAACTGGGCTATTGTTCAGGCCACAGCCCACGCCGCTAAATGCCGAATGTACACAACTATACCAAGTCTAATTAATGTTTACTCCCATAGGAACAGATCAAGGCCCCGAACAGAAAAGAGAGAGAAGATGAGACAGTAATCCCCATTTATCATTTCCAAATCCCGCGGGATTACCCATCATACCCCCCCAACCTTTCCCTCTGTCCTGACATATTTAACCCCTGCTAGTAGCCATGAGAACCATAACACACCCACAAACACAGAACACAATACCGGGTCGTTACAATATTTAATGAACAAATAACAATAAACAAGCATTAAAATGGACTACAATAGATAAGGATGGGAGAGTGTGTGTGTGTGTGAGAGTGAGAGAGGGAGGGAGGGACGGAGTTAAAGCCAATAAGCTATTCCTGGAGTCATCCTGTCCATACTGTTACCTCCCTACTCCCTCTTTCTCTGTCCTTCTGTCTGTCTCTCTCTCTTGCAAAGCCCTAACGGGGACATAACCTTCTCCAAACTATGCGCAGACTATGTGCTCTATGGGGGGATTCAGACCAGAGTTGCGTGCATGTAAATAGAACTTCATTCCCTTTTATGCACTTTTCTCTCTACGGGTATTCTGACCTTGAACTTAAGCATGGACCAGCCAGCTATACATTTGGGGTGGAGATCACATAAATGGAGGTGTGACAAAGGTGTGTCTTCAGATACACATATTCTGACCTTGACTTAATTCCCTCATAATTCCACAACCTTTACACGCGAGGAAACCATGAATAAGGTCGAGCACCTGTCGGTTCCAAGTGGAAAAACACAAATCTTTTTTTCTGATAGAAATAAC
This sequence comes from Salmo salar, assembly GCF_965601325.2. NCBI lineage: Eukaryota > Metazoa > Chordata > Actinopteri > Salmoniformes > Salmonidae > Salmo > Salmo salar. The sequence continues at coordinate 47,364,743 of NC_138302.1, read as the reverse complement.
ACCATTCTCCATGCACTGTAATTTAAAAACTAATAAGAGCTAGGCAAATGAGTAATCCGTTTGGAGAAGCCGATTGTAAATATAAATATTTGTAGATGACTTTTCCTTATGATCGCTGGAGACAAATGTGAAACCAGTCATATGGAAGCAAACTGAAAATCATATCAACATGTATTTTGGCCCTTTTTCTTCTTCTTTTACAATTTTGTATCATGTTAAATATTATCCATTATTGGTAGCCACCGTCAGTAATACTCACATACATTCGTAACTGTCATTTTAGTGTTAATTTTCTTCCATTTCTAGCCTGTACATTTTGCATCATTCGATTCCGTTTACCTTTCTTTCCTCTATCAATAATTTGAGACATACAGTACATGTATGCAGCCTCTTTGAATCATTATGGAATGCAGATCACATTTAGCCGTTTAAACCTGGAGCCTAGTGCATGGTTCAAGACGACTGGACCGTTGTCATTATAGTTCCATGATTAGTGAGGATTATTAGGGTAGATTTATAGGACTATTGTTCATCCCCTATGGTACACTTTTCTCACGTTCCAATATTTCATGGATTGAACAATTGAATATGGTAACATTCAGGATGAGTCAAATCACTGTATTTTTGTTTCATCAATATATTTTGTGCATAAAGACTCTCCAAACCAGTTTTTTATTATTATTTCGAAACCTAAATAAACCTAAATAATCTCCAAGATCAGAGCATTTTTAAGTCTACCAATTGCTGCTGAAACGGAGACGAATATGCATATATGGATTTCTTTCATTGAGCCCTAATATTCTCAACCCATTATTTTGATACTATATACAGTGTTAAAGGTACACCGTATTTAAAGGGATGGCTTTAGAAACATTTACTGAAAACCCTAGCAAATGAAACTCCACGAGAAAACCCTCCCAGTTGCTGGCCATCAGGTTTCAGCGGTTGAATTAAATGTATTCAGTGTGCGCAAGGGACCCATACCTGCAGAGCACATCACGGGCCTGCATAAGGTAAGTCTGAATACCAACTACTGACAAGCGCATAGGGTTGCAAAGCATTGGCAACTTTACGGTACATTTCTGGAATTTTTCGGAAATCTTCCATGGGAAGTTAAGCCCTGGGAATTTGGGGAGTTTTGCTTAAATTCATCAAAAAATTACAACTTTTTTTGTGGGATACACATAAGGCAATTCTAGGTCTTGTGGCATATTTTGGTTAAACTATCCCCAATTCAATGGAATTGCAACCCTCTGCATGCACAGTACATTCTTCCATCACAAGTGAAGTGCACTCTTCCATCACATGTACAGCTGATTCTCAAGATCTTGCACACTAATGAGACGCTATTGAGCCCACACTACTACACTGTCTGAGCCAAGGACTACATGCTTTCTGGCAAGTTTTGATTACAATACTGGGTTGGGTGAATATATTTTGACATACATGATTTTTTGTTAACTAGTAAATAGTAGCCTACAGCAAAGTGTGTTTAAATCATTTCTAACTTGTTAATTTCTGCTAGTTAGTTTTTGCTACCATGTAGGTTTTAGCTTGTTTGAGCCTGCTAACTGAGGAGTGTTAATTCACCTTTTTCCATACATGTTTCATAAAAAAAAAATGTATCTTACAAAGGAGTTGTTTATCTAACTGCTTAACTATTTATCTGTACATGGAATTGTATTTGGTTTTTGTTTTTACAGATTTTTTTCTAATCGTTACAGGAAAATGCCACGGCACTATCCGATGTGTGGAGACATTTCACTGTAGCTAATGTAGAAGGAAAAGCTGTGTACATGTGCAAATACTGTGCCAAATCACATGTAAAGAATGCAACAAAGATGCAGAATCATCTGGCCAAGTGCATCAAGATCCCTCAACGCTAACAACAAGCAACATCTGACAAAAGGCCCTCTACTTCTATTCGAGGTGAAAATTATGAATCAGACACCTTATTGATAGCAACAGCTCATGGTCCTCCTGGAATCAGAAGTTTTTTTGACTCAATGGAGGCACGTAGTCAGAGAAATTCTGATGAATGTCTTGCTCAAGCTGTGTATGCAACTGGTTCACCTCTGATGCTCACAGGCAATGTGTATTGGAAGACATCTCTGAATGTTCTTTGCCCAGCAAACACCCCTCCAACCAGACATGCTTTATCTACTCATTTGCTGGATGCAGATTTCAACAAAGTTCAAGTGAAGGTCAAGCAAATCATAGAGAAAGCAGACTGTATTGCAATGATCTCTGATGGGTGGTCGAATGTTTGTGGGCAATGAATAATTAACTACATAATCTCTACCCCTCAACCAGTATTCTACAAGAGCACAGACACAAGGGACAGACACACCGGTCTCTACATTGCAGATGAGCTGAAGGCAGTCATCAATGACCTTGGACCACAGAAGGTATTTGCACTGGTGACAGACAATGCTGCGAACATGAAGGCTGCTTGGTCTAAAGTGGAGAAGTCCTACCCTCACATCACACCCATTGGCTGTGCTGCTCATGCATTGAATCTGCTCCTCAAGGATATCATGGCACTGAAAACAATGGATACACTCTACAAGAGAGCCAAGGAAATGGTTAGGTATGTGAAGGGTCATCAAGTAACAGCAGCAAACTACCTCACCAAGCAAAATGAGAAGAATTGAAGCTTCCCAGCAACACCCGTTTGGGTGGTGTTGTCATCATGTTTGACAGTCTCCTGGAGTGGAAGGAGTCTCTCAAAGAAATGGCCATATCACAGTCTGCCAATATGGAAAGCCCCATCAAGAGGATCCTCCTGGATGATGTATTTTGGGAGAGAGTGGTAAGCAGCCTGAAACTCCTGAAACCTATAGCAGTAGCCATTGCACGGATTGAGGGAGACAATGCCATCCTGTCTGATGTTCGGACTCTGCTTACAGATGTTAGAGAAGAAATCCGTACTGCCCTGCCCACTTCACTGTTGCTCCAAGCAGAGGAAACTGCAGTTCTGAATTACATCAAAAAGCATGAAGACTTCTTCCTGAAGCCAATACACGCCGCAGCGTACATATTGGACCCCAAGTATGCTGGCTAGAGCATCCTGTCTGGTGCAGAGATCAACAAGGCCTATGGTGTCATCACTACCGTGTCTCGCCACCTTGGCCTGGATGAGGGCAAGGTTCTCGGCAGTCTGGCGAAGTACACTTCCAAGCAAGGGCTTTGGGATGGAGATGCTATATGGCAGTCGTGCCAACATATCTCATCAGCCACCTGGTGGAAGGGACTTTGTGGATCTGAGGCTCTTTCCCCAGTTGCCACAGTCATCCTCCAAATTCCACCAACATCAGCCGCCTCAGAGTGCAACTGGTCCTTGTTTGGCAAATTTGAGGCCTTTTGAGCCTGACAACGAGCCATCCTCAACATGGTTGGAAAGTGACAGTGAAGATGAGGCCTCAGAGTCTGATGTTCAAGAGGTGGACATTGAGGAGGTCCAGGGAGAAGACATGGAAGCCTGAGAGGAAGACAACCAAAGCTTTAGTTTCTAGACTATCATTTTATGTTGAAAACGTTTTTGGGAGATGCGATGGATCATTGGGGATCATTCAATATTCCATTTATTTTGTTGTTCAGTGAAATTATCCCATGTGAAGAGTCAACTCATTTAATTAAAGTTAAATTCGTAACTAAATTGTTTTGTTTTTTTTCTATTTGAAGCATTTAATAATTTGCAATTATGTCTAAAAAAGGTTTACCATATGATATGGTAAATATATCCAATGCAAAAAACATCTACATTTAAATGGTATTAATATTAATTTGCATATATTTCCGTTAATTCCCATATATTCTCATTAATTCCCATACAGTGAGGAAAAAAGTATTTGATCCCCTGCTGATTTTGTACGTTTGCCCACTGACAAAGAAATTATCAGTCTATAATTTTAATGGTAGGTTTATTTGAACAGTGAGAGGCAGAATAACAACAAAATATTCCAGAAAAACGTATGTCGAAAATGTTATAAATTGATTTGCATTTTAATGAGGGAATTAAGTATTTGACACCCTCTCAATCAGAAAGATTTCTGGCTCCCAGGTGTCTTTTATACAGGTAACGAGCTGAGATTAGGAGCACACTCTTAAAGGGAGTGCTCCTAATCTCAGTTTGTTACCTGTATAAAAGACACCTGTCCACAGAAGCAATCAATCAATCCGATTCCAAACTCTCCACCATGGCCAAGACCAAAGAGCTCTCCAAGGATGTCAGGGACAAGATTGTAGACCTACACAAGGCTGGAACGGGCTACAAGACCATCGCCAAGCAGCTTGGTGAGAAGGTGACAACAGTTGGTGCGATTATTCGCAAATGGAAGAAACACAAAATAACTGTCAATCTCCCTCGGCCTGGGGCTCCATGCAAGATCTCACCTCGTGGAGTTGCAATGATCATGAGAACGGTGAGGAATCAGCCCAGAACTACACAGGAGGATCTTGTCAATGATCTCAAGGCAGCTGGGACCATAGTCACCAAGAAAACAATTGGTAACACACTACGCCGTGAAGGACTGAAATCCTGCAGCGCCCGCAAGGTCCCTCTGCTCAAGAAAGCACATATACATGCCCGTCTGAAGTTTGCCAATGAACATCTGAATGATTCAGAGGACAACTGGGTGAAAGTGTTGTGGTCAGATGAAACCAAAATGGAGCTCTTTGGCATCAACTCAACTCGCCGTGTTTGGAGGAGGAATGCTGCCTATGACCCCAAGAACACCATCCCCACCGTCAAACATGGAGGTGGAAACATTATGCTTTGGGGGTGTTTTTCTGCTAAGGGGACAGGACAACTTCACCGCATCAAAGGGACGATGGACGGGGCCATGTACCGTCAAATCTTGGGTGAGAACCTCCTTCCCTCAGCCAGGGCATTGAAAATGGGTCGTGGATGGGTATTCCAGCATGACAATGACCCAAAACACACGGCCAAGGCAACAAAGGAGTGGCTCAAGAAGAAGCACATTAAGGTCCTGGAGTGGCCTAGCCAGTCTCCAGACCTTAATCCCATGGAAAATCTGTGGAGGGAGCTGAAGGTTCGAGTTGCCATACGTCAGCCTCGAAACCTTAATGACTTGGAGAAGATCTGCAAAGAGGAGTGGGACAAAATCCCTCCTGAGATGTGTGCAAACCTGGTGGCCAACTACAAGAAACATCTGACCTCTGTGATTGCCAACAAGGGTTTTGCCACCAAGTACTAAGTCATGTTTTGCAGAGGGGTCAAATACTTATTTCCCTCATTAAAATGCAAATCATTTTATAACATTTTTGACATGCGTTTTTCTGGATTTTGTTGTTGTTATTCTGTCTCTCACTGTTCACTCACTGATCATTTCTTTGTCAGTGGGCAAACGTACAAAATCAGCAGGGGATCAAATACTTTTTTCCCTCACTGTATATTCCCATTAATTCCCACGGAAAGTTTCAACCTCTGAATATTCCCATAAAATCTGTAACCCTACAAGTGCTTAAATCAAAACGATTAAAAAAGGAATAGCTTTCTGAATCGGACCCTATGTGTTTCTAAGCACTGTTTTCAATCAAAACCTGTGTCCAGGTTTCCTTGGTAAGAAAAAATAAATAAACAAACATAGTGAGGAAGGGTTTTGATTCATGTAATTACTGTCTGAAAGAAATAGATGCTGCGGTTCACTTACACTCGCCTTATGCCCTTGGGGGAATCCCCGTCACCATCTTGAAGGGTCGTCCAAATGAATAGCCAAGCAAGGGAAGTTTGCAACGTAAACCCATCAGCCCCCGTTTTTAGTCGAGTTTTCGAGTGTACAATTATTGTCAGTAGTTGCTAGGAGTGGTGGTAGGAGTCAGGCGCAGAGAGCAGAGGTAAGGAACTGTGTGTTTATTAAATAAAACACAACACGATCGACGCCAACACAACCGGCGTGAAAAAATGCAAAGTGCCCAGAACAGGTGCACAGCATGCATAAAATATAACAATAGTAGATCGCCAGCACATCCAAATACAAAACACAACCTAACGCGAAATAATCCCGCACAAACCTGGGCGGGCTAACCAGGCTTAAATAACCAAAATCAAAAGACCCAAATGAGGAACAGGTGCAAACAATAAGACATACCAAACGAAAAGGAAAAAGGGATCAGCGGCGGCTAGTAGGCCGGTGACGACGACCGCCGAGCGCCGCCCGAGCAGGCAGGGGAGCCACCTTCGGTGGGATTCGTGACAATTATGTTCAATCCGTGGCCTGAAACTACCCATAATTCAATTCGCGACGATTGTTTTCCCGCTAAGAAAAGTCTGCCAAAACATTAAAACAACCTCAATGGAGAAGTCAACATACAAGTGTAAGAAAAAACGAATGCAAATAAGTTAGAAATTGTACTACTAATGCACATGACGGCACAAACACGTCTTGTAAACAGTAAAGATGTTTTTGTTTGGTTATCTTTTGGAAATTTGTATGAATTAAACATTTTTCTTCTTCAGAAGTTCCAGCTAGGCAGGCTAACGTTAGTTAACTAATTAATTTGCTAGCTATTATACAGTAGGCGTATATTAATTATTATATAGTTAATATAAGTAGACATGCAATCATAATTGACTATAGCGCATATAAAGCACCCACCGGTGGGGATGAGTAAGTGCTGAATTTCCGGTCCATTTAAAAATCATTCCTTCCTCCCTCGCCCCTTGTCCTGCAAGTGTATACTCCTCAGATGTCACGATACATCATCGCAAGTGTCCACTTAATTTGAGGGCTGAGGGGATAGGGTGTGTCTTTTAAGTGTTTGGACTGCAGCCAGAACCTCACTGCGTAACAACTTGAACATGCTCTCATCTTGCAGCTCAAGAAGATTGAATGACCTTACTTACCTCCCGACAGAGTACCTCCAATGTGTTTTCAGTCGTGAGTTTTCCTGCCTTGATTTGACATATTATGTAACTGTAAATATAATATAACAATTGTCACTTTTTCCCATAACTTTCAGACCCACTTTTCAATAAGTGGCTTGAAAACTGTTTATTTACATAGCAATTACATACGTGGATACAGTGGAATTTCAATGTAGACACATATCCGTGTTGGTACATAGCACGTACCATATAGCACTGTACCAACATGGATATGTGTCTACATTGAAATTCCACTGTATCCACGTATGTAATTGTATGTCAACTTGTTTGTGGCCATTAAGTTAAGATATTAACTGAGAATAACTGATGGTGAGAGAGAGAAAGGTTGACAGTAAGAAAGACAAAAATGAAGAGTAAGAGGGAGTGAGATATATATATATATATATATATATATATATATATATATATATATGAGTAAGAGAGAGTAAAGGTTGAGCGTGAGAGAAAGGTTGAAAGTAAGAGCTAGTAAGGGAGTTCGTCATGGTTGAGGACAAAAAGCAACAGCTCTTTCCACTCCCCTGATGTTGACAGTGGTCTATTTAAGCAATAAGGCCCAAGGAGGTGTGGTATACAGCCAATATACCACAGCTAAGGGCTGTTCTTATGCACGACACAACGCGGACATGACACAGCCCTCAGCCCAAACCTGTGAGGTGCCTTATTGCTATTATTAACTGGTTACCAATGTAATTAGAACAGTAAAAATACATGTTTTGTCATACCTGTAGTATACGGTCTGATATACCATGCCTATCAGTCAATCAGCATTCAGGGCTCGAACCAACCAGTTTATAAGTGCCTTTAGGGCACCTCAATCTGGCCATGCAGAACACTACTGCTTACTGTGGCCTCATCACCGACATAAGACTGACAGAGACAGAGGAGAGGCAAGACAGATAGGGGCAAGAGGGATATTAGCAACTGCACAGCAGAACGAGATAGGGCCCCAGGGGATGAGAGAAAGAGGAGGGGGGAAAGAGAGATAGAGAGAGGGCACGGTGCGTGAGAGAGAGAATGGGAAAAAGCTAAATTAAGACATCTCATCAAGTAGAAAGAAAGAGCTAAAATTCTTATAACTAGAACATTTGAAAAAGGATTGGAGTTACATAGGTTGTGACGCACAATATTGAACAGCAGACTTGACAAAAAAAAGTCTGTGTAGGGTCTACTTTATATCTACAGAGGCTAAAGCTTTTCACATTAGCACATTAGCCAAAAAAATACATTGCACATAATGATGAATCATATGTTTTGGCAACTCCAGCTGACGCAGCCGACCTCCCAGCTTCTCCAAACATGGTGTCGTGAGTCATTGCAGTACAGGCTGTTTTCATAGTAAATCATAGTATTCCTACTGTGGAGAGGGCAAAGGACTCTAAAAAACCACTTGGTGGTGCCTGTGTTAATGACCGAAAGGAAAACATAAACACGGTCAGACCGTAAATGTGTCAGGGAGCCGAGGTGATGTATGGTCAATAGTAGCTCTCGTAGTCGATAAACTGTATATTACCAAATGTTCCTGGACACCAAAACTACTGTTTTAAATAATAGAAAGTTCCCATAAAAGGAATCAACAATGAAACACCCTTCACTATCCATGTATGGGATTGTCTTAAAAAATGAGAAAATTTTATTATATAATACAACATCTGATGAAGATATAAACAAAAAATATGCTATACTGTTCAAGTCTGGGAATGTTTTAAAATAATTTGTTTTTGCATACAGTTGAAGTCAGAAGTTTACATACACTTAGGTTGGAGTCATTAAAACTCGTTTTTCAACCACTCCACAAATGTCTTGTTAACAAACTATAGTTTTGGCAAGTCAGTTTGGACATCTACTTTGTGCATGACACAAGTCTTTTTCCCAACAATTGTTTACAGACAGATTATTTCACTTAAAATTCACTGTATTACAATTCCAGTGGGTCAGAAGTTACACTAAGTTGACTGTGCCTTTAAACAGCTTGGAAAATTCCAGAAAAGTATCCTTGGGAGCAATTTTCAAATGCCTGAAGGTACCACGTTCATCTGTACAAACAATAGTACGCAAGTATAAACACCATGGGACCACGCAGCCGTCATACCACTCAGGAAGGAGACGCGTTCTGTCTCCTAGAGATGAACGTACTGTGGTGTGAAAAGTGCAAATCAATCCCAGAACAACAGCAAAGGACCTTGTGAAGATGCTGGAGGAAACAGGTACAAAAGTATCTACATCCACAGTAAAACAAGTCCTATATCGACATAACCTGAAAGGCCGCTCAGCAAGGAAGAAGCCACTGCTCCAAAACCGCCATAAAAAAAGCCAGACTACGGTATGCAACTGCACATGGGTACAAAGATTGTACTTTTTGGAGAAATGTCCTCTGGTCTGATGAAACAAAAATAGAACTGTTTGGCCATAATGACCATCGTTATGCTTGGAGGAAAAAGAGGGATGCTTGCAAGCCGAAGAATACCATCCCAACCGTGAAACACGGGGGTGGCAGCATCATGTTGTGGGGGTGGTTTGCTGCAGTAGGGTCTGGTGCACTTCACAAAATAGATGGCATCATGATGTAGGAAAATTATGTAGATATGTTGAAGCAACATCTCAAGACATCAGTCAGGATTTAAAGCTTGGTCGCAAATGGGTCTTCCAAATGGACAATGACCCCAAGCATTCTTCCAAAGTTGTGGCAAAATAGCTTAAGGACAACAAAGTCAAGGTATTGGAGTGGCCATCACAAAGCCCTGACCTCAATCCTATAGAAAATTTGTGGAAAGAACTGAAAAGGCGTGTGCGAGCAAGGATGCCTACTAACCTGACTCAGTTACATCGGCTCTGTCAGGAAGAATGGGCCAAAATGTACTCAACTTATTGTGGAAGCTTGTGGAAGGCTACCCAAAATGTTTGACCCAAGTTAAACAATTTAAAGGCAATGCTACCAAATACTAATTGAGTGTATGTAAACTTCTGACCCACTGGGAATGTGCTGAAATAAATAAAAGCTGAAATAAATCATTCTCTACTATTATTCTGACATTTCACATTCTTAAAATTAAGTGGTGATCCTAACTGACCTAAGACAGGGATTTTTAATATGATTAAATGTCAGGAATTGTGAAAAACTGAGTTTAAATGTATTTGGCTAAGGTGTATGTAAAAGTCCGACTTCAACTGTATATATATACAGTACGAGTCGAAAGTTTGGACACACCTACTCATTCAAGGGTTTTTCTTTATTTTTTACATTTGTAAAATAAAACTGAAGACATCAAAACTATGAAATAACATATAACGTATTTCATATTTAAGATTATTCAAAGTAGCTATCGTTTGCCTTGATGACAGATTTGCACACTCTTGGCATTCTCTCAACTAGCTTCATGAGGTTGTCACCTGGAATGCATTTTAATGAACAGGCGTGCCTTGTTAAAAGTAAAAATGGTGGAATTTCTTTCCTTCTTAATGCATTTGAGCCAATAAGTTGTGTTGTGACAAGGTAGGGGTGGTATACAGAAGATAGCCCTATTTGGTAAAAGACCAAGTCCATATTATGGCAGGAACAGCTCAAATAAGCAAAGAGAAATGACAGTACATCATTACTTGAAGACATGAAGGTCAGTCAATACAGAAAATTTCAACAACTTTGAAAGTTTCTTCAAGTGCAGTCGCAAAAACCATCAAGAGCAATGATGAAACTGGCAGAGTTACTTCTGCTGCAGAGGATAAGTTCATTAGAGTTACCAGCCTCAGAAATGCTTCACAGAGTTCAAGTAACAGACACATCTCAACATCAACTGTTCAGAGGAGACTGTGTGAATCAGGCCTTCATGGTCGAATTGCTGCAAAGAAACCACTACTAAAGGACACCAATAAGAAGAAGAGACTTGCTTGGGCCAAAAGACATGAGCAATGGACATTAGACCGATGGAAATCTGTGTTTGGTCTGAATAGTCCAAATTTGAGATTTTTGGTTCCAAATGCCGTGTCTTTGTGAGATGCAGAGTAGGTGAATGGATTATCTCTGCATGTGTGGTTCCCACCGTGAAGCCTGGAGTGGTAGGTGTGATGGTGGGGTGGTGTTTTGCTGGTGACACTGTCAATGATTTATTTAGAATTCACGTCACCCTTAACCAGCATGGCTACAACAGCGTTCTGCAGCGATATGCCATCCCATCTGGTTTGCGCTTAGTGGAACAATCATTTGTTTTTCAACGGAACAATGACCCAACACACCTCCAGGCTGTGTAAGGGCTATTTGACCAAGAAGGAGAGTGATGGAGTGCTGCATCAGATGACCTGGCCTCCACAATCACCCGACCTCAACCCAATTGAGATGGTTTGGGATGAATTGGACCGCAGCGTGAAGGAAAAGCATCCAACAAGTGCTCAGCATATGTGGGAACTCCTTCAAGACTGTTGGAAAAGCATTCCAGGTGAAGCTGGTTCAGAGAATGCCAAGAGTGTGCAAAGCTTTCATCAAGGCAAAGGGTGGCTACTTTGAAGAATCTTAAATATAAAATATATTTCGATTTGTTTAACACTTTTTTGGTTACTACATGATTCCATATGTGTTATTTCATAGTTTTGATGTCTTCAATATTATTCTACAATGTAGAAAATAGTAAAAATAAAGAAATACCCTTGAATGAGTAGGTGTGTCCAAACTTTTGACTGGTACTGTATACACAGTGCCTTCGGAAAGTATATAGACCCCCTTGACTTTTTCCACATTTTGTTAACTTAAAGCCTTAATCTAAAACATATTAAATTACTTTTTTCACTCATCAATCTACACACAATATCCCATAATGACAAAGCAAAAACAGTTTTTTAGAAATGTTTGCTAATTTATAAAAAATAAAATAAAAAACTCTAATAATACATTTACATAAATATTCAGACCATTTACTCAGTACTATGTTGAAGAACCTTTAGCTGCGATTACCGCCTCAATTCTTTTTGGGTTTGACACTACAAGCTTGGCACAATCATCCTACAAGATTCGCATAACTGTATTCGGGAAGTTTCTCACATTCTTCTATGCAGATCCTCTCAAGCTCTGTCAGGTTGGATGGGGAGCGTTGAAGCACAGCTATTTTCAGGTCTCTCCAGCCATGTTCGATCAGATTTAAGTCCAGGCTCTGGCAGGGACACTCAAGGACATACAGAGACTTGTCCCGAAGCCACTCTTGCATTGTCTTGGCTGTGTGCTTAGGGTAGTTGCCCTGTTGGAAGGTGGACCTTCGGCCTTCCCTGTAGCTCAGTTGGTAGAGCATGGTGTTTGGAACGCCAGGGTTGTGGGTTCATTTCCCACGGGGGGCCAGCACAGAGAAAAAAAAAAAAATGTATGAAATGTATGCATTCACTACTGTAAGTCGCTCTGGATAAGAGCGTCTGCTAAATGACTAAAATGTAAAATGTGCCAATCTGAAGTCCTGAGAGCTCTGGAGCAGGTTTTCATGAATGATCTCTTGATGCCTCCATCCTGACTAGTCTCTCAGTCCTGGCCGCTGAAAAACATCCCCACGGCATGACTCTGCCACCACCATGCTTCACCATCGGGAAGGAGCCAGGTTTCCTCCAGACGTGACGCTTGGCATTAAGGCCAAAGAGTTCAATTTTGGTTTCATCAGACCAGAGAATCTTGTTTATCATGGTCTGACAGTCTTTAGGTTCATTTTGGCAAACACCAAGCGGGCTGTCATGTGCCTTTTACTGAGGAGTGTCTTCTGTCTGGCCCCTCTACCATAAAGTCCTGATTGGTGGAGTGCTGCTGAGATGGTTGTCCTTCTGAAAGGTTCTCCCATTGCCACAGAGGAACTATGGAGCTCTGTCAGAGTGATCATCGGGTTCTTGGTCACCTCCCTGACCTTCTCCCCCGATTGCTCAGATTGGCCGGGCGGCAAGCTCTAGGAAGAGTCTTGGTGGTTCCAAACTTCTTCCATTTAAGAATTATGGAGGCCACTGTGTTCTTGGCGACCTTCAATGCTGCAGAATTGTTTTGGTACCCTTCCCCAGATCTGTGCCTCGAAACAATCTTGTCTCGGAGCTCTACTGACAATTCCTTCGACCTCATGGCTTGGCTTTTGCTCTGACATGCACTGTCAACTGTGGCCCCTTGTATAGACAAGTGTGTACCTTTCCAAATAATGTCCAATCAATTGAATTGAACCCATAGTTACATAAAAAATATAATACATTTTTTGTTTTCTAAAAACCTGTTTTCGCTTTGTCATTATGGGGCATTGTGTGTAGATTGCTGAGGATTTGTATTTATTTAATCTATTTTAGAATATGGCTGTACTGTAACAAATGTTGAAAAAGTGAAGGGGTCTGAATACTTTCTGAAGGCACTGTGTATATATATACACACTGAGTGTATAAAACATTAAGGACACCTTCCTAATATTGAGTTGCCCCCCCCCCCTTTTGCCCTCAGGGCAGCCTCAATTCATCGGGCATGAACTCTACAAGGTGTCGAAAACATTCCACAGGGATGCTGGCCCATGCTTCCCAAAGTTGTGTCAAGTTGGCTGGATGTCCTTTGGATGGTGGACCATTCTTGATAAACACAGGAAACTGTTGAGCGCGAAAAACCCAGCCGCATTGCAGTTCTTGATACACACAAACCGGCCACCGACTACCATACCCCGTTGAAAGGTACTTAAATCTTTATTTCTGCCCATTCACCCTCTGAATGGCACACATACACAATCCATGTCACAATTGTTTCAAGGCATAAAAAGTATTCTTTAACCTGTCTCCTCCCTTTCATCTACACTGATTGAAGTGGATTTAACAAGTGACATCAATAAGGGATAATAGCTTTCACCTGGATTCACCTGGTCAGTCTGTCATGAAAAGAGCATAATGTTCATAATGTTTTGTATACTCAGTGCCTTCAGAAAATATTCAGACCCCTTGAACTTTTCCACATGTCGTTACGTTACAGCCGTATTCTAAGTTTGATTAAATATTTTTTTTCCCCTCATCAATCTACAAACAATACCCCATAATGACAAAGCAAAAAAAGATTTTTAGAAATGTTTGCAAATGTATAAAAAAAATCTAACTGAAATATCACATTTACATAAATATTCAGACCCTTTACTCAGTACTCTGTTGAAGCACCTTTGGCAGCGATTACAGTCTTGAGTCTTCTTGGGTACAAGCTCAGAACAACATTATTTGGGGAGTTTCTCCCATTTTTCTCTGCAGATTCTCTCAAGGTCTGTCAGGTTGGATGGGGAGAGTCGCTGCACAGCTATATTCAGGTCTCTCAAGAGATGTTAGATCGGGTTCAAGTCCGTGATCTGGCTGGGCCACTCAAGACATTCAGAGACTTGTCCCAAAACCACTTCTGCGTTGTCTTGGCTGTGTGCTTAGGGTCATTGTCCTGTTCGAAGGTGAACCTTTGCCCCAGTTTGAGGTCCTGAGCAGGTTTTCAAGAATGTAGATATCTGAGAGAGCGATGTGAGTGAGTGGTGCTTCGGCGCACACAGCCCGACGAGGGGAATCAATTATTATATTCAGTCCAAGGGTACAACAGCCACTGGCCACAAAAGACATGTCGTTTTTAAGGGGGCATTACAGCCACACAAGGGGGATGCTGCCGGGAAATTCAAGCCATTGCCAAGTGCTTGTCAAATTGTGAATGGGAGACTGATGAAGGGTGTGCAGACTGTGCAAAAAACTAAGCAGAGCACATGCCTTTCATGCGACTTCAAATCATCATTAGAGATGCATCATGCAGCCTTAGAATGTACTAAAAATGAAAACATATAGCCCATAGTTTGTATCACAACAAAAGTTATTAAGCATATAGGAGGACCTGTTTTTTTGTTAACAGCTCAACACAGATTAGCCGCATGTGCGCACTCCCTCAGAAATAATTTGGAGAAAATATCCTTTCAAATTTATTCCGATATGTTAAATTATATTCTTCATACTATTAAATAATATAAAATATTGCCACAGAATTCTAAGCAATTCTTGTCTGCTAAAGGAACTAGATGTAGCCCACAGCCATATGGCATAGCCAGATCAGGGACTAACATAAGAACTACTGAGAGTATGCTATTCTGTTCTTCTGAAATATATGAAATACATATTTCTTTAGATCTGTCTATGCATGGACGCAGACATGCTGTCAGAGAGTAAAATGTGCATTCTAATAAACCTATTCACCCAACATTGGAATCATATTCTAATATTATATATTTCCATACCTAAATAATTACATATGCGATGCCAGCCATATCATTGTTTGAAACCCGGACGTTTTACATCTTACCTTGCTTTTAATAGCCTACAGCAAAAATTTGAAAAATATCTCCTCATATGTAATTGAAACCAGCATTGCTTCTTCTACTGACCAAAGGCAGTAAGGTACAATCCTATTGTTGTGTCTTCAGATATTTATTTTTTCTAAGTTTCTACCATTAGGCTGTATATCCATCTCCGTCACATTATAAAAACCGCTCGCGTTTGAGAATTGCGTTCTCCCGTAATAGCATTTTGGAACATTCACATTTATTGCCGAGACGAGTCCACACATTGCTGCGCTTGTAATGTGAATTATTCATAGTTTATCAAATTTTAAGCTAAATGTTACAATTTGATTCATCAGCCTCGTCTTTGTGTTTAAACATTTTAGTAGGGAACCACTGTTGTATGCATTTTATATAAATATTTTTCTGGACCAACGTCTGTTTTGAATTGTCCCAGACATATTTTTTATCGTCCCCTGGCCCACGACAGGACGCCCTTAATTTCGAGCCATGCCCTCGACACCCTCCTGAGCGACCCACCCACTAATGAGACGTATTTACCTGTTTGATAGGCTTACTGCAAGTAGCCTACATAGCCAAGAAAGATGAATCCAGTCAGAGACCCACTAAAGCAGCACCCCCCCCCTCACGACTCTGAGCTTGCATGGCAGGGTTGGTCCAATCTAAGCCAAAGCCCCCGTATGGGTGAGCATAATATACAAGGAAATTCTTAAAGCTGCTAAGAGAACCTTGATGACCTCGTACCTAGCCGGTGGGAATTCTGGTGGAGTACCCCCACCCAGGTCGTGGCAGTGCTGGCAACACTGGCTGCAGCAACCCATTGGGGGAGGGTCGCACTCGGACAATCAGAGAGGTGGCAGAATACTGTGGGCCTGGTGGCACAGCATAATAATAATAATGGTCTGACTGCACAGAGGTGCACAGAGGTGCTGGGGAAGAAGCATATCTATGGGGGACCAGTGTGTGTTGGGGAGAAGGGTGTGGGGGGGGGGGGGGACTAGAAAAATCTTCCCATCCCTGCAAAATGTTGGTACACTTCTCAAAACAGCCACAATGGTAAAAACATTCACAAATAAAATCTAGCTGGGCTAGGGGAACAACTGACGTGTGTGTGTGTGTGTGTGTGTGTGTGTGTGTGTGTGTGTGTGTGTGTGTGTGTGTGTGTGTGTGTGTGTGTGTGTGTGTGTGTGGTGTGTGTGTGTGTGTGTGTGTGTGTGTGTGTGTGCACGTGCGCATGCAGGTTGGTGTATGGTACAAGGGAAGAGGTGTAGATGTATATGTGTGGGTGGGGTGTATATGTGTGGGTGGGTACGTGTATGCATCCCACAGTTGTTGTTGCTAGGGTAGGGTATTGGACCATATAGAATAGAATCACAAGCTGTAATATAAAATAAATAATATATGTGTGCCTGGTTTAGATCTTATCTGTCGGAAAGATATCAGTTTGTCTCTGTGAATGGTTTGTCCTCTGACAAATCAATTGTAAATTTCGGTGTTCATCAAGGTTCCGTTTTAGGACCACTATTGTTTTCACTATATATTTTACCTCTTGGGGATGTCATTCGAAAACATAATGTTAAATTTCACTGCTATGCGGACGACACACAGCTGTACATTTCAATGAAACATGGTGAAGCCCCAAAATTGCCCTCGCTAGAAGCCTGTGTTTCAGACATAAAGAAGTGGATGGCTGCAAACTTTCTACTTTTAAACTCGGACAAAACAGAGATGCTTGTTCTAGGTCCCAAGAAACAAAGAGATCTTCTGTTGAATCTGACAATTAATCTGGATGGTTGTACAGTCGTCTCAAATAAAACTGTGAAGGACCTCGGCGTTACTCTGGACCCTGATCTCTCTTTTGAAGAACATATCAAGACTGTTTCAAGGACAGCTTTTTTCCATCTACGTAACATTGCAAAAATCAGAAACTTTCGTCCAAAAATGATGCAGAAAAATTAATCCATGCTTTTGTTACTTCTAGGCTGGACTACTGCAATGCTCTACTTTCCGGCTACCCGGATAAAGCACTAAACAAACTTCAGTTAGTGCTAAATACGGCTGCTAGAATCCTGACTAGAACCAAAAAATTTGATCATATTACTCCAGTGCTAGCCTCCCAACACTGGCTTCCTGTTAAGGCAAGGGCTGATTTCAAGGTTTTACTGCAAACCTACAAAGCATTACATGGGCTTGCTCCTACCTATCTTTCCGATTTGGTCCTGCCGTACATACCTACACGTACGCTACGGTCACAAGACGCAGGCCTCCTAATTGTCCCTAGAATTTCTAAGCAAACGGCTAGAGGTAGGGCTTTCTCCTATAGAGCTCCATTTTTATGGAATGGTCTGCCTACCCATGTGAGACACGCAGACTCAGTCTCAACCTTTAACCTGTTATGGCTAGGGGGCAGTATTTTCACGGCTGGATAAAAAACGTACCCGATTTAATCTGATTATTAGTCCTGCCCAGAAACTAGAATATGCATATAATTATTAGCTTTGGATAGAAAACACTCCAAAGTTTCTAAAACTGTTTGTATGGTGTCTGTGAGTATAACAGAACTCATTTGGCAGGCCAAAACGTGAGAAGATTCTGTACAGGAAGTACCCTGTCTGACCATTTCTTGAACTTCTTTGCCATCTCTCTCCATTACAAAGGATCTCTGCTCTAACGTGACACTTCCTACGGCTCACATGGTCTCTCAGAAGGCGGCAAAAAGCTGAATGACGTAATTCAAAGCCCTGGCTGAAACACACGAGCGCTTTTGCTAAGTGGTCTATCAGAGGACAAAGGGCTTAGGCTCGTGCACTGGCCGTCCCCGTCTTTCTGTTTTTCCCTTTATTTGCCGAAACACAGATTCCCGGTCGGAATATTATCGCTTTTTTACGAGAAAAATGGCATAAAAATTGATTTTAAACAGCGGTTGACATGCTTCGAAGTACGGTAATGAAATATTTCGAAATCTTTTGTCACGAAATGCGCCATGTGCGCGACCCTTATTTACCATTCGGATAGTGTCTAGAACGCACGAACAAAACGCCGCTATTTGGATATAACGATGGATTATTTTGGACCAAACCAACATTTGTTATTGAAGTAGAAGTCCTGGGAGTGCATTCTGATGAAGAACAGGAAAGGTAATCAAACTTTTCTAATAGTAAATATATTGGTGAGTGCTAAACTTGGTGGGTGTCTAAATAGCTAGCCCTGTGATGCCGGGCTATCTACTGAGAATATTGTAAAATGTGCTTTCACCGAAAAGCTATTTTAAAATCGGACATATCGAGTGCATAGAGGAGTTCTGTATCTATAATTCTTAAAATAATTGTTATGTTTTTTGTGAACGTTTATCGTGAGTAATTTAGTAAATTCACCGGAGGTATGCTAGTTCTGAACGTCACATGCTAATGTAAAAAAGCTGTTTTTTTATATAAATATGAACTTGATTGAACAAAACATGCATGCATTGTATAACATAATGTCCTAGGGTTGTCATCTGATGAAGATCATCAAAGGTTAGTGCTGCATTTAGCTGTGGTTTTGTTTTTTGTGACATTATATGCTAGCTTGAAAAATGGGTAGTCTGATTATTTCTGGCTGGGTACTCTGCTGACATAATCTAATGTTTTGCTTTCGCTGTAAAGCCTTTTTGAAATCGGACAGTGTGGTTAGATTAACGAGAGTCTTGTCTTTAAAATGCTGTAAAATAGTCATATGTTTGAAAAATTGAAGTTTTCGGATTTTAGAGGAATTTGTATTTCGCGCCACGCCCATCATTGGATATTGGAGCAGGTGTTCCGCTAGCGGAACATCTAGATGTAAGAGGTTAAGTCTTTACTGAAGACTTATCTCTTCAGTAGGTCCTATGATTAAGTATAGTCTGGCCCAGGAGTGTGAAGGTGAACGGAAAGGCTGGAGCAACGAACCGCCCTTGCTGTCTCTGCCTTGCCGGTTCCCCTCTCTCCACTGGGATTCTCTGGCTCTAACCCTATTACAGGGGCTGAGTCACTGGCTTACTGGTGTTCTTCCATGCCATCCATGGGAGGGGTGCGTCACTTGAGTGGGTTGAGTCACTGACGTGGTCTTCCTGTCTGGGTTGGCGCCCCCCCCTTGGGTTGTGCCGTGGGCTATACTCGGCCTTGTCTTAGGACGGTAAGTTGGTGATTGGAGACATCCCTCTAGTGGTGTGGGGGCTGTACTTTGGCAAAGTGGGCGGGGTTATATCCTGCCTGTTTGGCCCTGTCCGGGGGTATCATCGGATGGGGCCACAGTGTCTTCTGATTCCTCCTGTCTCAGCCTCCAGTATTTATGCTGCAGTAGTTTATGTGTCGGGGGGCTAGGGTCAGTCTGTTACATCTGGAGTATTTCTCTTGTCTTATCCGGTGTCCTGTGTGAATTTAAATATGCTCTCTAATTCTCTCTTTCTCTCTTTCTTTCTCTCGGAGGACCTGAGCCCTAGGACCATGCCTCAGGACTACCTGGCATGATGACTCCTTGCTGTCCCCAGTCCACCTGGCCGTGCTGCTGCTCCAGTTTCAACTGTTCTGCCTGCGGCTATGGAACCCTGACCTGTTCACCGGACGTGCTTGTTGCACCCTCGACAACTACTATGATTATTATTATTTGACCATGCTGGTCATTTATGAACATTTTAACATCTTGACCATGTTCTGTTATAATATCCACCCGGCACAGCCAGAAGAGGACTGGCCACCCCTCATAGCCTGGTTCCTCTCTAGGTGTCTTCCTATGTTTTTGGCCTTTCTAGGGAGTTTTTTCCTAGGGAGTTTTTCCTAGCCACCGTGCTTCTTTCACATGCATTGCTTGCTGTTTGGGGTTTTAGGCTGGGTTTCTGTACAGCACTTTGAGATATCAGCTGATGTACGAAGGGCTATATAAATACATTTGATTTGATTTAAATGTGGATTTCCTACTGCTGGTCCTATGCATATTATATGACAATTGTGGTAAGGAATTAATGTCTGCTGATACATGTTTTTATAATTATATATATACTACAACCGAAGCAAGACACTTATGGCTGCTAACCTGGTTTTGTTCTGTAAATGCCACTTTGTGCTCTTTTCAAGGGATGGTTCCCAACCTCTTAAGGGCCCTAGGATTCATGTGTATGGTGGGAGGGGGAGGTTCATGTGGGAGGGAAATTGGAGGACAACTGGAGGTTTACTTAGAGCCATTTGGAGCTAGGGTTGGGTGATATCCAGACTTTCATCCCGTCACACCATTTCTGTACCATATTGGGGTATACAGTATTACCAGAAGTGCACACAAGGGGCGCACAAATTGGAATTGCAGTATGTATTTAGTTTGAGCATTTAGATCAGAGCTAGCAACCTTTGACAGACTAGTTTTGTCTGGACAAACAAAAACAGTTGCTTAGTGATAGAGTTCCAATATTTGGATTATTGTTGTGATTGGAGTATAGCTGTGAGGGTTATCGAATCAGGATCAACTCCTCTGTCCTTCCCCAACCTATTAATGATAGAATGTTCATATTTGAAGATGGCAGAAAAGTCAATCTATTTGACAATGAAATGGGCAGGACATTAAGGCAGCTGCCCATGCTTTAAATGTGCCACCCAAAACTGAGACAAGCAACCCAAAACCCCAGGCCACAGCCATTTGGGTGGGTTACCAGTCTCCAATGTCTCTTTCAAATGTGATCTGGTGTGTCATATCCCAAAAATGGACGAGCCCTTTTCGGACTTACATCTTGGGATGTCCGAAAACATACCTATGAATGTGTTGTTTGGAATCCACAACACATTCAATAAAGAAAGGCGGTTGGCAGGCAAAGCCTGGTTTTACAGTTTTATCAAGCGGCACCCAGAAGTATCCATCCGTATCCCACAAGCAACCAATCTGGCTCAAGCTGTTGGCTTCACCCCCACCATGACCTCTACCCCTGCCACAACCTCCGCCACAACCTCTGCCAACAACATCAACCTCCGCCACAACCTCCATCCCACAGCCTGCCCAGCACCCACAGGTCTCCAGTGACCTTGCTCCGAATGTTGGTAAGAAAAAACATCAGCATTCATTTAAGGAAATATATTGTAGCATATAGAGTGATTAGAAATACTTGTTTATTAAACCAATATGCATGAGTTCTTGTTGTTTATTTGTTAGTTTGTTTGTTTAAAGTACCAGTTCCACAACAACAGACTGCGGCAGAGGTCATCTTGGAGTTGTCCCGCAGGCCAAGGATACAGGACTTGAGGCCTAGGAAAAGAAAGGCTGAGTCGGCTACAGTCCTAACAGCCTCACCCCACAAGAGGTTTCTGGAGAACAATGCAAACAAATAAGAGAGAGGAAGAAAGCAAAGGGAGAAAAAAACCTGTGATACTGAAGAAAGCTGTGAGGCCACTGAAAAAGGTTGTTCCAGGTTCCAAAACCACAACAAAAACCCTAAAAGAAGGGGATGCAGAATGCTTGTTCTGTTACGAGCTCTTCTCTGTTACCGGTGGGGACTGGAAACGGTGCGAGCAGTGTCAGAGGTTGGCTCACGAGCTATGCTCAAATTTAACTGGGGTGGGAATAACCTTACCCCGGTAATCCCTGGTAGTTTTAGAAACTTTAGTGTGTTTTCTATCCAAATCTACTAATTATATGCATATTCTAGTTTCTGGGCAGGAGTAATAACCAGATTAAATCGGGTACGTTTTTTATCCGGCCGTGAAAATACTGCCCCCTATCCCTAACAGGCTTAGGAGTGTCTTCCGTCTGGTCACTCTACCATAAAGACCTGATTGGTGGAGTGCTGCAGAGATGGTTGTCCGTCTGGGAGTTTCTCCCATCTCTACAGATGAACTCTAGAGCTCTGTCAGAGTGATCATCAGGTTCTTGGTCACCTCCTTGACCAAGGCCCTTTTCCCCCGATTGCTGAGTTTGGCCAGGCGGCCAGCCCTAGGAGGAGTCTTGGTGGTTCCAAACTTCTTCCATTTAAGAATAATGGAGGCCACTGTGTTCTTGGGGACCTTCAATGCTGCAGACATTTTTTGGTACCCTTCTCCAGATCTGTGCCTCGACACAATCCTGTCTCTGAGCTGTACGGACAATTTCTTCGACCTCATAGTATGGTTTTTGCTCTGACATGCGCTGTTAACTGTGGGACCTTATATATACACAGGTATGTGCCTTTCCAAATCATGACCAATCAATTGAATTTACCACAGGTGGACTCCAATCAAGTTGTAGAAACATCTCAAGGATGATCAATGGAAACAGGGTGCACCTGAACTCAATTTCGAGTCTCATAGCAAATGGTCTCAATACTTATGTAAATAAGATATTTCTGTTTTTTTTAATATATATTTGCAAAAAAAATACAAAAATGATTTCACATTGTCATTGTTGGGTTTTGTGTTTAGATTGATGAAGAATTTTTTTTGTACATTTCTTTAATAAGGCTGTAATGTAACAAAATGTGGAAAAAGTCAAGGGGTCTGAATACTTTCCGAATGCACTGTTTATAAACAATTTTAACCGATTATTAGGTACACCACCCCTATCTCGAAAACCGATTGCTCTGTGGCTTGCTATATAAAACAGGCAGACAGGCATCGAGGCATTCAGTTACTGTACAAGTGAACGTCAGAATGGACAAAATGGGTGACCTAAGCGACTTTGAGCGTGGTATGATCGTCGGTGCCAGGTGTTCCGGATCCAGTATGTCAGAAACAGCCGCCCTCCTGGGCCTTTCACGCACAACAGTGTCTAGGGTTTACTGAGAATGGAGCATTGCAACATTTACCTGGAGCTAACTCTGCAGATAGCACTACTGGGTGATTTGAAAAGTCAAAGTCAATTTATCAATAATTTAATAATACTTTTAGCAAAAAAAGTATTTTTAATTTACAATCTGTAGAAAATATAAGAATAGAAAGGTTCAGAACTTTTGTGAAACATCTCACAGTTGAAACATATATGGCAAATAGAAATCCAATATGGATGGTGTTAAATGAGAGATGGGAGGGGTTGAATGGAGCTGAAAGGTGGGACTAATAACAACATGACAACTCATGTAAAATATACTGTGTCTGTAAAATGTATATACTGTACGTTCAGAACTTTTGTGAAACTGCACAGTTAAAAGTATATGGCAAATACAAATCAAACTGGATGGAAATCAGAAATAGATGAGAAAGGTTTAGGGTAGAGGAAGGACAGGACTAAAAACAAACAAAATATAACTATTGCAAAATACTGTAGATTGTGTCCATAAAATCTATATAGTATGTAAAAGCTGGAAGCAGAAGCCTAATTGTTGTTGTTCATTACTTTACTCTAATTAGGGGAAGGTTGGTAGGGTTAGTGGAAAATATATATATATATATGTGACCCGTTTCAGGAAACTAGGCATATGTCACGGTTCACTACTCTTTTTTCAAATCAAAATGCGTTTTTTTTGGCAGAAATGCCTTCTGGACCATGTGAACTTTCATGTGCCTTAATAACAAACTTGTATGCCATCTGTAAATACTAATAAAATTGTTAAATTACGAGCCTAGATGGTTTAGCCACAAAACAGTGAGCAACGTTCCCGCTCGCCATGATTGGCTGAGATAATGAGTGAAAGCACCTGTCTCTGGATTACATCTTCAAACCAAGGGCAACCATGGCATCTGTGACAGGGAGAGGCATCCAACCATGATGTATACGGGTTCCCAAGTGGCACAGCGGTCTAAGGCACTGCATCTCAGAGCAAGAGGCTTCACTATAGTCCCTGGTTTGAATCCAGACTATATCACATCCGGATGTGATTGGGAGTCCCATAGGCCGGTGCACAATTGGCCCAGTGTCGTCCGGGGTAGGCTGTCATTGTAAATAAAAATTTGTTCTTAACTGACTTGCCTAGTAAACTAAAGGTTCAAAATGAACAATTAAAAATACGGGTAAGATAGGCTAGTTACCCAGTAACTAGAATATGCATATACTTATTATATATGGATAGAAAACACCCTAAAGTTTCTAAAACGGTTTGAATGGTGTCTGTGAGTATAACAGAACTCAAATGGCAGGTCAAAACCTGAGAGATTCCTTTACAGGAAGTGGCCTGTCTGACCATTTCTGGAACTTCTTTGCCATCTCTATCTTTTACTAAGGATCTCTGCTCTAACGTGACACTTCCTACGTCGTCCATAGGCGCTCAGAGCCCGGGAAAAACCTGAATGTCGTCATCCCAGCCCCAGGCTGAAACACATTATCGCCTTTCTCAAGTGGCCGATCAAGGGACTCTGGGCTTAGGCGCGTGACCTGGCCGCCCCCGTCTTTGTGATTTTTTCCTCTGTTTGCCGAATGGAGATTCCCGGTCGGAATATTATCGCTTTTCTACGAGAAAAATGGCATAAAAATTGATTTTAAACAGCGGTTGACATGCTTCGAAGTACAGTAATGGAATATTTAGAATTTTTTTTGTCACGAATTGCGCCATGCGCGCGACCCTTCTTTACCATTTCGGATAGTGTCTGGAACGCACGAACAAAACGCCGCTATTCGGATATAACGATGGATTATTTTGGACCAAACCAACATTTGTTATTGAAGTAGCAGTCCTGGGAGTGCATTCTGACGAAGACAACAAAGGTAATGAAACTTTTGTAATAGTAAATCGGAGTTTGATCAGGGCTAAACTTGGTCGGTGTCTAAATGGCTAGCCGTGATGGCTGGGCTATCTACTGAGAATATTGCAAAATGTGCTTTCACCGAAAAGCTATTTTAAAATCGGACATATCGAGTGCATAGAGGAGTTCTGTATCTATAATTCTTAAAATAATTGTTATGTTTTTTGTGAACGTTTATCGTGAGTAATTTAGTAAATTCACCGGATGTTTGCGGGGGGTATGCTAGTTCTGAACGTCACATGCTAATGTAAAAAGCTGGTTTTTGATATAAATATGAACTTGATTGAACAAAACATGCATGCATTGTATAACATAATGTCCTAGGGTTGTCATCTGATGAAGATCATCAAAGGTTAGTGCTGCATTTAGCTGTGGTTTTGTTTTTTGTGACATTATATGCTAGCTTGAAAAATGGGTGTCTAATTATTTCTGGCTTGGTACTCTGCTGACATAATCTAATGTTTTGCTTTCGCTGTAAAGCCTTTTTGAAATCGGACAGTGTGGTTAGATAAAGGAGAGTCTTGTCTTTAAAATGCTGTGAAATAGTCATATGTTTGAAAAATTGAAGTTTTTGTATTTTTGAGGAATTTGTAATTCGCGCCATGCCTATCATTGGATATTGGAGCAGGTGTTCCGCTAGCGGAACGTCTAGATGTAAGAGGTTAACAAAAGACTCCACTATGCAAGTAACCATTTCGGGTGCGTTCGTAAATTCAGTTTGGCCATCTACTCCGATGAGCACTCTCATCTGAGTGTGCCAGAGCGCAGAATAACTGATGAATTACGAATGCTCAACATCCGTTGAATATGACCGGGGTCAGTAAACGGTGGCAAAGAATCGTAATTAAATTGTTGCCAGCAGCACATTTACAGTCACCAACGCTCTGGATAACATAAAAACAGCCTTACCAAAGTAAAATGGTCAGAGTGGGGTGTTCTCTCATTTGTGTCAGGAAGTAGCTAGCGAACTAGCCAATGTTATCCAGTTAGCTTGGGTGTTTGACTGCCGTTGAGAGGTGCAGAATACTCGGATCAACCCTACACATCGGCCAGAGTGTCCAGTCTGCGCTCTGAACGCTCCGAGAGTGAAACGCTCTCAGACAATCTGAAAGCACAGTTGCAGTCACCAACGCTAACCAGCTCTGCTAGGGAGAGTAATGTTCAGTGAGCTGTTCTCTCATTTGTGTCTGGAAGTAGCTAGCAAGTTAGCCAGTTAGCTTGGGTGCTTCACTGCTGTTGTTAGTACAGAACGCTCGGATCAACCCTTAAAGAGATGGGTCGGACTAAAGCTTAAGAGGGTGTGAACCAAAACCTTCAAAGGCCATTTTCTCAAAAGTGAGGTTACAAGTGTATCAACTTTCATAGCAGAATTACTTTCCCATTGTTCCGTAAATGCAGTGTATGATATACCACTTTGGCTCTGCTTTTATCCAAACACAATTTCAAGTCTTTCTACATAAGACTGAATCAAGGCGGTCGGTCACATATACTGTATATATTTGTATATATGTATCTGTATTTATATGTAGGTATTATACACTGCTCAAAAAAATAAAGGGAACACTAAAATAACACATCCTAGATCTGAATGAATGAAATAATCTTATTAAATACTTTTATCTTTACATAGTTGAATGTGCTGACAACAAAATCACACAAAAATAATCAATGGAAATCCAATTTATCAACCCATGGAGGTCTGGATTTGGAGTCACACTCAAAATTAAAGTGGAAAACCACACTACAGGCTGATCCAACTTTGATGTAATGTCCTTAAAACAAGTCAAAATGAGGCTCAGTAGTGTGTGTGGCCTCCACGTGCCTGTATGACCTCCCTACAATGCCTGGGCATGCTCCTGATGAGGTGGCGGATGGTCTCCTGAGGGATCTCCTCCCAGACCTGGACTACAGCATCCGCCAACTCCTAGACAGTCTGTGGTGCAACGTGGCGTTGGTGGATGGAGCGAGACATGATGTCCCAGATGTGCTCAATTGGTTTCAGGTCTGGGGAACGGGCGGGCCAGTCCATAGCATCAATGCCTTCCTCTTGCAGGAACTGCTGACACACTCCAGCCACATGAGGTCTAGCATTGTCTTGCATTAGGAGGAACCCAGGGCCAACCGCACCAGCATATGGTCTCACAAGGGGTCTGAGGATCTCATCTCGGTACCTAATGGCAGTCAGGCTACCTCTGGCGAGCACATGGAGGGCTGTGCGGCCCCCCAAAGAAATGCCACCCCACACCATGACTCACCCACCGCCAAACCGGTCATGCTGGAGGATGTTGCAGGCAGCAGAACGTTCTCCACGGCGTCTCCAGACTGTCACGTCTGTCACATGTGCTCAGTGTGAACCTGCTTTCATCTGTGAAGAGCACAGGGCGCCAGTGGCGAATTTGCCAATCTTGGTGTTCTCTGGCAAATGCCAAACGTCCTGCACGGTGTTGGGCTGTAAGCACAACCCCCACCTGTGGACGTCGGGCCCTCATACCACCCTCATGGAGTCTGTTTCTGACCGTTTGAGCAGACACATGCACATTTGTGGCCTGCTGGAGGTCATTTTGCAGGGCTCTGGCAGTGCTCCTCCTTGCACAAAGGCGGAGGTAGCGGTCCTGTTGCTGTGTTGTTGCCCTCCTACGGCCTCCTCCACGTCTCCTGATGTACTGGCCTGTCTCCTGGTAGCGCCTCCATGCTCTGGACACTACGCTGACAGACACAGCAAACCTTCTTGCCACAGCTCGCATTGATGTGCCATCCTGGATGAGCTGTACTACCTGAGCCACTTGTGTGGGTTGTAGACTCCGTCTCATGCTACCACTAGAGTGAAAGCAACGCCAGCATTCAAAAGTGACCAAAACATCAGCCAGGAAGCATAGGAACTGAGAAGTGGTCTGTGGTTAACACCTGCAGAACCACTCCTTTATTGGGGGTGTCTTGCTAATTGCCTATAATTTCCACCTGTTGTCTATTCCATTTGCACAACAGCATGTGAAATTTATTGTCAATCAGTGTTGCTTCCTAAGTGGACAGTTTGATTTCACAGAAGTGTGATTGACTTGGAGTTACATTGTGTTGTTTAAGTGTTCCCTTTATTTTTTTGAGCAGTATATATTATATATATATATAATAGAAAACAGAAATATGTGTGAGAACATTCCAGAAGAACAACCATCTCTGCAGCACTCCACCAATCAGGACTTTATGGTAGAGTGACCAGACGGAAGCCACTCCTCAGTTAGGCACATGACAGCCCGCTTGGAATTTGCCAAAAGGCACATAAAGACTCTTAGACCATGAGAAACAAGAATCTCTGGTCTGATGAAACCAAGATTGAACTCTTTGGCGTGAATGCCAAGCGTCACGTCTGGAGGAAACCATCATGCTGTGGGGATGTTTTTCAGCGGCAGGGACAGGGAGACAAAGGCAAAGATTAACAGAGCAATGTACAGAGAGATCCTTAATGAAAACCTGCTCCAGAGCGCTCACAACCTCAGACTGGGGCGAAGGTTCACCTTCCAACAGGACAACAATCCTAAGCACACAAAAGGTCTGTAAAGGGTCTGAATAGTTATGTAAATGTGATGTTTCAGTTTTTTATTTTTAATAAATCAGAAAAATCTTTAACAAATAACTGTTTTTGCTTTGTCATTATGGGGTATTGTGTGTAGATTGATGAGAAACATTTTAACATTTAATATACATATATATATATATATATATATATACACACACACACAGCGCCTTCAGAAAGAATTCAGACCCCTTGACTTTTTCCAAATGTTGTTTTGTTACAGCCTTATTCTAAAATTGATTAAATGTATATATGTTTTGTATATTAAATTGTATATATGTATATATGTACACACACTACCGTTCAAAGGTTTGGGGTCACTTAGAAATGTCCTTGTTTTTGAAAGAAAAGCACATTTTTTGTCAATTTTAAATAACATCAAATTGATCAGAAATAAAGTGTAGATATTGTTAATGTTGTAAATGACTATTGTAGCTGGAAACGGCAGATTTTTTTATGGAATATCTACGTAGGCGTACAGAGGCCCATTATCAACACCCATCACTCCTGCAGCTGTAGACCCATACCAAATCTTTTCAGTCGTGCCAGCGAGGTTTTGTCGTGCCCTCTTCACGACTGTCTTGGTGTGCTTGGACCATGTTAGTTTGTGGGTGATGTGGACACCAAGGAACTTGAAGCTCTCAACCTGCTCCACTGCAGCCCCATCGATGAGAATGGGGGCGTGCTCGGTCCTCTTTTTCCTGTAGTCCACAATCATCTCCTTTGTCTTGATCACGTTGAGGGAGAGGTTGTTGCCCTGGCACCACACGGCCAGGTCTCTGACCTCCTCCCTATAGGCTGTATCGTTGTTGTCGGTGATCAGGCCTACCACAGTTGTGTCTTCGGCAAATTAAATGATGGTGTTGGAGTCGTGCCAGGTCGCGCAGTCATGAGTGAACAGGGAGTACAGGAGGGAACTGAGCATGCACCCCTGAGGGGCCCCTGTGTTGAGGATCAGCGTGGCGGATGTGTTGTTACCTACCCTTACCACCTGGGGGCGGCCCGTCAGGAAGTCCAGGATCCAGTTGCAGAGGGAGGTGTTTAGTCCCAGGGACCTTAGCTTATTGATGAGCTTTGAGGGCACTATGGTGTTGAACGCTGAGCTGTAGTCAATTTATAGCATTCTCACATAGGTGTTCCTTTTGTCCAGGTGGGAAAGGGCAGTGTGGAGTGCAATGGAGGTTGCATCATCTGTGGATCTGTTGGGCAGGTATGCAAATTGGAGTGGGTTTAGGGTTTCTGGGATAATGGTGTTGATGTGAGCCATGACCAGCATTTCAAAGCACTTCATGGCTACAGACGTGATTGCTACGGGTCGGTAGTCATTTAGGCAGGTTACCTTAGTATTCTTGGGCACAGGGACTATGGTGGTCTGCTTAAAACATGTTGGTATTACAGACTCAGACAGGGAGAGGTTGAAAATGTCAGTGAAGACACTTGCCAGTTGGTCAGCGCATGCTCGCAGTACACGTCCTGGTAATCCATCTGGCCCTGCGGCCTTGTGAATGTTGACCTGCTTAACCTGTTGGGTCTAGGGGGCAGCATTTGCACGTCTGGATAAAAAAAATGTACCCGATTTAATCTGGTTACTAATCCTACCCAGTAACTAGAATATGCATATACTTATTATATATGGATAGAAAACACTCTAAAGTTTCCAAAACTGTTTGAATGGTGTCTGTGAGTATAACAGAACTCATTTGGCAGGCAAAACCCTGAGACATTTTCTGACAGGAAGTGGATACCTGATGTGTTGTATTGACTTTAAACCTATCCCATTGAAAAACACAGGGGTTTAGGAATATTTTGGCACTTCCTATTGCTTCCACTAGATGTCACCAGCCTTTACAAAGTGTTTTGAGTCTTCTGGAGGGAGATCTGACCGAACAAGAGCCATGGAACGATGATGTCCATTTAGACACCTGGCGCGCGAGTTCATGTTGGGTACCCTCGTTCCAATACGTTATAAAAGAGTATGCATTCGTCCACCTTGAATATTATTCATGTTCTGGTTAAAAAAGGCCCTAATGATTTATGCTATACAACGTTTGACATGTTTGAACGAACGGAAATATATTTTTTCCCCTCGTTCATGACGAGAAGTCCGGCTGGCTTACATCGTGCTAACGAGACGGAGATTTTTGGACATAAATGATGAGCTTTTTTGAACAAAACTACATTCGTTATGGACCTGTGATACCTGGAAGTGACATCTGATGAAGAGAATCAAAGGTAATGGATTATTTACATAGTATTTTCGATTTTAGATCTCCCCAACATGACGTCTAGTCTGTATCGCAATGCGTATTTTTGTGATTTCCCAGTAAGGTTATTTTTAAATCTGGCAAGTTGATTGCGTTCAAGAGATGTAAATCTATAATTCTTTAAATGACAATATAATATTTTACCAATGTTTTCTAATTTTAATTATTTAATTTGTTACGCTGACTTGACTGCCGGTTATTGGAGGGAAACGATTTCCTCAACATCAATGCCATAGTAAAACGCTGTTTTTGGATATAAATATGAACTTGATAGAACTAAAAATGCATGCATTGTCTAACATAATGTCCTAGGAGTGTCATCTGATGGAGATTGTAAAAGGTTAGTGCATCATTTTAGCTGGTTTTATGGTTTTGGTGACCCTGTCTTTGACTTGACAAAACATTACACACAACTCTTGTAAATGTACTGTCCTAACATACTCTAAATTTATGCTTTCGCCGTAAAACCTTTTTGAAATCGTAAAACGTGGTTAGATTAAGGAGATGTTTATCTTTCAAATGGTGTAAAATAGTTGTATTTTTGAAAAATTTGAATTTTGACATTTATTTGGATTCAAATTTGCCGCTCTTGAAATGCACCTGCTGTTGATGGAGTGCACCACGGGTGGCACGCTAGCGTCCCACCTAGCCCCAAGAGGTTAAAGGTCTTACTCACATCGGCTGCGGAGAGCGTGATCACACAGTCTTCCGGAACAGCTGGTGCTCTCATGCATGTTTTAGTGTTATTTGCCTCAAAGCGAGCATAGAAGTAGTTTAGCTCATCTGATAGGCTTATGTCACTGGGCAGCTCTCGGCTGTGCTTCCTTTTGCAGTCTGTAATGGTTTGCAAGCCCTGCCACATCCGACCAGCATCAGAGCCGGTGTAGTACGATTTGATCTTGATGCTTTGCCTGTTTGATGGTTCGTCGGAGGGCATAGCGGAATTTCTTATAAGCTTCTGTGTTAGAGTCCCACTCCTTGAACGTGGCAGCTCTAGCCTTTAGCTCAGTGCGGATGCTGCCTGTGCTTCTGGTTGGGGTATGTACGTACGGTCACTGTGGGGACGACGTCATCAATGCACCTATTGATGAAGCAAATGACTGATGTGGTGTACTCCTCAATACCATCCGAGGAATCCTGGAACATATTCCAGTCTGTGCTAACAAAACAGTCCTGTAGCTTAGCATCTGCTTCCTCTGACCACTTTTTTATTGATCTAGTCACTGGTGCTTCCTGCTTTAATTTTAGCTTGTAGGCAGGAATCAGGAGGATAGAATTATGGTCAGATTTGCCAAATGGAGGGCAAGGGAGAGCTTTGTATGCGTCTCTGTGTGTGGGGTATAGGTGGTCCAGAGTTATTTTTCCTCTGGTTGCACATTTAACATGCTGATAGAAATTTGGTAAAACGGATTTAAGTTTCCCTGCATTAAAGTCCCCGGCTACTAGGAGCACCACCTCTGGTGAGCGTTTTCTTTTTTGCTTATTGCAGAATATTGCTCATTCAGTGCTGTCTTAGTGCCAGCCTCTGACTGTGGTGGTATGTAAACAGCTACAAAGAATACAGCTGAAAACTCTCTCGGTAGGTAGTGTGGTCTAAAGCTTATCATGAGATACTCTACCTCAGGTGAGTAATAGCTCGAGACTTCCTTAGATATTGTGCACCAGCTGTTGTTTACAAAAATACATAGATCGCCGCCCCTTGTCTTACCAGACACCGATGTTCTATCCTGCCGGTACATCGTATAACCAGCCAGCTGTATGTTGATGTTGTCGTCGTTCAGCCACGACTCCGTGAAGCATAAGATGTACAGTTTTTAATATCCCATTGGTTGTTATATCTGCCGCGGAACTCATCAATTTTATTGTCCAAAGATTGCACGTTTGCAAGCAGAATGGAGGGAAGTGGGGATTTATTTGATCGCCTACAAATTCTCAGGATGCAGCCCGACCTTCACCCCCTCTTTCCCCGCCTCCTCTTCAAACAGATCACAGGGATCGGGGCCTGTTCCAGAGGAAGTAGTGTATCCTTCACATCGGGCTCATCAGAGTCGTGAAAGGAAAAAGAGGATTCTGCTAGTCCGTGGTGAGTAATCGCAGTCCTGATGTCTAGACGTTATTTTTGGTCATAAGAGACGGTAGGTAAATAACTTAAACAATAAGTTACAAACAACGCAAATAAACGAACAAAAAAACACAATCAAATGGGGGCACGTAAAACATCTGCTATCCTCTCGGACGTCATCTTAACAGTTGGAGCATCAGTGTTTTGGGTTCAATTACTGGCTCAAAATGGCCAGAAACAAATAACTTTCTTCTGAAACTCGTCAGTCTATTCTTGTTCTGAGAAATGAAGGCTATTCTATGTGAGAAATTGCCAAGAAACTGAAGATATCGTACAATGCTATGTACTACTCCCTTCACAGAACAGCGCAAACTGGCTCTAACCAGAATAGAAAGAGGAGTGGGAGGCCCTGGTGCAAAACTGAGCAAGAGGACAAGTACATTAGTGTTAAGTTTGAGTAACAGACGCCTCACAAGTCCTCAACTGGCAGCTTCATTAAATAGTACCCGCAAAACACCAATCTCAACATCAACCGTGAAGAGGCGACTCCAGGATGCTGGCCTTCTAGGCAGAGTTGCAAAGAAAAAGCCATATCTCAGACTGGCCAATAAAAATAAAAGATTAAGATGGGCAAAAGAACAGATACTGGACAGAGGAAGATTGGAAAAAAGTGTTATGGACAGACTCATCTAAGTTTGAGGTGTTCAGATCACAAAGAAGAACATTCATGAGATGCAGAAAAAAATGAAAAGATGCTGGAGGAGTGCTTGACGCCATCTGTCAAGCATGGTGGAGGCGATGTGATGGTCTGGGGGTGCTTTGGTGGTGCTAAAGTTGGAGATTTGTACAGGGTAAAAGGGATCTTGAAGAAGGAAGGCTATGACTCCATTTTGCAACGCCATGCCATACCCTGTGGACGGCGCTTAATTGGAGCCAATTTTCTCATACAACAGGACAATGACCCAAATCACAGCTGCAAACTATGCAAGAACTATTTAGGGAAGAAGCAGTCAGCTGGTATTCTGTTTATAAAAGAGTGGCCAGCACAGTCACCGGATCTCAACCCTATTGAGCTGTTGTGGGAGCAGCTTGACCGTATGGTACGTAAGAAGTGCCCATCAAGCCAATCCAACTTGTGGGAGGTGCTTCAGGAAGCATGAGGTGAAATCTCTTCAGATTACCTCAACAAATTGACAACTAGAATGCCAAAGGTCTGCAAGGCTGTAATTGCTGCAAATGAAGGATTCTTTGACGAAAGCAAAGTTTGAAGGACACAATTATTGTTTCAATTAAAAATCATTCTTTATAACCTTGTCAACGTCTTCACTATATTTCCTACTCATTTTGCAACTCATTTCATGTATGTTTTCATTGAAAACAATGACATTTCTAAGTCACCCCAAACGTTTGAACGGTAGTGTTTATATACAGTACCAGTCAAAAGTTTGGACACACCTACTCATTCAAAGGTTTTTCTTTATTTTTACTATTTTCCACATTGTAGAATAATAGTGAAGACATCAAAACTATGAAATAACACATATGGAATCAAAAAAGTGTTAAACAAATCAAAATATATTTAGATTTTAGATTC
Source organism: Salmo salar (assembly GCF_965601325.2). Lineage (NCBI taxonomy): Eukaryota > Metazoa > Chordata > Actinopteri > Salmoniformes > Salmonidae > Salmo > Salmo salar. The sequence continues at coordinate 47,330,413 of NC_138302.1, read as the reverse complement.
TTCAAAGCAGCCACCCTTTGCCTTGATGACAGCTTTGCACACTTTTGTCTGTTCGTAAATTCAGAGCACACACTGGACGCTCTGGCCGATGAGTAGGGTTGATTCGATCGTTCTCACCTCCCAACGGTAGTCAAGCACCCAAGCTAACATTGGCTAGCTTGCTTGCTACTTCCTGACACAAATGAGAGAACACCCCACTCTGACCATTTTACTTGCCCTTTCAGAGCTGTTTTCATGTTATCCAGAGCATTGGAGACTGTAACTGTGCTGCTGGCAACAATTTAATTACGTTTTTTTGCCAACGTTTACTGACACCGGCCATATTCAACGGATGTTGAGTGTTCGTAATTCATCAGTTATTCTGCACTCTGGCACACTCAGATGAGTGCTCATCGGAGTAGATGGCAAAACTGAATTTACGAACGCACCCGAAATGGTTACTTGCATAGTGGAGTCTTTTGTTAAGACGTACTGTTGACTAACTCCATTCTGTACAAATTTGCACATCCACAGCATTCAAACGAGACTGCAATGAAAACTAATGGGACTGTAGCGACTGTGTTGGCATCAAAAATCTGGAGCTTGAACTACGTTTCTATTCAAGCGTTGATTGACATGGTAATGGCCCGATAGTTTTTGAGAAAAGTTGAAAAAACTGACCCCTCCGACGCTGTACGTTAAATTGTGAAGTGACGTAACGTACACCATGCATAATGCAACTCATTCTGTGTGGTAGAGCCTCTCTCCACGAGGTGTAGCGCTTCTCGCGCAGATTAAAAACAAGACAGGGACAGGGTAAGGGGGATACCTAGTCAACTGTACAACTGAATGCATTCATTTTTTGTGTCATCACTGCAAGCCATCATGACTCTCAAAAGCCGCGACAGCTGCTGTTTACTTCTGAAGATAACTTTAGCGCCGCCCTAAAAACCTGATTCAAATTCTACACAAACCTTCAAATAGGTATGTAATGACACATTATATGAACTCTTTATAGTGTTTATTTTCATTTTAGATGTGATAAGTTGGACAGATCGGGTGAAAAAAGACATTTCCCCACACAGCTTATCTGCCCCTTTCTCTATCACGCAGCAGGTTTCGCTTCTCCACCCAACATTTTCAAAAAGACCCGACGGAGCTGATTGCCTTCTTCAATCATACAGAGACGGGCAGCATGAAGGTCTCGTCAGTGATTTTGCTGGAAAGGGGAAAAACTGTGCTTTACAATGGTATTCATATTACAGTTGACCTGGAAGTATTACGTATTTTGGGTGCAAAAATAAGGTAAATTGTACATTACAGCGACCTGAACGCACAAACAAAACGGAGGTATTTGGACATAAATATTGATTATTTGGAACAAAAACAACATTTCTTGTGAAAGTAGCAGTCCTGGGAGTGGATTGTGACGAAGATCAGCAAAGGTAATACAATATTTCTAATACTAATTCTGAGTTTAGTTTGCCCCGAACTTGGCGGGTGTCACAATAGCTCGCCGCGAATACATTTTCTGAACATCACACGCCAATGTAAAAATCTGTTTTTGGATATAAATATGAACTTGATTGAACAAAACATACATGTATTGTATATCATAATGTCCTAGGAGTGTCATCTGATGAAGATCATCAAAGGTTAGTGCTTCATTTAGCTGTGTTTTGGGTTTTATTGACATATATGCTTGCTTGGAAAATGGCGTTGTTATTTTGGTCTATGTACTCTCCTAACATAATGTAATGTTTTGCTTTTGCTGTAAAGCCTTTTTGAAATCGGACAATGTGGTTAGATTAACGAGAGTCTTATCTTTAAAATGGTGTAAAATAGTTGATTGTTTGAGAAAATTGAATTGTGGTATTTTAGTTGTTTTTGTATTTCGCGCCATGCGATTCCATTGGCTGTTGGCTAGGTGTTCCGCTGTCCACAACAGGCTAGACTATCTTACCCGTGGTCTGAAATCGGAGTAGATAGCCAGGGCGAATTTACCAGCTAGTACGTCTATCAACAGTTGTTGCAGTGACATTCTATTGAAATGGATACTTGAATAGTGGAGTCTTTTGTTAAGACATGTAGCTAGCTAGCTAGCTAAACAATTAACCATAATCCCAACTCATGACATTACTACCCTGCATGAATCTGCAGGTAGCTAACCAACCAGATTCAATGTTAGCTAGCTAACACTACGCTATAACTAGCCAAGCAATGTCTCTGAGATAAGAATAATAACATCATATAGGTAACGTTAGCTAGCGAGCCAGCCAGCCAACGTTAGCTCACTAACAGTACACTTTAACTGGAAATTAAGCCACTTTCTGTCAAAATTTGAAATGTGTAATATCTGAAAATGTAGCTAGCTAGACTATCTTACCCGTATACATCATGGATGGACGCGTCTCCTGTCGGATGCCATGGTTGCCCTTAGTTTGAAGATGTAATCCAGAGACAGGTGTTTTTTCCATCTCCTTAGCTATCATACTCGAATTCCACTGATTTCAAAACTCGGTCCTCCAGAAAGTGGAGAGCAACGCTTATGCATTTTTCCTACGCAATACATTTTTTTTAAAGCCGCGTTAGACAGGATTACGTAGACATACTGACCAGCTCAAATAGGCAGACCAATCCAAACTCATCTCTCGGCATGTCCAGCCCACTCATTATCTCAGCCAATCATGGCTAGCGGGAAGGTTGCTTACTTTTTCAGTGTCTAAACCAACTTCACTCGTAATTTAACAATTTTATTCGTATTTACAAATGGCATACAAGTTTGTAATTAAGGCACATGAAAGTTCACATGTTCGAGAAGGCATTTCTGCTAAAAAACGCATTTTGATAAAAAAAGGTTTACGTTCAAACGGCTCTCCTGTGAAGTAGTAACCCACGACATACGCCTAGTTTCCTGAAACGGTTCACAAATGTGGAATAAGTAAAGTCAAGGGGTATAAATACTTTGTTAAGGCACTGTATGTATATATATATAGTAGACTGATGTCACTGGACAGGGAAGCCGCGAGGCTGGATAGACACATTGAAGCATATACTGTAAGAAAGGTGACACTTTAGTTTACAACTCCATTTCACCTGGTATCTTCCCGGTATTTTCAGAGAAAGTATTTGGTAACTATGAGTACTTTTTGGTGCTTACTTCAAAAAAGTATACATTATTTGAGCCAAACTACTTGCATAAAATGATTCATAACGGTGCTTGTTTGAATTGAATCCTAAAGTCATTATTATGTCCTAAAGTGCTTGTTTGAATTGAATCCTAAAGTCATTATTATGTCTTAAAGTCATTATTATGTCATACTGAGTCATTACCATTCTATTATATAATTTCTCAGTAAACACCAGATAAACATTAGGGATAAAATAATAACCAGAAACAATGACTAGAAGCCTTAGCAGTGAATCATCATGCCCAAATCTGACCTCTTCCAGTCAGCTGATTCGTAAGCCTAAAAAGTAATCCCACCACACAGTACAAGGAAAACACACTTGTTGACTCACGGTTGTACAAAGAGGATATAATACTAAGCAGTACGCACTTCATAGCAGACCGACCATGCTAGTGGGGAATTGAACATGGGAAAGTAAACGGTGACAGCCCCGTCCAAGCCCCCTGACTTCCCCTCTCATCCCTGTGATGTGCAGGGTGCTTCCTGGTAGAGTCCAGAGGAGCCGAGCAGCGGAGCAAAAGGGCATGGGAACACGAGGAGATCTGGACGGTTCCAATTGAAACCGAAGATAAAACAAACCTCAACAGGGCCACGGCCCCATTGGCCTCGGTCGGCCTTGGTTCACCTTCCGACTTCATTTTTGCAAGAGCTGGCTTTTTTTCACGGATATCGGATTCTGGTGCATTGAATGACGTGTTGCATCATACATATATCTATCTCTCTGACGTTTGGAATGACAATGGATGATATTTCTAAATTGTCCTTCAGAATGATTCATTGCCTGAATAAATGAAAGTGTGGTTACTTTTGTTTTAAAAATGTGTATGTACAGTATATCCTAAGGTACTATACTAAAATATGCATCTAGTCTAGCCTGAAAAAATGTGTGTGTGCGTGTCCTTTCATGCATCCATCCATGCATGAATGCATGGGTGGATTAGTGTGTGTGTGCACGTGTGTCTGTACGTGTGTGCCAGTGTGATGGATGGCAGGCAAGTCGCACAATGGCAATGACCTCTAAATGAGCTGACCTCTCCCTGCAGCATAATGGCTCCATGTGACATGCATTACAAGGTGGAGAAGGTGACTGAATACCTCTTAATGACACCATATGGACCTCCACCTGGAACCCTAAATTCGGCCCCACTGACTGCCTGGGGGTACTGAATACACTGTCTCACACAGACAGACCCCCGCTCTCTCTTCAACAAAGGTCCCTGAACAAGACTTCAGTATTGTCGTCCTGCCATGGCTAAACAGACTCCGTTCTGGACGTTAGTGCCATCTGCCAGTAATAACCTCTATGACCTTGTGTCTACCCTTTGGCACAGAACTACAGAGCAATTAGATAGAAAAAACACTAAGAACAGTAAAGAATAGTACATAGAGATAAGCCTATCTGAAAATATGTACTGTAATAAGTCAGGTGTGCATCATCTAGGTAGTCTACAGTACATTAGGGAGTAATTGGGCATCAATACTTATTTTAACTAGAGAGGTGCGTACAAGCAATAAGGTAATGTTCAGCTGAGACAACATAATCACGGAGAGTTTACAAAGTGTACTGTAGTGGGTATGCCATTGCTAAGGGAGTCATATAAACACAACACAAAACTGTCATTCCCAAACAATCCTCTCAGGCTCTGCATAGCCAAACCACATACAGACTAGAGTAGAATAAGCAGAGTACAGTAGAACACGATAGAATAGAACACAATAGAATATAATAGAACACAATAGAATAGAACAGAAAATTACCATTATTATTCACACAGGAAACTTTCCACATGGACACTCAAATGTAATTCTATATATTATACCCTAGGAACTGACACACACACACACACACACACACACACGCGCTCACTGGGCCTGTCCCCATTCAGAGCACACAGAGCCTGCGGCTTCACCCCGTCTGCAGCCTTTGAACCGCATGGCTCGTAAATAAGGCTGCCTGCCACACTTGTGTGTGTGTGTGTGTGTGTGTGTGTGTGCATGCCGGCGCATGTGTGTGTCTGTGTGTCTGAGACTGTGAGCAGATGTGAGGGGCGATTAGAGTCCAGTAATGGGCTCCTGAGAGAGAAGACTCTTACACAGGGATGACCTCAGAGCCCAGGGATTTCATTAACACTAGAACACTGAACACACACAAACACACACACTAGAACAGAGCCCCCCCCCCCCCCCCCCCCCATGGCGGGGATGCCCCCCGCCATGGGGGGGGGGGCTCTGTTCTAGTGTGTGTGTTTGTGTGTGTTCAGTGATGGTTGTCTCATGGTTGTCTCATAGCAGACTTGCTAATTACACTAGCAAAGATTATCTGACTTTTGACAGAATCAACTTTTTAAAAAGATTGTTCACCTCTTAAAAGAGAATTTCAATGACTTGTTGACTTAACTGGCAAAAAAAAAAGGTTAAATAAATAAATGTGCAGCATTCACGATGATTCAAGTTATTTTGAATTGAATTCCAGGAGCAGGGATTAGGACTGGGGAAACTAGGGTACACATCTAGGTACAGATCTAGGATAATATTAACCATTAGTGGGGAAGCACAAACATTACCCAAGACCAGTGTCCCCCCCCATGGCGGGGGGCTCTGTTCTAGTGTGTGTGTTTGTGTGTGTTCAGTAGGAGGAAGTAGCCCCTATACACTGGTCTTGGGTAATGTTTGTGCTTCCCCACTAATGGTTAATATTATCCTAGATCTGTACCTAGATGTGTACCCTAGTTTCCCCAGTCCTAATCCCTGCTCCTGGAATTCAATTCAAAATAACTTGAATCATCATGAATGCTGCACATTTATTTATTTAACCTTTTTTTTTTGCCAGTTAAGTCAACAAGTCATTGAAATTCTCTTTTAAGAGGTGAACAATCTTTTTAAAAAGTTGATTCTGTCAGATGGTCAGATAATCTTTGCTAGTGTAATTAGCAAGTCTGCTATGAGACAACCATCACTGTTCGTGTGGGGTAGGACATTCAGAAAGATGAAAGTGTTAATGACAACAATATTAATGGGATGTGTTTATTGATTCATGTGTTCATTGATTGAACCATATGATCAGGACAAGCAAATAAATACATATAGGCCACCTTTATGGCTCAAAATCATCTCCTGTTTTGGAAAACCTGCTCCACATGTCCACGGATACAGCTGAGTGGAGCAAGCCAAGCCAAGTCAGGCTATGTGTGAGGTGAGGGAGTTTTAAGTTAATTTCCGAGCTTGAATTTGCCTCAGTAATGTACTATCAAACTGACTAGGCCTATGCTGATAGTTGCAGGAAAGACAAAGATTCCTAACTGAAAGAAACATCTAAATAAAAGCATAACAAATAATATGAAATGGCCAATAATACTGAAATAATCTAAAAAAAAATGAAATAATGAACCCAGGGATAAATGTGAGAAACGTACTCAACTCAAACAAGCTGCTACTATGCTCCATTGTCCATCAAAACAACAAATTAACCAATAAAATTCTATTTAACATTCAAAAGAAAAGAGAAAATGGCAATTAAGTGGCTTTGAGCTCATAAAAGGTCCCTCCCTCTCGTACCTGTTGCCATTTGTGTATGTGTGTATGTGTGTCTGTGTGCGTGTGCACGTTCGTGCGTGTGTAACACTAGCTGAGAGACTTGGTGGCCTTTTCCTTTCCACTTGGCGGACTCCAACCAACAAGCCTGCTTTTATGCCAGCTGCACGGGGGTCTGCACCCCCCTACCCAGCGTAACCGAGCCGCCTTTCATTCAATCAAGCTACCATGGATCTCTCTCCCTCTTTTATCTATGTCTCATTCCCTCTCTCTCTCTGTCTGTCCTTATCCCCCCCACTCTCTTGCTATCTATCTACCCCTAATACAGCCCCTTCCACCTCTACCACCCCCCCACCCACCCCCACCATCTCTTGCCCAGAATCAGTGCCCCGGAACAAGGGTCAGGGAGAGGGACAGCTGGCAGACCTACCGGACGCCCCCTTAAAAACGAGGTGTGGGCCAGAGCGGTGGGTGACCCCAGTCAGATGGTGGTCTGCTCTCAGGTAAAACATCTGGTTTACTGATGGGAGGGTGGGTAGGCACACACACACAGTCAGGCATACATGCATGCAAAAAGCAGGCAGGCAGGCAGGCACCTAGGAACACACACACAGACTGAGCAGGCCTCTTTATTAGTCATTTGGACAAAAAGCGCTGCCCTCCACCCTTTCCCCTCTGTCTACACAGTCAATGACAACGCCCGCCCTAGTTGCCAGCAGCTGCCCAGAGCTCACCAGCACACACACAAACACACACACACACACACACACACACACTGGAGCGAAGCATACAGCCATTACCCAAAGACGTGGCAACATTAGCTAGTGCCTGGCTGAATGATTTACCTGTAGTTTACTTGACGTGACAGAACTTGCCATTCCACCACATTAGGAGTAACAGCTAAATTACTCTCTGTAGGGGAAACTCATCAGTTTAAACTTAAGATCTGAATGTGTTTTTTTCCCATGGTAAACAGCCCAGTGCAACTGAATGTAATAACACAGGTGTCAATGATACAGCTACTGTATAAAAACGAATAATGATTTATGTATTTTAGCTAGGTCATAATTCCCGATACAGAGCAGAATATGTGAATATCCTCAAATCTGGAGTTAGGCTCTAGTGGAAATTGTGAAAGAGTAATGCAACAGGTGTGAACAGGTTGAACACAATAGCATGGTGTGTTTGTGTGTGTGTCCTCTCTCCTGGTCTGCCTCCCAAGGTGTTCTGTAGAATTTATAGGAATTGTGTGTGTGTTCCTTATGTGAATACCTAGGATAGGATCAAGTAATCCTTCTAACCCCCCCCCCCCCCCCCCTAAAAGATTTAGATGCACTATTGTAAAGAGGTTGTTCCACTGGATATCATAAGGTGAATGCACCAATTTGTAAGGTGCTCTGGATGACTTAAATGTAAATGTGCGTGGTGTGTGTGCATGTTGTGTGTGTGTGTGTGTGTGTTTCTGCATGCATATGTGTGTGTGTGTGGGGGGGGGGGGGGGGGGGGTAATATGGAAGCTTCTCCACAAACTGCTCAAGCAGAGCCAATGAGACCCACCCTCTCCTTCATATCTCCCTTCCTCATTTCACCACATTCACTCAGTGTTCCCTCCTCACACTCCCCATATTCATCCAACACAATAGATCCATTTACTCGTGGTAATCAAGGATTACAGTAAACCTGTATTGCATTCACCTCTCTCTCTAAAGCCTAAATTAAATGGTAATTGTAGGGGTTATTGGGTAAATGGTCACTGCAAAGAGACAGTGAGACACGGAGGTATGAGGTTTTGATAACTATGAGATTATTATGAGACATTATAAGGGGGTCGTATGCTTATGATAAGTCTTATAATGCATTATTTCTGCATCATCAGGCAATATAATTGCAAGCTTTAAGTAAAGTGTTACTAAGGTTTTAAAGGAGAACAATCATCTGATTTTACAATTAGAATAGGAATAGATATATTTAAAACCCAAGAAACAATTTCCTTCAATGTTTTATTTCAAACGCTGTTCTCGTTCTAATTATTCATTGTGGAATCTAAAGTCATAGTTCCACAGACGGACGTTGTGGTCAGAGTTCTTTGGTTGCAGCCTATGGAACGAAGGCTTAAATCCAGAGGCGTATTGTTGATGGAAAGTTTACACACAGTTCAGTTCAATGCTTTGACGGAGTTGCATTAAACCTGCCTCGTGATTTAAAATGTGTTTTTAGAGGAAATAAATTGATAAGTGAATGTGACCAAAACAGCTGCATGTTACATTTAGCTTGCTGCTTTTATGGCCATTAGCTGTCCCCAGTGAACAGAATATAAATACAGTATGAACTACTAAATAAATATTAAGACATCTGGGTTGAGGGTTAACAACCAAAACAGTGAGATGCTGCTATAATTTAAATCATTTGATTATTGAGAACCCTATTGAAACAGTGTGAAATGCTTTGCATTTGATGAACAGTGAATAGAAGAGAATACTATATTCTGGTCGACAGATTGATTTAGCAAATAAAGTGAAGTTCACTAGTCCTTTTGAAAACACCATCTTTTGACTTATTCAGGATATCTGCATGTGCTGCTTTAGTGCACACACTTAGGACAGTCCCAAGCCATTGCATTTATCCCGAGTGGATCAATTGCATTTATCCCGAGTGGCTCTATTGAACAGAGGATTGGTTGACCATACAGGCTGAGTCCCAGAATTCAAGCCCCCTGACTCCCAGTGAGAGACAAATGTGCTAGCTGTGAAATAATGAAATTAGTGGAGATAAAGTCAGGAAGAGCAGAGCTTCCTATGAAAATATGTATAATTCCACAAACTTTTGGCTACAGAGGAGTTTTGAATTAATTTGTGTTTTCTTAAGAGGGGGTGCCTCGCGGTACAGGATGGGAAATTCTCCTCGATCCAGGACTTTGGGCTCCTGCTTATTCACTATTTATTAGACTCAAGTAATAGGAACCATGAAGGGAGAGGGTCCCGCGAAGCAGAAGGCCATTCCAAAAATGGGGCCTAATATCATTAAGATACGAAACAGAGTGTTAAATCAAACACACCCCAGTACACACTGCCTTCGGTATGTGGTCCACTTTTTTTAATTTTCCCAGATGTTGTTTGTGTGTGTAGAAATTCAGATATGGAGCAAGTTCCTGATCATTTATATTCAGTTGTATATATTATATTCAGCATTGATACAAAAAATATACTGCTTGAGCTGATATTTTCTCCGCAAGTATATTTCAGATAACTAATTGACTTGGACGAGAGGTGATAAGTCAAAGATTTTTTATAAAATTGGGGAAAATAGTTGATATGAGGCATATTTTACTAGATTTAATACTTGGTTGTTTGCTGAAATACAAAATGGTGGGTTGCAGTCTTTCTGCCCATTCAGTTACATGAAAAATGTAAAATTCTGATGGATTTGCTCAAAACTTTGTAATCGGTTAGAAACAAAACTAATACTCTTCCTGGGTCTACACCACATGCATATATATGAATTAGGGCATAATTGAGTACAATTTCAGCCAAAGCAGCTGAATAATTGTATCTTCAGTTAACTGATTAAGTTAGGCCTACTAGTGTGAAGCACTAGATTATATTCATTTTAAATAAAATAAGGGTATGTAATAGCGTTCTTATTTTTCTGATGGAAAGATAGGCATATTTGATCACCTCAACAAGTCAAGTAAATGTAATATCCATATGCAAGCAATGACTGAACATTTGCCACATGCACTATTAAGTGTGGATCAAGATGTCAATGGAACCATTGTCTGCATTTCTCAGACACCGAATAATGGTTTTGTTATTTTTTGTGCTGAGAGCAAGAAGGAGAGATCCAGACATGGCTACTTCTGACTGAAGCTCTCATGATCTACGAGTGTTTAAAGGTATTTGGAATGGCTACCAAAACACAGGAGGCGATTTTAGATTGGAGCTATGAAGGGGTCCTTGAGAAATATGAATACCCGTCTTTGAAAAATGCTTAGCGTGGTTCCCTTAAATGACTTAATTAGGTTCCTGGCGAGGAAAGGGCCTCCGTGATTTAGGTGTAATCTTCAGTACTTAGGCCAAGAACAAGTGTTGAAAGGATTCAACTGCCACTAAGGAAAACAAAGAACTTTAAGGAAAAGTAGGACAGAATGGTAAACTCCCCCAACATTCCCCGTAGTACACAGACAGACACTTTACTCAAACACACACACACACACACACACACACACACACACACACACACACACAAAAAAAATATACGTGATTTAGAATAACTGTGAAATTAACTGTGAAATGTATATTTTTCTAAACTTACAAGGCAGTAACTGGACAACTCAAACCAAGTTATGTTGCCTTAAACTGTAATTGCTGCCATAGAGTAAAAAGGCAACGTTAGGTAATATATTATGGGTGCATGTAAAAGTTGGATTCCCTGGAAACTTAACTGTAGCCTATAATATAATGTACAATGGCGCAATGGGTATTGTATGCAATATGCATAGAAGTATATTGATCATAACTCATAGATCATAGCTATTGTTTTATATTATAATATTTGGCTGTCAAGTAACGTTAGGCCTTTACCTGCAGTGCAATATATTTCAGTTTTAAATTAGGAAAATATAGATTACTGTACATAGGCTACTCATTGGAAATAGGATTGAAATGTTTTTGAAATTGTCTGATGGGCTACTTCATTAAATGCATAGTAATTTGCTGTAATTCCATTCCAATTTAACTAGAGTAAATAAAAATGCTAAAAATTGCTGATTGGAGTTGATTTAAAAATACAATAGGCACAAGCGCAAACCCATATTATCGTTACATTATGTAATATACTAATGCTGATATGGCATTGCCTCGCTAAAGTATTGTTTGTATAGTTTATTATAGTGTACTATGACAACAACAAAAACAATACAGGCCTACTTTAAGTTAAATTGAAACTTGTTCTGTAGCATTGTAGCCTGACCTATAGGCCTACAGATAATTCAAGCGCTCATAAAAATCGTTTAATTCCACACATAATGAACACATGCTATAACACCTTTTCTGAACAGGCAATAAGACTTTTGAAAAGCAGCATGACATGATACATTCAATCATATGCTATTAATCCACTTACCATGATTTGTGTCTAGGTCAGGAAAAATAAAATGCCGGTATTTTTTTCAACAGTGTTGTCTCTCCATATCACGTAGTGTGTTCAACACTCTAGAGCAAAACGTCTTCCACAGATGAAACTGGAACGCTCAATGGTCAAGCTGAAGTCACAGCACGTCTTTTCTCACTGTCTATGCATATATCTTCTTCAAAGTGATGACTGTAGATTTTAGAATTGTATGCGCAGTTCGTTTGGACTTCTTGAATCGTTCGTGTATGGTCGAATAACCCGAAATGGCAGCTATCATCCAAATCTAAATGTACGTTTTCATCCAAAACATTGCGCCGTTTCTCGTATAGTGTCATATACACCTTCTGGAGCGTGTTTGCTTTGACGCTGGTAGGGAAGTGATGTTATGCAAATAGAAAAATCTTGGTTCCTCCTCCTGAGGGTGTTCTCAATACCCCACGAGCCGAGTGCTGTACAGTGCATTTGTGTGTGTGTGTGTGTGTGTGTGTGAGTGTGAGTGTGAGTGTGATCCCCGCGCGCGACCGTGCGTGTTCCATTACGCAGGAGTTGCTTTCAATTGACTCTCTTTATTCTTCAGTTAACAAAATAGCTCAAGCAGAGTTGAGCTCTTCCTTTATCTCTTTATCTCACATTTACATCTTTGTTTGGTCAAGAGTGCCTCTCTCGACTGTTGTTTACACAAAGACAACTGTTGTTTACACAAAAAGAGAAGAAGAGCTCACTAGCTAAGGGCTTTTCTCTGAAAGTCTGTGATGGTGTTGACAGTAGGCTACTTCAGATGTGTGGATGGATCATTCAATTCTAATGACCCTAGGCTATTGGCTGGTTTCTATAGGTCGTTAATGTGTGTACATTTTGAGATCTTCTAGGCTTCTACTTTTAAAGTAACACTTTTAACCTGCTTATATAAAGTAACGATTTTATATATGAAGCAGGCTTTAAAAAATGGTCAAAGAATCCAGCCACCCAAGTCATAGACTGTTCTCTCTGCAAAGAATCCAGCCACCCAGGTCATAGACTGTTCTCCCCGCTACCCTAAATCAATCGGTAATGATGAACCAAGTCTGGAACCAAAAGGATCCTGAACAGCTTCTACCCCCATGCCATAAGACTAACGAAATAGCTGCATTGACCCCTTTTGGTCAAATTTTCACATATGCTGTTGTTACTGTTTAATATCTGTCACTTTATACCTAGTTATATGTACATACATTTGAAGTTGGAAGTTTACATACACTTAGGTTATAGTCATTAAAACTTGTTTTTCAACCACTCCACAGATTTCTTGTTAACAAACTATAGTTTTGACAAGTCGGTTAGGACATCTACTATGTGCATGACAAAATACATTTTTCCAACAATTGTTTACAGACAGATTATTTCACTTATAATTCACTGTATCACAATTCCAGTGGGTTAGAAGTAAATACACTAAGTTGACCGTGCCTTTAAATGGCTTGGAAAATTCTAGAAAATAATGTCATGGCTTTAGAAGCTTCTGATAGGCTAATTGACATCATTTGAGTCAATTGGAGGTGTACCTATGGATGTATTTCAAGGCCTATCTTCAAACGCAGTGCCTCTTTGCTTGACATCATGGGAAAATCTAAATAAATCAGCCAAGACCTCAGAAAAAAATGGTAGACTTCCCCAAGTCTGGTTCATCCTTGGGAGCAATTTCCAAACGCCTGAAGGTACCACGTTCATCTGTACAAACAATAGTACGCAAGTATAAACACCATGGGACCATGCAGCCGTCATACCGCTCAGGAAGGAGACGCGTTCTGTCTCCTAGAGATGAACATTGGTGTGAAAAGTGCAAATCAATCCCAGAACAACAGCAAAGGACCTTGTGAAGATGGTGGAGGAAACAGGTACAAAAGTATCTATATCCACAGTGAAACACGTCCTATATCGACATAACCTGAAAGGCGGCTCAGCAAGGAAGAAGCCACTGCTCCAAAGCCACCATAAAAAAGCCAGACTACAGTTTGCAACTGCACTTGGAGACAAATATCATACTTTTTGGAGAAATGTTCTCTGGTCTGATGAAACAAAAATAGAACTGTTTGGCCATAATGACTATCGTTATGTTTGGAGGGAAAATGGGGAGGCTTGCAAGACGAAGCACAACATCCCAACCCTGAAACACGTGGTGGCAGCATCTTGTTGTGGGGGTGCTTTGCTGCAGGAGGGACTGGTGCACTTCACAAAATACATGGCATCATGAGGCAGGAAAATAATGTAGATATATTGAAGCAACATCTCAAAACATCAGTCAGGAAGTTAAAGCTTGGTTGCAAATGGGTCTTCCAAATGGACAATGACCCCAAGCATACTTCCAAAGTTGTGGCAAAATGGCTTAAGGACAACAAAGTCAAGGTATTGGAGTGTCCATCACAAAGCCCTGACCTCAACCCTATAGAATTTTTTTGGGCAGAACTGAAAAAGTATGTGCAAGCAAGGAGGCATACAAACCTGACTCAGTTACACCAGCTCTGTCAGGAGGAATGGGCCAAAATTCACCAAACTTATTGTGGGAAGCTTGTGGAAGGCTACCTGAAACGTTTGACCCAAGTTAAACAATTTAAAGGCAATGCTACCAAATACTAATTGAGTGTATGTAAACTTCTAACCCACTGGGAATGTGATGAAAGAAATAAAAGCTGAAATAAATCATTCTCTCTACTATTATTCTGACATTTCACATTCTTAAAATAAAGTGGTGATCCTAACTGACCTAAGACAGGGAATTTGTACATGGATTAAATGTCAGGAATTGTGAAAAACAGGGTTTAAATGTATTTGGCTAAGGTGTATGTAAACTTCTGACTTCAACTGTATCTACCTCAATTACTTTGTACTCCTGCACATCAACTCAGTACTGGTAGCCATTGTATATAGCCAAGTTATTGTTACTCATTGTGTATCTATTATTACTTTTATTATTACATGCTTTGCTTTTCTATTATTTCTGTATTTTCTTTCTTTCTGCATTGTTGGGACGGGCTGTAAGTAACCATTTCACTGTTAGTCCACACGTGACAAAAACTATTTCATTTAATTTCATTTGATATAACCTGCTTATACGCTCTAGGCAAAATAGTGTATTTCCATAATACTTGGCTTATACTATACATGCCCAATGAACAAAAATATAAACGCAGCATGCAACAATTTCAACTATTTTACTGAGTTACAATTCATATAAAAGGAAATCAGTTAATTAGGCCCTAATCAATGAATTTCACCTAAATGGGCAGGGGCGCAGCTATGGGTGGACCTGGGAGGTCGTAGGTGCACCCACAAGGTGCACGTGTGTAATGGTCATGCTGTCTAATCAGCTTCTTGATATGCCACACCTGTCAGGTGGATGGATTATCTTGGAAAAGGAGAAATGCTCACTAACAGGGATGTAAACAAATTTGTGCGCACAATTTGTGAGAAGTACACTTTTTGTGCATCTAGAAAATTTCTGGGATCTTTTATTTCAGCTCATGAAACATGGGACCAACACTTTACGTTTTGCATTTATATGTTTTTTCTGTATATTTATAATAACAACCAGAAGCACTTTAATAACTTATTGCCTTATAAACATGTATCACCTTGTAAACAAAGCACTATCCATCATATCATCCTATGTATGTTAATTGCCAAATTAATTGTTGCCTTTTGAAGGCCTTATGAAGGGTTTATGAAGGGTGAGTTAGACCTTTTCAAGATATACTTCTTTTAAAGTGTGACATATGCTGTTTAATAATGCTCTGTAAGTGTAACCGATCTGAAATGGCTAGCTAGTTAGCGGTGCTGCGCGCTAATAGCGTTTCAATCGGTGACGTCACTCGCTCTGCGACCTTAAGTAGTTGTTCACCTTGCGCTGCAAGGGCTGCGGCTTTTGTGGCGCGATGGGTAACGATGCTTCGTGGGTGTCAGTTGTTGGTGTGCAGAGGGTCCCTGGTTCAAGCCCAGGTTGGGGCGAGGAGAGGGACGGACGCTATACTGTTACATAAGGGCCCTTTCCTATGCACACCTTTCCTACGCACTTCTCAGTAGCTGGTATTCAGACTTCCCTTATTTAGGTGCTTAATGGGCTTTGCAGGCGTGGTTCCCTTATGTGTGCTGAATACATATAATTAAACCACTGAAAACCCTCCCACTTGCTGGCCAACATATTTTTCTTGTGGAATTTTCATTCAATAGGGGTTTCAGTACATTTATCTTAGGCCATCCCTTTAAATACAGTGTAACTTTAATTAAAAAAATATAGGTATCAATGAAAGAAAACCATCCAAATATATGCATATTTGTCACCGTTACAGCACCAGCTGGTAGATAAAAAAATAAATATATATTTACATTGCATGGCTAGGTGCCCAATCAGAATGCATTTTGGGATTTTAACTACTAAATATTACATTACCCTCACACCTCCTCATATCATGAGCATACACCTGGCATTTAGCCTCCCCCAGTCTGCGCTACTGGCATGCCTGGCAGCACTACATTGGCATGGTTAATCATATACCATTTGTTATGTTAATTGAGAAACAAAACTGGGGGGGCACTAATTCTTTCTGGGGTTTCCATGCCTGGGTTTGCTACCCGGTAGAGGCCCTGTATGGAAAGTATTTCAACTAAACATTTCCCAACCAATTGCATATATATAAGGCTATAAGAGTCGATTGACACACTGGTTATATAACAAAAAATCCCCATCAAAATCAGTCAGTTTAAGCTAGAGATATCAGGTTTTTTTTGCATTGGATGCGTCTCAATCCACCACATCCACCAGTGTCGCACTTCCACATCTGCGGTGAAAGGTGGCAGAGCTACAGCAGTGTTAGTCAAATCACAAAAATGTCTGTAGCGTCCGAACGGTTTGACCTACAAAGGGTTTGACCTACAAAACGATGGTGTTCTCCTTTTTGCTCTATGACCCCCACAAGTATCACGGGACTCATCTGAAGGTAACCAGTATCGGATTAAACAAAACAAATGGACGTATGAAGGAAGTTTTGTGCCTACCCCCAAAAAGGGGTTAAATGTGTGTAAAAAAAATGGATATACACTACCGGTCAAAAGTTTTAGAACACCTACTCATTCAAAGGTTTTTCTTTATTTTGACTATTTTCTACATTGTATAATAATAGTGAAGACATCAAAACTGTGAAATAACACATTTGGAATCATGTAGTAACCAAAACAGTGTTAAACAAATCAAAATATATACACCATCTGGTTTGGGCTTAGTGGGACTATCATTTGTTTTTCAACAGGCAATGACCCAACACACCTCCAGGCGGTGTAAGGGCTATTTTACCAAGAAGGAGAGTGATGGAGTGCTGCATCAGATAACCTGGCCTCCACAATCATCCGACCTCAACCAAATTGAGATGGTTTGGGATGAGTCGGACTGCAGAGTGAAGGAAAAGCAGCCAACAAGTGCTCAGCATATGTGGGAACTCCTTCAAGACTGTTGGAAAAGCATTCCAGGTGAAGCTGGTTGAGAGAATGCCAAGAGTGTGCAAAGTTGTGATCAAGGCAAAGGGTGGCTACTTTAAAGAGTCTCAAATATAAAATACATTTTGATTTGTTTAACACTTTTTGGTTATGTATAATTTTATGGTTTTGATGTCTTCACTATTATTCTACAATGTAGAAAATAGTCAAAATAAAGAAAAACCCTTGCATGAGTTGATGTTCTAAAACTTTTGACAGGTAGTGTATAGATATTTCCTTTTTAATTTTTTTTTATATCTCCCAGATTTAGGACAGACACTTCAAAACTATGTTTCTCATGATTTATTTTTTGACTGTACTTTTTGCCATTTATGAATGTGCTATTCAATGCATTTCTATGGGCTGTAAAATCTATGGGCCAAAATCTCTATTTTATCAAATACTTTTTTTGGGGGGGGATTGACCCCTAAAGGGGTCCTAAAATTCAAAATTAAATAGCTAAATGATCCATAGTATGACCATCTTAAAACAATTCCATATGTTAGCTTAGCACCCCCCCAAGTCTTAGACTCTAAATAAATAATTGACATTATGTCACATAAATGAATATATCCCACCGCAGTTTCAGTATGCTTTGTGTGCATTAACATCAAGTGGCCTTTGTGTAGCCTAACATTTGCTACAATAAGCGCAGAAGCATGCCCAGGCACATACAGTATCAGCAAATCTGCGTAAGGAATATACCAACAGAACATTTTCCAACCAATTGCATCAATATTAGGCTACATTGTGCATATAATATCACATAAGCATAAGCATATATTTTATATCACAGACACAAAACCTAAGCCACATAACGTAAACTACATTAGAATAAGGGCAGGCGGTTGTCTGGGAGTCGTCTCGGAGTCGTGTCCTTCCCAGTCTGGATGTACATCCTGTAATATGAGCAAGTCTGTCGCTGTGAACCTGCGAACCGCAGGCCTAGCAAAAGAGGAAACAGGTCTCCTGGTGCGTTTCCAATAGAGAAATCTCTCTGACACTCTTTTGACACCTCAAGAATGATAAAGTCAACCAGCAGGAGGGAACGCAGGCAAGAGTTTCTCATGCATGCTAACTCCTATTAAGAGACTGAAAACAAGGAATATAGGGTTAAATTATCCCCAATTACTGCTATTTTTGGCACACGGAGTAGGAGTATAACCGTGTGTACATTTTCCCATTTCACCATGCGTTGGTGATGAATTTCAATAGCCCTTTGACAAATGTGTACATTTCCTATATTGATACTCTCTCACTTATTGTGGAACTCAAAACAAAACAGCAGAGGGAAGTGGTGGGGGGAGAAATATGGAAAAGTTCCGTAACATTACCTATGACTCTGGGATGTAATGTGACCCAGACATGGAGTTTGTCTGCTTCTGATTCATTTGCAAGGCGGGTGGGCAAGTTCCATTCTTCCATAGGAATGTGCGGAGGAGAAATAAAAGCAACCATTGTCTCGTCTTCCTCTAAAAAGATTGGTTGGCTCACTGCAATGGTCGCACTGTCACAAGGCTTAATGGCACTGATGATGGTCTTGCTCCCTCAGAAAACCTATTCTCCTTTTAAGTATCAAAATACTTTGCTACATCAAGTAAAATTTGTATAAAATACTCAATTGAGCCTTGAAACGCTTTTATAAGGCCTATGCTGAGAACGTAAACAGGGAAAGACGGATGTAATAGTACACCTCACAGGGTGTTTACACAGTGGAAGCTGTCCTGTAATAACTACCGCATCTGTGTCCCCCCCTACCACTCCCCCATCACCCTCCAACCCCCCAAACTTGCTCTCCCCTCTCTCTTTAGGCCAAATCTCTCTCCTCCTACATCCATCCTTCCCTCTAACTTTTTGCCTCCATGTTACCTAATAAACACACAAGTGACTCCCAGGCCATCCCTCCTCCTCCCCCTCCTTCCCCAACATTGGATCGACCCTCCCTCCCTCCCTCCCTCCCTCCCTCCCTCCCCCCTCCCTCCCTCCCTCCCTCCCTCCCTCCCTCCCTCCCCCTCCCTCCCCCCCCCAGTGAACGGAAGCACTTTCTCTCAGGGTGGTTCTGAATGCGTGTTACCCAGCCGACCCCCACCTCTTACCCCGGTACCGAGTGGCCCCACCACCCCGATCGCCCCCCACGCTGCGAATCTCCATACCGATCCCCTTGTCTGCGGAATGTGAGAATGATTTCCTTAATTTTATAATGCAGAGGGCTCCCTTTGGTTCAATTTTCACCAACACCATAAAAACACAGCAGTTGTAAGAGCAGCGGAGTCCATCTGGTTTTGTCATTGCCACGGCTTTAATGACCAGGTAATAAAAGTTCAATTTGACAAAAATTACAACAGATGTTTCAGGTTGTAAACCTCCAATAGAGCGAGTTTCTCGGGAGGAATTCTTAACCTGTGAGTGAGGCCACCCTTGCCACTTACCTAGACCCAACAGGTTTCTGATGTACGTACCACCATTTACTTTACATGTGCAGTAATAAAATAAGTGAGAATAAATGTTAAATTATATAAAACAATGGACCGTATTGTATGTGATACATTAAAAACTGTTGTCACTGGTTCTGTGGCTTTTCATCTCATATATTCTGAAAATATAACTATAGTGAATTATGCAATGTCATATTTTCAGTATTATTGTTAGAATTATGTAGGTTAGACTTTTAGATTTTGGGGCTTTTAGAAAATATCAACAACATTATATTATTACATTTATTTGACCTATTATCTATAAATTATCCAATCTAATTCTACACTTAATTTGTTAAGATTAAGTTTAGGTTAAGTAAAACGTATTTGCACCAAAGAAAACAAGTGATAAACAACAATACAGAAAAAAAACGAATACAAAAAGGTGTGCAGGTGTGGCTGGAAGAACAAGGGCTTATATGAAAACTACACCATCAAAAATAAAAAAGGTTAGTTACACAGATAACAAAACGTACTAATTATAAATGTATAAATGAATTGATCAGTAATCACAAAAAATATATATAATAATATTTGTTCACCCTAATGTTCCTCTGAGCTAAGTACACCTTCCTTGCCAGCCATTGTTTCTTTGTTCAACCCTGTAAAAATGGGTGCTCCAAAGACAAGACGCACATCTCACCAAATACATGAACCATGATACATCATCATAAATGTACAGGAAGGTCTCTGCGGAAATGTAGAATTGAATGTCCTTGAGGCAGGTACTCAATTAATAAATGTGCTTGCTTTCGAATGCGAACACACATTACACCAGTTGTGTCAACTTGTGTTAAAATTGTTTACATATCTGTCATATCACATATAAATCAGCAAACAACAAACAATTTGATGCTGTATGTTATATCAACAATAACAACTTGATACTACTCCCCAATATTTTATTCACAATAGAATCTTCCAAAAACACTTACAGTATATACTAATATGTTTAAATTATTATGAACAATAACAATTAGATGGTACTTTCCACTATAAGCTATGTAAACAACAATGTAAGAGGTTATGAGTACCCTGGAAGTGATAAAACCCTGTTAGTACTTTATGGCAAAGTGTGAGGTCTGTAGCAATCTAGGGGCTTCTCTGGCCGATGGCCATGATTGACACTTGTTCTTGCCTCAAGAGATTTATAACCCCCGCATGAATGCTTATAAAGCCTAGCCACATCCAGCCAGTCACCCTATCTTATGACCTCCTGCAAGAATTGCAACTTTTATTTCCCACGTCGGCGCAGAGGTGAGAAAGATACGTTTGCACATAGATTTTCAGGTTCCCACGGCAGTCAAAAATGCATCAGGCTGCAGGGCCCATGCATGTTTTAGAATGAGTGGGGATTTTTTATTCTTAAAGGGACAAGGCGTGTCAACGTATAACCTTTCTGAAGAACTCTCTATAGGCCAGAAAGACAGTGTGAAATAGTTTCACACACAACACGGGCTCTGTTTACATTGACAATACGCAGTGTGTGTACTGACGGTGACATGGCTCAGACATACTTGGGTGACGACGTCTCTTTGAATAAGCCACCTGAGATAATGGTTTGCTGAAACAGTGAGAATAATCCTGCTCCAGGCAAAGGCAGCAGTGTTGGTGGGATAATAGGGCTTTGTGAGGTAGCTTTTGACTTATGTTTATGGTTTCCACCCTAGTCAGGCTGCTTGTACTGCTGTTGTTGAGTAGCTATGGGAAAATATGATGTAGTTGCTAGTGGGAGAATGTATTGTCCGGGAAATAATACAACAGCATAGGTTATATGAGCAAAGCAGTTGCCATCATAACAACTACAGTTTGTTTCCGTATTTATCTCCTGGCCAATGACATGGGTGAACTGAGATGAGGTCAACATTTGGGGCAATATTAAAAAAAATGTGTTAGAGATAATAGTTTATTGTGATAGTTCCATGAGCTTACACCCTTGTGGCATGACATTTATAGTTGCTTTCCTGTAAAATTAGGAAAACATCTGTTTTGCCCTCCTGGCTCTTTAAATATAGTGAAAAACACATCTCACACACATTAATTTTCTGCAAATATGTAGCGCATTGTAATTAGGCTTAAATCAACTTGAATGGCCTGGGGCAGTTCCATTGCGTGACTAAGGATCTTCCAAGACCATAAAATCAAATAAAATGTTATTTGTCACACGCTTTGTAAACAACAGGTGTAGACGAACGGTGCAGAGTAAAAAAAATAAAAAATAAACAACAACAAAAATTGAAATAGTGACACGAGGAATAAATACACGGTGAATAACGAATAACAATAACAAGTAAAAATAACATGAATATATACAGGGCGTACCAGTACCGAGTCAATGTGCAGGGGTACGAGGTAATTGACTTAGCTATGTACATATACAGTGCCTTCAGAAAGTATTTCATACCCCTTGACTTATTCCACATTCACTGTCTTCTTGTAAGCAACTCCAGTGTACATTTGTCCTCGTGTTTATGTGTTGTCCTGCTGAAAGGTGAATTATTCTCCCAGTGTCTGTTGGAAAACAGACTGAACCAGGTTTTCCTCTAGGATTTTGCCTATGCATAGTTCCATTCTATTTATTTTTATGCTGAAAAACTCCCCAGTCCTTAATGATTACAAGCATACCCATAACATGATGCAGCAACCATTATGCTTGAAAATATGGAGAGTGGTACTCAGTAATGTGTTATATTGGATTTCCCACAAAAATATTTTGTACTCAAGACAAAAAGTGAATTGCTTTACCACATTTTTTTCTGTATTACTTTAGTGCCTTGTTGCAAACAGGGTGCATTTTTTTGGGAATATTTATTTTATTTTATACAGGCTTCCTTCTTTTCACTCTGTCAATTAGGTTAGTATTGTGGAGAAACTACAATGTTTTTTTATCAGATATGAAGGGAAGACCCAGATGCAGACCATGTCGAATAAGCAATAGTTTAATGTTCCAACAGGGGCAGGCAAAAGACAGGTCAAGACAGGCAGGGGTCAGAAAACCAGAGGTCGGGCAACGGTACCAGACGGCAGGCAGGCAGGCTCAGGGTCTGGGTAAGGCAGAGGTCGGTAATCCAGAGGGGGGCAGTGGTACAGGTCGGCAGGCAGGCTCAGAGTCAGGGACAGGCAGAGTGGCCAGGCAAGCAGGCTCAGAGTCAGGACAGGCAAGGGTCAAAACCGGGAGGGCAAGAAAAGAGAGACTAGAAAAAGCAGGAGGTGAGACAAAATGCTGGTTGACTCAAACAAACAAGACAAACTGGTGACAGACCAACAGAGAACACAGGTATAAATACACAGGGGATAATGGGGAAGATTGGCGACACATGGAGGGGAGTGGAGATAATCACAAAGATAGGGTAAACAGATCAGGGTGAGACAGTTTTTGATCCATCCTCAGTTTTCTCCTATCACAGCCATGTAGCTGTTTTAAGTCACCACTGGCCGTACAGTATGGTGAAATCCTTGAGCGGTTTCCTTCCAATCCGCCATCTGAGTTAGGAAGGATGCTGGTATCTTTGTAGTGACTGGGTGTATTGATACACCGTCAAAGTTAAATTCATAAGTGTAATTAATATTTTTACTCCAGAACTTATTTCGGCTTGCCATATCAAGGGGTTGAATACTTATTGACTCAAGACATTTCAGCTTTTCATTTTTTATTAATTTGTAAAACATATCACATTGACATTATGCAGTATTGTGTATAGTCCAGTGACAAACATCTGAATTTAATAAATGTTATATTCAGGCTGTAACACAACAAAATGTTGTTCAGCTGTTTTTTGGCTTGGGGGTAGAAGCTGCTCAGGTTCCTGTTGGTTCCACACTTGGTACACTGGTACCGCTTGCCGTGTGGTAGCAGAGAGAACAGTCTATGGCTTGGGTGGCTGGAGGCTTTGACAAATTTTTAGGCCTTCCTCTAACACCACCTGGTATAGAGGTCCTAGATGGTAGGGAGCTCCACCACAGTGATGTACTGGGCATTACTCATCACCCTCTGTAGCGCCTTGCGGTCAGATGCCTTGTAGTTGCCGTACCAAGCAGTGAAGCAGCCAGTCATGATGCTCTCATTGGTGCAGCAGAATAACTTTTTGAGGATCCAATGTCAAATCTTTTCAGCCTCCTGAGGGGGAAGAGGCACTGTCGTGCCCTCTTCACAACTGTGTGGGTGTGTATGTGGACCATGTTAATTCCTTAGTGATGTGGACACTGAGGAACTTGAAGCTCTGGACCACCACAGCCCCATCGTACTGGCCCCTCCGTTTCCTATAATCCACGACCAGCTCTTTTGTCTTGCTGACGTTTAGGGAGAGGATGTTGTCCCGGTACCACACTAACCTCCTCCATATAGGCTGCTTCATCCTTCTCGGTGATCAGTCCTATCACTGTCGTGTCGTCAGCAAACTTGATGATGTTTTGCAGTCATACTCGGGTGAAAAGGGAGTATAGGAGAGGATTAAGCACACACCCCGGAGGGGCCCCCGTGTTGATGGTCAGCATGGCGAATGTGTTGTTGCCTACCCTCACTGCCTGGGGGCGGCCATTCAGGAAGCCCAGGATCCAGTTGCAAAGGGAGGTGTTCAGTCCCAGGATCCTGAGCTTGGTGATGAGCTTGGAGGGAAATATGGTGTAGAAATCTGAGCGGTAGTCAATAAACAGCATTCTTACATAGGTATTCCTTTTGTCTAGGTGGGTGAGGGTAGTATGGAAAACAATAGAGATTGCGTCATCTGTAGATCTGTTGGAGTATGCAAATTGGAGTGGGTCCAGGGTTTCTGGGATGATGGTGTTGATGTGAGCCATGACCATTTCATGACTTGATGTCAGTTCTACAGGGTGATAGTCATTAAAGCAGGTTACCTTGGCATTCTTGGGAACGGGGACTATGGTGGTCTGCTTGAAACAAGTTGGTATTATAGACCAAGTCAGGGATAGGTTGAAAAGGTCAGTGAAGACACTTGATAGCTGGTCAGCGCATGCTCTGAGTACGCGTCTTGGTATTCCATCTGACCCCATGGCCTTGCAAATGTAAACCTCTTTTAAAGGTCGTGCATAGATTAGTATTGCTTGCCTTGAAGCGAGCATAGAAGGCATTTAACTCATCTGGTAGGCTTGCGGCTGGGTTTCCCTTTGTAATCCGTTAAAGTTTTCAAGCTCTGCCACATCCGTTGAGCGTCAGAGCCGGTGTAGTAGGATTCAATCTTAGTCCTGTATTGACGCTTTGCCTGTTTGTTGGCTCATCAGAGGTCATAGTGTGATTTCTTATAAGCGTCAGGATTAGTGTCCCACTCCTTGAAAGCAGCAGCTCTAGCCTTTAGCTCAGTGCGGATGTTGCCTATAATGCATGGCTTCTGGCTAGGTATGAACGTACGGTCATTGTGGGGACGACGACGTCAATGCAATTATTAATGAAGCCGGTAACTGATGTGGTAAACTCCTCAACGTTTTCGGATAAATCCCGGAATATATTCCAGTCTGTGGTAGCGAAACAGTCCTGTAGTTTATCATCCGCTTCATCGGACCACTTCCCTATTGGGCTCGCCACTTGTACTTCCTGTTTGAGTTCTTACTTGCAAGCAGGAAGCAGGAGGATAGAGGTATGGTCTGATTTGCCAAAGGGAGGGCGAGGGAGGGCCTTGAATGCGTTTCTGTGTATAGAGTAAAGGTGATCTAGAGTTTTGTAGCCTCTAGTTGCACAGGTGACATGCTGATAAAATTGAGGTGCAACGTATTTCAGTTTCCGTGCATTAAAATCAACGGCAACAATATGAGCATGATCATAATAAACTTACCATACTTATTGCCAAGTTTAATCATATGATTTTTTGCCCACATGAATAACAAGCTCCCTCCAATGCAGTGTTGTAGCAACGTACTGTAACAATGCAATCAAAAACAAGGAATTCCCCTTCTGGGGTTACAGCCAACCAACTTAATTAAAAATATTGGATCAACAATTAGAGGTTGTAGATGTACTTTCTTTTTGACTATCAAACAACAAGATACTGTTTTTTTATGTATTGTTTTAACAGTGCATGACCAAAACACCAGACAGCCATACTATATATAGGTTGCATTGTTATCATAATGAATACTATATCTGAAAAGCTGTTATCTTATTAGTTGGAACTATTCTGTATTGTGATTTCTGTCTGTTGTGCTGCAGAGTTCTTGTGTCTAGAGCTAGCAGAGGGCTATTGGCATTCTGTGTGTGCATGTCTCTTAGTGTTATTCCTTTATCAGTCCTCGAAACAATGGGAAATAGAGAGGAGAACAACAAAATGGAAGGGAGACAGAGAAATGGAGAGACAGAAAGAGTGTGTGTGAGCGAGAGAGAGACAGAGCAAAAAGAGCTTATTTCCAGCACCTCTCCCCTCTTTCTGGTTTCACCTGCTCTAGGCTTTCCTGTCAGAACGCACTCTTCACTGGAGACACATCTCAAATGCTCTCTCCACCAGCCTCCGGCTATCTGGCCTGTCTATACTACTCCTGGGGCCTGCTTTGATTACACTTTAAATCTTAAAACGCCCAAAAAAAGGGAGAGAGAGAGAGAGAGAGAGAGGGAGCCTTGTTTTTATGAACGAGAACAATGTTGGGTACTTCTGCTCGGCTTCCTGAGTTTCAGAAGCCCCGCAGACTCACAATCTGAAACAGATTTGCATCACAGAAAGAGAGAGAGCGGAGGAGAGGCCATGGATCAGTCACTCAGAACCTCCCTTTGCTGTTCCAGCAGGTCATACTGTACAAAGGTATGCAACCTTGAGGTACACCAAAATTCACCTTTTTTTTAATAATGCTGTGCTGAAATGTTGACACGTTTCCTGACTGTCTTGGCTCGGTTGCGATATGTGACTATGTTTGCCGCCCAACGTTTGGTGTATGATGGAAACAACATTGTTCTCCTCTTAGTATCCAACAATGCTCCAAAAACACACAATGGATAACATTTGAGGGCTCTCTTCCAATTGCTTGTGGCTTTGAGGTCGTTCCACTGCATCCACATTCATTTGAAACATACAATTAAAAACTTGTTTTAAGGCTACACTTAATTGTGGACATACTGTAATGTTGAATTGTATTGTTATGTCTGACTTCAAATATTAAAATATACTTTATTTTATTGAGGACATTAAACAACCCTTTTAATGTAAGGCCAGATGAAGGGCAAACCCTGAATGAGGTAATTCTTAATGAGACTGACTGATTGACTGACCGACTGTAGTCGGACTGCACAGAATCACTGATATATAAATCATCCTGCATCCTAAATCACTACTCATTATGTGATCAAGAGTAGAGATTATTTCCCTCGCCTTGCTCAAACTGATCCCCTCAAACACGTTGATTAACTGACCCTATTACTTCTTCAGGACAACACATTTGGGCCAGTGTGGTCAAATGGCAGGGTATCATTCGATCAATTTCATTAGTCGAGTAAAAATATACCATACCTTTTGTTTTCACAATATCAAAAATAAGTATTATATTTATATATAAAAAACATTAACATTGGAGCTAAATGTTTCAAAACAAAAGATGAGCTGTAACATTAACAGACATGAATGTCCCATAAATATGTCTTTGAAGATGAAAAAATGTATTTGGCAATATGATACCTCTTTTGACGAGTTGCAGTTGTTAATGTGTTATTGATATTGAGAAGTTATTGGAGATGATGGGAAAATGCTTTAAGTGATTTTTGGTCAATACGCAGCATGAAGTACATATGTTTTTATGGATTGGATATCGGACGGAGGTGGGGAGGAGATTTCGGTGTCATCGGTTTACCAATCTGCTTTGACTGCAGTGCCATTGATCGTTTTTGAACAGAATTGAGGGAGGGAGGCCTATCCTTATGACTTTTACCCCCCTACCACCCCTGATGCTCACAAGTTAAGATGGTTCGTTGCAAATCAATGAGAGAGAGAGAGAGAGATAAAGAGAGAGAGAGAGAAAAAGAGGGACGGAGGAAGAGAGAGAGAGAGACAGAGGGAGTTGGAGGGGTAACAGTAGGAGTTGTGGAGAGAGAGAGAGCCTGAGTCCAAGAGTAAAGGAGCCAATTGAACGTGGAAGTTAGGTAAAGAAAAAAAAAGAGCCAGGTAACAAAAAGAAAGACACCTGTTTGACTTCTCAGAGTCCCATGCCACTGGGCCAATCTGGAGCGGAACCCCAGCAAGTTGTTTTCCTGTTTTTTTGTCTTAAGGGATGGGCGGGGTCACAGAGGGAGTCTCCAGGTGACCTTTGTATTAGCTCTTCTATGCCTGAGGTGGCTGGAGAGTTTAGTGAGCGTCAAAGGTGAGAAAACATTTTTTGCGATATGTTCATTTCCTCATCTCCTGTTTGCCAAGTGGCTCCAGGCTCTACATTTTCACTGCCTCATCTTGTTCCTCATTGTCTTGTCACTCTGAACTATGAGAAATCTCCTTCCTTTTCAGGACGAGTCAAGTAACGTATAAAACCCTCAAGCTAAACTCTGGACTGGTTCCACTGCTTTTTTTCATTGTTCCCCTGTAATCACAGACTGATTTAGATCTGGGACACCAGGTGGGTGCAATTTAGTATCAGGTAGAACGTAAAACCAGCAGGCTCCAGACCTCGTAGGATAATAATTCAATATCCCTGGTATAGAAGAACAGTGGATTTAGGACCATTTCAAACATTCAAGGTTGTTTACAGTGACTCTACTGAAAGTGTTTTCTCTCACTAGTCAATGAGTGCAGACCTTACATTTACATTTTTGTCATTTAGCAGACACTCTTATCCAGAGCGACTTACAGTAGTGAATGCATACATTTCATTTCATGCATTTCTTTTTTTGTACTGGCCCCCCCGTGGGAATCGAACCCACAACCCTGGCGTTGCACACACCATGCTGGCATTGCAAACACCATGCTCTACCAACTGAGCCACAGGGAGGACTTACATAACACATCATGTAGCTGTCTGTGCTCTGACACAGGCGTGACATGACGGATGTCATAGGCAGTCATTATTGTATATTACTGTAATTTCTGACAAATGGTCTTGAATGGTCATAACTCATGCTTTGGTTTAGGATAGGTTTATCATGTTGTCAGAGTAGAGCCCACATGAAAATCTCACTGTTGCTCCATTGCCACAAACTCAACCAAAATGTCTATAGCAACTTCATTGTCATATTTATAACAGCCCAATCTACAACAGAGGGTTCAACTAAAGTGTTCCCACCATGGTCAACGTTTTCCTCTGACTCCCTTTCATGAAAACCCAAGTCTCCATCCAGCATCCTCTGTGTCGTCTCTCTCACTCATTTGTTTTGCACTGACCTTCTTTTGTGTTCTTTGGCGCACACGCCAGAGCCTCACAGCAGTCGCAGGCCTTATTGGTTCCATCCCTGTCTTGTGGGCTGTTACACGGTGAACGTGTTTACGACCATGTCTGTGAGCGACCCGCAGACGCTGGAACACTGCAAAACCACACCTAATTAAAACAAGATTGTGGGACTTACTGCATTACCAGTGATTACTCCTGCTGTAGACTAGACCGAGTTCTTGAAAAGTCACTTTACTGAGAATACAGTACAACCCAGTGTGACCTAACTTCTAATTAAGCTATTTCTGATATGCTCACCTTGTTGAGGTAGATGTAGCTAACTGGATGGATGGATGAGTTCATGAATGGATGGATGGATGGATGGATGGGTGGGTGAACGGACGGTCGGATACCCCACTATTTGAGAATACGAGTCAATGGCGGTTGAACCTATAGTATGGTGGATCCTCCTCCCTTAAGCAGATGGACTCTATCCATTATTGAAGACCCCCAAAGCCCCCATGGGTTCCAGTAGCCTATCAATAATTCAGCTCCGATCAGTAACAGATTCCTCTATTAGCTAATTAAATTATCTGACAAGTAAAAAGGGTTTTAAGGGCCATGCCTTTCTATTAGGCTAATCCCTTTATTGATGAACCATAGGGGATGGTTACTGTAGGCCTATCGATGCTAGGCTAATCGCCAGGGGCCGGGATTCATTGACGGAATGATTTACATAGCGAACATAGGGGACCGTGTCCATTACGACCGTCCCACTCCCTTTCTAGTCTTATCATGGCTGTGTCCCAAATGGCACCCTATTCCCTGTATATTGCGTTACTTTTGACCAGGGCTCATAGGCCTATTAGTGTGCCATTTGAGACACCTCCCATGTTGTCTTCACACGACGTCTGCCTTAAATGTCTGTCATTGCTCTCCTTGATGAACTAACTAGCCGATTTAGCTGTGTTAGTTTCACACAGCTGCATCACATTTTGTGGATTGTAAAAATATTGGTCATATTTTTTTTTTGTCGTTTCTAGTGTAAGTTCCCAATAGAGGGTCATTAGCTTGAACTGCCATTGAGTTGCGTTGTCCTCATTTCTCTCATGCTTATCTTTCCTTTTCATCTCTCTGATCCATTCTGTTATTCCTCCTCTCCCCCTCTTCCAATCCCAGTCGTCACCACACAATGAATACTCTATTCAATTCCGAGCGCTGCCTGTGTGGAATCGCTTCCATGTATATAACCACAAAGTGAATTTGACATATAGGAACATTTGGAGCTCGAGGAATACTAGCGTAGATATTACGCGGCTGGGCTCGATGACAAAGCAGACAGAGAGAGTCTAAAGCCTATTCAGACTCCCGGATTGTGCTAATGGGACTTCAGGGAGTCATAAAGCCTTGCCGACTGCACCGATGGTGTCTGACTGTCTCAATGTGTGAATCATCGTTTTTGACTCCTTCTTGCACCAAACTTTGAGATATGAATGTAGTCTATATGGTTCTCATTTGAAACCCGAATAATAGCAACATAATGTTGCGCCTGTACTCGCTGTGTTATAGAGATGTCAGAGAGTTTTGAATGTCTCAATGTGTGAGTCATGTTTTCGATTCCTTCTAGCCCCAAAGATTGAGCTACGAGCGGAGGCTATGGTTTCGAATTTGGAGAAGAGTTCACATATCGATGTCAGAGTTTTTCCCCCCAGAGCGTTCCATTTGAAGTGAATCCAGAGGGGCCCTCCCCCCCTCTCCTCCCCCCCTCTCCTCCCCCCACTCCTCCGTCCACTATCATCACTTCCTTCGACCCAGATCACAGCACTCACCTCAAGTCTCCTTAAACACAGGCTGCTGCTCTGGCCCCCATTTGAGGCTGGGAAACCTGAGCAGCCTTATTGATTGGACCTAGGGTCATTAGCTCCATTCCACACTTGGTGTCCTGCCTAAGAGAGCTGGTGGTGGATACTAGACAATGTTGAAAGGAGAGACGGACTTTACCTTCGAGAGAAGAGGAGAGAGAGGAGACAATGTGTGCCCTCTGAGAAAACATAGATTTTCTCTAAATGTACTTATTGAATCACCACTTGACCACTTGCTTTAAGTCTCTGACTTTCTGCATGGACATTGTTTTTGTTTAACTTAATGTTTACTTGTGTACATAATATTCCTGCCAAACTGATCATTGATAAAATAAGCAGAAAGAAGATTAATATATATATACAGTACCAGTCAAAAATTTGGACACACCGACTACAGGTTTTTCTTTATTTTGACTATTTTCTACATTGTAGAATAATGTAGTAACCAAAAAAGTGTTAAACAAATCAAAATATATTTTATATTTGAGATTCTTCAAAGTAGCCACCCTTTGCCTTGATGACAGCTTTGCACACTCTTGGCATTCTCTCAACCAGCTTCATGAGGTAGTCACCTGGAATGAATTTCAATTAACAGGTGTGCCTTGATAAAAGTTAATTTGTGGAATTTCTTTTCTTCTTAATGCGTTTGAGACAATAAGTTGTGTTGTGACAAGGTAGTGGTGGCATACAGAATATAGCCCTATTTGGTAAAAGACCAAGTCCATATTATGGCAAGAACAGCTCAAATAAGCAAAGAGAAATGACAGTCCATCATTACTTTAAGACACGAAGGTCAGCCAATACGGAACATTTCAAGAACTTTGACAGTTTCTTTATGTGCAGTCGCAAAACCATCTCTCATGAGGACCGCCACAGTAAAGGAAGACCCAGAGTTACCTCTGCTGCTGAGGATAAATTCATTAGAGTTACTAGCCTGAGAAATTGCAGCCCAAATAAATGCTTCACAGAGTTCAAGAGACACATCTCAACATCAACTGTTCAGAGGAGACTATGTGAATCAGGTCTTTATTGTTGAATTGCTGCAAAGAAACCACTACTAAAGGACACCAATAAGAAGAAGAGACTTGCTTGGGCCAAGAAACACCAGCAATGGACATTAGACCAGTGGAAATCTGTTCATTGGTCTGATGAGTCCAAATGTGAGATTTTTGGTTCCAAACGCTGTGTCTTTGTGAGACGTGGAGTAGGTGAACGGATGATCTCCGCATGTGTGGTTCCCACCGTGAAGCATGGAGAAGGAGGTGTGATGGTGTGGGGGTGCTTTGCTGGTGGTACTGTCAGTAATTTATTTAGAATTCAAGGCACACTTAACCAGCATGGCTACCACAACATTTTGCAGCGATACGCCATCCAATCTGGTTTTTGCTTAGAGGGACTATTATTTGTTTTTCAACAGGACAATGACCCAACACACTTTCAGGCTGTGTAAGGGCTATTTGACCAAGAAGGAAAAATGGAGTGCTGCATCAGATGACCTGGCCTCCACAATCCCCCGACCTCAACACAATTGAGATGGTTTGGGATGAGTTGGACCGCGGAGTGAAGGAAAAGCAGCCAACAAGTGCTCAGCATATGTGGGAACTCCTTCAAGACTGTTGGAAAAGCATTCCAGGTGAAGTTGTTCGAGAGAATGCCAAGAGTTTGCAAAGCTGGGTGGCTAGTTTGAAGAATCTAAAATATATTTGGATTTGTTAAACACTTTTTTGGTCACTACATGATTCCATATGTGTAATTTCATAGTTTTGATGTCTTCACTATTATTCTACAATGTAGAAAATAGCAAAAATAAAGAAAAACCCTTGAATGAGTAGGTGTGTCCAAACTTTTGACTGGTACTGTATATATATACTCACTTCACTTATCTCCGTAACTTTGGACTGAGACTAGATGTTGGCTCTTTGATATGAATGTAATGATTATCTTGCTTTTGTATTAAGAACTAGTACTCCCCAGTCTCTCCAGCAGTGAGACATGATTGTTAGACTTGGCGTAATCGCAAGAAGAAAAAGAATCAAACAAAAGAAAGTGAAGATAGACAGCGAGGAGGGGGGATGCCAAAGAAAAATATCGGAACGGCATTTTGCAAAGCACCTCTTAAGTTAAGAAAACATTGGGTCTGAGGAGAAACAGCTGTGTGCAATGAACGTTGGCATTTGGGATGAAAATACAGGCCTTTAATAAAAATAATAACTGGCAGAGCTCATAATAAAAGGCCCCTGGTGAGATAATTCAGTGAGTGAAGGGCCTCCAGCATCCCAGACTCCCCTGTCACTGCTGCACCCCTCTCCACAGCGTCCACCACAGAGGGGGAGCCTGGGATATCATACCCTCACCGCCCCGTCCCTCTATGGTGCCACACGTGGAGGTAGGCTCTGCCATGTTGACATTGGCATGGCATCAGCAGCAACCGCTGAGCCCCGAACGATCCTGAATGCTTCAGCATCTGTACACGTGTGTGCGGAGAAAAAGGAGGGGTTCCTTAACCCTAGTGTCAAGACATCCAGGATGCCAGGGATAACCCTCGCTCTCTCCCTCCCTCTCTCTAGCACTCACACTAAGATGCACCTCTCTCTCTCTTGCTCTCTCTGCCATCTGGCTCCAGTAAACAGACATCTGACAGAAGCGCTCAGACAACCCCAGTCATATGGGTCTCTGTGGTGTTAAGAGGGCTTATTTTATTCCCCCCAAAATTTCAACGCCGAATCACTGGGGCCAATATCTCTCTGCCAAGAAATAAGGAGGCAATAAATAGTTGAAGATTTCATAATTTGTAGAGAAATGGTACATGATCATAGGGAAAGGAAAAAGAACAAGTAACATCAGCCCATCGGCCATTGTCACAAAGTCTATCAACATGGGCATGAATAGACACTGAAATAGCACCTTGTGCTTTTGGCCTCTGTAATTCCCCCGAGGTATGTCTGTGGCATGAGTGGCATGAAGCCAAGCTCACTATTTCCCTGTGATTTATAGTATCCCAGGGAACAGGAATAAAAAACAGAGGGGAGACTTTTAGAACATAAATCACCATCATCACAATAACGACGCTATAATAAAACACCAGCTCAACCTTTCATGCGCAAAGAAGTGAGGGAGAGAGAGGAGAAAGGGGGAAAACCGTGAAGTCGACAGAAAAGGGAGAAGTGTGAGAACAGAGAAGAGGACAGATATGTCCAGTAAACCAAACCCGGTAAAATTAGTCATGCCTTCGATGGCCTAGAAAATGACCCTTATTTCCCCAGCTAGAAATGATGGCATAGTCTGGTAGAACTGTGTGTACCTACTTACCTGTTCTCTTTGTTGAATTACAACCTTAACCCTCATTTCTAGTTGTGCGAATACCTTACAAAGGTTACAAAACTATAAAAGGCTTTACTGTAGTAGCCATGTATTTCCTGGGTATAACATAATGGCAAGGGAGTACTGTATATGTTCTGTGAGCCGCTACAAAGAAAGACCACTCCGCCATTGAGACGGAATTGATATGGCAACATTCGAGAATGGTCACCTCAGGTTGCCCTGAAGGGGACTGTTGTTGTTGTTGTTGCAAAAGGAGTCGGTTGAGGAGGAAGTAAATGCTACAATCTCACTGGGTTTACATTTAGCCCATAGCTGAGCTACAGTATACTTTCAAGGATCCTTTAAAGTTTAAGTAGACGACTGATTTGTAAACACTTCAGGGGGAAGAGGAGGCATACTCCTGTTCATCTGCAGGGTAACTGGCAAGGGCGGTGGTCATTTCTGCACTAGGAAATACTGCACAACCTATACTGCTGTATTTTAAAGTTGATGGGGCACTTACTGTAATATATTCAAATCTGTCTAGCTTATTTTTTCTCTATCATATAGAACAGCTAAATTCATGCTGTTGAAAAGAGTAAAACTATTCACAGTGTGAAAACATTTTGTATTGACAACTCGCAGGATCAGTTGATGAATTGAGGTAATATTAAAATTTGTGAAAATAAATACGAAGGTAAAACCTAAGACCAGATAATACTTAACTTAAGTTATATTTACTGTACTAATATAATATTTAACGTTGTTGTTACTATGTCTGTAATTTAGTGTAACAGGCCTCCCGCCCCTATTCAACATAACTTCCACCTATGCGTCTCACATTTGATATTCCGTGTGTGCTCTGTGATGGCAGTGTTTACTGAGCTTTCGCCCAGAAAACCCCAAACATCCTCACAATCATGTGTTGTTCATTACCTCCAAGTCTGTCCTGAGACTCCAGACCAAGGGCTTCCACCACCACCCCTTCTCCCTTCATATGGTTTGTTGTACAAGCCCATGCTGAAAATCTCCCTTGATCCCACCCATCTCCCCCTTCAACCTCCCAACCCCCATACCCGCCGCTCCCGTCCACCGGGCCTCCCCATGAGGCAGTCTGATTGGCAGGGCTGGGTCCTCCGGGGGGATTATGGAGGACGAGGGGAGGATTAGGTGCACTGAGCTTCATTAACCTGAATGTTTACACAAGCTGATCTCTCGCAATGATATATTTTCCTTCCCACAAGTGTCCCCTTCAAGTCTCCCCCCGCCACCACCACTACCACCACCATCACCACAACCTTCAGTCCTTTGCCTCAGTGGTGGGCTGTTGAGCCCCACTGAGGGTGCATGGGGGTGCATTGGGTAGGTTGGGAGTGCTGGTTGGTAAACAGAATGATAGACATCATATTGACATCATGGAGAAGTGTTACAGTGAATACACCAAAGAGTCTGGAAAGTGAACTTTGTGAAATACCTCATGTGGAATGGTTAATGTTGTAGTTGTATATCAACTTTCTAAAGTTAGATACATAGTTAGAGATATAGATAGACAGGCAGTTGATGAAATGAGATGAAATGAAAAGTGGCTGTTCTCTACAACACTTTATCAGTTCCATGCGTAGGATAGTAAAGCGCTTCAGAGTTCAACTCAACCGTTGAATTTCCGTCAACAGTTGAAAAAGAAAGAGACATTCTGGCTATACCATTGTAGTTGGCAACGCAGAGACAGACTCAATTATGGTTGAATGAGGAAAAATGGGGAAAGAAGCCGTAAATGACTGCCCATCAAGAGCTAGACTTCAAATGCACTGACTCATGCTTTTTTGTTGCTACTCTCACAGGACCCATTCGGCAAGCCTGAGTTGTGCCTGAGCTCTTAAGACAACACTGGGAGCTATTTGCCTTGAGATTAAAGACCCCTTCCTAGATATCTAGGTGAGGACTTGCTCTCCCTATAGGACCGTTAGCACACAAGGTATGCCCACATTGTTTAGTTACTCTAGACCCAGTGTTTTTTCTCAGCACTGAGGTGGAAAAGTAAATTAGCTTTCCCCCTGGCTCTGGCAACAAATGGAATGGTCTGACAGCCACAGAGTTGCACTGGTCTTAGATGGGGCTATAGTGAACATAGAAACACAACTCAGTCCACACCAAGACGGATGGTCCGTGGCACAAA
This sequence comes from Salmo salar, assembly GCF_965601325.2. Taxonomy (NCBI): domain Eukaryota; kingdom Metazoa; phylum Chordata; class Actinopteri; order Salmoniformes; family Salmonidae; genus Salmo; species Salmo salar. The sequence goes on along the minus strand of NC_138302.1, from coordinate 47,293,983 downwards.
CTCAAAGAGGACTATCACATTTGGAGGTGCTTATTTAGTCAAACGTTGTATTTCTGTTTTTCTTGAGTGACTCGCCCATGTAGGCCTAATTTTTCACCTCGAATGATTGTGACTGTTCAGGGAGGTCGGTCGGAGGTTCGTGCTTCCTCGACAGGAAGCCAATTCTCGGCGAGAGAGAGAGAGCGCGGGCGGCCAAATCACGACCGCCGAGGACCAGTCCAGTCCACTTGACATGTGGAATCTCAGACAGGAAAAAGGGGGGAAAAAGAGAGGAGGAATGGAAAGGGGGAGTGGTTTAGGAAAGAGAGGTTAAATGGTTAAGAGGAGGACATCTGGATTTGATTTGGAGGGGTGCTGTGGACACGCTAGGCTGTGCTTGTTTTGACTGGGATTCCTGGGGAAGTTGCCGTTGTTTGTTTTTGAATAGCAAGTGGGTTGTTAATTGATGAACATGGGGCGCATACACAATGAGTACAGGAGGCACAGGGTTCAAGGGTCAGGAAACAATACATGCAAATGGTAATTTCTCCTTTCAGAATCCAACCTGTTTACGTTTGGTCTGGGGCTGCAAGCTCATTAAAGGTGAGCGACAGTTTATCAGTTGTCTGCCGGTTTGTGACCCAGTTCTGATCCAAACATCCAATAAGCAATAATATAAAATAGTTCCAGCCATGTAAGATAGTTCCAGCCATGCAATCTGATTAGATGAGAGCATTTGAAGCTGTGCTATAGCTGTACAAATTTATAATGATCTTCCTGAAAAGTTGACAAGGTGCAGACTAAACTTTTGCACATTCTATAATCTTCCCGGTTATTTATTGTTAAACCAACGTTTCGGTACCCAGTCTCTTCTTCTCTCTGAAACTACAAAACAAAAAAATAGGAATGGAACAAACATATGAGACATTTAGGTACAGTGCTGAAGGAGAAGTGACTCTCTTCAGCCATTTTGCATGGTGTTCATGTCACGACAGGACAGCCTCATTTGTGACCCTTTTCAGGAAACTAGGTGTATGTCGTGGGTCGCTACTTCACACGAGAGCCATTTGAATGTAATCTTTTTTTTTTTATCAAAATGCGTTTTTTTGTTGCAGAAATGCCTTCTGGAACATGTGAACTTTCATGTGCCTTAAGAACAAACTTGTATGCCATCTGTAAATATGAATAAAATTGTTAAATTACGAACCTAGTTGGTTTAGCCACAGAAAAAGTACGCAACCTTCCCGCTAGCCATGATTGGCTGAGATAATGAGTGGCCTGGACATGCCGAGAGATGAGTTCGGATTGGTCTGCCATATAGCACACTTCTGTCTTTTTGAGCTGGTTAGTATGTGTAGGTAATCCTGTCCAAGGCGGCTTAAAAAAATGTTTTGCTTAGTAGAACTGGTAAGTGTTGCTCTCCACTTTCTGGAGGACAGAGTTTTGAAATCAGTGGAATTAGAGTATGATAGCTAAGGAGATGGAGAAAACACCTGTCTCTGGGTTACATCTTCAAACTAAGGGCAACCATGGCATCCGTGACAGGGAGAAGCATCCAACCATGATGTATACGGGTAAGATAGTCTAGCTAGCTACATTTTCAGATATTAAACTTTTCTAATTTTGACATAAAGTCTTTTCATTTCAAGTTAAAGTGTACTTTTAACTAGCTAGCTAACGTTAGCTGGCTGGCACGCTAGCTAACATATGATCTTATTATTCGTATCTCTGAGCCATTTGCTTGGCTAGTTATAGCCTAGTGTTAGCTAGCTAACATTGAACCTGGTTGGTTAGCTACCTGCAGATTCATGCAGCGTAGTAATGTCATGAGTTGGGATTATTGTTCATTGCTTAGCTAGCTAGCTAGCTACATGTCTTAACAAAAAACGTCACTATGCAAGTGTCCATTTCAATAGAATGTCACTGCAACAACTGTTAATAGACGTTGGTTAGCTACTTGCAGATTCATGCAGGGTAGTAATGTCATGAGTTCGGATTATTGTTCATTGCTTAGCTAGCTAGCTACATGTCTTAACAAAATACTCCACTATGCAAGTGTCCATTTTAATAGAATGTCACTTTGACAACTGTTAGCCAGTTAGCTTGGGTGCTTGACTGCTGTTGTTAGGACAGCACGCTTGAATCAACCCTTAAAGAGATTGGTGGAGCTAAAGCTTAAGAGGGTGTGAACGATACTGAATGGGTGTAGACAAAGAGCTCTCCAGTACGTACCAAAACATTCAAAAGCCATTATCTCAAAAGTGAGGTTACAAGTTTATCAACTTTCAAAGCAGAATTACTTAGCCATTGTTCCTCAAATGCAGTGTATGATCTCCCGAGTGGCACAATGGTCTTAGGCACTGCATTGCAGTGCTAGCTGTGCTACTAGAGATTCTGGGTTTGAGTCCAGGCTCTCTCGCAGCCGGCCGCGACCGGGAGACCCATGGGGCGACGCACAATTGGCCCAGCGTCGGAAGGGATGGTTTGGCCGACAGGGATGTCCTTGTCCCATCGTGCACTAGCGACTCCTGTGGCGGGCCGGGCGCAGTGCACGCTGACACGGTTGCCAGGTCACGTTGTTTCCTCTGACACATTGGTGCGGCTGGCTTCCGGGTTAAGTGGGCATTGTGTCAAGAAGCAGTGCGGCTTGGTTGGATTGTGTTTCGGAGGACGCACAGCTCTCGACCTTTGCCTCTCCCGAGTCCGTACGGGAGTTGCAGCGATGAGACAAGACTGTAACTACCAATTGGATTCCATGAAATTGTGGCGAAAAAGGGGTAAAACATAAATACAAATAATGCAGTGTATGATATACCATTTTGTAGCTCTGTGTCTCTGCTTTTATCCAACGTAAAAAACACCATTTCAAATTTTGCTACATAAGACTGAATCAAGGCGGTCGGTCACATTTACAAACCATCAGCGTCAGGAGTTGCCAAGCAAATCTCAGCACAGTACAAATCATAGCAGAGAATAGAGCTTGAGGCCTACTTGAGGCCTACCCCTCATTGGCAAACACCCAACAGCCACCAGAGTAAATAGGCCATCAAGAAAGTTTGCTAATCATACACGCACCTCTTTTTATTATCCTGACATGTTTTTCATATGTTTTCCAATTTTCTCACAATTTCCATCTCGTTAGAGGGAAATGGCAAACATTCCAGGAGGTTCCAGGAGATGAGAGAGGGGGAGTTTGGAGGGAAAGCTGCTGGACTTTTGGGAAGCGTGGCTGCGGAGCTGAAACTCTAGATTTAGAGCAGGGCTGCTCTCTCAGCGCTCAGAGGCTCTGATGATAATTAGTAGTGATGTGTATTTGGTAGCAGCAGCTCCAACAGGAGTCTAGGCCCCAAGAGAGTATGGTAGCTGAATTGAATGCATTGGGATTGGGTGAGGAGGTGAATATTGCACTATGATGATAGCGACTAGCATCATCATCATTGCCATTATTGAAGGCAGTGGTATTATCATCATCATCATCAACGGTATCATCATTTTCACTGTAATTTTTGTCAGTCCATACCTTTCCAGATACGCACAAACCACTGGACATACACTGGTTGAATCAACGTTGTTTCCATATCATTTCAATGAAATTACATTGAACCAATGTGGAATAGACATCGAATTGAAGTCTGTGCCCAGTGGGAAATTGGTACAAAGGTGAAAGTCTAGAGCTTGCATAACTTGGGTATGCTTTATTTAACAGTCAACCAACTTCTTGCCTGTATTACATTGCAAAATTATTATTTCAGAATATTGATTTAAATCTGCAATATGTTGGGCAACTTTTTGGGTGACGCGACCAAATTCACATATAAATGTGTGTTATAGATCTGTCATTGTCATTGGAAGGAAGTCTAAGAAGCAGTAGATATGTTCTATGTGCAGTGCTTCAATACTTCCCCCCTCTTAAGTTTTATTTTTGCATATTTTAATTTTGGTTTTGTACGCCAGCGTCAAACAGCTGAAATATATATTTCACAGAGGTTTAGATGGTACCCTGTATATAGTCTGGCTATTATTATTTTACTGCTGCTCTTTAATTACTTGTTCATTTTATTTCTGCATTGTTGGTTAGGGGCTTGTAACTAAGCATTCCACTGTAAGGTCTACACCTGTTGTATTCGGCGCATGTGACTAATACAATTTGATTTGATTTTGATACAATGACTCTCTACACTGTAATTGCTTGTTTTGTCACATAAACTGAAATTAGGCGAACTATTAGAATTTTAGCAACCAGGAAATGGTGGTGCGATTTCTGCATAGTGCATATTTAATAATTAAATTGTAAATTCTTTGAGTCATTCAAACAAGCACCATTCCAGGGCAAGTGCCAGGTAGTTACCAATCATCTTAAATCATTTTCAATAATAAGTAAATGTTGTTAGTTACCATATAATTTCTCCGTAAACACTGGGTACATATCTGCTGAAATAGGCTTTAAAATAAACTATAAGTGCTCCTAATAGAGTTGAGCTTGTTATCCTGTTTTCTTTCATTCTGTAAGACCCAACATTCTGGCCAGACACCGCATCTTCAACCGCAGTTACCACCAGGTGGTCAATGAAACACTGGCTGTGTTTCAATCTCATAAAAGACACCCTCGTCCACTTACCCTCGCCGTATGCCCTTGGGGGAATCCCCACAGCCATATTTGTTGTCGGTCCAAATGATTAGCCAAGCAAGGGAAGTTTGCAACGTAAGCCCCTCAGCCCTCGTTTTTAATGGCGTTTGCGAGTGTACAATTATGTTCACTCCGGGGCCTTAAACACCCCATAATTCAATTCACGATGATTGTACATCCGCTAAGAAAAGTCCGCCAAAACTTAAAACCTCAACGTCAATATGAAGTCAACATACAAGTGTAAGTAAAAACGAATTTAAATAAGTTTGAAATTGTGCTACTAAAGCACAAACACGTCTCATAAAAGTAATGATGTTTTTGTTTGGTTAGCTTTTGGAAATTGTAGAAATACAAATGTTTCCTTCTTCAGAAGTTCCAGCTAGACAGGCTAATGTTAGTTAGCTAATTAATTTTCTAGCTATCATACAGTAGGCGTATATTAATAATTATATAGTTAATAAGTAGACATGCAATCATAATTGACTGTAGCACATATAAAGCACCCACAAACTACCGGTGTCTGAAAACACAAGTGAAATAACCTTTTCTTTATCAATCACATTGTATTATATCTGAAATTATTTTTTTGCATGATAAGTAGTTTTTTATTGATTACTTTATTTGACCACAGCAGAGTTCAATATTATAGAGTGTGTGTGTATGTGTGTCAGTATCCTTACAAATATGAAATTCTGCATACTGTATGACAGATACGGGTAAGAATTTAGTAATTTTCTCTCTAACACTTTAAATGTTATGAGTGGACCTCATCGGACCCTTCACAAAATCCAGGAATGTCAACAGCTGGTGTCTGACGGTGACTAATTACTTTACCCAAGTGGGTGGGGGCAATACCATTAAGGTCGGTAAAGGAAGAGTACGTGCTTAACTCTAAATTCCATTTTGTAACCCATTAAAAAGGATGCTTGGAACCAAAAATGTATTTTTGTTTTGTATGATACCCATCAAGGACAAGACTGGCGAGGCCACCTCCAATGCGATGATGGACATCTTCAACACCCGCGGTTCTCTTGAGGTCATCTTGAGTGACAGAGGTTGTGAACTCTGGATCAAGGTATGGATGTTCTAGGTTATATTCTGTCACCAATGTTTTTTTAAAGTTATTTTTTTACTATTTGTTTTTGTTTTTCCATGGTACATAATCAGACATATTTCTATATCTTAAATTGTTAATAGATATACCCTTCCTACCCCTTCCTCCAGGTTTGGATGGACGGACCAACCAGACCCTCAAGGCTGCCATGGGCAAGTCCCTTGATGGGTACCAGGAACGGTGGGAGGACACTTGTGTGTAAAAGGTAGTTGTTGTGAAATTGTTAGATTACTTGTTAGATATTACTGCATGGTCGGAACTAGAAGCACAAGCATTTCGCTACACTCGCATTAACATCTGCTAACCATGTGTATGTGACCAATAACATTTTATTTGAAGGTAATACTCTTTGCACACAACAGCAGCTTCCAGGCCTTCACTAAGTACTCGCCCTAACGCCTACTGTACGGACGGGACCCGCAGCTGTTGACTGAGGTAAACAATGCAATTGTACCTACAATTATTGCATATACTGTAGTCTTTAAAATGTGTGATTGACTTAGTGTTGTTGTTTGACTATTGCTATTTTTGTATAACATACTTTCAGATCACTGAAACTCCACCTGATGTGGTGGAAATTGTTGAAGAAGATCAGAACGCCATCTAGGACCACCTTTAGGCATGGGCTGAGAAGGATGTGGAGTGAGTAGTCGTGCGGCACCTAGCTCTGCGGGTAATATTACATTTCATTACATTACATTGGAACGATTTCATTAGTGTATTGTTAGCTAGCTACATAGTTGTCTCTGCTGTCTTTCTATCAAGGATAAAGGTGTAGCTCTGAGGAACTAACAAGGTTAGCTAGCCAGCTGTATTCATTTGTTCGCGACGTTTTCGAAATGGCGTCAACACCATAACACCACAGCTAGCTAGCCAACTTTACCAATTAGCAGTACTGTAGAAACTATATACATTACAACGGAACGATTTGACTAGCGTAATGTTAGCTAGCTACATAGTTGTCTTTGTATCAAGATAAAGGCGTAGTACAGAGTAACTATCGAGGTTAGCTAGCCAGCTACATTCTCTAACATAGTCAACAACGCGCCCACTGCTAGCTAGCTAACCCCACCAGCTAGCTGTATCATATTTAGTCAATAAGATTTTTGCAACGTAAGCTTAACTTTCTGAACATTCGAGAAGTGTAGTCCACTTGTGTAGCTAGCAGGACTGACTTTGTGTTAGCTAGCCAACGTTTAAATACTTCTGCGTTATGAACTAGACACGGACACGGACACGAATGATCCATTGGTAGCTTGTTGTTACCAAGTATTGGTGCTAACCCTGATCTCTCTTTTGAAGAACATATCAAGACTGTTTCAAGGACAGCTTTTTTCCATCTACGTAACATTGCAAAAATCAGAAACTTTCTGTCCAAAAATGACGCACAAAAATTAATCCATGCCTTTGTTACTTCTAGGTTGGACTACTGCAATGCTCTACTTTCTGGCTACCCGGATAAAGCACTAAATAAACTTCAGTTAGTGCTAAATACGGCTGCTAGAATCCTGACTAGAACCAAAAAAATTGATCATATTACTCCAGTGCTAGCCTCCCTACACTGGCCTCCTGTTAAGGCAAGGGCTGATTTCAAGGTTTTACTGCTAACCTACAAAGCATTACATGGGCTTGCTCCTACCTATCTTTCCGATTTGGTCCTGCCGTACATACCTACACGTACGCTACGGTCACAAGACGCGGGCCTCCTAATTGTTCCTAGAATTTCTAAGCAAACAGCTGGAGGCAGGGCTTTCTCCTATAGAGCTCAATTTTTATGGAATAGTCTGCCTACCCATGTGAGAGATGCAGACTCAGTCTCAACCTTTAAGTCTTTACTGAAGACACATCTCTTCAGTAGGTCCTATGATTAAGTGTAGTCTGGCCCAGGGGTGTGAAGGTGAACGGAAAGGCTGGAGCAACGAACCGCCCTTGCTGTCTGTGCCTGGCCGGTTCCCCTCTCTCCACTGGGATTCTCTACCTCTACCCCTATTACGGGGGCTGAGTCACTGGCTTACTGGTGTTCTTCCATGCCGTCCCTGGGAGGGGTGCGTCACTTGAGTGGGTTGAGTCACTGACGTGGTCTTCCTGTCTGGGTTGGTGCCCCCCCCCCCCCCTTGGGCTGTGCCGTGGCGGAGATCTTTGTGGGCTATACTCGGCCTTGTTCCGGGATGGTATGTTGGTGGTTGGAGATATCCCTCCAGTGGTGTGGAGGCTGTGTTTTGGCAAAGTGGGTGGGGTTATATCCTACCTGTTTGGCCCTGTCCGGGGGTTTCATCGGATAGGGCCACAGTGTCTCCTGACCCCTCCTGTCTCAGCCTCCAGTATTTATGCTGCAGTAGTTTATGTGTCGGGGGGCTAGGGTCAGTCTGTCACATCTGGAGTATTTCTCTTGTCTTTTCCGGTGTCCTGTGTGAATTTAAATATGCTCTCTCTAATTCTCTCTTTCTCTTTCTTTCTTTCTCTCTTGGAGGACCTGAGCCCTAGGACCATGCCTCAGGACTACCTGGCTTGATGACTCCGTGCTGTCCCCAGGTCACCTGGCCGTGCTGCTGCTCCAGTTCCAACTGTTCTGCCTGCAGCTATGGAACCCTGACCTGTTCACCGGACGTGCTACCTGTCCCAGACCTGTTGTCCCAGACCTGCTGGAACCCTGACCTATTCACCGGACGTGGTACCTGTCCCAGACCAGCTGTTTTCAACTCTCTAGAGACAGCAGGAGCGGTAGAGATACTCTCAAAGATCGGCTATGAAAAAGCCAACTGACACTTACTCTTGTGTTACTGACTTGTTGCACCCTCGACAACTACTATGATTATTATTATTTGACAATGCTGGTCATTTATGAACATTTGAACATCTAGGCCATGTGCTGTTATAATCTCCACCCGGCACAGCCAGAAGAGGACTGGCCACCCCTCATAGCCTGGTTCCTCTCTAGGTTTCTTCCTAGGTTTTGGCCTTTCTAGGGAGTTTTTCCTAGCCACCGTGCTTCTACACCTGCATTGCTTGCTGTTTGGGGTTTTAGGCTGGGATTCTGTACAGCACTTTGAGATATCAGCTGATGTAAGAAGGGCTATATAAATAAATTTGATTTGATTTTACCGTGTGTTATAGGATGCTCGCATGCTAGTTAGCTAGTTAGCTACGGCATCATAGGACACGGTGCACTAGGTGGGTTTTCACGGAAGAATACTGTACCAAGTTATCTAGCGGAATAAACTAAGTTTGAGCCTATTCCTGAAACATTGAACCACAGTAGTTTACATCAATTTTAATTTCTAGTGGTAGCTAGAAAAGTTATATTTTAGCATTTCAGTGAATTGTTAGAGGGAGGCCCTGCTCTCTCGCTTCCCCAGTTGTTTAGTTAATTTTCATGCCAATCTCCCTTGCATTAGCATAGCCTCTCCTGTAGCCTATCAACTATGTGTCGGTCTATCCCTGTTCTCTCCTCTCTGCACAGGCCATACAAACGCTTCACATCGCGTGGCCGCTGCCACTCTAACCTGGTGGTCCCAGCGCGCACGACCCACAAGGAGTTACAGGTCTCCGGCAGCCTCTGGAACTGATGGTCTGCGGCCAACAAGGCAAAGTTCATCTCAGCCTATGCTACCCTCCAGTCCATCGACTTCTTGGCGCTGACGGAAACATGGATTACCACAGAAAACACTGCTACTCCTACTGCTCTCTCCTCGTCTGACCACGTGTTCTCGCACACCCCGAGAGCATCTGGTCAGCGGGGTGGTGGCACTGGAATCCTCATCTCTCCCAAGTGGACATTCTCTCTTTCTCCCCTGACCCATCTGTCTATCTCCTCCTTTGAATTCCATGCTGTCACAATCACTAGCCCATTCAAGCTTAACATCCTTACCATTTATCGCCCTCCAGGTTCCCTTGGAGAGTTCATCAATGAGCTTGACGCCTTGATAAGTTCCTTCCCTGAGGATGGCTCACCCCTCACAGTTCTGGGTGACTTTAACCTCCCTACATCTACCTTTGACTCATTTCTCTCTGCCTCCTTCTTTCCACTCCTCTCCTCTTTTGACCTCACCCTCTCACCGTCCCCCTCACCCTCTCACCGTACTCACAAGGCAGGCAATACGCTTGACCTCATCTTCACTAGATGCTGTTCTTCGACTAATCTCACTGCAACTCCCCTCCAAGTCGCCGATCACTACCTTGTATCCTTTTCCCTCTCGCTCTCCTCCAACACTACTCACTCTGCCCCTACTCAGATGGTATTGCGCTGTCACAACCTTCGCTCTCTCTCTCCTGCTACTCTCTCCTCTTCCATCCTATCATCTCTTCCCTCTGCTCAATCCTTCTCCAACCAATCTCCTGATTCTGCCTCCTCAACCCTCCTCTCCTCCCTTTCTGCATCCTTTGACTCTCTATGTCCCCTATCCTCCCGACCGGCTCGGTCCTCCCCTCCTGCTCCGTGGCTTGACGACTCATTGCGAGCTCACAGAACAGGGCTCCGGGCAGCCAAGCGGAAATGGAGGAAAACTAGCCTCCCTGCGGACCTGGCATCTTTTCACTCCCTCCTCTTTACATTTTCCTCCTCTGTTTCTGCTGCTGAAGCCACTTTCTACCACTCTAACTTCCAAGCATCTGCCTCTAACCCTAGGAAGCTCTTTGCCACCTTCTCCTCCCTCCTGAATCCTCCTCCCCCTCCCCCCTCCTCCCTCTCTGCGGATGACTTCGTCAACTATTTTGAAAAGAAGGTTGACAACATCCGATCCTCGTTTGTTAAGTCAAACGACACCGCTGGTCCTGCTCACATTGCCCTACCCTATGCTTTGACCTCTTTCTCCCCTCTCTCTCCAGATGAAATCTTGCGTCTTGTGACGGCCAGCCGCCCAACAACCTGCCCGCTTGACCCTATTCCCTCCTCTCTTCTCCAGACCATTTCCGGAGACCTTCTCCCTTACCTCACCTCGCTCATCAACTCATCCCTGACCGCTGGCTATGTCCCTTCTGTCTTCAAGAGAGCGAGAGTTGCACCTCTTCTCAAAAAACCTACACTCGATCCCTCCGATGTCAACAACTACAGACCAGTATCCCTTCTTTCTTTTCTCTCCAAAACTCTTGGCCAGCTCTCCTGCTATCTCTCTCAGAATGACCTTCTTGATCCAAATCAGTCAGGTTTCAAGGCTGGTCATTCAACTGAGACTGCTCTTCTCTGTGTCACGAAGGCATTCCGCACTGCTAAAGCTAACTCTCTCTCCTCTGCTCTCATCCTTCTAGACCAATCTGCTGCCTTTGATACTGTGAACCATCAGATCCTCCTCTCCACCCTCTCCGAGTTGGGTATCTCCGGCGCGGCTCACTCTTGGATTGCGTCCTACCTGACAGGTCGCTCCTACCAGGTGGCGTGGCGAGAATCCGTCTCCGCACCATGTGCTCTCACCACTGGTGTCCCCCAGGGCTCAGTTCTAGGCCCTCTCCTATTCTCGCTATACACCAAATCCCTTGGCTCTGTCATATCCTCACATGGTCTCTCCTATTATTGCTACGCAGACGGCACACAATTAATCTTCTCCTTTCCCCCTTCTGATAACCAGGTGGCGAATCGCATCTCTGCATGTCTGGCAGACATATCAGTGTGGATGACGGATCACCACCTCAAGCTGAACCTCGGCAAGACGGAGCTGCTCTTCCTCCTGGGGAAGGACTGCCCTTTCCATGATCTCGCCATCACGGTGGACAACTCCATTGTGTCCTCCTCCCAGAGTGCTAAGAGCCTCGGCGTGACCCTGGACAACACCCTGTCGTTCTCCACTAACATCAAGGCGGTGACCCGATCCTGTAGGTTCATGCTATACAACATTCGCAGAGTACGACCCTGCCTTACACAGGAAGCGGCGCAGGTCCTAATCCAGGCACTTGTCATCTCCCGTCTAGATTACTGCAATTCGCTGCTGGTGGGGCTCCCTGCCTGTGCCATTAAACCCCTACAACTCATCCAGAACGCCGCAGCCCGTCTGGTGTTCAACCTTCCCAAGTTCTCTCACGTCACCCCGCTCCTCCGCACACTCCACTGGCTTCCAGTTGAAGCTCGGATCTGCTACAAGACCATGGTGCTTGTCTACGGAGCTGTGAGGGGAACGGCACCTCCGTAACTTCAGGCTCTGATCAGGCCCTACACCCAAACAAGGGCACTGCATTCATCCACCTCTGGCCTGCTGGCCCCCCTACCTCTGCGGAAGCACAGTTCCCGCTCAGCCCAGTCAAAACTGTTCGCTGCTCTGGCACCCCAATGGTTGAACAAGCTCCCTCACGACGCCAGGACAGCGGAGTCAATCACCACCTTCCGTAGACACCTGAAACCCCACCTCTTTAAGGAATACCTGGGATAGGATAAAGTAATCCTTCTAACCCCCCCCCCCCCCCAAAAAAGATATAGATGTACTATTGTAAGTGGTTGTTCCACTGGATATCATAAGGTGAAAAAAGGTGCGGATCCTTCAGTGGAGAATGTGTGCTCGTGCCCACCTTGTTCGGGATATTATTTTTACTCCTCCTACGGCAAGCCTTTGGGACATCCACTGAGGGAGTATACCTTCACGCATGATCAGATGGAAAACTATTTAACCTTGCAAAGGTGCGACCACTCCTCATACACGACTTCCTGTTTGCAGATGACGCAGCAGACACCCAGGAGCACCTACAAACCCTTATGGACTGGTTCACGCAAGCATGTCAGGACTTCAGCCTGAAGAAAATAAAAATAATGGGACAGGGCACCAAACAGGCCAGTGTCACTAGCACGCTCCTGTATGGCAGCGAAGCCTGGACACCATACTCAAACCAAGAGCAGAGGCTAAACAGCTTCCACCAGCGCTGCCTGAGGCGAATACTGGGAATCACCTGGAAGGACAAGATTACAAATACAGCAGTCCTGGAGAGAGCACAGCTACCCAGTGTTTACTTTCTCCTGAGGCAGCAACGTCTTCGCTGGCTGGGCCTAACGGGCGAATCCCGTTAGGACATTCTATACGCAAAACTGTACTCTGGAAAGAGACCAACTTGCCGCCCACAGCTGTGCTGCAAAGATGTCTGCAAGCAAGACCTCAAGTCCTTCGCCATCAACACTGACATCTGGGAAGATGCCGCCCAGGACCGTCTTCACTGATAGCAGGCACTTTGCAGCGGGCTGCTGATAAACAAAACAACCCTGGCTCAACACCGATAGTACATTAGGACACCACCACAACATCTACAAAATCTGGTTGCGCCTACAAATGTGACAACTGCAGCCAGGTCTGCCTCTAGCGGATTGGACTTCACAGCCATCAGACTATGAAATAACACATATGGAATCATGTAGTAACCAAAAAAGTGTTAAACAAATCAAAATATATTATATATTTGAGATTCTTCAAATAGCGACCATTTGCCTTGATGACAGCTTTGCACACTCTTCCACAACTGGTTCATCCTTGGTAGCAATTTCCAAACGCCTGAAGGTACCACGTTCATCTGTACAAACAATAGTACGCAAGTATAAACACCATGGGACCATGCAGCCGTCATACCGCTCAGGAAGGAGACCCGTTCTGTCTCCTAGAGAGATTAACGTACTTTGGTGCGAAAAGTGCGAATCAATCCCAGAACAACAGCAAAGGACCTTGTGAAGATACTGGAGGAAACAGGTACAAAAGTATCTATATCCACTGTAAAACGAGTCCTATATTGACATAACCTGAAAAGCAGCTCAGCAAGGAAGAATCCACTGCTCCAAAACCGCCATAAAAAAGCCAGACTATGGTTTGCAACTGCACATGGGGACAAAGATCGTACTTTTTGGAGAAATGTCCTCTGGTCTGATGAAAAAAAATATATAACTGTTTGGCCATAATGACCATCATTTTGTTTGGAGGAAAAAGGAGGAGGCTTGCAAGCTGAAGAACACCATCCCAACTGTGAAGCATGGGGATGGCAGCATCATGTTGTGGGGTTGCTTTGCTGCAGAAGGGACTGGTGCACTTCACAAAATACATGGCATCATGATGTAGGAAAATGATGTGGATATATTGAAGCAACATCTCAAGACATCAGTCAGGAAGTTAAAGCTTGGTCGCAAATGGGTCTTCCAAATGGACAATGACCCCAAGCATACTTCCAAAGTTGTGGCAAAATGGCTTAAGGACAACAAAGGCAAGGTATTGGAGTGGCCATCACAAAGCCCTGACCTCAATCCCATAGAACATTTGTGGTCAGAACTTAAAAAGCGTGTGCGAGCAAGGAGGCCTACAAACCTTACTCAGTAACACCAGCTCTGCCCGGAGGAATGGGCCAAAATTCACCCAACTTATTGTGGAAGCTTGTGGAAGGCTACCCAAAATGTTTGACCCAAGTTAAACAATTTAAAGGCAATGCTACCAAATACTAATTGAGTGTATGTATACTTCTGACCCACTGGGAATTTGATGAAAGAAATAAAAGCTGAAATGCTTCATTCTATTATTCTGACATTTCACATTCTTAAAGTTGGGATCCTAACTGACCTAAGACAGGGAATTTTTTACTAGGATTACATGTCAGGAATTGTGAAAAACTGAGTTTAAATGTATTTGGCTAAGGTGTATGTAAACTTTCGACTTCAACTGTAATTAATTTATATATATATATATATATATATATATATATATATATATATATATATATATATATATATATATATATATATATATATATATATATATATATATATATATATATATAGTGCATTTGGGAAGTATTCAGACCCCTTGACTTTTTCCTCATTTTGTTACATTACAGCCTTATTCTAAAATTTATTAAATTGTTTTCCCCCCTCATCAATCTACACACAATACCCCATAATGACAAAGCAAAAACAGTTTTACATTTTTTGCAAATGTATTAAAAGTAAAAAACTAAAATATTACATTTACATACGTTTTCTGACTCTTTACTAAGTACTTTGTTGAAGCACCTTTGGCAGCAATTATAGCATTGAGTCTTCTTGGGTAGGATGCTTCAAGCTGTATTTGGAAAGTTTATCGCATAATTTTCTGCAGATACTCTCAAACTCTGTCAGGTTCGATGGGGAGCGTCGCTGTGCACCTATTTTCAGGTCTCTCCAGAGATATTCGATCGGGTTCAAGTCCGGGATCTGGCTGGGCCACTCAAGGACATTCAGAGACTTGTCCCGAAGCCACTCCTGCGTTGTCTTGGCTGTGTGCTTAGGGTCGTTGGAAGGTTGGAAGGTGAACCTACGCCCCAGTCTGAGGTCCTGAGCACTCTGGAGCAGGTTTTCATCAAGGATCTCTCTGTACTTTGCTCATTGCTATTTCCCTCAACCCTGACAAGTCTCCCTGTCCCTGCCACTGAAAAACATCCCCAAAAACATGATACTGCCACCACCATGCTTCACCGTAGGGATGGTGCCAGGTTTCCTCCAGACGTGACGCTTGGCATTCAGGCCAAAGAGTTCAATATTGGTTTCATCATACCAGAGAATCCTGTTTCTTATGGTCTGAGAGTCTTTAGGTGCCTTTTGGCAAACTCCAAGTGGTCTGTCATGTGCCTTTTACTGAGGAGTGGCTTCCGTCTGGCCACTCTACCATAAAGGCCTAATTGATGGAGTACTGCAGGGATGGTTGTCCTTCTGGAATGTTCTCCCATCTTCACAGAGGAACTCTGGAGCTCTGTCTGAGTGACCATCAGGTTCTTGGTCTTCTCTGTGACCAAGTCCCTTCTCTCCTGTTTGGCCGGGCGGCCAGCTCTAGGAAGAGTCTTGGTGGTTCCAAACTTATTCCATTTAAGAATGATGGAGGCCACTGTGTTCTTGAGGACCTTCAATGCTGCAGAAATTTGTTGTTACCCTTTCCTAAATCTGTGCCTCGACACAATCCTGTCTCGGAGCTCTACATTCATGGCTTGAATGTTGCTCTGACATGCGCTGTCAACTGTGGGACCTTATATAGACAGGTGTGTGCCTTTCCAAATCATGTAAAATCAGTTGAATTTACCACAGGTGGACTCCAATCAAGTTGTAGAAACATCTCAAGGATGATCAGTGGAAAAAGGATGCAGCTGAGCTCAATTTCGAGTTCCATAGAAAAAGTTCTGAATTCTTATGTAAATAAGGGATTTGTTTTAATTATAATTTTTTCATTTGCAACTATGTCTAGCAACCTGTTTTCACTTTGTCATTATGGGGTATTGTGTGTAGATTGATGAGGATTTAACGTAAAAATGTGGAAAAAGTAAAGGGGTGTGAATACTTTTCTAAAGCACTCTATATACGCTACCGTTCAAAAGTTTGGGGTCACTTAGAAATGTCCTTGTTTTTGAAAGAAAAGTAAAACATTTTGCCCATTTAAAATAACATCAAATTGATCAGAAATGCAGTGTAGACATTGTTAATGTTGTAAATGACTACTGTAGCTGGAAACGGCAGATTTTTTTATGGAATATCTACATAGGCGTACAGAGGCCCATTATCAGCAACCATCACTCCTGTGTTCCAATGGTATGTTGTGTTAGCTAATCTAAGTGGATCATTTTAAAAGGCTAACTGATCATTACAAAAACTTTTTGCAATTATTTTAGCACAGCTGAAAACTTTTGTTCTGATTAAAGAAGCAATAAAACTGTCCTTCTTTAGACTAGTTGAGTATCTGGAGCATCAGCATTTGTGGGGTTGACTCAAAATGGCCAAAAACTAAAAACTTTCTTCTGAAACTTCTCAGTGTATTTTTGTTCTGAGAAATGAAAGCTATTCCATGTGAGAAATTGCCAAGAAACTGAAGATCTCGTACAACGTACTCCCTTCACAGAACAGGGCAAACTGGCTCTAACCAGAATAGAAAGAGGAGTGGGAGGCCCCGGTGCACAACTGAGCAAGAGGACAAGTACATTAGAGTGTCTAGTTTGAGAAACAGACTCCTCACAAATCCTAAACTGGCAGCTTCATTAAATAGTACCTGCAAAAGACCAGTCTCAATGTCAACAGTGAAGAGGCGACTCCGGGATGCGGGCCTTCCAGGCAGAGTTCCTCTGTCCAGTGTCTGTGTTCTTTTGCCCATCTTAATCTTTTCTATTTATTGGCCAGTCTGAGATAGAGCTTTTTCTTTGCGAACTCTGCCTAGAAGGCCAGCATCCCGGAGTCGCCTCCCCGCGCCTTGCCTGCACAGCAGCCTCCGCAGCGCTTGTGAAAGCTGTTCAGAGGGCTGAATCTCATCCTGATCCACCTGAGGCTGCAGCTGGGGCAGGCAAGAGGAGGAGATACCAATTATACCCCCCAAATAAGGACTGTAAAACAAATACTATGTGCTGCACTTGTGAGAAATACATCTGCAATGTTCATGCACACACTTGCATACTGTCCTACATGTGCTTATTAGAGTTGATAGATTTATGTTCTTCACGTTTTTGTTTAGTATCTATTATCTTATTTTATTCTTATTTATTGTTGTTGTTTATACAGCTTGTGGGTGGGGGAAATGGTTAAAAAAATGGGAGAGACTAGTATTTTGTAGTTCAATTCCTCATTGTACAGTATATAAGAATATATCAATATGTTGCCAAAAAGTTCAAGACTGTTATTGTTCCCCTTCAATAAAATGCATTCAAAACTACTTTTTGCACATTTCTGCTACTTTCTTAGGCTATACAAGTGCTATCTCTTGCAGAAAAAATATGTTGTTTACACCTATGCAGTACCTTTAGCAATAATAATAATAATAATAATAATAATAAACCTCTACTTTAGTAAAGAAAACAATTATGACAGGTGTGTTGTAATAAAAACGAGTGGTGTCCACTGATTAAATGCAGTCTTTCTGCATTGTGAAGAGGGAAAACCCAGATATTCACAAAGTTTGTGATGAATGACAGGTTGTTTCTTCATGCAAAATAGATTTGGGGTTTAAAATTCAATTAAGCTGCTTTATTTTAGGGGTTTAGAGAAGGCGGGCCATTTTTGACCCTTTAGAACAAGGGGAGTATACAGAATGTTAAGACTACACATGCCTATGCTTTAACCAATTATCTGACAAACACTTTTATTTTCCAGATTAGGGAGTTTGTCCCAAATCGCAGCCTATTCCTGGTATAGTGCATTACTTTAGTGTACTATGTAGGGAATAGGGTGCCATTTGTGATGCATGCTAGATCTGTACAGATCTAATGTACTGTGAATGTGCCCTAGTGGGAGTGGGAGTAGCAGAGAATTAACTCACTTATATCCTCATGTTGTAGCCAGAGAAGTGGGAGGTCCTGGAAATCCAATTTACTTGATTTCTTATATCAGCAAGCACAATGCAATTGAGTTAATGTCCTGTGCAGTAATTCGGTTTTGCTTCCCACCCAGATTTGCAGCATTACATCCACTACAACATGACTTGCTGACAGAGTATGATAGGCTTGTCAAAGTAAAAACTTAAGTGATGTATATCACCATCAAGAAAGGCAAAAACACCATCACAACCTCTTTGAAACAGAAATAGGGTTTTGTGATAGCAAAAGAGATGACTGTATCAGCATGAAAATGAATTTTGATGTAAAAAATGTCAACAGGAAAATAATAATACGTTTGGGTGCAACCTTAGCTTAAGCGACCGTACTACCAGAGATCTGTATATAATGACGAGATGCTCATGTTTCTGCCCAAACAATGGTAATGGTTGTCCCTAAGGCGGGAAGGCAGGCGACAAGCTGAGGTCCAAAATAAGTCCATAGAAACGCATTAGGCTTATTTTGGAAAGATTTGGGATTTGCCTCTTCCTTGCTGATACTTCTCATAAAAGTATGGTAGTCCTTAGGGGCAAAGTATAAAATAGTATTTCTGTGTAGTTAGACTACTTCCTGTGTGACCTTTTTTCATTACACTTTCCCTTATCTCAGTAATTAGACAATCACTCTCTGGGTGTCAGAACAAGAACCCGCAGGTGGGTCCTATGGCTGTCCGTCATTATCTCATCATCCTATCAATCATTTCTCCTGGGTCACCAAGAGGAAAGCATCGCCCCCAGGGCATGTTTGCTAATAGACATACAGGTGACTCACAAGCCTGTGTGAAAGGTGTGGGAAAGTTAGCCAGGTTGTCTTTTTGTGGTATAAATGACTCTGGGCCAGAGGGAAATATCGTAAATGATCCTCCGTAATGAATATTATGTAGAAACAAGGTTTGATGGGCAGAACTCTATAGAAGCCATACTCAATGAACATTCAACTAATCAAAATATTAAACTATTAATAATAATTTCAGCAACATTATTAACATTTCAAACATTTACCTGCTGCAAGACATGTGCAGTAGTACTCACTCCATTTTATTGCTACCGTGTCTATCCTGTGTACAATACTAGTGGGTATCCTACTTTGTTTCCACCAGATACCAGTCTCTTTACCATATATGATATGTGCATGTGCCCAACAGTCCCTTCACTTTACATAAGCTGTAAGCAAAACACAGTCCTAGTCACTCTTCACTAGCCTTAATGTAACTGGAATAGTAGGCATCCCTTTGGTTGCTCCTACTCTATACACACAGCATCAGTCACTACTATCATGTGTGAGTGAGAACAGTGCATCATGGGTATGGTACTGTACAAGTCTCTCTAGCCAGTGTAAAGGAGTCTGCCACTGAGCTGGACTAGGGGTGGAGCTGAGTGGTGCTGCAGCCCCTGGACTCCCCTCTCAACTCAACACTGCAAATTTATTGACAGCCTTTAAACATTTTACTGCTCCACTTCCTCTCCCCACAGGCACCAAGGCTGTAATCTCCTTCCCGGTTTATTAGATCATTTGTCAAAGCCCCAAGATTTTCTTCTCTCTTTTCTTTTTGTCTTCCCTTCGGTGAGAGTTATTGTGCAACCAACGGGCCATGCAGGTCAGAATGGGAGATTAACTCCTTCCCTGCCTCCCCTTTCCTTTTTAAAACAGAATTTACAGCTGATTAGGCTCCTTGGTATAGCAAAACATTTATGCAAGGCCAGACGCGCAGACCCTTATAAAAAACACGTGTTCCTCCACAGCCCCATACCCAAAGGTCCCAGCGGGGACTTCTACTACTCAAAGGGGGGCTGCAGCAGTTCATTGGAGAGTTGTGTGGAGAGCTGTGTGGAACTGGTAAGAGCATCAGAAAGGAAAAAGCGGTGGTGGGTTTCATCTGGCCGTGGTGCACGTAAAGAAATAAACAAGGCCAAGTGGATGTGACTCGGAAGACCTGGTCGCCAGGCTCCCAGTGTGTACATTGAAACTCACAGAATAATCACAATATCCACGTACATGTATATTTGGCTTTCTGCGTCTGATTCAAAGTTAGCACTGAGCTCATCGTCCGTAGCAGTCTGTGGAATCACCATTTTGCCATTTCTCTCATGTATTTCTGAGGCTAAGCTAAAAAAATGGAAAGTGTGGCTAATTTGCATTCCCCCAGCATGTAGCAGTGTGCTATTACAAAGGTGTACAGTGAGGCGGCGGTTGGGAACTGGGACATGTCGGCTCCAAAATGGCCACCAACCTCTGTGTGTGATTTCTGCCACGTGCCCACAGAGTACACTGGGACGGCCACAGTTATGTCCCGTCGGCAAACCCTAGGCTGGCCAACCAGCTGTCAGAACCTCTCAAGCTTTCTTCGCATGCTAACGAGATTTGACCATAGCTGAGCAGCCAGCGACTTGGGGGATTGCTCCATTATAATGCGTTCACACACACACACACACAACTTAGACTGATATATGGAGATTTTCCCCTTTCGGTTTCAGCATAAACTGGCTAGCTGGGCTGAGTGGTAGAGTCTTGATATGTGACTGTGGAAAAGATCATGTAAAATTGGGACTTTGCATAATAAGTGTGGGCAGGTGCAGTAAAAGTGGTTCCCTGGGCCACTGTCTGTCACCACAGGCTTGCCTTGGAAGGATCTGAGGCCTTTCTGAAGTGGTTTATCGCAAATGACTTGGTGAATGGAAGAAATAAGCTGAAATGAAATGAGTTGAGTCGAGACTGTTACTATAGGGGTGCATCTGAAATTTGACCTGGGTCATTAGGGCATATAGGGAATATTGTGCCATTTTGAATACATGGAGGAGTATTGCTGTTAAGCATTGCCTACTATAAGAATCAGTCAACATAAACTTATGTCTCTTCATCCCCTAAGGGAGAGAAAACACAGATCCTGAGTATTTCTACCTCATACTTTGCAACTCATTAATTGCAAATGAGAGGTGACCAGAGCAAATCAACAGAGTAAACCACATTATAAAAATGACAAGGTATATTATCATGGGGCTAAACCGTGTCCTATAGATTAAGAGTATTGAAGCACCTATACAGACAGACTTTAGTCATTTCATGAATGTATATCTCAGTAACATCGTGTCGGCACACATCAGATTACATGTTTGTTATACTTACCCGTGTGGTGTAGCGCTGCTCACATAATCCATGGATTCAAATGATTTATTCAATGGATATTTGTAACTTGTGTTTGCAGTTGTGAAAGGCTTACCGGCCATTGGCGTACCACACACACCCACAGCCACTGCAAGGTGTGAGGGCCTACGGGCTCTGGGAGCCCACTGGTTCTGGGGGCCTGTCATACCAAATAGTGTCCCTCTGACAAAAAGTGTCCCCCACTGCGTCACAATAGGATTCGATGAGTTCTAGCTTCCTTTGCTATGTTGGTTGCTTGGCTCCATTTTATCTAGCGGTCACGGAGGACGCGGGCAGTTCTAGTTCTATTTCACCTCATAAACGCTCGCTCAGTCTGCGCAAAATTATTACCTCAGAATCGCTCTCCAAGGATGGTGTTTTTGACGTCTACTACCTGCTGACTACCTACTGCTTCAGAGGACCGACAAGACTAACACTTTCTTTACCATGTATTTGTCTTTATATAAGAACATATTGTTAAATAGGAAGAAATCATTTTAGCTGTTTTTCGATTGACATTGCTAGTTACTTTATTTACCCCAGCCTGCCTTGTCAGCCAGATAGCTAACCAGACAGTTTTATTTAGCTAACGTTAGCTAGCTAACTGTTACTGTAGCTTTCTGTTTGTCTGTAGCTTGCACTTCAATGGCATCCCTTGAGGAGATTTTACCACTGATCTCAACAACATTCGTAAGCAGCAGAGAAATTCACAATTCCGGATAACATTTAAGCAGTTAACTTCTATTAGGTAACTGGAAGGATTTAGCTATGTACAACCCTTTTTCAACAAACATTTTCCATCTAGCTAGTTGGTCATCTACATGTTGCTAGCTATACATGTATACCGAACAAAAATATAAATGCAACAATTTCAAAGATTTTACTGAGATACAGTTCATATAAGTAAATCAGTCAATTGAAATACATTCATTAGACCCTAATCTATGTATTAGGTTCTCAGGATCTCGTCACAGTATCTCTGTGCATTCAAACTGCCATCAATAAAATACAATTGTGTTCGTTGTCCGTAGCTTATGCCTACCCATACCATAACCCCACCGCCACCATGGGGCATTCTGTTCATAACATTGACATCAGCAAACATCTCACCCACAAGACGACATACACGTGGTCTGCGGTTGTGAGGCCGGTTGGACGTACTACCAAATTCTCTAAATTGACATTGGATGCGGCTTATGGTAGAGAAATTAACATTAAATTCTCTGGAAACAGTTATGGTGGACATTCGTACAGTCAGCATGCCAATTGCATGCTCCCTCAACTTGAGACGTGGCATTGTGTTGTGTGACAAAACGGAACATTTTAGAGTGGCCTTTTATTGTCCCCAGCACAAGGTGCACCTGTGTAATGATCATGCTGTTTAATCAGCTTCTTGATAAGCCACACTTGTCAGGTCGATGGATTGTCTTGGCAAAGAAAAAATGCTCACTAACAGGGATGTAAAAAATGTGTGCACAACATTTTAGAGAAATAAGCATAAGGAAAAAGTCTGGGACTTTTTAATTTCAGCTCATGAAACATGGGACCAACGCTTTACATTGCGTTTATATTTTTATATTATATATATATATATATATATATATATATATATATATATATATATATATATATACATATTAATATTTTATATATTTTTTTCAGTGTAGTTATATGTCTGTCATGTCATTTTGAGGTATCTAGCTATAAGTTAAACCTGATCAATCAAATGGATAGCTGTAAGCAATTATGGTAATTCCAATTGCCCTTAACTAGGTGTCTTCGCTAGACAGCGAGAAGACAGAGAGATAGATGAAGAGAGAAAAAGACAGCAGTGCAAATTTACTTAGACTTGAGTATTTCAACAACTCTTCTCTTCCAACTTGTTGAGAAATCACATGTACCTACAGGGGAAGGATGGCCAGCCACACAGGAGGGTGATTTTCAATGAGGAGAAGGAGAATGTGCTGACCGAGATGCATGCAGGCCATTTTGGAGTGAAGCACATTATTGCCAAAATCAACTTACGCTTCTTCTGGCGTGGGATTGTGAAGGATGTGGACAGCTGAGCAAGTGAAATTACCTTTTGTTTATCAATTCTATTATATCTGAAATGATTATGATTTCAATGAATGTCATATCATAGAGCACACAATGTTTCAATTTGTCACTTTGTGCTTAAAGGTCAGTACCTGTCTAGCCTGCCAGAAGTTTGAGAGGGTGAAGACTGTGGCGCCGGAGTTGAAGCCCATCAGTTGTTTCACCATGACACATGATTGGTAAGTGGCACAATTAACATTTTTCCCTAATAAGTTGTTTTGTAATGGCTGCTTTATTTGACCACAACAGAGTTCAATATTATAGAATGTGAGTCAGTATCCTTACAAATATGAACATCTGCATACTGTATGACACAGATAAGAAGGAAGTAATCTTCTCTCTAAAACTTAAAATGTTAGGGGTGGACCTCGTCGGACCCTTCATGAAATCCAGGAATGGCAACAGCTGGTGTCTAACGGCAACCGATCACTTTTCCAAGTGGATGTAGGCAATACCCATTAAGGTCAGTAAAGGAAGAGAATGTGCTTAACTCTAAATCCCCTTCTGTAACCCATTAAAAAGGGTGCTTGGAACCAAAAATAGATTTCCGTTTTGTATGATACCCTTCAAGGACGAGACTGGCGAGGCCACCTCCAAGGCGATGATGGACATCTTCAACACCCACGGTTCTCCCGAGGTCATCTTGAGTGACCAAGGTTGTGAACTCTGGAACAAGGTACGAATGTTCTGGGTTAATTTCTGTCACCAATGGTTTGTTTTGTTTATTTTTTACAATTTCTCTTTGTTTTTCCATGGTACATAAGAAATACACTACATGACCACCTTGTCGAACATCTCATTCCATAATCATGGGCATTAATATGGAGTTGGCTTTCCACTAGATGCGTTCCAATTCATCCCAAAGGTGTTCAATGGGGTTGAGGTCAGGGCTCTGAGCAGGCCAGTGAAGTTCTTCCACACCGATCTCAACAAACAATTTCTGTATGGGACCTCACTTTGTGGACGAGGGCACTGTCATGCTGAAACAGGAAAGGGCCTTCCCCAAACTGTTGCCACAAAGTTGGGAGCACAGAATCGTCTATAATATTATTGTATGCTGTAGCGTTAAGATTTCCCTTCACTGGAACTAAGGGGCCTAGCCAGAACCATTAAAAACAGCCCCAGACCATTCTTTATCCACCAAACTGGTAGCAGGTAGCATTCTCCTGGCATCCGCCAAACCCAGATTCGTCCGTCGGACTGCCAGATGGTGAATTGTGATTCATCACTCCAGAGAACGCGTTTCCAGTGCTCCAATGGCAGAGAGCTTTACACCCCTCCAGGCAACGCTTGGCTTGCGCGTGGTGATCTTAGGCTTGTGTGCGGCTGCTCGGCCATGGAAACCCATTTTATGAAGCTCCCGACAAACAGTTATTGTGCTGATGTTGCTTCCAAAGGCAGTTTGGAACTTGGTAGTGACTGTTGCAACCGAGGACAGACAATTTTTACGCGCTTCAGCACTCGGCAGTCCCGTTCTGTGAGCTTGTGTAGCTTACCACTTCGCGGCTGAGCCGTTGTTGCTCCTAGACGTTTCCACTTCACAATAACAGCACTTACAGTTGACCGGGGCAGCTCTAGCAGGGCAGAAATTTGACGAACTGACATGTTTGAAATGTGACATCCTATGATGGTGCAACGTTGAAAGTCACTGAGCTCTTCAATAAGTCCATTCTACTGGCAATTTTCTGTCTATGGAGATTGCATGGCTGTGAGTTCAATTTTATACACCTGTCAGCAATGGGTGTGTCTGAAATAGCTGAATCTACTAATTTGAAGGGGTGTCCACATACTTTTGTATATACAGTGCATTCAGAAAGTATTCTGACCCTTTCCCTTTCTCCACATTTTGTTACGTTACAGCCGTATTTGGTCATCAATCTACACATAATACCCCATAATGATGAAGCGAAAATATTTTGGGGGCAAATGTATTAAAAATAAAATACTGTAATACCTTATTTACAAAAGTATTCAGACCCTTTGCTATGAGACTCAAAATTGAGCTCAGGTGCATGCTGTTGCCATTGATCATCCTTGAAATGTTTCTACAACTTGATTGGAGTCCACCTGTGGTAAATTCAATTGATTGGACATGATTTGGAAAGGCACACACCTGTATATAATGTCCCACAGTTGACAGTGCATTTCAGAGCAAAAGCCAAGCCAGGTCGAAGGAATTGTCCGTAGAGCTCCGAGACAGGATTGTGTGGAGGCACAGATCTGGGGAAGGGTACCAAAACATTTCTGTAGCATTGAAGGTCCCCAAGAATACAGTGCCCTCCATGATTCTTAATGGAGGGCACTTCCTAGTGCTGGCCGACCGGCCAAACTGAGTAATCGTGGAAGAAAGGCCTTGGTCAGGGTGGTGATCAAGAACCTGATTGTCACTCTGACAGAGCTCCAGAGTTTCTCTGTGGAGATGGGAGAACCTTCCAGAAGAACAACCATCTCTGCAGCACTTCAGTAAAAGGCACATGACAGCTCGCTTGGACTTTGCCAAAAGGCACCTAAAGAACTCAGACCATGAGAAACAAGATTCTCTGGTCTGTTGAAACCAATATTGAACTCTTTGGCCTGAATGCCATGCTTCACGTCAGGAGGAAACCTGGCACCACCCCTACGGTGAAGCATGGGGGTGGCAGCATCATGCTGTGGGGACTGGGAGACTAGTCAGGATTGAGTGAAAGATGAACAGAGAAAATTACAGAGAGATCCTTGATGAAAATCTGCTCCAGATCACTCAGGACCGCAGACTGGGGATAAGGTTCACCTTCCAACAGGACAACGACCCTAAGCACACAGCCCTAGACAACGCAGGAGTCTAGGGCTGTGTGTCAGAGCCCGAACTTGAACCCAACCGAACATTTCTGGAGAGACTTGAAAATAGCTGTGCAGCGACGCTCCCCATTCAACCTGACAGAGCTTGAGAAGATCTGCAGAGAAGAATGGGAGAAACTCCCCAAATACAGGTGTGCCAAGCTTGTAGCGTCATACCCAATAAGAATCAAGGCTGAAATCGGTGTCAAAGATGCTTTAACAAAGCACTGAGTAAAGGGTCTGAATACTTATGTAAATGTATTTTTTTTTGTAAATTTGCTTTGTTATTATGGGGTATTGTGTGTAGATTGATGAGGGAAAAAAACGATTTAATCCATTTTAGAATAAGGCTATAACGTAACAAAATGTGGAAAAAGTCAAGGGGTCTGAATACTTTCCGAATGCACTGTATATTATATTTCAATATCTTACATTGTCAATAGATATCCCTTTCTTACCTCCTCCTCCAGGTTTGCATGAACGGACCATCCAGACCCTCAAGACTGCCATGTAAAAGTTCCTTGACGGGTACCAGGAACGGTGGGAGGACAACCTGAAAGTAATTTTGTTTGCACACAAAAGCAGCGTCCAGGGCTCCAACTACTACTCACCTTATTGCCTGCTGTACGGACGGGAGCCACAACTGTTGACTAAGTTAAACAATGCAATTGTATATACAATTATTGCATTTTCTGTAGTCTTTAAAATTTGTGATAGACTTACATGCTGACCACACCACTCGTGTCGCGTGCGGTGCAAAATAAATGTACACATGCATGTTATTCAATCATTGCACCCACACTACTCGCGAGTGTCTGCGTGGCCGGGCGCTAAAATAGAACTTGATTCTATTTGTGACGCTCAACACGCTACGAGTCCTGCCTCTGAAATTTCCTCATTGGTTTTTAGGAGCATATACCCACGTGGGTGATTGAAAGATGAACTGACGTCCACACTCCAGTCGGTTGTAGTAATGCAAAAAGTTGCCAACCACCATATGAAGTCCAAAGAAGAAAAAGCCTGAAGGGAGGAGGAGAGATGACGAGAAACAAATTAGGCTTCCCATTTTATCTGTGGATTAATTGTCGGAGTAGAGGACCTTGTGCATTTTAGGTAAAATAACAACCCAATGTTTATATCCCAGGACAAATTAGCTAGCAACAGCAAGCTAGCAAGCTAAATTGCCATACATTGTTTAATGCTTTTTGACCTGTCCCCAAATTAATATAATTGGTTCAGAGTTTGTTTTGATATTTCAACCTGCGTGTCCTGATCGTGTCTGGTGTGGGGATACAAAATCAACCGCGCGCGTGCAGTTTGGACAGCATGTTTGCTACTTTCAGATCACTGAAACCCCACCTGATGTGGTAGAAGATCAGAACGTCTTCAAGGACCACCTTCAGGCACGGGCTGAGAAGGATGTGGTGGTTTTTGACCAGGTAAAAATAATTGTCCGATGTTCATTTATTTTCTGGCCCTCCAAGAGATATGTAAGAGATGTATTTGTAATAATATTAAATATAATTGCATTTATTTCGGTTATCAATCAAGGTGAGACTGAACATCGACAAGGCGCAGGTGAAACAGAAGTAGAGCCACCAGAGGAGAATCAAGAAGGGGACCACGTGCTTTGACATCTGGGCGATTGACTTGATTTGCAAGAAGAACGAAATGAAGGTGAGACCTGGAAAACCCTGCGGCTCTTTCACTCCTAGCTGGGGTCAGTATCTGTTAAGGTGAATATAAAAATCTCAGATAACTATTTGCATTTGCACACAAAATAACCTGAAGCTAGTTTTAGTTTCCCTAACACCAATATTTTTCTCTTTGTCTTCCTAGGGTTACCTCGGTGGTAGCCAACAATCTCCTCCAGTTGGAGCAGTTGGACGGTCAACTATTGAAAGCCCTGACACCCTACACTTCGGTGAAGCCCAATAGACAAATTATGTTAAAACTTCTTTGGGATCTGGGGGCAGTATTGAGTAGCTTGGATGAATAAGGTTCCCAGAGTAAACTGCCTGCTACTCAGGACCAGAAGCTAGTATATGCATATTATTAGTATTAGTATAGATTTGGATAGAAAACACTCTGAAGTTTCTAAAACTGTTTGAATGATGTCTGTGAGTATAACAGAACTCATATGGCAGGCAAAAACCTGAGAAAAATCCAACCAGGAAGTAAGAAATCTGAGGGTTGTAGTTTTTCAAGTGATTGCCTATCCAATATACAGAGTCTGTGGGGTCATATTGCACATCCTAAGGCTTCCACTAAATGTCAACAGTCTTTAGAACGTTGTTTCATGCTTCTACTGTGAATGGGGAGAGAATAAGAGCTGTTTGACCCAGGTGTCTGGCAAAATGCCATGAGCTCAGTCACGCACGCAGCCGTGAGAGCGAGCTGAGCTCCTTTTCATTTCTAAAGACAAAGGAATTGTCCGGTTGGAATATTATTGAAGATTTATGATAAAAACATCCTAAAGATTGATTCTATACATAGTTTGACATGTTTCTACAAACTGTAATGCAACTTTTTTGACTTTTCATCTGGACTTAGTGCATGCGCCTTATGCATTTGGAATAGTGAACTGAATGCGCGAACAAAATATGGACTTTATCGAAACAAAACTAATATTTATTGTGGAGCTGGGATTCCTGGGAGTGCATTCCGATGAAGATCATCAAAGGTAAGTGAATATTTATAATGCTATTTTGGACTTTTGTTGACTCCACAACATGGCGGGTATCTGTATGGCTTGTTTTGGTGGCTGAGCGCTGTACTCAGATTATCGCATGGTGTGCTTTTGCGGTAAAGCTTTTTTGAAATCTGACACAGGGGTTGCATTAAGGAGAAGTGTATCTTTAATTCTATGTAAACACTTGTATCTTATATCAACGTTTATGATGAGTATTTCTGTAAATTGATGTGGCTCCCTGCAAAATCACTGGATGTTTTAGAGGCAAAACATTACTGAACATAACGCGCCAATGTAAACTGGCGCGTTTACATTGGCGCCATACACAATACATGTATGTTTTGTTCGATGAACTTTATCGAACAAAACATACATGTATTGTGTAACATGAAGTCCTATGAGTGCCATCTGATGAAGATCATCAAAGGTTAGTGATTAATTCTATCTCTATTTCTGCTTTTTGTGACTCCTCTCTTTGGCTGGAAAATGGCTGTGTTTTTTTGTGACTAGGCGCTGACCTAACATAGTCATATGGTATGCTTTCGCCGTAAAGCCTTTTTGAAATCAGACACTGTGGCTGGATTAACAAGAAGGTAAGCTTTAAAATGGTGTATAATACTTGTATGTTTGAGGAATTTTAATTGTGAGATTTCTGTTGTTTTGAATTTGGCGCCCTGCAATTTCACTGGCTGTTGTCGAGGTGGGACGCTCATATCCCAGAGAGGTTTTAAGCTTTGGTTAACATTTGAGAAAGCAAGAAATGCTAGTTATGCTGAGTTTATAAAAATGTACCTTAATTTACCTCTCCAAATGACGTTAGGACCATCAACTGTCCAAGCCACCCAGGAGGTATCTCATCCACCAGAGCCAGTGATTTCGGATCAGTCTGATTCTCTGTGCTCTGAGTCAGAGGGGCCCAGCTTGAGGTAGGCTATACCTTCAAAAACTGTTGAAAGTACATATCTCCCATTTATAACACTGCACTAATCCATCAAATGTTCTCACAGTGAATTGTAACCTGTGTTTACGTCTCTTTCTCCTACCATGTTCCCTTCAACTCGGCTCCTGTTCTCCAGGACCTAGGGGTTCTGCCTAAAACCTAGACGTAGATCCACCTGATGTCCTCCATTACAATCACCCTGCAACTTTTGATTACATCATCTACAGCTACTGTTATGTTGTCATTATCTTCTAAGAAAGTTTTCTTGGACCTACCGAGTGGTGCAGTGGTCTAATGCACTGCATCGCAGTGCTAGCTGTGCCACTAGAGATTTTGGGTTCGAGTCCAGGCTCTCTCGCAGCTGGCCGTGACCGGGAGACCCATGGGGTGGCACACAATTGGACTAGCGCCGTCCGAGTTAGGGGAGGGTTTGGCCATCAGGGATGTCCTTGTCCCAATGTTAACAAGGTACCCAGAAGTAGTTTGAAAAATGTTTATCTTATTAGCTAAACATAACTTAAATAGCGAAATTGTCGTGGAAATCAGCCTTGTTTGCATAGCAGGGATGAGAAGAATGTAATTTAGGCGGTAATGATCTCCAAAATGTTGCTCGTCATGTCATCACATTCTTGATTTAGCAACGGAAGCTAATAGTTTATCGAATCCCATTGTGACGTGGGGGGACACTTTTTGGCTGGGGGACATTATCCAGCCATTTTGGTCAGGGAGTTGGCCAATCATGGTTTGCCAGTGTTGGCCTGTTGAGGAGTGACGGACTCCATCCTAGCTGGAGGGGTGCTCTCATCTTATCTACGAACATAGACAGGGCTCTAACTCCTCTAGCTCCACAATGAAATAGGGTGCAGGCCAGGCAGCAGGCTGTTAGCCAGCCTGCCAGCTTAGTGGAGTCTGCCACTAGCACAGTCAGCGTAGTCAGCTCAGCTTTCCCCATTCTGTGGGGAAAGCTGTGTCTGTGCCTCGATCTAGGTTGGGCAAAATTAAAAATGGCGGTGTTCGCTTTAGCAATCTCACTAGTATAAAGACCTCCTCCATTCCTGCCATTATTGAAAGAGATTGTGATACCTCACATCTCAAAATTGGGTTACTTAATGTTAGATCCCTCACTTCCAAGGCAGTTATAGTCAATGAACTAATCACTGATAATAATCTTGATGTGATTGGCCTGACTGAAACATGGCTTAAGCCTGATGAATTTACTGTGTTAAATGAGGCCTCACCCCCTGGTTACACTAGTGACCATACCCCCCGTGCATCCGGCAAAGGCGGAGGTGTTGCTAACATTTACGATAGCAAATTTCAATTTACCAAAAAAAAGAAAATGACGTTTTCGTCTTTTGAGCTTCTAGTCATGAAATCTATGCAGCCTACTCACTCACTTTTTATTGTTACTGTTTACAGGCCTCCTGGGCCATATGCAGTGTTCCTCACTGAGTTCCCTGAATTCTTATCGGATCTTGTAGTCATAGCAGATAATATTCTAATTTTTGGTGACTTTAACATTCACATGGAAAAGTCCACAGACCCACTCCAAAAGGCTTTCGGAGCCATCATCGACTCAGTGGGTTTTGTCCAACATGTCTCTGGACCTACTCACTGCCACAGTCATACTCTGGACCTAGTTTTGTCCCATGGAATAAATGTTGTGGATCTAAATGTTTTTCCTCATAATCCTGGACTATCGGACCACCATTTTATTACGTTTGCAATTGCAACAAATAATCTGCTCAGACCCCAACCAAGGAGCATTAAAAGTCGTGCTATAAATTGTCAGACAACCCAAAGATTCCTTGATGCCCTTCCAGACTGCCTCTGCCTACCCAAGGACGTCAGAGGACAAAAATCAGTTAACCACCTAACCGAGGAACTCAATTTAACCTTGCGCAATACCCTAGATGCAGTTGCACCCCTAAAAACTAAAAACATCTGTCATAAGAAACTAGCTCCCTGGTATACAGAAAATACACGAGCTCTGAAGCAAGCTTCCAGAAAATTGGAACGGAAATGGCGCCACACCAAACTGGAAGTCTTCCGACTAGCTTGGAAAGACAGTACCGTGCAGTATCGAAGAGCCCTTACTGCTGCTCGATCATCCTATTTTTCCAACTTAATTGAGGAAAATAAGAACAATCCGAAATTTCTTTTTGATACTGTCGCAAAGCTAACTAAAAAGCAGCCTTCGCAAATGGAGGATGGCTTTCACTACAGCAGTAATAAATTTATGAACTTCTTTGAGGAAAAGATCATGATCATTAGAAAGCAAATTACAGACTCCTCTTTAAATCTGGGTATTCCTCCAAAGCTCCATTGTCCTGAGTCTACACAACTCTGCCAGGACCTAGGATCAAGGGAGATACTAAAGTGTTTTAGTACTATATCTCTTGACGCAATGATGAAAATAATCATGGCCTCCAAACCCTCAAGCTGCATACTGGACCCTATTCCAACTAAACTACTGAAAGAGCTGCTTCCTGTGCTTGGCCCTCCTATGTTGAACATAATAAACGGCTCTCTATCCACCGGATGTGTACCAAGCTCACTAAAAGTGGCAGTAATAAAGCCTCTCTTGAAAAAGCCGAATCTTGATCCAGAAATTATAAAAAACTATCGGCCTATATCGAATCTTCCATTCCTCTCAAAAATTTTAGAAAAAGCTGTTGCAGAGCAACTCACTGCCTTCCTGAAGACAAACAATGTATACGAAACGCTTCAGTCTGGTTTTAGACCCCATCATAGCACTGAGACTGCACTTGTGAAGGTGGTAAATGACCTTTTAATGACGTCAGACCGAGGCTCTGCATCTGTCCTCGTGCTCCTAGATCTTAGTGCCGCTTTTGATACCATCGATCACCACATTCTTTGGAGAGATTGGAAACCCAAATTGGTCTACATGGACAAGTTCTGGCCTGGTTTAGATCTTATCTGTCGGAAAGATATCAGTTTGTCTCTGTGAATGGTTTGTCTTCTGACAAATCAATTGTAAATTTCGGTGTTCCTCAAGGTTCCGTTTTAGGACCACTATTGTTTTCACTATATATTTTACCTCTTGGGGATGTCATTCGAAAACATAATGTTAAATTTCACTGCT
The DNA here is from genome assembly GCF_965601325.2 of Salmo salar. Lineage (NCBI taxonomy): Eukaryota > Metazoa > Chordata > Actinopteri > Salmoniformes > Salmonidae > Salmo > Salmo salar. The sequence continues at coordinate 47,261,206 of NC_138302.1, read as the reverse complement.
ATGCGGACGACACACAGCTGTACATTTCAACGAAACATGGTGAAGCCCCAAAATTGCCCTCGCTAGAAGCCTGTGTTTCAGACATAAAGAAGTGGATGGCTGCAAACTTTCTACTTTTAAACTCGGACAAAACAGAGATGCTTGTTCTAGGTCCCAAGAAACAAAGAGATCTTCTGTTGAATCTGACAATTAATCTGGATGGTTGTACAGTCGTCTCAAATAAAACTGTGAAGGACCTCGGCGTTACTCTGGACCCTGATCTCTCTTTTGAAGAACATATCAAGACTGTTTCAAGGACAGCTTTTTTCCATCTACGTAACATTGCAAAAATCAGAAACTTTCTGTCCAAAAATGACGCAGAAAAATTAATCCATGCTTTTGTTACTTCTAGGCTGGACTACTGCAATGCTCTACTTTCCGGCTACCCGGATAAAGCACTAAATAAACTTCAGTTAGTGCTAAATACGGCTGCTAGAATCCTGACTAGAACCAAAAAATTTGATCATATTACTCCAGTGCTAGCGTCCCTACACTGGCTTCTTGTTAAGGCAAGGGCTGATTTCAAGGTTTTACTGCTAACCTACAAAGCATTACATGGGCTTGCTCCTACCTATCTTTCCGATTTGGTCCTGCCCTACATACCTACACGTCCGCTACGGTCACAAGACGCAGGCCTCCTAATTGTCCTTAGAATTTCTAAGCAAACGGCTGGAGGTAGGGCTTTCTCCTATAGAGCTCCATTTTTATGGAATGGTCTGCCTACCAATGTGAGAGACGCAGACTCAGTCTCAACCTTTAAGTCTTTACTGAAGACTTATCTCTTCAGTAGGTCCTATGATTAAGTATAGTCTGGCCCAGGAGTGTGAAGGTGAACGGAAAGGCTGGAGCAACGAACCGCCCTTGCTGTCTCTGCCTTGCCGGTTCCCCTCTTTCCACTGGGATTCTCTGCCTCTAACCCTTTTACGGGGGCTGCGTCACTGGCCTACTGGTGTTCTTCCATGCCGTCCATGGGAGGGGTGCGTCACTTGAGTGGGTTGAGTCACTGACGTGGTCTTCCTGTCTGGGTTGGCGCCCCCCCCTTGGGTTGTGCCATGGCGGAGATCGTTGTGGGCTATACTCGGCCTTGTCTTAGGACGGTAAGTTGGTGGTTGGAGACATCCCTCTAGTGGTGTGGGGGCTGTGCTTTGTTAAAGTGGGTGGGGTTATATCCTGCCTGTTTGGCCCTGTCTGGGGGTATCATCGGATGGGGCCACAGTGTCTTCTGATCCCTCCTGTCTCAGCCTCCAGTATTTATGCTGCAGTAGTTTATGTGTCGGGGGGCTAGGGTCAGTCTGTTACATCTGGAGTATTTCTCTTGTCTTATCCGGTGTCCTGTGTGTATTTAAATATGCTCTCTCTAATTCTCTCTTTCTCTCTTTCTGTCTTTCTCTCGGAGGACCTGAGCCCTAGGACCATGCCTCAGGACTACCTGGTATGATGACTCCTTGCTGTCCCCAGTCCACCTGGCCGTGCTGCTGCTCCAGTTTCAACTGTTCTGCCTGCGGCTATGGAACCCTGACCTGTTCACCGGACGTGCTTGTTGCACCCTCGACAACTACTATGATTATTATTATTTGACCATGCTGGTCATTTATGAACATTTTAACATTTTAACATCTTGACTATGTTCTGTTATAATATCCACCCTGCACAGCCAGAAGAGGACTGGCCACCCCACATAGCCTGGTTCCTCTCTAGGTTTCTTCCTAGGTTTTTGGCCTTTCTAGGGAGTTTTTCCTAGGGAGTTTTTCCTAGCCACCGTGCTTCTTTCACATGCTTTGCTTGCTGTTTGGGGTTTTAGGCTGGGTTTCTGTACAGCACTTTGAGAATATCAGCTGATGTACGAAGGGCTATATAAAAATAAATTTGATTTGATTTGATATTGTGTTAATTTTTCAAATTAACTGCCAATATACCAACATTCCATTCAAACAATGCAGTCAATCCACAGCCATACGCTGACTGAAATCAGTAGATGATAGGACTTAGACAAGTTCTAAATGCAACAAGTACTGATATTGTTTCATATAATAGCACTCTCAGCTTTCCAAGAAAACAAAAATGTTGACATTTATGGTCTGTTTACTTATATTTTAGAGACTATTTATACAGAAAATGTGTATGAAACACAGAATTATTCCTCTACTGCCATTCATTCCAATTAGACTGGTTTGGATTTCTCCCTGAATAATATGGCTGCCATTTTCACTCCTTTCTGGAACTTCGAGGGTTTATGACAGTAATTTTCATGGCAATATGTGTAGATTTGCAGGAGAAATAAGCTTTAAAAATGCTCAGACATTGCAGGAGCCGGCATGCATTCCTTTGGTCAGCGCATCCTCGTGCATATTGTTAATCTTGTCTATTTATAGCAACTATTTATAAGAACCACACAGACACATTTTATATGTGCAAATCGTGTTGTATTTATTGTTGTCACCATAGAAAACTCACTTGTCCGTTGTCTCCGTCTGCCCATCAGAAATTACGAACCTGAGTTGGGAGAGTCCAAGGACAATTGTAGAGGGGTTCCCGGGGTTCAAACCAAATGTGGTAAAGTACAGGCGAGGGGAATTTATCAACCGTGGGGAATTTATCCTATATCCTGCTGAGACCCGGAAAAAAAAGTTTGGGATTATTATTCTATTTTATACAAAACATAAGTGTTTGGGATATAAAAAACAAACAATCAAGACAAATGATTGAACAAATATTATCTTTTTTCTAAGTGCAAAATTGTCCTCTGTAGTGGTCATAATTAGTAATTACACACACTTATTTTCACATTACATAAAATGTTCTAATTTGTAAGGCAGCCAATTCTTTTAAGAACCAGGAAGATAATGTCAAGGTCAAACCCCCACAAATGTGATATCCTAGAAAAGCCCAGAAAGGGACAACAGGACTTAATACAGTGGGTTGTATGGCCTCAGCGATACAGATCAAGAACTGATGTCTACTAGAGAGGACAAAAATGAATTGCTGGGTCTCACTGTTTAAGTACCCTAAGTTGATATACTGAACAAAAATATAAACACATAATGGAAACAATTTGAAATAGTTTACTGAGTTACATTTCATATAAGGAAATCAGTCAATTAAAATAAATTAATTAGGCCCTAATCTATGGATTTCACATGTAGTGAGACAAGCAGGGTCACTAAGAAAAATGACTTGCTATTGTCTCCCTTAGAAGTAAAGTAAACCACCATCATAAATTGGTGCATACTATCGATCAGTCACACTGTTTGGTAGCTAGCTCACGTTAGCGATCCTACTTTGGTAGACTATGGTATATAAAACTAACCTGCTAGCTAATCTAACCTGCTAGCTAACGTTAGCCACAAATGCTAACGTAACGGCACTTCCATAAATACAACCACGTGACAGCTAACAGCTATTCAGAGTGACTCGTGGTTAGGGCTGTTGCGGTGACTGTATTACCACCAAACTGGCAGTCATGAGTCATGACTGCAGTAAAATTCCACGTGACATTTGAGTCATGGTATTTTCCTCTTATGCACTCAGAACATGCGTTGGTTGTACCCAACTTGCTAACGACCATCAGGTCGTAATGGCCTGGTACTCAGGGCTCTATAATTGTTCCTCTAACCACTCTGACATCAATGGAAATGCAATTGAAAATCACATCAAACACATATTATCAAAACTGTATTGTGCTTTTAAAACTCACCTCACTGTGATGATCAATTTGAGAAAAAAAAGATGTTCAACAGCAGGTTGAAACTGAGAGTTAAACATGGTCATTGTGGATGTTGTTTCAAAGCCTAACACAAGGAAACGGATAGCTCTTTCTAAGGTGATGATTAATTCAAAACAACCATATGCATATTAGAGCTTAGCATACATAGGCTTAATTAAAACCTGAATTAAAAGTATGATTGTGCCGTTATAGAATACATTGCCTACAGCATATTATGTATGGCAGAAAAACATAAAACAAAACTGATTTAAGATGTCTTTGGTACATAATTGGTCTAGCCTATACAAATTTGAGTAATCCTCATTGAGTATGGACTGTATAATTTTGCATACTGGATGGACTGGTTACCTTATGCTACGGTCCAAAATATCTTTCCAAGAGTGGGAGAGAACATATAGCCCTAGGCAATGCTGTTGGTTCATTGATTTCACAGGGCGGCTTACAGTTAGCTTACAATTATAGTGAATTTGTATTTGATTTTGACTAGCTTAGTAGGCCTAATAGGGCATTTTTTAAAATATTTTCATAATTAATTGGGTTAGTTAACATTAGCTTTAACTATACAGAAATTCTCACCACCATGCGTTTCCATCTCCTCCTCTCTCTCCTTTATTCCTTACTCGAGCTCGCAGAGGGGCCGTCAATAGTTTAGTGCAAACTGGGGTACGCGTAGTGCCGTCGGGGGAACACCAAATAAAAATGTGATTCACACACGTAATTTTTTTACTATTTTTTTATTCACATTTTCAAACAGTCCATTTATATTTTCCAGCGGGGCTATACTTTTGGGTGAGGTTTTGTCTTGCCTAAGTAGTCTCGTTTCACTGCCAAAAATTAAAATTAAACCCTCTAGTGTTCTGCGAAATAACAACACAATGTCAAATATAGGTAGCCTAGTCAAATAATTAACATCCAATCACATTAACCGTTACTCACTCTAACTGTTACTCTCTCGCGGGAATTCCACTAACGGTCTGTATATAGCCAAACATAGCTGCTGCTCATGTTGATATGTGTACTGATGATACAAACAACTGGATTCGTTATACCTTTCATGCCTTGCCTCCAGTCCACTTACCGATATATGAACAAGAGAGCCTCATCGAAATTGCAACAAGCGGTTCTGTGAAAATTTTATTTAATCAGAAGCCAATGCTAGATTTCTGGATTGGGCTGCGCTCAGAGTATCCTGCCTTGGCAAATCGTGCTGTTAAGACACTGATGCCCAGTGCAACCATGTACCTATGTAAGAGTGGTTCCTCGGCCCTCACTACCAAGAAAACTAAATACAGGCGCAAACTGTGTGTGGAAAATTATTTAATACTGAGACTCTCTCCAATACAACCCAACACTGCAGATTTATATGTGCATCCTTTCAAGCACACCCTTCTCATTAACCTGTAGTGAGTTATTCACTATTTTCGATTAACAAATAAGGTTTTATATGTAAGATGGTTAAATAAAGAACAACATTTTTGATTATTATATTATTATTTGTGGTCTGGTCCTATAAGAGCTCTTTGTCACTTCCCACGAGCTGGGTTGTGACAAAAACTCACACTCATTCTTATGTTTTATAAATGTATTAGGCAGGCTTACAATGATGACAAAAAAACACATTTGAGAGTGCGCTGACCCTGGTGCTAAGGGGGTATGCAGCAACTGGAGGTCGAATGTTTAAAGGGGTACGGGACTATAAACAGTTTGGGAACCAGTGGTTTAGTGAAATGTTTTTTTTTTTGTGAAAACATGTTACTATCGATGTTCCCGAACACATTTCACTCGGTTTCCCAAATTAAGCACTGGGTAGCTGCAGGAACAGGGCTGGAGAGCCCATGGCATACAGAGTTTGGGTGGAATATCACCTGCATGCTCCTCAAACAGTGGTTGATGTGTGGAGTGAAATAAGCATATTACATTTATTTCTCAGCTGCTCATATTAAGCACATGCTCCGCTATTGCAGCCTCCATTTCCTATTCGAGTTCATATAGATTACGTCTTTTTTCCCCCTGCCCGTTCCTTCCCATTTTATAATGGGCCATTCTAAATCGAAACAACTTGTACATATTAGTAACAACTAGAGCTGCCAAATAACTCTAAATCTAGCATATAGGACCTGTTTCAAATGATCACTTTTACGCTCAACATAGCCACTTCATATTTGCACTCGCTCCGGAATGGGAAAAATATCCTTTCTTTTTTATTAAGCTGAATTCAATTATATTCTTCTTACCATAAAATCATATAATAAAAAATAATGGCACGGGACTTATAAGCATATCTCGTCAGCTAAATGAAGAAGCCTACAGCCTATGGCATGGATTATAGCCAGATGACATACAGTAGGCCAACTCATATTCTGTTCTTTTCAAATAGATTTTCTTCTTATCATGTTTCTTTAAACCTGACTAAAATAAATAATGGATTTATTGTGATTGGGTATATTAAATTGATTTATTAGACTTTTTTAAATGTAGATGTTCCAAAGGTGCGCATCAGCAGCTTGTATGTGTGGAGGCCTGGAGATGCTAAAGGTGTTTATGTTAATTAACGGTCAATTACCATGAGTCTGGCAGTCTTTTGGCCGTCTTTTGCATGACAATAAACGGCTGATAAAATTTCAGGATCGCCACAGCTCTACTCGTGGTCAAGATGTAGGATTTTGTAGGGCCAAGGCTGCAATTGTTATATGATACTGTACAACTGCTTTTCCAGCAGTGCAATGCCACCAGACCATTTGTAACAACACAGTGTTTGTTTACAATTGCATTGTTTTATGACAAGCTTATATTTGGGGTTCTGATGGGGTATGACAGATGAACTAAGCTCATGAGGCTTTTATAAGTTATATTCCTCAAGAATCAATGTGTATACAGTATGTGGCTATGCCCCACGCCAAAGACATTAAAGAGACCCAACGTATACATGGGACCATGCTGAGCACCCTACTGAAGCAGCAAAATTGTAAATCAACTAGTTCATTTAGGAGACAAGACAGGCTTATGTCCCCCTGCCTTTATCACAGTCAACACCCTATTAAGAATTTTAAAAGATTTTCTGGTACTTTTGTATACTTTTTAGCCAGTAGTTGTGAAAGTAGAACTTACAAGGCAAAAGTGGTCCTCGAAAATTGCGTACTACGTCACATACTGTATGTGCAAATATGTGCACCACATCATTGCTATTTCGCTCTCTCTCTACTGTGTCCACTGAACCGTTGGGCCCTAAAACTTCATTGGTCTACGCTGGACAGGCCTCTTGGTAGCTGTCACTCAAATGCGAGGGGCTGAAGCTCATTGGCTAGAACTCATATAGGGGGCTGGCTCAGATGTGGGGGGGGCTGTAGGGAAAATGGCACGGTACAGCTTCAGGAAAGTCACTTTAAAACTAGGGATTTCATGGCTAATTGAGGTAAAACAGTAATTCTGCTCATAGATTATGCATGTATGAACTACACATTGGTACATCCAGCCCAAAGTGGGAGGTTTAAAGAATACTTTCATAGTCGCCAAAGTACCGGAGCATGTCTTTAACAGAATAAAATACAAAGGATATTTTCCAAAACAAACTATTGCTGAGTGTGGCCAGTGCTCACACATGGAACCGTATTATTCTACAAAAAGGCGATATTCTGAAACAGAGCCTATCCGGACATTTTTTAAGGTTCATTTGACAAATGCAGGTGTGTTAGAAACCTTACATTTTGCTCTTTCTGGTGGTATATAGGAAGCAAAAAGTTTGGGCTGTATGCCACTCTGTAGGAGGATTTGCATTTACACAGGCAGCCTAATTCTGATATTTTTTCGACTAATCAGATCAGCACTGAAAAGGATCTAATGTGAAAAGATCTGATGTGATTGGTCAAAAGACCAATTAGTGGAAAAATGATCAGAATTGGGCTGCCTGTATAAACGCAGTCTCTTCATTCACAATTGATAATATTGTCACCCATCAGACTCATCAGTTTAATTTTGTATTTTGCCTATATCTATTACATGTGTTTAATTAGTTTCAATATAGTTTAGGTGTTGTTTCTATGGCTCATTATCAGTTAGGGGGGCAACTGTCAGCTGAAGAAGGAGCAGGGAGAAAAAATGATGTCCTCAAACTGAACACAACCTCTTAATGTACAGAACTGACAGAATCTGAATCATCCACATAAGTATTAGATTTAAAATATTCCACTTATTAAATGTAAGCACATCAATAAATTGTACAGTTATAGCAGGGCAAAACCGTTAAACAGAACTTTACAGTAGCTCATATTCTTGAGCATGTCTGCACACAGCATGGTGTCATTTCATGGCCCATCCTTTCTACCCATATAGAATCATGAAAAGGCTTTTCAAAAGAACCAAACTTTTTTTTAATCCCTGAACTGGCTGAAGTATCACTCTGTCCACCATCATTTCCTTGTCTGCTCTCCAAGTGGAGTTTGAAAGGCCAGATGAAGTACAGCCTCAGGTTTCTACCAGTGTGTGTCTGTGCGCGAACGTGTGTGTATGTTCATGTGTGTGTCTGGAATGGGGTCTAGTTCTGGTAGCCCTGGCCAATTCAAACAGAGCAATTCCTTACCAATTAGAAACGCTAAATGCATTTGACTCAGTGCCATGCCCAGTCTGATACGTGCAATTAATGTTGCCCTCGTCTCCACTGACTGGTTCAAATGGATACAGTTACAGTTCAAGGCAAGTGGTGGTGTGATTGTGCAGAGACGATTGTAGACCTTTAAACAGAGCTGACATGAACATTCAGTGGCTGTGGTGCTCAATGTTTCAGCCGGGGGTGTGGTAGCAACTTTGGTAGCAATAATACTTGTAGCCATCAAGGTTTGAATTTAAATTGTGAGGGGGAAGTACTGCAGGGCAGTTGATGATATTATATTGCCACAGTGGATGGACTATAGGAACATTGATAACTATCATTACACAGGGGATAAGCTGTGACAACAGCTTGAAAATGTCACTTGATTTTCAGGTGAATGACTTCTACTCATAGTTATGCACATAAGGCATAACTACGCTAAATATGATACATTCTGTTTCCATCCGTGTTTGGTCCATCCCCGTCACATTGTGGCTCACCTCTGGGCAAAAATTGGTTGAGTAAACATAGTTTAATTGTTATTTAAACGTACACTACTACTACTACTACTACTACTACTACTACTACTACTACTACTACTACTACTACTACTACTACTACTACTACTACTACTACTACTACTACTATCTACATACCCATGTTACATGATTGGTTGACTTTTCAAAAAGTCATCAACCTGCATAGTTTTAAACCAACTATTTTTCGGTCAATTTTAACCCAGATTTCAACCACAAATGCCCAAGTCTCAACGTTTGGTTTATTTCAAGTTGAATTCCAGTTTGTTAACAACCATAAAATCTCAACCAAAACTGGATGGTTTTTCTGACTTTGCCACAGTGATAGAACGCCAGTGTCAGGCTTGGAGTCTTGGCTTTCATCAGATTAGGGAGCTTAAGTATTTCAAAGAGAGTTTACTAACAGTGAGAGCAATCCATTGCCTAATGAAAATCCATACCTCAAAACATTTAGCTGTGTGTGTGAGACAAGAAATGTAATAAGAACATCTGAATTACAGGAAGGGCTAATCGAACCTGCCGACATAATGGAGAAGCATTTGTCTTTGTTTGTCTATTCGTTTATTTAGTATTTTTGCATATCGAAATATGACTGCAAGACCAAATCCCCAGAAATCTATTTCTTGCCCCAAATTACGTTCAAATCTGTTTTTTTTCTGGCCTGATTTTCAAACAGCTAATCAATCATTAGGCCACAGATGTCTACACAATGTTACCACTCCACTAACTAATGTTCACTCTCAAACAACCCCGTCGATGGTAAACTAATCTGAACCCTGGAAGGCACAGGAAACCAATCTTATTAGCACTTAATGAGCTATCTGCCAAGGAAACTTTCATCTTGGAACCGGCCTGACAAAAAGCCTAAGAGCAAGTCTGATGTGACTCACCACTTTTGTGTGAATGCCTACTGTAGGGGTGACCGGGGCAAAAAGTAACATTTACAGTCTTTTGCTTATTTATGAAAATATTAGATTCATAATATTTTTATATAAACATACACTTACTCCACATTGAAAAACTCCCTAGAAAGGCAGGAACCTAGGAAGAAACCTAGAGAGGAACCAGACTGGGGTGAAGGTTCACCTTCCAACAGGACAACGACCCTAAGCACACAGCCAAGACAACGCAGGAGTGGCCTCAAGACAAGTCTGAATGTCCTTGAGTATCCAAGCCAGAGCCCGGACTTGATCCTGATGTAACGCGGATCGTATAAAGGGGACCAAGGCGCAGCGTGTATAGTGCTCATATTCACTTTTATTATGAAGACACTAGAACAAAACGACCGACAACAGTTCCGTCAGGTGAAATACACTAAACAGAAAACAACTACCCACAAAACCCAGGAAGAAAACCCCCTACTTAATATGATCTCTAATCAGAGGCAACGAGGATCAGCTGCCTCCAATTAGAGATCAACCCAAACAATCCCAACATAGAAATAGAAAAACTAGAACTGAAACATAGAAAGAGAAAACATAGAACAAACACAAAAACACCCCCTGTCACGCCCTGACCTACTCTACTATAGAAAATGACATCTTACTAGGATCAGGACATGACACCTGATCAAACATCTTTGGAGAGACCTGAAAATAGCTGCGCAGCGACGCTCCCCATCCAACCTGAGCTTGAGAGAATCTGCAGAGAAGAATGGGAGAAACTCCACAAATACAGGTATGCCAAGCTTGTAGCGTCATACCCAAGAAGATTCAAGGCTGTTTCCAAAGGTGCTTCAACAAAGTAAAGGGTCTGAGTAGTTATGTAAATGTGATATTTCAGTGTTTTATTTTTTATACATTTGTCATTATTTGGTATTGCGTGTAGATTCATGAGGGAAAAAAACAATTTAATACATTTTAGAATAAGGCTGTAATGTAACAAAATGTGGAAAAAGTTGAGGGGTCTGAATACTTTCCGAATGCACTGTATAGGGCTATATATCAATCTAGAACAGGATTATCTATTTTGGTTGCAATTTGAATGGAGTGATGGAGAGAGAGAAAGATGACGAAAGAGTGATTGTGCGTGCACTGATTTAAAACAACAATATTCGAGTGTTAGGCTGTTTTTAAAACTATGCAGCTGCAACTAAAACAAATTAAAATCTTTAGAATTAAAAAACAAGGTCGAGATTGGTAAATTAGAGAGCATTTGGTCTTTATATTACTGTAGCATAGGATATGCTGCAGAAAATGTAGGCCTACCTGTCACAAGAAAAAAAGTTACCATGATGAGATGACACTGTAGGTTCTTATGCATTGTGAACTGCACTCCATACTGAGATGAGCTGTCAGTCCCCACCCTGAGTGTTGATTCATCATGCAGAGGCCATAGAGAAACCAGATTTAGACATTGTATATAATTTAACAGTTCCATTTCATGCCATGCTATTCATATAAATAATTTATTATCATTTACCGGTTTCTCGCAGTTATTTATACCGGGAAAAGGGAGTGGGCGGTAAATCCCGGTAACCTGGTTCCCGCCATTCAACCCTAACTCACACTGGCTGCCCTCAGATATGCTTTGGCGTCTGTATCTTATCATTCTTGTACTGTACATGCCATTACTTCTGCTTATATATTTTCCCAGGGAAGAGAAAACACACTGTGAGCACAGCCAGCGAATATCTGAATTTCAGGAGGGAGGCCGAGGCCTCATTCCTGGAAACACTTGAGGCCCAGTGTCAGCAGCAGGATCAGCACTTCAATCAGATGCTTGAAAATGAGGCAGCAGCCAGTGTAGCAGACAGGACAGCCAGGGTGGTTGAAATGGCCCAGACCGCCTCGTTTAACAACCGCTTCATAGCTTTTGGACAGTTTGCCAAGCCATAAAAGGACGTCAGACACCAGCAGCAGACATGTCACTAAACTAAACTGGTTCTTAAGTTCTTATGTAAAATACTTTTTTTTGGTTCACTTAAATTTGTACTACAACAAAAGTATTGTGTAGCTGGGTTTCAATTACTGTTAATTGAATATCGCCTATTGTTAAACAATGACAATAATGTATATTTAGCAGATTTTGGAGCAATAAACATCTTAAACATGCTTACTTGTGTTGATTTTAAATGTAGGAAATAACGATTAGGGATACATTCGTCAAACATAGAAGATAGAGTTGTGTAGTAGGGTATTCACAGGGGATAAAACGTATAAGGACATAATGTATATCTAATGGTAAAATGAAAATATATTTGGTACTTTAATAATCCCCAAGGGTAAAATTGTGTGAGGTGTTTTAGTAACCAAAAAAGGGAGAGAACCAGTGAGCTAATGGACCAGGCTTGGTCTGTCATGCTAGAAGTTCTGTTTTTGGCCCAGGCCAAATGGTGATGGTGGAGTTGGGTGTCTGTAACAGGAGGGAGAAAATCACAAAGAAAGAAAATAGAGAAAATATTTTATTAAACATTGTGTTAATTTGTCAATGGAACACATATCAACTCCCCATAGCATAGGTGGAGATCATATAGTTGGTTACTTTTCATCTGATTAGGTCAGGAAGGGTTTCTCATAAGAATGTGCTGCTAAATGACTCTTGCAGTATTGAATGAGGACAATTAGCTATAACACTTGCAATACGCTGTGTATGATGTAGGCCTAGGTATGTACAATGTATATCTATCACAAAGACAGATACACATTATGTAGCTAGCTAGCTAAATAGATGCATTGTACATACATCCTAGGGTCCTATCACACACAGCATACTGCACGAGTAATACCGTATTGCAGGGTTGCACCTTATTGTAAGCAACTGTAAAAACTGTCCTCATTCCAAATAAGTCTTTCGATGCGTAAGCTGTTCTTTCAACCGGCTGTAGCGATCCTCTCCTTGCATGATAACTTACAGTATGTTGTGTAATACTCTGTCTCTTTTCAGCTGTCTCCTCTTGTTCAGTCTCCATTGCTGCCCACAAACAAAAATGAAAAGGATGGCACAAAACTCCTGGTTAACTCCTCCAGTGCGTCTTCCTCCTCCTTCCAAAAAACACCAGTCACCGAGGATCACAACAATGTTGCTGTCAAACCAAAAAGGCTAGTTCGTGCTGGTTCCGGCACGGCCTGGCACGGTTTGGTTTCTCTGGTGGAATTGTGCTATTTGTGGCCCGCCTGTTAGCTTGCACGATTCTTGCCATTCTCCTTCGACCTCTCTCATTAACAAGCTGTTTTCGCACACAGGACTCCCGCAGACTGGATGGTTTTTGTTTGTCGCACCATTTTCAGCAAACCTTAGACAATGTCGTGTGTGAAAAGTCAAGGAGGACGGCAGTTTCTGAGACACTGGAACCGGCGCACCTGGCACCGATGATCGTACCACGCTCAACGTCACTTAGGTCACTCGTTTTGCCCAATAGAACAGTAACTGAATGCCTTGATGGATGTCTGCCTGCTTTATATAACAAGCCACGGCCACATGACTAACTGTCGGTAGGAACAAACCATTTTTGTGAATGGGGTGGTGTACCTAATTAACTGGCTGCTGAGTGTACATACAGTGCCTTCGGAAGGTATTCAGACCCCATTACTTTTTCCACATGTTGATAGGTTACAGCCTTAGACTAAAATGTATTAAATAGTTTTTTTCCCTCATCAATCTACACATAATACCCCATAATGACAAAGCAAAAACAGGCTTTTAGATTTTTGTTGCTAATTTATACAAAAAAATAATTAAATATGACATTTACATAAGTATTCAGACCCTTTACTCAGTACTTTGTTGAAGCACCTTTTGCAGCGATTATAACCTCAAGTTTTCTTGAGTATGACGCTACAAGCTTGGCACACCTGTATTTGGGGAGTTTCTCCTATTTTTCTCTCCAGATCCTCTCAAGCTCTGTCAGGTTGGATGGGGAGCGTTGCTGCGCAGCTATTTTCAGGTCTCTCCAGAGATGTTTGATCGACTTCAAGTTCGGGCTCTGGCTGGGCCACTCAAGCATATTCAGAGACTTGCCCCGAAGCCACTCCTGAGATGTCTTTGCTGTGCGCTTGGGTCGTTGTCCTGTTGGAAGGTGAACTGTCGCCCCAGTCTGAGGTCCTGAGCGCTTTGGAGCAGGTTTTCATCAAGGATCTCTCTGTACTTTGCACCGTTCATCTTTGCCTCGATCCTGACTAGTCTCCCAGTCCCTGCTGCTGAAAAACATCCCCACAGCATGATGCTGCCACCACCATTCTTCACCGTAGGGATGATGCCAGGTTTCCTCCAGACGTGACGCTTGGCATTCAGGCCAAAGAGTTTAATTTTGTTTTCATCAGACCAAAGAATCTTGTTTCTCATGGTCTGAGAGTCTTTCGGTGCCTTTTGGCCTACTCCAAGCTGGCTGTCATGTGCCTTTTAGTGAGGAGTGGCATCTGTCTGGCCACTCTACCATAACGGCCTGATTTGTTGAGTGCTGTTGAGATAGTTGTCCTTCTGGAAGGTTCTCCTATCTCCACAAAGGAACTCTAGAGCTCTGTCAGAGTGACCATTGGGTTCTTGGTCACCTCCCTGACCAAGGCCCTTCCCCGATTGCTCAGTTTGGCCGGGTGGACAACTCTAAGAAGAGTCAAAATAGTTTATCAATACATTTCTACCTTTATAATGTTGAATGTTGTAAAATTATTGAATTCCTCTCACCTGGTATCAAATAATTCTCAATTTTAGCATAAAAAAAAAAAGATTGATATATTATAAGTATTAATATTGCTGAGCTAATCGTATTTTGAGAATTCGATGAATATTTGAGAATGATAACGATGCGTTGGTATTGTGACCCTGCATTATTGCATAGACATGGAATTCTAATTAATGTGACTTCCAAAAGCAAAAGTCCCACTTTAAATATTGTAAAAATGACCTGTTATTATTTTTTAGCACCCTATTTCTCTTACACCGTTTAAAACGCCATTCAAACTTTACAATGTGCAGACTGATCTGGATTAACTTGCTATTATGCAACTTTTTGATAACATTTATACTTTTTAAACTTCGTGTTGACCTTAAAAACATTATCCTCTTTGATGGGATTTCTTCAACATTCTGAAAGTCTCATTATTAAAAACTCACAGACTTCCAACATTCTATTAATTATTAAAAACTTTTTGACACAAATGAGCTACTTTGAGCAGTGTCCCAACAAGTTAGACAAACACTGAGACGGTATGGAATCTTAGTCTACTTCTCTGATATTCAAATCTGAAATCAGAACAGAAATGTATTCTACTAAGATAAAATTACCACTGTTTAAATGAACTCCCTCGGAACTTAATAATTATAGCACTGGGGGAGTAGTATGGGTACCAGTCTTTTTAGCTAAGACCAGTCTTTTTAGCTAGCTAGAGACTCGTCTTTTGGCAATGTCATATGTTCCATATGTAGCTGGATTTCCAGTGGAGTTTTTTATTTCACCTTTATTTAACCAGGTAAGCTCGTTGAGAACAAGTTCTCATTTACAACTGCGACCTGGCCAAGAAACAACACAGAGTTACACATGGAATAAAACAACGCACAGTCAATAACACAATAGAAAAAAAAGAAAGTCTATATACAGTGTGTGCAAATGGCATGAGGTGGTAAGGCAATAAATAGGCCTTAGTAGCTAAGTAATTACAATTTAGCAGATTAACACTGGAGTGATAGATGAGCAGATAATGATGAGCAGATGATGGTGTGTAAGTAGTGATACTGGTGTGCAAAAGAGCAGCAAAGTAAATAAAAATAATATGGGGATGAGGTAGGTAGATTGGGTGGGATATTTACAGATGAACTATGTACAGCTGCAGCGATCGGTTAGTTGCTCATCGGTTGTTGGAAATAATATTATTTCTTTCCATGACAACATGTTGAGCCTTGAAAATAGAATTAGAATTATAACAAAGTCCAAAACAAACATTTAGCTTCAGCTAGGCAAGTTGTTGTATTTTGAGGCTTAAAATCAAAGCTAAGACTTTTTGTGATTGGAATTGCAGACTGTATTTAGTTTATGAATTTACACTTGAGCTAGCAACTTTTCACAGACTGGTTATTGTCTGAACAACAAAAAACGGTTGATAACAACCGAACGCCAACGAGATCTGTGGACGGAAAAAAATGATAGAGTTCCAATATTTACTTAACCTTTGTGACTGGAGGATAGCTATGAGGGTTATTGAATCAGGATCAAATCCTCTGATCTCCTGGAGCTCATTAATGATACAATGTTCATATTGGAAGGTTGAAGAAAGGCCAGTCTTTTCGGGCAAATTCCAGGAGTGGCAAGGATTGGAATTTTAGCTAAAAAGACTGGTACGGAGGCTACTGAGGGAGCACATTCTAAGAACGAGACAATTAGTAAACAATGTAACTTTTGACACATCAGCTACTTTCACCACTTTCTCAATAACTTAGACACAAATTAGAGTGTATGAAATCTTAGTCTACTTCTCTGCTATTCAAATCTGAAATCAGAACAGGAATAATGTTATGGGTGTAAGATGGCACAGTGATGCCACCTGTTGGTAAATGTTAATTACTGCAACTCCAGGGTCTTTACCGGTGTGCTTGAGATACCCGGATGTATTGCAATGTACTGAACAAGACTGGTTACTCGCATCAATGCCTCTGTCTCGTCATTTAACATTCAAACATGGTGTCTGAGTCGGATAACTAACCATGCTTTCCGCAAATTAGAGTCCCCTGTTCTGGTTTACCAAAAAAATGCTTATTTGAGAAAAACTTTGCTGGAATTTACCTTAGCTAGAATGAGTTTGCTAGCTAGATTCAGTGTTGTTAGCACCGGTTAGACATGACAGCGTACAATTCCCCCTCCCGCCGTTATGAAGCTCAGCGGAGATTGGAGCAGGAACTGGGATACGTTTAGAGATGAATGGGAGGACTGCACTAGCCATAGGACTTCTGGAAAAGGACAATGAGGTAGTGGCTGCCACTTTGAGGACTATAATGGGAACTGAATGCCAACACGTATACAAACACAATCTGAACCTAACAGTAGCTCAGCAAGGTAACGCAACAGCTATTCTTGATGCTCTTGAACATTACTTTAAGCCAGCAAAGAACGTTATCTACGAGCGTCATGTTTTCGGTTGTTGCAAACAGGCGGACGGGGAGTCCAATGACAGCTTTGTCACTAGGCTAAGGGAAAAGGCAGCTACATGTGACTATGGTGCTTTAAGAGATGAACTGATCAGAGATAAGATAGTGCTTGGCATAACTGATGAGGTCAGACGTTTGCTGAGAGAAGGTGACCTGACGCTGGTCTTGGCAGTGGAGACATGCCGTGCAGCAGAGCCTACTGATATACGGATAAGGTCCATGGAGCTAGAAAGGCAATATATGGACAATGTCAATGCTACATTCAGGCAGCCAGTAAAGAAATTCCCCTTTTCCACAGCTAATGCTAATACTATAGCCAACTCTGTATTAGCCAACTCTGCGGTAGACAACCCCAATACGTGCCGATATTGTGGCATTTCTCATGGACGGGGAAAAGAACACTGCCCAGCCTATGGAAAAATATGCAAATCCTGTGGTGCAGCGATTCACTTCGCAAGGGTCTGCATGAAAAGCAAGAGAAAGGAGGGTAAAGTGCACTCCATTGAAACAAACACAGATGAAGGGAACAACAGCACAGATGATGTATATGCTAGTGAGTGCATAGGGGCACTCTGCTACTTAATAATAAACCAGAGCAATGCCAGCTAGATTCAGGGGCCACGTGTAACGTTATGAGCCTTAAAGACAAAAGGAGGCTGCGCCCAGAGGCAAACTCACACAGAGTAGCACCAAGCTGAAACTGTATTCAGGCCAGTTCATGACCTCTTTAGGCCTGTTTGTGACAGAATGTGTTTTACGTGGCCAGAAACACACCCTTGAGTTTGAAATAGTTGAGGGTAGTCAACAGCCATTACTGTCAGGTTCTACATGCGAGCGCCTTGGGCTTATTAACTTCACCATCCCAGCTGATCTTAACATTATAGACAAAGTCCAGGCTGGGCCCCTGAGCAAGGAGACACTCCTAAGCAAGTACCATGATGTCTTCAACGCACCGGTCGAGTCAGTTCCCGGCGAAGTCCACTTTGAGTTGGACGCAGCAATCCAGCCTGTCCAGTGTGCACCCCGCAATGTACCAGTGGCCACAAAAGCAGCTATGAAGGCTCAGTTTGACAAATATGAAGCAGATGGCCACATCATATCCGTCACCGAGCCTGCAGACTGGATAAGTAATATGGTTATCGTCAAGAATCCAGACAAGCTACGGATATGCATTGATCCTAAACACCTCAACTGGGCTCTGCGACGCTCACATTACATTATGCCCACGTTGGTGGATGTTCTTTACAAGCTCCCGAAGGCCAGAGTCTTCACGCTCGTGGACACTAGAGATGCCTTCCTGCAGTGCAAGCTCGACGAGCCCAGCAGCAACATGACCACTTTTTGGACACCCTAGGGCAGGAAGAGGTGATTGAAGCTCCCGTTTGGTGTCTCCGTGGCTCCAGAGGTGTATCAGCGGAAACAGCATGAGCTGTTGATGGGACTCAGTGGCGTGGAACCCATAGCAGATGACATCCTCGTAGTGGGCTGTGGGGACAATGATGAGGAGGCAGAATGTGACCATGACGCCAAGCTGCTGGCCCTGATGGTCAGATGCAGACAGGTCAAGCTAAGGCTAAGCATAAAAAAGCTTCAGTTTAAAGTGCCAGAGGTCTGCTTTCATGGGCATATCTTAATACAACTACTAGCATCAACAAAAACATTTAAAAGCAATGAGGCTGATGCAACAGATCAGAACCGTTTAGCTTAAAATGTCGATAAACTATTAGGCTATTTCTTCACATTACACACGGCAGTTGCGTCTAAGCGCTAATGTTCCAAAATGCAATCAATTAGCGGGAAAACACTGTTCTAAAAAGTGACCACAAATTATGCATGTGATTCTTTAATATAAAGGTGCATTTCTATGGTGAAAATTATCTTCACCAAACTTGAAACGTGACGCCTATGTATACCAGTTAGGCTCTACACCGGTTAATGTGCTTAATTTTAAGAAGTTATTTAGACACTTTAGTCGTGATACAAACCTTATAAAAACATATAGGCATATGGGCTAAGCTACATGAGGTGTGCAACTATGATTTGATAAAGTCGCCAAAGTCATGTTTTTTGCCTCACTGCACACAAGCTGGGCATTATTCACAAACGATAACATATCATTCACAAGTGATAGGCTAATATTGTCACCCATCAGACTATTCTTGATTTAATCTTGTCTTTACATATACTAAATAATATGTGTTTGAAATTTGTTTTGATTTATGTATAATGGACCATTCTCATGCACCTGTCTCAAAACGGGCAGGGGGAAAAAAATACATGTCATCATTTCACTTAAATAGCGTATGGAGGACGATTTTCCGATGGTTCATTTTCATATACTCCTGTTGTAAAAAGAAGCAATGTGCTTAATATTAGGAAAGTTGAGGAATAAACAAAATAGGCCTAGCCTATAGAAAGCGGATGGGACCTTCCTATTTTTAATAGAGGCCATCAAAACTCTGTATTCTCACACAATTGCATAGCCTATAGAAATATTCTAGAACATGAGCTCATGGGCTCTCAAGAAGGGTTTGATTGGATTTTCAATTACCTTTGCGTTGATGTCAAAGTGATTAGTGGGACAATAGAGTGCTGAGTACCAGGCAGTTAGCAAGTTTGGTAGGCTACTAATGACAATCAGCAGCATCAGAGCTTGGAGAAGCCTAGTTACCGTGACTAAACGATCACATGGAATTTGACTGTGGCCACGACTTGTGACTGCCGGTGTGGTGGTAATACTGTCCAAGTAACAGCCCTAGGTGAGGGTGATATGTGTAACCATTTTCACCAAATGGTTCTTTGCATATCAGGAAGAGCTCTTTACTGGTGTGATGGTTGTGAAGAACCATCCTGTCCTTTACCTCTCCACCATGTTGTCCTTTATGCCATGAAATGCTACTACATTGTTAAAAAGTTTCTGTAATTTTACGTTGCAGTGAAAGTATGGTAAACAACAACAAATTACTGCATTTTGTGCATTTGTGCCAACAATCAGTGGAAATATTGTACCAGTTTAAGTGTCTGATGGTTATGTTGTCAAAGTTGAGCACCTCTTTTAACACTGTCACTTCTGTAATTTTTGTAAGAGTATGTGACAAAGAGCTGCACTGTTAAGAGGTTACTGTGCATTTCACACTAACTTAATGGCAGTTAGGTAACACAAAATAGGTAACTAACTGGCAACTAGCTATCAGTAAAATATTCTAAAATTCACAGTTACTATCAGCTGTTAACTGATAGTAACTTACTTGTAACTATCTGCCAGTAACTTACTGTACATTAACTAAACATTTTTTATTACAAGATTAGTTAAAAACTACTAAGCATTAGTTGTGGTGAGCATACTTAGGACTCAGCCTCACCTCTTGGTTGGCAGCAAATGTACCTTCCTGACCCACCATCAGGTCAGTGAGTGTGACAGAGATCAGCCACAGTAAGTTACTGTAAACAGTAAATTATTGAAAAATAAGCATGAACTTCTTGGTGACCAACTGCCATTAAGTTACTGGAATATGCACAGTAACCTTTTGAGTGCAGCTCTTGATTGTCACAAGCTTATACAAAGATTGTAGAACTGGAGTGAACTGTCACGCCCTGACCATAGAGAGCCTTTTTATTCTCTATTTTAGTTAGGTCGGGGTGTGACTAGGGGGAGTGTTCCTATCTAGTTGTTCTGTTTCAATGTTGGCCTGGTATTGTTCCCAATCAGAGGCAGCTGTTTATCGTTGTCTCTGATTGGGGATCATATTTAGGCAGCCATTTCCCCAATATGTTTTGTGGGATCTTGTTTATGTGTGAGTGCCTGTGAGCACTGCAGTAGCTTCACGTTACGTTAGATTTTATTTTTTTTGTGTGCGGTTCACCTGTAAATAAAAGATGTCGAATCGATTCCACGCTGCACTTTGGTCCGAATGTTCCAATGACGAGCGTGACAGAAGATCCCACCACAACAGGACCAAGCAGCGTGCCCAGGAGGAGAGAGTATCCTGGACATGGGAAGAGATTTTGGATGGGAAGGGATCCTGGACTTGGGAGGAAATCCTGACAGAATAGGATCGCCTTCCTTGGCGGCAAATGCAAGGAGAGAAGGGAGAACAGCGACGACGCCGGGGTTCGCGGCCACAAGGAAAGCCCAAAGGACAGCCCCAATTTGTTTTGGGGGTGTCACACGGGGTGGTCGGCAGAGCTGAGGAATGAGCCAGAGACCGTCAGGGAGTTGAAGGAGGAACTCGATGAAAGATTCCGGAGAGAGGTGGTGGTGATGAGAGTGCTGTAGCGCCGGCGTGCTGAGGAGCGTGACACCAGTCCGGTGTCATCTGCACCGGTTTCACGCATCTGGCCTCCAGTGCGCCTCCCCAGTCCGGTACGTCCTGTGTCTCCTCCTCATACTCGCCCTGAGGTACGTGTCCCCAGTCTGGTACGTCCTGTGCCTGCTCCCCGCACTCGCCCTGATGTACGCCTCCACAGCCCAGTACGTCCTGTGCTAGCTCCCCGCACTCTCCGTGCGAAGTGTGTCATTGTTCTGGTACAAGTTGTGCCGGTTCTACGCACCAGGTCTCCAGTACGCCTCCACAGCCCAGTACGTTCTGTGCCAGCTCTCTGCACTCACCGTGCGAAGTGTGACATCGTTCCGGTACAATTTGTGCCGGTTCTACGCACCAGGTCTCCAGTGCGCCTCCACAGCCCAGTACGTCCTGTGCCAGCTCCCTGCACTCGCCGTGCGGAGTGTGTCATCTGTCCGGGACAAGTTGTGCTGGCTCTACGCACCAGACCTCCAGTACGCCTCCACAGCCCGGTACGTCCTGTGCCTCCTCCTCGCACTCGCCCTGAAGAGCGTGTCACCAGTCCAGTGCAACCTGTACCGGTCCCACGCATCAGGCCTCCAGTGCACCTCCCCAGTCCGGTACGTCCTGTGCCTGCTCCTCGCACTCGCCCTGAAGAGCGTGTCACCAGTCCTGTGCAACCTGTACCGGCCCCACGCATCAGGCTTCCAGTGCGCCTCCCCAGTCCAGAGCTTCCGGCGACGGTCCCCAGGCCGGAGCTTCTGGCGACGGTCCCCAGGCCGGAGCCTCCGGCGACGGTCCCCAGGCCGGAGCCTTTATCTGCGCCGGTGCCCAGTCCAAGCACGGTGTCCAGTCCCGCTCCATGGCAGGAGCCTTCCTCTGCACCGGTGCCCAGTCCAGGCATGGCGGCCAACTCAGCTCCATGGTTGGAGCCTTCCCCTGCGCCGATGCCGAGTCCAAGCATGGCGTCCAGTCCAGCTCCATGGCAGGAGCCTTCCTCTGCGCCGGTGCTCAGTCCAGGCACGGCGGCCAACTCAGCTCCAAGGCCGGAGCCTTCCTCTGCTCCGATGCCCAGTCCAGGCATGGCGGCCAACTCAGCTCCATGGCCGGAGCCTTCCTCGGCGCTGGTGCCCAGTCCGGGTGCGGCGTCCAACCTAGTTCCATGGCCAGGGCCCTTCTCTGCACCGATGCCCAGTCCGGGCACGGCGTTCTACCCGGCTCCATGGCCGGACCCGTGGTCTGGGCGGGGGCAAAGGCCCGCACCGGAGCCGCCACCGACACTAGTCACCCCCCCTACCCTCCTCAGTTGGTTTCAGGTTTTGTGGCCGGAGTCCGCACCTTTGGGGGGGTACTATCACGCCCTGACCATAGACAGCCTTTTTATTCTCTATTTTGGTTAGGTCGGGGTGTGACTGGGGGGGGTGTTCCTATCTAGTTGTTCTGTTTCT
The DNA here is from genome assembly GCF_965601325.2 of Salmo salar. Lineage (NCBI taxonomy): Eukaryota > Metazoa > Chordata > Actinopteri > Salmoniformes > Salmonidae > Salmo > Salmo salar. The sequence continues at coordinate 47,238,515 of NC_138302.1, read as the reverse complement.
ATGTTGGCCTGGTATGGTTCCCAATCAGAGGCAGCTGTTTATCGTTGTCTCCGATTGGGGATCATATTTAGGCAGCCATTTCCCCAATATGTTTTGTAGGATCTTGTTTATGTGTGAGTGCCTGTGAGCACTGCAGTAGCCTCACGTTTTGTTTATAGTTTTTTTTGTGCGGTTCACCTGTATTTACAGGTGTATTTACATCTTTTGTTTAACCTCTTACATCTAGACGTTCCGCTAGCGGAACACCTGCTCCAATATCCAATGATAGGCGTGGCGCGAATGACAAATTCCTCAAAAATACAAAAACTTCCATTTTTCAAACATATGACTATTTCACAGCATTTTAAAGACAAGACTCTCCTTTATCTAACCACACTGTCCGATTTCAAAAAGGCTTTACAGCGAAAGCAAAACATTAGATTATGTCAGCAGAGTACCAAGCCAGAAATAATCAGACACCCATTTTTCAAGCTAGCATATAATGTCACAAAAACACAGAAGACAGCTAAATGCAGCACTAACCTTTGATGATCTTCATCAGATGACACACCTAGGATATTATGTTATACAATACATGCATGTTTTGTTCAATCAAGTTCATATTTATATCAAAAAACAGCTTTTTACATTAGCATGTGACGTTCAGAACTAGCATACCCCCCGCAAACTTCCGGAGGAATTTGCTAACATTTTACTAAATTACTCACGATAAACGTTCACAAAAAGCATAACAATTATTTTAAGAATTATAGATACAGAACTCCTCTATGCACTCGATATGTCCGATTTTAAAATAGCTTTTTGGTGAAAGCACATTTTGCAATATTCTAAGTACATAGCCCAGGCATCACGGGCTAGCTATTTAGACACCCGGCAGGTTTAGCCTTCACCAAAATCAGATTTACTATTATAAAAGTTTGATTACCTTTTGTTGTCTTCGTCAGAATGCACTCCCAGGACTGCTACTTCAATAACAAATGTTGGTTTGGTCCAAAATAATCCATCGTTATATCCAAATTGCGGCGTTTTGTTCGTGTGTTCCAGACACTATCTGAAAGGGTAAATAAGGGTCGTGCGCATGGCGCAATTCGTGACAAAAAAAATCTAAATATTCCATTACCGTACTTCGAAGCATGTCAACCGCTGTTTAAAATCCATTTTTATGCCATTTTTCTCGTAAAAAAGCGATAATATTCCGACCGGGAATGTCCATTTAGCTAAACAGAGGAAAGTAAACAAAGCTTTCGGTCGACGCGGGCACGAGCCTGAGTCTCACAGTACTGTAACCAGCCACTACCCAAACGCGCTACTTTGTTTCAGCCAGAGCCTGCAAAGCCACGATTCAGCTTTTTACCGCCTTCTGAGACCCTATGGCAGCCGTAGGAAGTGTCACGGGACAGCTAAGATCCTCACTCTTCAATAAACAGAGACAAGAAGAACAACACCTTGTCAGACAGGCCACTTCCTGAATGAAACCTTCTCAGATTTTGGCCTGCCATATGAGTTCTGTTATACTCACAGACACCATTCAAACAGTTTTAGAAACTTTAGGGTGTTTTCTATCCATATGTAATAAGTATATGCATATTCTAGTTACTGGGTAGGAGTGGTAACCAGATTAAATCGGGTACGTTTTTTATCCAGCCGTGAAAATACTGCCCCCTAGCCATAACAGGTTAAAAGATGTCGAACCGATTCCACGCTGCACTTTGGTCCGAGTGTTCCTATGACGAGCGTGACATGAACAAATGAGGTACTCAACCTTCATCAACATAATGATTAAACCACTTAAACTGGTACAACACTTCCACTAACGGTTGGCACGAATACAACTTATTTTAGACCATGCCCCGCCAGCACATTGCCCCCACCTACATTTCAAAGTGCAGTAATGATTTTACTTTATAATTAAAATATTGTGTAGAAAAATTGAAGAGGCTCATCATGGGTCTGGGCTAGTATTCCCCACCCTTTTTGTCTCGGGACCCCCCCACCAGCGGTTGGTGTTGGTGTCCGAGGCACAAACTAAAAGGTCAGACCCTTTGTAGGAGTTGTCAGCAGCCGCGTTGTTAGTAGGTTGGCTGTAACCTTTCAACCAAATCTCCTGGTGTTTGTGATTCAAAACATTCAGTGGCTGTCGTGGCCTGCTATTTACCACAGTGCCCGCGTGTGGCAACTGTTCCAGTACCTGCGAACTGAGACAAGGATATCTTTCACCAGTTGGAGTCGCTGGGTCAGTGGCGGGACTGACACCGTTAGTTTCATTGTAAGGGGTTTCAGTCCCCCTCAAAGCGGAAAATGTATCATCGTAAGCAGAGTCCACTCTGAACTTTGATGCTTTGTTTCCTGAGACGGCCACGGTGCTTGTGGAAGTGTTTGAAGGACAAGATAAGTTCATCTTAGCTACAGTATCACATGACTCCAAGGAGGAGGGAATTTGCTCACTCACAGAGACTGCTGGCTCAAAATCATAAAAATAATAGTCAATCAGGTTTGCTGATTGAACGTGACGAGATGTTGTAATATCTGCTTGATTCAGATTCTGCACCAAGAGGTATTGAAATGTCTTTTTCCCAAGGGGTCCTTTCGACAGATACTCCTTGTGGATGACTGTGTTGCAGCTAGCGTTAGGAGAAGAAAGTGTGGTCAATGGAGTCGGCACGGTTACTTGTGACCATCATTGGTAGTTTTTCCCAATCCATCAGTGGGACCAAACGATCCATCAAGTCTGCTCCGAGTAGCAGGTGTTCAGTGTTGAGGCTGGTAACATACACAGGGTGAACAAGCAATATGTCTTGGAAGTGTAGTTTCAGCATGAGTCGCATTGTGAGAGGCGAGTAACTTCCGTATTTAACCAATGTGAAGCTGGGTTCACAGCCCTTTTGAGATCATTGCAAAATGTTTGAGAGATGAGAGATGTTGTCGAGCCCGAATCAATTAGCGTATCACAGGTTAACTTATTATGGATAGGGGGCAGTATTTTCACGGCCGGATAAAAAATGTACCCAATTTAATCTGATTATTACTCCTGCCCAGAAACTAGAATATGCATATAATTATTAACTTTGGATAGAAAACACTCCAAAGTTTCTAAAACTATTTGAATGGTGTCTGTGAGTATAACAGAACTGATTTGGCAGGCCAAAACCTGAGAAGATTCCAAACAGAAAGCGCCCTCTCTGACCATTTCTTGGCCTTTGTCATCTCTATCCAAAACGGGATCTCTGCTGTAACGTGACATTTTCTAACGCTCCCATAGGCTCTCAGAAGGCGCCAGAACGTTGAATGATGACTTTGCAAGCCATGGCTGAAAAACAGTAGCGCATTTGGTAAGTGGTCGATCTGAGATCAATGAGACTGGCGCGCGCGTGCACGTGAAAACAACGACTCCCGGTCGGAATATTATCGCTTTTTTACGAGAAAAATCGCATAAAAATTGATTTTAAACAGCGTTTGACATGCTTCGAAGTACGGTAATGGAATATTTTGAATTTTTTTGTCACGAAACGCGCCGGGCGCGTCACCCTTCGTTACCCTTCGGATAGTGTCTTGAACGCACAACAAAACGCCGCTATTTGGATATAACTATGGATTATTTGGAACCAAACCAACATTTGTTATTGAAGTAGAAGTCCTGGGAGTGCATTCTGACGAAGAACAGCAAAGTAATCCAATTTTTCTTATAGTAAATCTGAGTTTGGTGAGTACCAAACTTGGTGGGTGTCAAAATAGCTAGCCCGTGATGGCGAGCTATCTACTCAGAATATTGCAAAATGTGCTTTCACCGAAAAGCTATTTTAAAATCGGACACCGCGATTGTATAAAGGAGTTCTGTATCTATAATTCTTGAAATAATTGTTATGTTTTTTGTGAACGTTTATCGTGAGTAATTTAGTAAATTCACCGGAAGTTTCGGTGGGTATGCTAGTTCTGAAAGTCACATGCTAATGTAAAAAAGCTGTTTTTTATATAAATATGAACTTGATTGAACAAAACATGCATGTATTGTATAACATAATGTCCTAGGAGTGTCATCTGATGAAGATCATCAAAGGTTAGCGCTGCATTTAGCTGTGGTTTTGTTTTTTGTGACATTATATGCTAGCTTGAAAAATGGGTAGTCTGATTATTCCTGGGCTGGGTACTCTGCTGATATAATCTAATGTTTTGCTTTCGCTGTAAAGCCTTTTTGAAATCGGACAGTGTGGTTAGATAAAGGAGAGTCTTGTCTTTAAAATGGTGTAAAATAGTCATATGTTTGAAAAATTGAAGTTTTCGGATTTTCGAGGACTTTGTATTTCGCGCCACGCCCATCATTGGATATTGGAGCAGTATTTTTGTCATTATTTTTTGACGTCTTACAGTGTGTAAAGTTCCCATCACCGACCATAAGGATAGAGGGGAATCCTTTTGCGGATGAGAGCCACATCCAACTCTTCCTGGATGTAGAGGAGCTACTCACTGAAGAGCCGGAGTACATGTGATGGTTTAACAATGTGAGAATAACATATCCAAGCCAGCACATTATGGTCTGGGTAGGCACAATGGTGTAAAAAGTTTATTTATGTGAATTAATGCAAGTAGGAAAACTGAAGAATTCTTACATATCCCTTCCCTGTCTGATCTCTGAATGAGGGCTGTTCACACATCCATGTATTTCCGGGTAGTGGGGTACCTAAAGCAAACAAGAAACATACAACATTATATTTAGACTAACAATTATGTTTGTAATAGAAATGACATTGATTGATGGCGTTGATTATCGTAATGTAAAAGTTTAGTATGTGCTCTGCTATCAGCTGCAGTGATTATGACAACAGTATAGAGGAGAGTATGGAGGACAGAGAAGGGAGAAGGGCTAGAGTGATGCACATTATGACACATAATTGAATAATTTATATCATTAAGCTAAGATCAGTATACTACATAACTATACTCACCAAGCATAGGTACACATGAAGTCGACTGCACAATCTGAGATCTCCACTTCGAGCGCACATGATCTGTCACATGATCTTAGTATATATACACCTGTTCTGAAAGGCCCCAGAGTCTGCAACACCACTAAGCAAGGGGCACCACCAAGTAAGCGGCACTATGAGGACTAAGGAGCTCTCCAAACAGGTCAGGGACAAAGTTGTGGAGAAGTACAGATCAGGGTTGGGTTATAAAAAAATATCCAAAACTTTGAACATCCCACGGAGCACCATTAAATCCATTATTAAAAAAATTGAAAGATTATGGCACCACAACAAACCTGCCAAGAGGGCCGAGAGCCAAGAGGGCCGCCCACCAAAACTCACGGACCAGGCAAGGAGGGCATTAATCAGAGAGACAACAAAGAGACCAAAGATAACCCTGAAGGAGCTGCAAAGCTCCACAGCGGAGATTGGAATATCTGTCCATAGGACCACTTTAAGCCGTACACTCCACAGAGCTGGGTTTTATGGAAGAGTGGCCAGAAAAAAGCCATTGCTTAAGAAAGAAATAAGCAAACACGTTTGGTGTTCGCCAAAAGGCATGTGGGTGACTCCCAAAACATATGAAAGGAGGTACTCTGGTCAGATGAGACTAAAATGTAGCTTTTTGGCCATCAAGGAAAACTCTATGTCTGGTGCAAACCCAACACCTTTCATCACCCCGAGAACAACATGTTCTCAATGTTTTTTATCGGCAGGGACTGGGAATCTGGTCAGAATTGAAGGAATGATGGATGGCGCTAAATACAGGGAAATTCTTGAGGGAAACCTGTTTCAGTCTTCCAGAGATTTGAGACTGGGACGGAGGTTCACCTTCCAGCAGGACAATGACCCTAAGCATACTGCTAAAGTAACACTCGAGTGGTTTAAGGGGAAATATTCAAATGTCTTGGAATGGCCTAGTCAAAGCCCAGACCTCAATCCAATTGAGAATCTGTGGTATGACTTAAAGATTGCTGTACACCAGCAGAACCCATCCAATTTGAAGGAGCTGGAGCAGTTTTTACTTGAAGAATGGGAAAAGATCCCAGTGGCTAGATGTGCTAAGCTTATAGAGACATACTTCAAGAGACTTGCAGCTGTAATTGTTGCAAAAGATGGCTCTACAAAGTATTGACTTTGGGGGGGGGGGGGGGGGGGGGGGGGGGGGTGAATAGTTATGCACTCTCAAGTTTTCAGTTTTTTTTGTCTTATTTTTTGTTTCAAAATAAAACATATTTTGCATCTTCAAAGTGGTAGGCATGTTGTGTAAATCAAATGATACAAACCCCCCAAAAATCAATTTTAATTCCAGGTTGTAAGGCAACAAAATAGGAAAAATGCCAAAGGGGGTGAATACTTTCGCAAGCCACTGTATGCATGACCATCACATGTCTAATGTTTATCATGGAAAGATTGTATCCAGCTACATTTCCTAATGTTTTGCTTGAAGGTAATCTTGCATTTTACCAGAGAAAAGAAGACTACACCGTGAAAAGTACTGGAGAATGCCCATTAGTGAATTCTCATCTGAGTGGAGGTGCAACTGAAGCACAAATTTAGTCTGGAGCATAGCAGAAATTAAAATAAGAAGAATTTTAGATCTTCATTTACAAAACACTGAAAGATATTTCTTCTGCATTTTTCTTCTGCTTGAAAAACACAGAATTCTGCATTAATACGACCCCTGGAGTGTAACATCAGGCAATCATGGGCAGCTAAATAGGGAATTCTTAGGGAATTCAATGTCACTGAGACCTGATGCAGGGAAAAAACGTTAATGATCTTCAGCATAGCTAGTACAAACCTAGCTCTTGCAAAACTGCTTAGTTGGAATCTTAAGATCAGAGTATCACATTTTGCATACATAACCTATTGTCTTATAGCTAGGTTTTCAAACAATTGGTGACAGATTTTCATGCAAATACTGTTGAATCCGCATAAAGAAAATATGCACATTTTCCCACCAGTGGTGTTTCCACCAAATTGACTTTTTGCGGATAAAAATCAGTGCGTGATGACAGTGCATACAAAATGCACTTTTTCCCTGAAATGTTCATTTATAAAAATGTGAAGTTCAATATGTTTCCATCTCATTTCCAACTCTACCGTTGCATTAAATAGCAAATGTGCCTAGTGTGTTCTTGGCATGTGCGCAGTCTACATCAGTGGTCACCAACATTTTCTGAGTCAAGGTCACTTTCAGAGTCAAAACGCACATCGAGATGTAACACTCAGATTTTTTTTCATTACTTAAAAAACAAGCCTATGCAACAGTTCTGTAGCAATGAGGTTTATGTAGTAGGATATAGGCCCAATACATTATAAGTGCATATTGGCTACGCTTGAATTGCCCTGTTAATGTTGTTCTTCTCAGAACATTTTGAAATTATATTTCAAAATTGTAGGTGTATATAATCATACTGGTATAGATAATTTGTTGTATTACTTATGAGGCACAGCTGAGTGAGCATAAAAATGAGCTTTTTGTATCAAAACAAACTCTGAACCAATTAATTTGGGGACAGGTCAAAAAGCATAAACATTTATGCTTTTTGACTAACCCAATTCCCTACAAATTTGTGCAACCGCGGCATTCAAACGAAGCTGCAATGAAAACTAATGGGACTATAGCGACTGTGTTGGCATAAAAATCTGGGGTGTGAACAATAGTTACCGGAGTGTAACTCCAGTTCTATGAGTGGAGCGGAGCCCCATAGGGGAGCTCTGCTCCTAGTGGTTTACCCCGCTGCCTAGGCAGCGAACAGCCTGAGAGAAAATGATGCACACACCTGCAGCCAATAGGAGTACAGGTGTCCCTATATAAGGGGATGCTTCCCCTCAATCAGCCTCCCGAAAAATTATCTTCAGCGAGACTGGGGGTCGGCAGGGCCTTAAGCCCTATGGGGCTCCGCTCCACTCATAGAACTGGAGTTACACTCCGGTAACTATCGTTCTACATCGTGGAGCTCCGCCCAATAGGGGAGCTCTGCTCCTAGTGGTTTAAGGCGGAGCGAAACGCTCCCAAAATGTACTCCCTGCCGAGCCAAACACTTTCCACTTAAGGTCAGCTCAGCAATGGCTGCGACCAATTCCCACAGTACTCTAATTTACTGTGAACCACACTAAGTTACAATGTGCTGCGTCTTTGATCTAATCCGCTCACTCAGTCTAAAGGCAAAGCCAATGACTAATGAGCAGATCATAGAATATGAGTCATACTTACTGTACCACAAATAGATTAACTCAACTCTATTGATATTCACATTGGTCTAATAGTACTGTAATATCAATTACAAAACTATATCCCTAATCCCTCTGCCCAACACAGTCAGCCTGGTGGGCAAAATATAATACATGACTCAACTGTGCCATTCAGTCAGGAGTCATGTCCTGCAGTCCTTCTAATAAAGGGAAAAAACGGACCTGATGGAAACCCTGTCCATTAATCCTGTGTTTTCCCGCCTTAATTCTAGCCTTCACTTCAGCAAAGCTGAGTACAGGCTGAACCAATTTAGAAGACACGTTCACTGCTTTCTCAGTGTAACCCACCACACTCAATCCATAGGCAGAGCCAATGATTCGTGGGCAGACGATAGATTTTAGGCCAACTATCCTGCTTTAGCAGATGTATGATGCCTCAATATTCCCTCAACTTTAGTGACCGGTCTAATAGTCAAGTAACACTAGGTTACAGTACTATTTTCCAGCACGATGACACACTGGTGGCAGTCTAAACATTCCCTGTTGTATTGACAGTGTCAAACAAAGGCTATGTTACACGTGTCTCTCTCTCTCTTCTGTCAAAAAAGAGCGGACCTAATGGGAACCCAGCCCATTAGTCCTGCAACCTTTCTTAACTCAAGTTCTGTCCTCAACTACGCTGAGTACAGAACGAGCTAGAGAGTTAGACGACATGTCCAATAGGTAGAATCGGATAAAAGGAGACGGTGACGACCACAACGCCTCTGCACAAATATCCTCTACCCCAATTCCTCTGAAAAGTGCCGTAGACGCCGCTACACGAGTGGAGTGGGCTCTTACGTCATGAGGCATTGGTCGGCCCGCCGCCTCATAAGCCGTCTCAATGCCTTCGCAAAGCCAATGAGACAGCCGCTGCTTTGAAAGTGGTCTACCCAGTGCGTTAGCACCGTGACACACAAACAACTGAGGTGATGACCTAATCATCGGCGTGCGCTGCACGTAGCACGCTAAGGCGCGCACCGGGCACAGGCAATGAAGTCTCTCCTCTCTCCGCTCCTCATGAGGAGGGGGGGAGAAAGCCCATAGCTCAACAGTCTGTGACCTGTATGAGTTCTTAATAACCTTCGGCGTAAATGCCGGGTTAGGACGTAACACCGCTCTGCTCAAGTCGCCATTTATGGCAAGGCAGTCGGGTCTCGTCGAAAGAGCACACAAATCACTGACACGCTTGGCTGTAGTCAAGGCAAGCAACAGTGCCGTCTTCAGAGACAACATCTTGAGGGGAATTTCGTCTCACAGAGCGCCTCGAGTACCAACGCTAAATCCCACTGTGGTAGCGTGGCTCTAGCCACTGGCCTAAGCCGCCGCGTCCCCAATAGAAACCGTTTCACTAAAGGATGACTGAACACAGTGTCTCTGCCAAACCCCTCATGAAAGGCTGAAATCGCTGCCGCGAACACCTTAATGGTTGGCGGGTGAGCGCTGCTTGTCAAACATGAACTGTAGGAAAGAGAGCACACTCTCAACCTGACAGCACACGGGGTCCACATTCTCTGTAACGCACCATTGTGAAAACACATTCCATCTACTGGCATAAGTCCTGTATGTGGAACTGGCACGTGAGCCCTGTATGGTTCTGATTACCGAATCAGATAACCCACGGCGCTCTAACCTGTCCCTCTCAGGAGCCAGACCTTCAGTGGCTGGCCGATCAGAGGCCATTGCTCTATCATGCCTGCCGCCTGTGACATCCCGTCCTGTCGATGTGGAATTGGCCATGATGGCGCAATCAACATTTGAATCATCTCCGCGTACCACAGAGCCCCTGGGCGGTCGGGGGCTATCAATATGATTGACAGCCCTCCTGTTCCCACACGGGCTAGCAGTAGGAGAATGCAGGACAGCGGTGGAAATGCGTACAGGAGAACCTCTGGCCACTGGTGCGCAAAAGCGTCTATCCCTAGTGGCGGTTCGTCCTGGGCTCGTAGAGGAAACCATAGGGGACATTGCGCGTTCACACGTGACGCGAACAGGTCCACCTCGGCTCTCCCGAACCGTTTCCATATTTGGAGAACAATCTCGGGGTGCAGTCGCCACTCGTCGTCTCTGGGACCACCTCGAGACATGAGGTCTGCCCCGATATTCTGACAGCCTGGGATGTGTGCTGCTGTCAACGAGCGAAGGTGCTCGTGAGCCCACAGCCACAATTCCTCCGCCAACCGGTGGCGTGCGAGAGACCTGACTCCCCCTTGGCGATTTATATAGGCTACTGTCGTTCTGTTGTCTGACCAGACCAGCAGGTCGTGCCCCCGTAGGGTGTACACGAAGTGGGTCAGAACCAGTAGAACCGTTTCCAATTCCAGGAGGTTGATGTGACGTCCCGAATGGGACGACACACCCCCGACTGCCCAAGCCTGACATGTCCCTCCCCATCCAGTCATCCAAGCATCTGTGTACACTGGAATGTAGGATGACACTCTGCCTATTGCGACCCCTTGTGTCATTACGCACGGGTCTCTCCAATGGTTCAGATCCGCTCTGAGCGAGAGGGGAACTGTCACCAACCGACGACGGTGCCTCACTGGGTCCAGTCGTAGTTGAGCAAACCATCGCTGTGTTTTGCGCATGTGCAAAAGTCCCAGCGGAACCACGGAGTGGGCAGACGACATGAGAACCAAAAGTGTCATGACGGAATGCGCCGTCACCATGTGATTCGGATAAAACTTTCTCAGGGCTAGCAACAGGGCAGCCCGTCGAGGATCTGAAATTTGCGCCCTCATAGTCACAGTGTCTATCTGTAACCCCAGATAGACAATCTGCTGACTGGGCCAAGGCGCACTCTTTTTCCAATTCACAGCGAACCCCAGACGCGTGAGGTGAATCACTGTCTGTGTCGTGTGTGTGTGATCGCCAGCTCTGCTGACAGGGCCAAGACCAGTAGGTTGTCTAGGTAGGCTAATAGCCTTATCCCCTGACGGCGCAGCGGTTCCAATGCCGCCTCCACACATTTGGAAAACGTGCGAGGTGCCAGAGCGTACCCGAATGGCATTCTCGCATACTCGTACGCCACCCTTGAAAGGCGAAACGCAGAAATTTCCTGTGACGCGGAAGTACCGGCACATGAAAGTATGCGTCCTTTAGATCTATGCTCACACAAAAGTCTCTGTTGTGAATACATTCCAGTAGACGTTTTGTCGTGAGCATTCGGAAAGGCCGTTTGGCTACGCTCTCGTTGAGAGTGCGTAAATCCAATATCGGCCTCATTCCCCCCGTCTTTTTTGGCACTAGGAAATAGGGCGAGTATAGTCCGCTGTTCCTTTGCTCCTGGCGAACTACTGTGACCGCCTCCTTCGCCAAAAGTTCTGTAATCTCTTTCACAAGAGCGGCTACTTTCTCTGGCGTCTTCATCACCGTCTCCACCACACCCGAGAACGGGGGTAACCCTTCTCCAGCGTCTGACTTAGTGCTCTGAGAGCGGGAGAGTGCGAAGCTGTGGTACAGACAGTAGGAAGGACCTGTATTCCTCTATGGCCCAAGCCGCCGCTGTCTCCCAACACTGAAGTGGTGGGACAGCCCAAGGTGGGAACACTAATGCGTTCTGTGAGAATCGGGGGCGCCGACACTTCGGTTATACATGTAACCTTGTGGTTCCAGCCCTCCGTGAACTCAGCACGGGTCTGCGCTACACTAATTGAGGCGCCAGCCTGAATTAGTGCGCCGTCTCCCAACAGCGATTGCTTCATCGGCCCGCTAAGGGGCTGTGTACGCATGCTGCTATTAAAACCCCTATCTACTTGTGTGTAGTGTTGGGTTTTTATGAGGTATAGCATGACGGCTCATTACGAGCGTCCGTCTTGCTTTCCTCTTGTCATTCTCACTCGCAACGTTCCTCTGTGTGTGTTCAGCTCCGCAAAGGGCTGTGCTGCACACAGAGTGGAGAGAGTAAGAGCGAGAGATAGAGAGAGAAGGAATCTGAGCGGTCTCCATTTTGTTATGGAAAAGAGGTTCTCTTGTGACAAAGTCAAATGGAACACATTCTTTATTAAACAGAGACACAATGACTCCTCCATCCCTTTGCAGGGGTGGGGGATGAACAGTGGGCGCCCTCACATGAAGTGCAGCACTCTCTCCCGTCCTCTCCCCCTCGTCCCGTCATGGCCGTTGTCTCTTCTGACTGCCTCTCGGTTGCCAGAGCGACGAAATAAACGGGGTCTCTCTCGTCAATTTCACCGCCGCCTTCTCTGGTGCCGCCGGAGGGGCTGGGCCCGCTCTCGGTACTCCAGGTGCAGCTGCTCGACGGGCTCTCCGTCTGGCCGTAGACCCTGGTCTACTGGAGACGGTGGAGCGATGGGGATCTTTCGTAGCTGTCTTAGACCCTCCTGCCAAAGGCAGGTGTCTAGCCAGCTGCTTTCTCTCCTCCTCAAGCTTCCCGAAACGCTCCGTCGCATCTGTGACGGCGGCTCCAAAAAGACCGCTGTCAGAGATGCGGGCGTTCAATAGGGCGGCTTTGTCGGCCTCCTTCATAGCCGTCAAAGACAACCAGGGGTGTCGTTCCAGGACCACCAAAGTGGCCTTGGATCTCCCCGCACATACAGCCTGATGCCTGTGTGAGATGGAGAATGGCGCCGGAAATCTTCGACGCTTCCTCCATCTCCTCTCCCGACAGTCCCTCTCTACCCGTGGTGAGACGGGATAGAGAGGCTGCCAAGAGGGCAACATTATTCGCTGCTGCTACAGCCTGTGTACTCAGAACAAAGGCCTTCTCAGCCAGCTGTGCTGTGAGGCGGTCCTTGGTCGTCGGTAATGCGGGTCTCTTGGCAGACGGCCAAGAGCTCGAACCTGGCACGAGGTACGCCACTAGTGCTGCCTCGAGCCTAGGGATCTCTTGAAGTCGTTCTCCATCCACCTTGGTGAATGGGATATACGCCTTCACCGGCGCTCTGGCCCTCAAAGGCGTTTCCCATGCACCCTCCACATATTTAGCGAGCGAGGGCATGGTCGGCGCCAAAAGTACCGCTGCCCGTCTTGGTCTGGAATAGGGGCTGCCCACCATCAAATCCACTTCCGGAACGGAGGGAATGGGGGGCAGTGTAATATCCAGCCTGCTCGCAGCCTGCTCAATAAGCCCTGTAAAATCAGAGCGCAGAGAGGCCACAGGGAAGGAGGGGGCTGCTGAAAATTCTGAGCCTATCTCCTCCTCGCCTAAGGATGAGAAAATCCCCTCTCTCTCCCTAGGGAGAGGGGTCCTTTCAGCCTCGGTCAGTGGACTGGATTCTTTCGGTGAAAAACCCAGACACTTCCCAACATCCTCATCCTCTTTAGAGGCGCCATCATCAAATGACGCCTCGGAATCTGGGGCTATCATAGATATAGCGTCCTCTAGAGGGAAATCCTCACTGAAAAATGGCCATCGCTGTTTCCTCTCCTTTAAAGAAAGGAGTGAACAGCTAGGGCATTCTGGAGGATCTGTGAGGCCGCCCCTAGCGTGCTTTGAACCTAAGCACACAAAACAAAGTTTGTGTGGGTCCAAAGCCGCCATAGTGGAGCAGCGACACTGAGCTCTTAAAAAAGCTTTTGGGGGTGGAAAAGGTGTGCTCATATTCGGACGACGTCAACAACAGGATATTGACGACGGGTTCGTCCTGAGATTTCTTCTCTTCTAGGCTTCTTCAGTCCAGTCGCTGAAGATAATGGGAGGCTGATTGAGGGGAAGCATCCCCTTATATAGGGACACCTGTACTCCTATTGGCTGCAGGTGTGTGTATAATTTTCTCTCAGGCTGTTCGCTGCCTAGGCAGCGGGGTAAACCACTAGGAGCAGAGCTCCCCTATGGGGCGGAGCTCCACGATGTAGAACTACGTTTCTATTCAAGCGTTGATTGACATGGTAATGGCCCGATAGTATTGGAGAAAAGTTGAAAAAACTGACCCCTCCAACGCTGTACATTAAATTGTGACGTGTCATGATGTAACGTAAACTACGCATTATGCAACTCATTCTGTGTCATACAGCCTCTCTCCACCAGGTGTAGCGCTTCTCTCACAGATTAAAAACAAGAAAGGGACAGGGTAAGGGGGATACCTAGTCAATTGTACAACTGAATGCATTCATTTTTTGCGTCATCACTGCAAGCCATCATGACTCTCAAAAGCCGCGACAGCCACTGTTTACTTCTGAAGATAACTTTAGCGCCGCTCTAAAACCCTGATTCAAATTCGACACAAACCTTCAAATAGTAATGATGATACATTATATAAACTCTTTATAGTGTTTTATTTACATTTTAGAGATAAGTTGGACAGATCAGGTGAAAAAAGTGGTTTCCCCACGTGACATATCTCCCCCTTTCCCTATCACGCAGTAGGTTTCGCTTCCTCACCCGGCATTTTTAAAAAGACACGATGGAGCTCACTGCCTTCGTCAAACATGCAGAGATGGGCAGCATGAAGGTCTCGTCATTGATTTCGTTGGAAAGGGAAGAAATTGTAATTTACAATGTCATGGATATTACAGTTGCTTTGGAAGTATTAGGTGCTAAAATAAGGTCAATTGTACGTTACAGCGCAATGTACAAAGGTGCGTTAGCTAACACTAGCTAGCTTGCTGTTGCTAGCTAAGTTGTCCTGGGATATAAACATTGGGTTGTTATTTTACCTGAAATGCACAAGGTCCTCTACTCCAACAATTAATCCACGGTAAACCAAATAAATTTCTCGTCATCTCTCCTCCTTCCTTCAGGCTTCTTTTTCTTCTTTGCACTTTATCTGGTGGTTGGTAACCGACTTTACAGTGCATTACCACAAAGATGAACTGAGTGTGTACCTCAGTTCATCTTTCAATCACCCACGTGGGTATATGCTCCTAAAAACAAATAAGGTAATGGCACGTGGGTATATGCTCCAAAAAAACAATGAGGAGATGGGAGAGGCAGGTCTTGCAGCGCGTTGAGGGTCACAAATAGAACCAAGTTATATTTTAGCGCCTGGCCACGCAGACGCTCGCGAGCAGTGTGGGTGCAATGATTGTTTGTGTAAATTTATTTTGCGACGTGAGCGGCATGTGGGCTGAAAAAACGATATATTATTAGCTAACTAGCTAGATTGCAGGCTAACTCAAATGAGCTGCTAAATGAGGTAGCTAGTTGGCTAGCTAGCTATCTAGCCAACTTTACATACTGTAGAGATAGCTAGCTAAGTGAATGAAATATCACCAGCTACCTAACTTCATATTAGCTAGCTATCGTGATGTATTCGTCAATGTAAAAAACAAACTCCAAATGCATTTGTAGGTAGCTAGCTAACAACCATGGAGGAGGGTGAAAGGATACCAGCCCCAACTGTCAAAGTGAGAGAGTAGGCTATTCTGGATAGGGCAGGTACTTGTGCAGTGCCAATCCCTAGAAGTGAGTACGGAGATAATAGTAACATAATATTCAGTGTGGTGTAATTTGAGTATAATGAAGTATGTTTCTTGTGAGGTTTTCTGTCCTCAGATAAAGAGAGCTATGAAAACCTGTCTACAGATGAAGAGGTCCCAATGAAGAGCAGTGGTTCTCAGTCCTAGCACTGCACAGATGAAGGAAATTAGATATTGAGATCAACCGGTTTTACAGTATTTACATGATGCATAGGAAGTGTAGTGTGCTGTTTTTAAAAATTATATTTGTGTATATATGAATTACAAATCAGTTAAATCATGTTTCTAGTCTATTGCATAGTTACAATGTGGAGCCATTGATGTCCCAGGTCCAAGATTGGTAAACGCTGTTGAAGTGTATATTTGTAATACATACATGCAGACACAGCATCATTCAAAGACTGGAATTTGATACTTCTGGTATTAGATATGACTGAAAAATGAGCTCAAAGACATTCATACCTGAACTGCACCTTTATTTGCCAAGGTAGAGTACATGATCAGTGAATATATTACATGTACAGGCTACAATGTGGGGATCTCATGCATGGTAACAACTACATGTGTATATATGACTTGCATCCTTGAAACAAAGTTATATTTTATTCTACTCAATCCATAGGCTTCAAAAATGTCATTCAGACTGTTTTGAAGTTGATACAACTGGGTATGATAGCTGAGGTTCATAGCTAGGTCCTGAACTAATGTGTTGTCGTGTCTTTGGGGGTACCATTAAACTGAAGATATGTTTATCAATTAGCTCCCTGTAATTATTATCACGTGATTAAACTGATTAATCGTTTAATTGTAATTAACTAGGAGATCGGGGCACCAAGGAGAATATTCAGATTACAAAGCTATAATTTTCCTAATATAACTTTCCTGTACTATAATATTATATTCTATTATAGTATAGGCCGATTATCTTCTGGTTTAAATGGTGTATTTTACCTCGAGTCCAGTCTCATTCCAAACGTCGTAAATTGTTGTATCTGCACGAACCCAGTCTTTACTAAAATCATCCATACATCAATTGTCTTAAAATCATTTATTTACTGCACTAAGTAATTAACAGAAAACATACAAACAGTAATTATCGTCACAAAGGATTGGTAGAGGAATGTGCCCTTGTGGGCTAAAACAGGCAGGTCGGCCTGTTGAACAATGGATCATAAAAGGTCAGCTGTGGCACACAGAGTTCATTAATATTAACAATTGACAATTGAAGGCTCACTCATTCGGGAACAATTGCAATCAATATATATTTACGCTCAGTGTGTTGTTCTGATTCTTGTTGGAGAGTAGTTAATTTGAGCAGCAGCAGCTGAAAAATGAGCTCCTACAAATATTGAAATTTACATGGTTTTTAGAGTGAAGTACATCGGAAAAAAGCAAAAGAAAACTGCAAGACTGAATAGGAGAAAAAACAAGCAACAAACAAAGAAGATAGGCTTTTGAAAAATAACTATTTTTCATAAAATTGTAGTTATCTTAGCTAGCTGAATTGTTTACCAGTTGCTAAGCAGTTGCTAGGGACTCTTTTGGAAGAAGCTAGCTAGCTAACGAAGAACAACAAAGAATATCTAGTTAACAGAAGAAAAGAAAGAGAAAATCAGGACAGAAGAAAAAGGATATCAAAGTGAAACAGTTCTCTAAAGACACAAGAGACAATAATACAAGAAACAACACTTCTGTAGCTTGTCAACTATGTGTCTGTCTATCCCTGTTCTCTCCTCTCTGCACAGGCCATACAAACGCTTCACACCGCGTGGCCGCTGCCACTCTAACCTGGTGGTCCCAGCGCGCACGACCCACGTGGAGTTCCAGGTCTCCGGCAGCCTCTGGAACTGCCGGTCTGCAGCCAACAAGGCTGAGTTCATCTCAGCCTATGCTTCCCTCCAGTCCCCAGACTTCCTGGCGCTGACGGAAACATGGATTACCACAGATAACACTGCTACTCCTACTGCTCTCTCTTCGTCTGCCCACGTGTTCTCGCATACCCCTAGAGCATCGAGCCAGTGGGGTGGTGGCACTGGAATCCTCATCTCTCCCAAGTGGACATTCTCTCTTTCTCCCCTGACCCATATGTCTATCTCCTCATTTGAATTCCATGCTGTCACAGTTACCAGCCCTTTCAAGCTTAACATCCTTATCATTTATCGCCCTCCAGGTTCCCTTGGAGAGTTCATCAATGAGCTTGACGCCTTGATAAGTTCCTTTCCTGAGGATGGCTCACCTCTCACAGTTCTGGGTGACTTTAACCTCCCCACGTCTACCTTTGACTCATTCCTCTCTGCCTCCTTCTTTCCACTCCTCTCCTCTTTTGACCTCACCCTCTCACCTTCCCCCCCTACTCACAAGGCAGGCAATACGCTTGACCTCATCTTTACTAGATGCCGTTCTTCCACTAATCTCATTGCAACTCCCCTCCAAATCTCCGACCACTACCTTGTATCCTTTTCCCTCTTGCTCTCATCCAACACTTCTCGCTCTGCCCCTACTCGGATGGTATTGCGCCGTCCCAACCTTCGCTCTCTCTCTCCCGCTACTCTCTCCTCTTCCATCCTATCATCTCTTCCCTCTGCTCAAACCTTCTCAAACCTTCTCCAACCTATCTCCTGATTCTGCCTCCTCAACCCTCCTCTCCTCCCTTTCTGCATCCTTTGATTTTCTCTGTCCTCTATCCTCCAGGCCGGCTCGGTCCTCCCCTCCTGCTCCGTGGCTCGACGTCTCACTACGAGCTCACAGAACAGGGCTCCGGGCAGCCGAGCGGAAATGGAGGAAAACTCACCTCCCTGCGGACCTGGCATCCTTTCACTCCCTCCTCTCTACATTCTCCTCTTCTGTCTCTGCTGCTAAAGCCACTTTCTACCACTCTAAATTCCAAGCATCTGCCTCTAATCCTAGGAAGCTCTTTGCTACCTTCTCCTCCCTCCTGAATCCTCCCCCCCCTCCTCCCTCTCTGCAGATGACTTCGTCAACCATTTTGAAAAGAAGGTTGACGATATCCGATCCTCGTTTGCTAAGTCAAACGACACCGCTGGTCCTGCTCACACTGCCCTACCCTGTGCTTTGACCTCTTTCTCCCCTCTCTCTCCAGATGAAATCTCGCGTCTTGTGACGGCCGGCCGCCCAACAACCTGCCCACTTGACCCTATCCCCTCCTCTCTTCTCCAGACCATTTCCGGAGACCTTCTCCCCTTCCTCACCTCGCTCATCAACTCATCCTTGACCGCTGGCTACGTCCCTTCCGTCTTCAAGAGAGCGAGAGTTGCACCCCTTCTACACTCGATCCCTCCGATGTCAACAACTACAGACCAGTATCCCTTCTTTCTTTTCTCTCCAAAACTCTTGAACGTGCCGTCCTTGGCCAGCTCTCCTGCTATCTCTCTCAGAATGACCTTCTTGATCCTAATCAGTCAGGTTTCAAGACTGGGCATTCAACTGAGACTGCTCTTCTCTGTGTCAGGGAGGCTCTCCGCACTGCTAAAGCTAACTCTCTCTCATCCTTCTAGACCTATCTGCTGCCTTTGATACTGTGAACCATCAGATCCTCCTCTCCACCCTCTCCGAGTTGGGCATCTCCGGCGCGGCCCATGCTTGGATTGCGTCCTACCTGACAGGTCGCTCCTACCAGGTGGCGTGGCGAGAATCTGTCTCCGCACCATGCGCTCTCACCACTGGTGTCCCCCAGGGCTCTGTTCTAGGCCCTCTCCTATTCTCGCTATACACCAAGTCACTTGGCTCTGTCATATCCTCACATGGTCTCTCCTATCATTGCTATGCAGACGACACACAATTAATCTTCTCCTTTCCCCCTTCTGATAACCAGGCAGCGAATCGCATCTCTGCATGTCTGTCAGACATATCAGTGTGGATGACGGATCACCAGCTCAAGCTGAACCTCGGCAAGACGGAGCTGCTCTTCCTCCCGGGGAAGGACTGCCCGTTCCATGATCTCGCCATCACGGTTGACAACTCCCTTGTGTCCTCCTCCCAGAGTGCTAAGAACCTTGGCGTGATCCTGGACAACACCCTGTCGTTCTCCACTAACATCAAGGCGGTGACCCGATCCTGTAGGTTCATGCTCTACAACATTCGCAGAGTACGACCCTGCCTCACACAGGAAGCGGCGCAGGTCCTAATCCAGGCACTTGTCATCTCCTGTCTGGATTACTGCAACTCGCTGTTGGCTGGGCTCCCTGCCTGTGCCATTAAACCCCTACAACTCATCCAGAACGCCGCAGCCCGTCTGGTGTTCAACCTTCCCAAGTTCTCTCACGTCACTCCGCTCCTCCGCTCTCTCCACTGGCTTCCAGTTGAAGCTCGCATCCGCTACAAGACCATGGTGATTGCCTACGGAGCTGTGAAGGGAACGGCACCTCCATACCTTCAGGCTCTGATCAGGCCCTACACCCAAACAAGGGCACTGCGTTCATCCACCTCTGGCCTGCTGGCCCCCCTACCTCTGAGGAAGCACAGTTCCCGCTCAGCCCAGTCAAAACTGTTCGCTGCTCTGGCACCCCAATGGTGGAACAAGCTCCCTCACGACGCCAGGACAGCGGAGTCAATCACCACCTTCCGGAGACACCTGAAACCCCACCTCTTTAAGGAATACCTAGGATAGGATAAAGTAATCCTTCTAACCCCCCCCCCCCCCCCCCTTAAAAGATTTAGATGCACTATTGTAAAGTGGTTGTTCCACTGGATATCATAAGGTGAATGCACCAATTTGTAAGTCGCTCAGGATAAGAGCGTCTGCTAAATGACTTAAATGTAAATGTAATATAGTTCTGATGGAGAGTCTCTCTCTCGGTTAGAATGGATCTTTCAAAGCGACATTCATTAATGTCGTCATCGAATGGTTGTTTTGTTGGTCTTCGCGTTCAATGATATAATTTACTTAGCTGCAGACTAATAATTAATATCGAAGACTTGTTCTTATTCTGTCGGTATCAATAGTCTAAAAGTTAACCACGTGGTATGGTTCACTTTCAGTAGAGGAATTCGAAGGTAAAACCTATAGGCCATAGAGTGTAGGCCTGGTCTGCAGAAATGTAAATCAGGGGGTGTTTTATAGTGCCCATAGAACAGGCTTGTCAAATGACGCCTGGTCCTGTATGGGTCCCTGGGGGCGTGCCTATGACTGAGTTAGATTTGGTTACAGAAATACAATTCTATCACATTACATCAGTACAATAGCATCTCATGTGTATTATAAAAGCTTTATCCTTATTAATACATTCTATACAACCATTATGTTGCAAGTCTCAAGCTGATGCTATTATATAAACAGTTTTATGGTAATATGGCTATATTGTCTCTTCTGAGTATCACAAAATTGTACCAAGCGGATCAGTTCGTAGCTGGATTCTTCACCAATCTTCCATACCTTCTCCAGCACACACATGTCGCTCGGTTCTCCAATTCTATGAGTTGGAAGAATTTCCTTTGTCTCTCTATGGGCCATGTGGCCAGAGACTCTCCTGGAATTTTAGAGTTTTTACAACCCTTTACACACCGGGTGGATTGGGGGGAAGGTAGGTTGGGTGGTGGTGCAAAAGGGAGGGGGTCAACTGTCCTCCCTGTACCAAAAGAGGCCAACGTCATGACATACCCCCCCTGGTGGTTTGGATCTTGTTTATCCTACAAGTTACAAATCAACATAAAATCATGACCACGTGATGTCCCATTGGTAGATCATCGTTGCAGTCCTCTCTGGTGGTTGAACTTGGTAGGCTCTCTGAAAGCGGAGCCGTCCACCACAAGGATGGGCAGTTGATGTCCGGTTGGTGATTGCCGTTGCGGTCTCCTCTAGTGGTGTACCTTGGTAGGTTCCCTGGAAGCTGTAAAGTACCCCAGGAAGGGCCAGGGGATGTCCTGGTTGGTGATCGCCGTTGCGGTCCCCCCCTCTGGTGGTTTACCTTGGTAGTCTCTCTGACAGCGTGCATGCCGCCACAAGGATAGGCTGTGGGTGTCCGGATTTGGGGTCGCCTTTCCGGACCCGTCGTCCAGACTGGAAGATCTGGGCAGTAACTTAGGCAGATGTTAACAACGCACGCACACACACTCATGAAATATATATATAATTACATTCATTCCCCAATGAGCGGCATTGTGGCACTAAGTGATGGTTGTATGGGGACTTTGTTTATGGCTCTATCACTTCCTATGTGTCAAAGGAACTGAACCGAAAAGGAATGAAAGCATAGACAAAACAAAAAAATATACAAAATATAGTTCACACAAAAAAATAATCTAATTGGACTGTATTCTATATACGTCCAATGTTCTGGCAAAATGATTATCATGGCATTGTCTCTAATGCCATATCTAGGGTTTTTCCTACTTGGTGTGTTGCTTAGGCGCTATCCTAAGTTTAACTATATGATAAGTCTACAGCTGTAATGCACTAGTTTTGGGCAGTCTACAGGTATGACCTACGGACTTCTGGGAAGAAAACTGGTGAGTGCTGTAGAGTCAAAGGCCTAGAAGTAAATGTTCAACTTTACTAAGGCTGGTATATTGCTTGGGCCCTTAAGTGGTCCTAGCATAAATCCTAATTGGATGTTCCGTTGTGCATGTGCGTTTATGCTTACACAAGCGCGCATGTCAAGGGAAGAAACCAAGTATCCGGGCAGATTACAACTTGTTCAGAATGACCTGACCTCCAGTCAGGTCAATGCCTGGAGGTCAGTCAGAATTGGTGTCAATGGAGTCTGTAGTAGTTTTTCTACAAGTCACTGTTTCTTCCACTTTTGTAGTGGCGATAGGTATGAAGTCTATTTCATAGCTATGTTATCCACGGAGGAGCTAACCTCACGACGGAAGTACTCTTTAAGTATTGGACCAGTCATACGTGGTGTGATCATGGTTCATGACTTCTTCTAATAATTTTCCTCCTGAATGGAGGATCCTATTTATTAGTGACATGTGTGTTAACCATTGGAAGAGTGCACTGGAGATTCCCGTCCACGTGTTGCACTCTGAGTGACTCCTATGTCGCTGTTGTCAATGGTAATTTGATTGGTTAAGTCTCTAACCTTCTTACTGATTGTAGCTGGACTGACTGTTGCTAGTATTGGTACTGGTACTCAAGGGGACCAGTTATCCTACCGATTTATTCTGAAATATTATCTACCGGAACACATGATTGGAGCATTTTACTAGTTGTATTGTAGTTGAACCTACACATGGCAAAGAATGATTATTGTTGCCATTTGTTTTGGAGGTGGACAAGTCCACTGGACTTCCTTTACGACCAGTGTGGTACACCTCAGTACTATTTTAGATGTCTTCTAAGATAATCCCCGTCTAGGGGCCTGTCTGCTCCTCACTGTTCTCATAGGAGAGTTTACAACTAAATTTGATTTATGCTCTGGCGGCCTCGTACAGTGTTGTCCGTAGTCTTGACCCCCCCACCGGCCTCGATGAGGCTCATCATGGGTCTGGGCTACTATTCCCCCCCTTTGTGCCTCGGGACCCCCCCACCAGCGGGTGGTGTTGGTGTCCGATGCGCAAATGAAAAGGTCGGACCCTATGTACGAGTTGTCAGCGGCCGCGTTTTTATGAGAGTGTCTGTAACCTTTCAACCAAATCTCCTGGTGTTTGTGCTTCAAAACGCTCAGTGGCTGTCGAGGCATGTCAGTCACCACTGCGTCCGCGTGTGGCAACCTCTTCATTACCTGCGAACTGAGACGAGGATATCGGTCTGTGATATCGCAAAGTGTTTCACCAGTGGGAGTCATCGCGTCAGTTGCTGGACTGACGCCATTAGTGTCATTGTAAGGGGTGACAGTCCCCAACAAAGCGGAAGGTGTATCATCGGAAGCAGAGTATACTCTGTGCATCAATGTTTTACTTGCTGAGACGGCCGCAGTGCTTGCGGAAGTGTCCGAAGGGCAAGAGAAGTTCATCTCAACTATCGTATTGCACAACTGCAAGGAGGAGGGAAGTTGCTTATTCACAGAGACAGCTGGCTCGAAATCATGAAAAGAATGGTCAATCAGGTTGGCTGATGGAATGTGTCGAGATATCGCACTATCTCCGTGGATCGGATTTTGTACCAAGAGGTTTCTTAACGTCTTTTTCT
Source organism: Salmo salar (assembly GCF_965601325.2). Taxonomy (NCBI): domain Eukaryota; kingdom Metazoa; phylum Chordata; class Actinopteri; order Salmoniformes; family Salmonidae; genus Salmo; species Salmo salar. The sequence goes on along the minus strand of NC_138302.1, from coordinate 47,214,845 downwards.
CAAGGGGTGCTTTCGACAGATACCCCTCGTGAAGGACTGCGTTGCAGCTAGCGTTAGGGGGAGACGGTGTGGTCAGTGGAGAAGGCACTGTGGCCTGTGACCATACCTGGTTGGTTTTCCAATCCATCAATGGGAGTAACCGATCCATCAAGTCTGCTCCAAGTAGCAGGGTTACAGTTTCGAGGCTGGTAACATACACAGGGTGAACGAGCGATACGTCCTGGAAGTGTAGTTTCAGCATGACTCTCAACGTGAGAGGCGAGGTAGTCTGAGTGACCCCTCGAAGTTTAGTGTCGCATCGTTCCACTTTTAACCAACGTTTAGTTGGCTTCAAAGCCCTTTTGAGATCATCAAACAATGTTTGAGAGATGAGTGATATTGTCGCACCCGAATCAATTAGCGCATGACAAGCTAAGCAGTCCTCCAGGACTGTTTCCAGGTATGACCGTTTAGATTCGTGGTTAGTGGACATATTCCCCACAAAGTGGAGTGGTCGTTCGCAACGACGTGATGTGCCATGTCTGTTCAAGATAGAAGCAGATTGACTTTTCCGATTTTGAGTGGGCTTGGCTTTAACGAAGCGTTTGACCTTTTTCTTCGCAACTTTTGTATCAGAGTCTATAGACAGAGCCCGGGGGCTTGTTTCTTGATCAAGCGGGCCCTGGATAGGGTCTTGAATGAGAGCGGGAGAAATTTGAACTTTAACGTCCATGCTATGGGTGTTAATTCCTGCGGACCTGGTGTCCGGTAATTCCCCGTCTAGTCCTTGTGACTTATCTTTTATCCTTTTCTCAAATTGTTCTCGCTTAAGTTCTTCCCGTAGTGGGACTTCTGGAGAACATTGGTCTACGTTTTGATCGTCCTTCAACCCTTTGTTACCCTTGTGCTCTGACACTTTTTGTGGGTTGGGTGCAGGAACGTAGCGAACGGGTCGATTGTAGCGGTAGTCATGTTGATGGCTACGTACTTTACAGTTATTTCGACCGAGGAGGTTATTGGAATCATGGTTTCGTGGTAGAAACTGTTGTTGTGCGTCATCTCTCGACGCTCCAATACCTGATAATGCACCCTCTAACTGGAGTGAGTGCTCCTGGTTAAACTTCAAAACTGAGTGGTCAGGGCTCTTAGCGTTGTGGACTTTTGATGCCTCAAAAGCTGTACTTGCAAGCTCTCTGAGTTGTAAGATAGGCAAGCCAACGTGGGCTGCAGGGCCCAAGTAGGTAATGAAGGTGGGATACATGTTTGACAGAAACATTTGTTTGAATGGTAACAGCTCTTCCATTCCTGTTTCAGTGAGTAGGCCAAAGTAAGCTGAACGAAGCCTATGATAGTAAGCTTGTGGGTGTTCGTTCCGAGCTTGTTTGACGGTGTTAGCCAGTGAGCTATCGTGTTTGCGAGTCGCAGAACCACTGAATTCTAATTTCAAAGCTGTGGCAAGTTTAGCATAGTCATTTAGCACGTGTTGCTGTTGTAGAGGAATGAACCTCGTCACGTGTCTATTCGACGTTCGCTTCAACAGGTAAACCCTGTCAGAACCCGTAGCATTCGGGTAGCCACCCAATGCGTCCTCTATGTCAGCTAGGAACGTCTCAGTATCGTTTGGCTGACCTGGAACTGGGTCAAAGGTGGGGAAATTCTTGGCGAGTTTGTCAAGGTATTCCGCGCCAAGCGGGCGGAGAGGGTTGGCTTCATCCTGTGGAGAGATTGGGGCCGAAAGGCCAAGAGAAGAAGCCAAGCCTTGTTGTTGTTGGCCAAGAGGCACCATATTACTCAGTGCCGAAGGGCCAAGAGGAGAAGACTGAGGGACACATGAGGGAGGCAAGGTCTGAAACCTATTGTCTTCACTCCTGTGAGTACAGGGCTCCGGTTGCTTGGATGGGTAGTCGCGCTGTAGAGCGTGACCATTCTGGATTTCCTCCAGATGGTACCTAAGGGTGGAATTCTGCTGCATTGCAGAGTCCACTTGAGCGCTTAGAGTACTGATTTTGGACATGTGAGTGTCACACCTGCTCCTTTCGGTCTCAAACTTATCTGTCATGGTTTGCAGATAGAGGTCTTGAGTACGGAGCGAGAGATTCAGTGATGAGATTTCCTCTGCTTGCTTAGAAATCAATATTTCCAACCTCATCACCTGAGTTTTCTCATCATTCATTTGGTCAGCGACTTCAATAAGTTCTGCTGATTTATCATCCAACTTTGTCATTGTGTTCATTAACTGATCGTCTTTGGTCTGTAGCGCTTTGAGGAGCACCGTGTTATTTTGAGTAACATTCGACAAAACAGCATGCATGTTGTCAAGTTGAGCGCTCCTGTTTGTAGATAACTCTTCAGATTGATCTAGTTTGGCGTGGACATCATCGTATTTAGTTTTGGCTAAATCGAGTTGTTCCTGTAGCATATGATTTTGTTCCTGTAGAAAACGATTTTGTTGAAGAGCTTGTTCATCGTCATACGTTTTTGCAATTACATTTAATTGTTCAGTTTTCGAACGCAGTTCCATAGCTAGCAGAATTTTTCCCTTTTCTGCATTTGTCATTGGTTTCCCGGTTCTCTCCACCTGTCCCTTTATGTCTACCGTTACCTGCTCGTGCTTCAGCTGTGCACTGCGGTATTGGACAGATGGCAATCTCGGATGGCAAGACATCAGAGCTAGACTGGAGAGAACCTTTACGAGGCCTGCGCCCGATGGTTGATTTTGGAAAACATTGTTGTCTGCTTTTCCACTAATGGCATAATTAGGGTTGTTATCGCTGCTGAGGTCAGAGATCAATCCATTTACGGGTGGAGGTTCACTAATTAGCGGGCGAGTGGGGACCACCCCCTCTGATAGCTTGCACATTATTAGAACATTTGAAAGGAAAAAATGTTTTTCCTAATTTTCCAAAATTTGGTTTTGGAATGTGGAAAACTGCAAAGACGATTTTAATCTATTTATAGATGTTAATGAACCATCAGTACTGTACAGTACTGTGGAAGTTGGACGTGAATGAATTTGCAAAAGCAAATTGAATTAATCAATGCCAATGATTAGTCCTACCTGGGTAGGCTATCTGGGTATTAAACTTGAATTACCTGAGAGGTTGCTTCATCCTGGTTAATATGCAAAGTTTAAGTTGTCTCATTTAATTGGAAGAACCTAGAAAGGTATGTTCGACAATTTAACTAAATAAATTGAATGAGACGATAATCCATACAATCTCCATTGATTGGATATCATAAGTGTAAACCGTAGTTCAAATGTTGGGACCCTTCACCACTAGGGTACGCTCCTCCCTGGGGCTGAAGCCACATGGGATTCACCCCCGTCAGTAATGGGTTTGGTGAATGTGCTTTGCTAAAGCAGATTTTACTGATGAATCTATTTATGATATATCAAACCTGTATAGGCTATCTAGGAATTAACTTTGAATTACCTGAGAGGTTGCTTCATCAAGGTTAATATGCAAAGTTTAAGTTGTCTCATTTAGTTGGAAGAACCTAGAAAGGTATGTTCGACAATTTAACTAAATAAATTGAATGAGGCAATGATACCCAAGCAATTCAGATTGCGGGTTATCATAACAGTAATGTAGTTTAAATGTTTAGGGTACATTCACCACTATACTTTCCCTTAAGGCCGAAGCCACATGGGGTTCACTCCAGTCAGTAATGGGTTTTACTGACTGTGCCTTGCTAAAGCAGATTTTACTGATTAATCTATTTATGATATATCAAACCTGTATAGGCTATCTGGGAATTAACTTTCAATTAACCTGAGAGCATTGCTTCATCTAAGTTAAGTTTGGAAAAAGTAAATCATGTCTCATTGTAGACGCCCAATCAATTTTGGATATTATTTGAAAGATCCACTTGAAAAGGTAAATCTGGCAATTTCACTTGTTAGTTAAATTGAATGAGACGTGCTCCACGTTTGAATTTCCCCTAGAGATGTACTGGCAATTCTTCACCACCAGGGTGCAGAATGCTGAAATTAAACGGAAGTACAAAGGTCGGACTTCCGTCGCGCTAGCGGATGAATTTTAAACTTGTTACGGGGAGAGGGAATGTTCCCTCTCTGTTAGCTTGCCCTTAATGCTAAGCTATTGCTACTTGGTTCAGGAGTATCCTTCCAAGCACCAAAATAGGATCCTTTCACTATGGAAAGGGTGGGTTTTCTAGTGACGTCTCACCTTAAGCCCCTTCAGCCTATTCTGCTGGCGTTTATGCTGACCGGAGCGACACGGTACTTAAATACCGATATGCATACGGTCTGCCCACACTGTCTTAGTGCGGTAGTCAAATTATTCGGCTCGGTTACCGGACAGTTAACTTCTAATTTCTAACCTTACTCTAGAAGTTAATATTTACCGACAGAAATAGTACCGTTTGGCCTAACGGACTAAAACTGGAATTTATCCCTCACTGCTATCGACATAAGACCGGAGCTACTCTAAATAGCTTCTCTCAATGGAAAATGCACAATCACTTTGTTTACATAGCAGGGTGTTTGTACAATTCTATTTGCACAATTGATATATAGAATTTCACAGCAAAGTCCAATTCTATCTTAGATTCCTCACAGGGGGCACCAATATGTCGTGTCTTTGGGGGTACCATTAAACTGAAGATATGTTTATCAATTAGCTCCCTGTAATTATTATCACGCGATTAACCTCTCTGGGCTAGGCGGGACGAATTCGTCCCACCTACGTAACAGCCACTTTAAGCCTGTGGCGCGATTTTCAAAACCTTAAAAATCATATTACTTCAATTTCTCAAACATATGACTATTTTACAGCTATTTAAAGACAAGACTCTCGTTAATCTAACCACACTGTCCGATTTCAAAAAGGCTTTACAACGAAAGCAAAACATTAGATTATGTCAGCAGAGTACCAAGCCAGAAATAATCAGACACCCATTTTTCAAGCCAGCATATAATGTCACCAAAACCCAGAAGACAGCTAAATGCAGCACTCACCTTTGATGATCTTCATCAGATGACAACCCTAGGACATTATGTTATACAATACATGCATGTTTTGTTCAATCAAGTTCATATTTATATCAAAAACCAGCTTTTTACATTAGCATGTGACGTTCAGAACTAGCATACCCCCGCAAACTTCCGGGGAATTCGCTAACATTTTACTAAATTACTCACGATAAACGTTCACAAAAAGCATAACAATTATTTTAAGAATTATAGATACAGACCTCCTCTATGCACTCGATGTGTCCGATTTTAAAATAGCTTTTTGGTGAAAGCACATTTTGCAATATTCTAAGTACATAGCCCAGGCATCACGGGCTAGCTATTTAGACACCTGGCAAGTTTAGCACTCACCATAATCATATTTACTATTATAAAAGTTTGATTACCTTTTGTTGTCTTCATCAGAATGCACTCCCAGGACTGCTACTTCAATAACAAATATTGGTTTGGTCCAAAATAATCCATCATTATATCCAAATATGCAAATTATTAGTAGATCTGGATAGAAAACACTCTGAAGTTTCTAAAACTGTTTGAATGATGTCTGTGAGTATAACAGAACTCATATGGCAGGCAAAAACCTGAGAAAAATCCAACCAGGAAGTGGGAGATCTGAGAATTGTAGTTCTTTTTTGAATGCCTATCGAAACTACAGTGTCTGTGGGGTCACTTTGCACTTCCTAAGGCTTCCATTGGCTGTCAAAAGCCTTCAGAAAGTTTTTTTCATGCGTCTCCTGTAACCGGGCAGAGAATAGGAGCTCAGTCAATGAGTGGACTGCCTATGGACAAAGGGATTGGTGATGCGCAATCCCGATAGTGCGCCCCTCCTTTTTCTTCTGGAATGAATACGCTATTGTCCGGTTGGAATATTATTGCATTTTTACGTAAAAAATACCATAAAGATTGATTGTAAACAACGTTTGACATGCTTCTAAGAACGGTAATGGAACATTCTGACTTTTCGTGTCTCGAATTACGCTCTCGCATTATGCCTTTGGATAGTGACCTGAACGCACGAACAAAACGGAGGTATTTGGACATAAATATGGATTATTTCGAACAAAAACAACATTTCTTGTGGAAGTAGCAGTCCTGGGAGTGCATTCTGACGAAGATCAGCAAAGGTAAGAGAATATTTATAATACTAATTCTGAGTTTAGGTGATCCCAGAACTTGGCGGGTGTCTGTATAGCTTGCTTTGATGGCGAGCTATGTACTCAGAATATTGAAAAATGTGCTTTCGCCAAAAAGCTATTTTAAAATCTGACACAGCGGTTGCATCAAGGAGTACTGTATCTATAATTCTTAAAATAATTGTTATGTATTTTGTCAAATGTATGTATTTTTGTAAATTGATGTGCTCATTTACCGTAAGTTTTGGTGGGAATACGTTAGATTAACATCACGCGCCAATGTAAAATGCTGTTTTTGGATATAAATATGAACTTTATCGAACAAAACATACATGTATTGTGTAACATGATGTCCTAGGAGTGTCATCTGATGAAGATCATCAAAGGTTAGTGCTTCATTTAGCTGTGTTTTGGGTTTTTGTGACATATCTCCTTGCTTGGAAAATGGCTGTGTGGTTATTTTTGTCTATGTACTCTCCTAACATAATCTAATGTTTTGCTTTTGCTGTAAAGCCTTTTTGAAATCGGACAATGTGGTTACATTAAGGAGAAGTGTATCTTTAAAATGGTGTAAAATAGTTGTATGTTTGAGAAATTGAAATTTTGATATTTTTGCTGTTTTGTGTTTCGCGCCATGCTATTTCCCTGGCTGTTGAATAGTGTGGGACGGTCACGTCCCACCTTGCCCATAGAAGTTAAAGAGACAGTGTACAACAGGAATCTGTGTGTGTGGCCTCACCTGGTGTCCACACTAAGTGGCTGCAGAGTACTTTATATTGAAAAACATGCACAGACACACAAGGACAAACAATATGGCATAGTTATAGAAATAAATAAGTGTCTGGCTGGCCCTCTTGCCTATTCTTTGAAGGTGGAAGGAGCCACAGTTATACACCTGAGCCTGCTTACTACACAACACAATCCATCAATCAGATTGAGTGGGTAGGTGTGGGTTATAGGGTGTCTAATTGTTCTACATTTTTTCAATATGGGTGATTAAAATAGCCTGTTTTGTTTTTGTACAGACATCACACCCTTACCTAAACAGCACCCTCACCTGAGAAGTAGAAATCAAAGGGAGAGAAATTGGGAATTGAATAACTGCAGTTGACATAGCTAAGTAAAGGGAAGAATACTCTTATTGCAAATTGGATGGCTCTTAAAATAGCCTTTGGTTGTGCATAGTATAGTCTATGGTGTTGCCAGGGAACAGCACCCTCTTCGAAGAAGTAGGAGATGAAGATCTCCCACACACGGATTGCCTCTCTTGCTGAGTTGTTGGACCCCATCTTTAAAACATCCCGCAGAGCAGCAGACTTCTCCTCTGGCACACGGTGGCGAGCTGCAGATCCCCTCCTGGTCCTCGTGTCCAGCCTCATGAAGTTATGCAGGACATACGTAGCCTTCACACGCCTGAATTCTTCCAGGAGGCAGTCCCAGATGGCCCTGGTCACCCAACCTTGCAGTGTCTTACACAGTAACTGTATGCAATCGTTTTGAAAGAATCTCCAGTTACAAGGTATCTGTAGGAATATGGAAGATAATGTCATTATTAGACTTTTACATCACCAGGTAGCATGTGACAATAACAGGATCATATCATGGATAGCATCACAAATGAATACATAAGTACCACTTGAAGCTTGATGATGAGTTGATCATTTGAATCAGCTGTGCAGTGCTAAGGCAAAAAGAAAATGTGCACCTCTTTGAGTCCCCAGGACCAGGACTGAGAACCACTGCTCTTCATTGGGACCTCTTCATCTGTAGACAGGATTTCATAGCTCTCTTTATATGAGGACAGAAAACCTCACAAGAAACAGACATTATACTCAAATTACATTGCACTGAATATTATGTTACTATTATTGTAGTATCTTGAATAGATGAAGGAAAAAGGAAACCACACACTGCTCTTGATAGTATCACTGATATTTAATAAGCTTACGTATCGGCCTCACTGTCTTTTTCAGAGCTTTTTGCGATTTAAAAAGAATTTGCACCCTTATGTAGACCTAGCCCCACCCACATCCGTTCCACACATCGAAGGGGGTTGGAGGCAAAGGAAGAAACAAATAAGTGCTACCAAATATAACAATATGCATTTCATAAATATTACAAAAGTGTATAACACGTATTAAACACGTCTGTAAAACCACAATGAGGACCACTCATGAGGACCATCTCACCAATAACGGGTTTAAAAGAAGACTGTATTTTGGTCACATTAGATGTCGAGAGTCTATATACCAGCATTCCCCGTGGGGTGGGGGGTGGGGGGGCGACAGAGATACTAATGAATATCCACCAACAAACTTCATTCTAGAGTTGGCTGAATATGTTTTGACGTATAACTATTTCAGGTTTGATGATGAATACTACCTCCAAACGAATTGAACATCGATGGGCTCTAAATTTGCTCCGAGTTATGCTAACCTTTACATGGGTCTTTTTGAAGAACGTTTTGTTCATAATGAAAACGAAAATCAATTTTTGAATAAAGTCCTGAAGTGGTATCAATATATTGACCATTTTTTTTTGCATATGGGAAGGAACTGAAAAAGAGCTGTCAGATTTTATGGCACTACTCAATGACATTGACCCCAATCTCAAATTCACTATTGAACGTGACACTCAACGTGTTCATTACCTCGATATGTGGATTGAGAAATCAAATGGAACCCTGTTTACAACTCTGTATAGAAAAGAAATGGACAGAAATACTCTATTGCAGGGGGACAGCTTCCACCCTGAGCCATTAAAAAGAGGACTTCCAAGAAGCCAGTTTTTTAGACTGCGACGTATCAGCGAATCCACAGAGGATTATCTAGAAAAAGCAGCGGAGATGCGCATTAGCTTTCTAAGAAGAGGCTATTCGTCACAATGTGTGGATGAAGCTCTTAATTTGGCATTGGAAAAAACTCGAGATGAACTATGACAAAAAAGACCCGCTAGAGAACACTCCGTAATGTTCACAACTACATATACTTTGAATTCGCGAAAAATGGGAGGTGTGGTCAAGAAACACTGGCATATTTTATCATTGGACCCAGCTTTGCCAGCTGAATTTAAAAATCCATCACTTATTGTGTATAGGAGAGGTCGCAATTTACGCGATAAATTGGTTCATGCCAACTGCCAGCCACAAAACAAAATCAGCCAGGCTCTTTTACGCCCTCTACCAAATGGTCGCTATAAATGCAGAGGATGCGCACAGTGCAACAATATGATAAAGTGTGAATATTTCTGCCACCCACACACAGGAAAACGGTTCCAAATAAATGACATTATTACGTGTTCCACCACCCATGTTATTTACATTATTAAATGTCCATGTGGGCTCAGCTATGTCGGTAAAACCTCCCGCTCTCTCAAACAGAGAATTAGTGAACATAAAAGTTCAATCAGGAGAAACGACAGGGATTATCCAGTCGCTGTACATTTCAATGACCTGAGGCATGACATTTCTACTTTTTTAGATTTTGTAGCATAGAGAAAGTTAAGATATCAGACAGGGGAGGTGATGTGGGTGGGGCTAGGTCTACATAAGGGTGCAACATTTTTTTTAAATCACAAAAGCTCTGACGAAGGCCGTGAGGCCGATACGTAAGCTTATTAAATATCAGTGATACTATCAAGAGCAGTGTGCTATTTCCTTTTTCCTTCATCTTGTTCAATTGTTGCCATGCACCTGCAATTAAGATTGCTCAGATGTGCGAGTGCCTTCTGAATTTAGTATTTTGAATAGACCAACATATCATTGGAGGACACAGGATGTAATCTTTACTTGTAATTTATTAGTACCTGATTTACACCACTATTTATTATGGAGACCAATACTCAACTATCTCTATTGCTCACAGAACGGTTACCAATCTAGGACCGGTGATAGCGCCGCCTATTGGTTAGATAAGCCAGCATCATTTATCACTCTATAACACTCCTCCCCCCATAAATCTGAACTAACTCTTGGTTAGTTTAACATTTTAAGATTTAAAACCTACTGTATGAGTATTCCAACAACAATCTCCGTCCTCACTTCTAGGGACTGCCCTATCCAGAATAGCCTACTCTCTCACTTTGACAGTTGGGGCTGCTAACATTATCCATTCACCTTCCTCCATGGCTGTTAGTTAGCTACCTTCAAATGCATTTTGAGTTTTTTACAGCTAGCTAATATGAAGTTAGGTAGCTGGTGATATTTAATTAACTTACCCAGCTATCTATACAGTATGTAAAGTTGGCTAGATAGCTAGCTAGCTAGCCAACTAGCTAGCTCATTCAGCAGCTCATTTGAGTTAGCCTGCGCTGTAGCTAGTTAGCTAATAATACATCGTTTTTTAACATTTTTGAAATGTATTTACTTACTTGAATAGATTCTCCCAGCCATATGGAGAACTGGAAACAGGGCAGCAAAGTTTGTTTGTCACCAGAGTGTTTTATTGCATATTACTATTGAACTATTTAGCCATTTAATAACCAGACCTTCATTGCTGGATTGGCTTGTGGGGAAAGCCAACTCCACACTATTTGTCCCGCATCTGGAGGAGACAGTGGAAGAAACACATTTGGCAAATCGAAACCTCGCTCATCCAGTGGACCCAAAACGACTTTATCTGTTATTGGGTCAGGAGATGATGACACTCCATCGGACTCACATTCTGGTGCTGCTGGCAGCGATATGTGTGGCAGAGCCCCTTACCACCCCCCATGTCAGCGACAACGAGGTCCTGAAACACACAGAGGCATCATTCACCAAGAGCCAGAACCTAGAGATTGAGAACGACATTGGGAATTTTAGTAGTACTGAGCAGGGGGATGGACCAACCGCAACCTCTGCAGCCTCTTTCACCACCACATCTAGCCCAGCCCCTGCTCCCACCCCCACCCCCACCCCTCAGTGCCCAGGTAATCAGGTAATGTTGGTGGGCAGCGACGGCTGTGGGTGCCCTGTTGTCATGGTGAATATTGGAGGAGATCTGCACCTACCCAGTGGGATACACTCTGCAGGGGGCAGCAGAGTGCCTAGATAAAGATTAGTGCAAAGGGGAGGGGCCAGGACCATGCATTCTCCATGCCAACTACACAAACACACCCGGCTCCTACCTGTGCAAATGTCTCCGTGGTTAACTGATGGGTACAGGAGGATGCCAAGATATTGACGAGTGTGCTCTAGCTGAAGTGACAGGGCTGCAGGCGTGTGGGTCTGGAGCTGACTGCAGGAACACCCCTGGATCCTTCTCATGTTCCTGTCCAATTGGATACATTATAGCTCTTGATGGACACAGTTGTGTGGACGTTGATGAGTGCAGCTTTGAGGAGCAGTGTCGCAGGGAGCTGGGGAACGTGTGTGTGAACACCCCTGGTAGCTTTGTGTGTCAGCCTGGCTTCAGAGTCGAGGTCCCAGCCTGCATCGGCCTCACTCCCCCCTATCTGAGATATCGACTGTAGCCCTCATCCTCCACATACAACACCCGTTTTGCCAGTCACATTCTGTTAAAGGTCCCCAAAGCACACACACACCCCTGGGTCACTCCTCTTTTCAGTTCCCTGCAGCTAACCACTGGAACGAGCTGCAGCAAACACTCAAACTGGACAGTTTTATATCAATCTCTTCCTTCAAAGACTCAATAATGGACACTCTTACTGACAGTTGTGGCTGCTTTGCGTGATGTATTGTTGTCTCTACCTTCTTGCCCTTTGTGCTGTTGTCTGAACCCAATAATGTTTGTACCATGTTTTGTGCTGCTACCATGTTGTGTTGCTACCATGTTGTGTTGCTACTGTACCATGCTGTGTTGTCATGTGTTGCTGCCTTCCTATGTTGTTGTCTTAGGTCTCTCTTTATGTAGTGTTGTCTCTCTGGTTGTGATGTGTGTTTTGTCTTATTTAAATATATTTTTTTATCCCAGCCCGTCCCCGCAGGAGGCCTTTTGGTAGGCCGTCATTGTAAATAAGAATTTGTTCTTAACTGACTTGCCTAGTTAAATAAAGATTAAATAAAATAAAATTACAAACTTGCTATGCTGAATTCTTGATGCACAAACGAACGGGCTGCCATATGCTGCCAGCACGCCCACAAGCAAGTCACAATGGGCGGCCTAAGTGGCATGCTGCAATTACTGATTGCTAGTGAACATGCCCCATCCCATGCAACCTTCGCGCAGCCCAAAGGGAAGCGGTGTTTCACCACGCGGCACCGCGTGCTAGTGAACATGGGGCCAGAGAAAGTGAAATATTCCTCGATATTAAAATGTAAGTTGTTATTCAGCACTGTTAGAACTTTGTTCCACAAGCTGCAAAATGCAAGATTGTCGAAACGCGCATTTTATGGCTTATAAATCTGTGGAACAAAGTTCTAACAGTGCTGAATAACAACTTACATTAACATACTCATAAACACAATAGCTCTTTGCTGTATTGGTTTAGTCTCTCTAGTTATGGTTTAGAAAGTTTTGAAATCTCACATCAACTTGTGTGCGTTCGAGGCTTCTTTTTTTACGGTCTATGGCGCGAGGAAAATGCAGACACGGTGAGCTGAGCCATCTGATTGGCCAACGGTAGACCTTTTAGGTGCACTTGATTTGCTCTCTGGGCCTGAGGGGTAGATGAAGTTCTACCTAAAGTTCAGACACATGAAATGGTTCAAAATGGAAACACTTTGCCTTCCCGGCCCCAGGGCTGCTGAATCAAGTGCAGGTACCGTCAACAGCGTGAACTGAACAAAAATATAGGAATGCAAGGCTTTATCATTGGGTTTTTTACAGAAATGTTTGGCGATCAACTAGGAATGGATTGGAGATCGACCAGAAGATAGATAGGTTGGTGACCACTGGTCTACATGATGAGATTATTATGGATAAGAGTGAGAATATTTGTATTTGATGGAAAAGAGTGAGAATATTTGTATTTGTCAAACAGCATTCAATTGTCGATCATCATGTCACCAGAATAAGACACTCAATATTTTTTGGAAAGGATCATCTAGCACTTTCACCACCCTGTGAAGTTCATCATATTTTATTTAATCAATAGCCAAATAAACTGCATGCTTTCCCTAGTCGTAGTGGGAGGACCACCCACCATATCATCGTGTGACCTCGATATGATGGTTATTATATCAATATTTGCTCATAAAGGCATCTTCACTCTATTTAATAAAGTATGACTTGCTTAAAAACTGTGTATGGAAATGTGGTTAATGACTATGGATTTAAGGAGGGGTGGTTCTGCTGTCTCCTTTTCCTGGAATGTGGCAGAATATGTCACTGGTAACTGAGTGGGTGGCCAAGCACTGCTGTAGAGGCCATGCATCAGGTCATTGACATGTTTCAGGAACTGTAAAGACAGAGATGAATCATGATTAACCCTTACCTAAATTCTTCACTAAATAGGACTTAGTCTAGCAAGTACATTGACTATGTTGCCCCTCAGCAATCTGAGAGAGAGAGAGCCTCCGTTTTGCTGTCTATTTACATTTCTTAGTCAGCAGGCTATATAACTTCTGTACCCCTTCCCTTTGTTCCCCCCTCCAGCCTTCCATCCAAGCTATAAGATTCCTGCAAAAAAAGATAATCCAAAATTGAAAAAGGCAGTTGAGAGTTGTAATGTTAGAATGAGTGTTGAGGGGGAGCAGGGATAGGCAAAATGTATCATATTGTCAAATACAACATATACAAGAAAAACTTCACATCCATATTGAGGGTAGATGTTTCAAGAATTTTGGCTAGCTTACAATTTCACACACACACAAGGTAAAATATCTGTCGTTCTGGGCCTGAGCAAGGCAGTTAACCCACTGTTCCCCGGGCGCCGAAGACATGAATGTCAATTATGGCAGCCCCCCGCACCTCTCTGATTCAGAGGTTGGGTTAAATGCGGAAGACACATTTCAGTTGAATGCATTCAGTTGTACAACTGACTAGGTATCCCCCTTTCCTTTCCCTTTTCACACACACACACACACACACACACACACACACACACACACACACACCACACACACACACACACACACACACACATACACACACACACACTTTCCTATATGTGTATTCATCAACCATCTCTCTATTTCTCTCTCACACAAACACCTACACACTCAGCTAGCATGACAAAATGTTGACATGATGACAATCTTTTCTAGAAGTTATTGTGATCAGCATCATCTCTCTTCTCCTCTCTCTCTCTCTCTCTCTCTCTCACACACACACACACACACACACACACACAGAACAGACACACACAGCTAGCATGACAACATTGACATGACAATGTTATCTAAAGTTATTGTGATCATCATCATAACACACACATACAGCAAGGAACACAACTTACTGTCATTCACTAAACAGATATCAAAATGTTAGCTAGCTAGCTACAACAGGTAAAAATTTAAACTTACCATGTCCATGGAGTATTAGCCAGAGAGCTAACATTAGTTAGCTAATGTTAAAATTAGCCAGCTAAGTTAGCTAACATCAGCTAGCAAATCTTTCCTTGACATTCTTCTCCCCAACAAACTCCTGCTTTACTTACCAAATTATTTATTTCTGTATTGTTGTGTAACCGATAGGGCGCACTGTCCCAACTGCTGTAATGTTGACCAACGTGTTTGAGAAAGCAGGCTGCCTGTGCACAGAGGTCTTCTTCAGCAAGATGGCGCCGACAGAGAGGGTTGCCTCACTTCTAGTCCTTAGGAAACTACACAGTATTTTGTTTTTTTTATGTAATATTTCTTACATTGTTAACCCAGAAAATCTTAAGTGTTATTACATACAGGCGGGAATAACTATTGGATATCAGAGCAACTTCGACTTTCCCAAAGCAGATCCTTTGTTCGCACCACCACCCAGGGCATTTGATCTGATTCCAGAGGCCGCCTCAAAACAACGTCTCCACAGAACTGGTCAACGTAGCGGCCTTCTGGTCAGACTTCAGAGGCGTGCACACCACCCACCGCTTCCGAGTATATTACTCACGAATGTCCAGTCTCAGTAAATAACAAGGTAGACAAAATTAGGGCAAGGGTTGCTTTCCAGAGAGACATCAGGGATTGTAACATACTCTGTTTCACGGAAACATGGCTCTGAAACATGCCAATGGACTATGGATAACTTCCGCGATGCATACAAGGCCCTCCCCTGCCCTCCTTTCGGCAGATCTGAACACGACTCCATTTTTCTCCTCCGGTTCTATAGGCAGAAACTCAAAAAGGATGTACCAGTGACAAGAACTATTCAATGCTGGTCTGACCAATCGGAATCCACACTGAACGATTGTATTGATCACGCGAACTGGGAAATGATCCGGGTAACCTCAGAGAATAATATTGATTTATACGCTGATGTGGTGAGTGAGTTTATAAGGAAGTGCATTGGAGATGTTGTACCCACTGTGTCTATTAAAACCTACCCTAACCAGAAACCATCGATAGATGGCGGCATTCGCGCAAAACTGAAACCGCTAACCACTGCATTTAACCATGGAAAGATGACTGGGAATATGGCCAAATACAAACAGTGTAGTTATTCCCTCCGCAAGTCAATCAAACAAGCAAAATGTCAGTATAGGGACAAAGTGGAGTCACAATTCAAAGGCTCAGACACGAGACATATGTGGCAGGGTCTACAGGAAATCATGGACTACAAAAAGAAAACCAGCCACTTCACGGACACCGACGTCTTGCTTCCAGACAAAGGCTTACGGCCCAGATGCAAGGCTTATGGCCCAGACGGCATCCCTAGCCATGTCCTCAGAGCATGCGCAGTCTGCTGTCCCCACTTGCTTCAAGATCGCCACCATAGTTCCTGCACCCAAGAAGGCAAAGGTAACTGAACTAAATGACTACCGCCCCTGTAGTATTCAGTTCTATCATCATGAAGTGCTTTGAGAAACTAGTCAAGGATCATATCACCTCCACCTTACCGGCCACCCTAGACCCACTTCAATTTGCATACCGCCCCAATAGGTCCACAGATGATGCAGTCACCTGCACACTGCCCTGTTCCATCTGAACAAGAGAAATACGTTTTGTAAGAATGCTGTTCATTGACTACAGCTCAGCATTCAACACCATAGTACCCTCCAAGCTCATCATTAAGCTTGAGGCCCTGGGTCTCAACCCCACCCTGTGCAATTGGGTCCTGGACTTCCTGACGGGCCACTCCCAGGTGGTGAAGGTAGGAAACAACATCTTCACTTCGCTGATCCTCAACATTGGGGCCCCACAAGGGTGCGTGCTCAGCCCCCTCATGTACAGTGTCTTGCAAAAGTGTTCACCCCCTTTGTGTTTTTCCTATTTTGTTGCATTACAACCTGTAATTTAAATGGATTTTTATTTGGAGTTCATGTAATGGACATACACAAAATAGTCCAATTTGGTGAAGTGAAATTAATAAAATAACTTGTTTAAAAAAATTGAAGCGGTGGGTGCATATGTATTCACTCCCTTTGCTATGAAGCCCCTAAATAAGATCTGGTGCAACCAATTACCTTCAGAAGTCACATAATTAGTTAAATGAAGTCCACCTGTGTGCAAACTAAGTGTCACATGAGCTGTCACATGATTTCAGTATATATACACCTGTTCTGAAAGGCCCCAGAGTCTGCAACGCCACTAAGCAAGGGGCGGCACCATGAAGATCAAGGAGCTCTCCAAACAGGTCAGGGACAAAGTTGTGGAGAAGTACGGATCAGGGTTGGGTTATAATAAAATATCCCAAACTTTGAACATCCCACGGAGCACCATTAAATCCATTTTAAAAAATGGAAAGAATATGGCACCACAACAAACTTGCCAAGAGAGGGCCACCCACCAAAACTCTTGGACCAGGCAAGGAGGGCATTAATCAGAGAGTCATCAAAGAGACCAAAGATAACCCTGAAGGAGCTGCAAAGCTCCACAGCGGAGGTTGGAGTATCTGTCCATAGTGTTAGGTTTGAACTGGCTATTTGTTTGCATAGCCTATATAATATAACGGAGAAGCTATGCTACAATATTAAGTATATAAACTATGGATAAGTCAACTGCTGAAGACAAGAACTACACCCGGCAACAGGAAGTGCGTCACGAGGCTAGGACCAGCCTGCACGCCAACGATAGGATGAGTAAGTTTAAACATGTTCATCCAGAAATGAGCGGGAACTATCTCTGTCAGAGTATTTAAGGATGAACAAAGGATGTGTCGCTCTCTTTGCTGTCTTGCCATGCGTGGTGTTACAGTGAGACCGTATATACGAACATCATATTTTCCATTTGTACTATCATTCTATTTACTTAAAGATGAATTAAATAATCATTGCAAAAATTAAGTTGCATGGTTTGTTTATATCCTAATACCAGATTCGAATTGACGCGACCCGACAATAGGACCACTGTAAGCCGTACACTCCACAGAGCTGGATTTTACAGAAGAGTTGCTAGAAAAAAAGCCATTGCTTAACCTGTTAGGGCTAGGGGGCAGTATTTACATGGCTGGATAAAAAACGTACCCGATTTAATCTGGTTATTAATACTGCCCAGAAACTAGAATATGCATATAATTATTGGCTTTGGATAGAAAACACCCTAAAGTTTCTAAAACTGTTTGAATGGTGTCTGTGAGTATAACAGAACTCATATGGCAGGCAAAAACCTGAGAAGATTCTGTACAGGAAGTGCCCTCTCTGACCATTCCTTGAGCTTCTTGGCTCTGTTTATTGAAAACTTAGGATCTTTGCTGTAATGTGACACTTCCTACGGCTCCCATAGGCTCTCTGTAGCTGGTTTTTGATATAAATATGAACTTGATTGAACAAAACATGCATGTATTGAATAACATAATGTCCTAGGTGTGTCATCTGATGAAGATCATCAAAGGTTAGTGCTGCATTTAGCTGTGGTTTGGGTTTATGTGACATTATATGCTAGCTTGAAAAATGGGTGTCTGATTATTTTTGGCTGGGTACTCTGCTGACATAATCTAATGTTTTGCTTTCGTTGTAAAGCCTTTTTGAAATCGGACAGTGTGGTTAGATTAACGAGAGTCTTGTCTGTAAAATGGTGTAAAATAGTGATATGTTTGAGAAATTGAAGTAATAGCATTTCTAAGGTATTTGAATAACGAGCCACAGGATTCCACTGGCTGTTACGTAGGTGGGACGATTTCGTCCCACTGGCCCTAGAGAAGTTAAAGAAAAAAATAAGCAAACACGTTTGGTGTTCGCCAACAGGCATGTGGGAGACTCCCCAAACATATGGAAGAAGGTACTCTGGTCAGATGAGACTAAAATGTAGCTTTTTGGCCATCAAGGAAAATGCTATGTCTGGCGGAAACCCAACACCTCTCATCACCCCGAGAGCACCATCCCCACAGTGAAGCATGTTGTTGGCAGCATCTAGCTGTGGGGATGTTTTTTATCGGCAGGGACTGGGAAACTGGTCAGAATTGAAGGAATGATGGATGGGGCTAAATACAGGGAAATTCTTGAGGGAAACTTTTTTGTCTTCAAGAGATTTGAGACTGGGACGGAGGTTCACCTTCCAGCAGGACAATGACCCTAAGCATACTGCAAAAACAACACTTGAGTAGTTTAACCTCTATGGCCTACTCAACAGCCAGTGTAATCCCGTAGCGCGATATTCCAATACCTTAGAAATGCTATTACTTCAATTTTTCAAACATATGACTATTTTACACCATTTTAAAGACAAGACTCTCGTTAATCTAACCACACTGTCCGATTTCAAAAAGGCTTTACAACGAAAGCAAAACATTAGATTATGTCAGCAGAGTACCCAGCCAGAAATAATCAGACACCCATTTTTCAAGCTAGCATATAATGTCACAAACCCAAACCACAGCTAAATGCAGCACTAACCTTTGATGATCTTCATCAGATGACACCCCTAGGACATTATGTTATACAATACATGCATGTTTTGTTCAATCAAGTTCATATTTATATCAAAAAACAGCTTTTTACATTAGCATGTGACTAGCATGTGACTAGCATTCCCACCGAACACTTCCGGTGAATTTACTAAATTACTCACGATAAACGTTCACAAAAAACATAACAATTATTTTAAGAATTATAGATACAGAACTCCTCTATGCACTCGCTATGTCCGATTTTAAAATAGCTTTTCAGTGAAAGCACATTTTGCAATATTCTGAGTAGATAGCCTGGCCATCATGGCTAGCTATTTTGACACCCACCAAGTTTGGTACTAACCAAACTCCGATTTACTATAAGAAAAATTGGATTACCTTTGCTGTTCTTCGTCAGAATGCACTCCCAGGACTTCTACTTCAATAACAAATGTTGGTTTGGTTCCAAATAATCCATAGTTATATCCAAATAGCAGCGTTTTGTTGTGCGTTCAAGACACTATCCGAAGGGTAAAGAAGGGTGACGCGCCCGGCGCGTTTCGTGACAAAAGAATTCAAAATATTCCATTACCGTACTTCGAAGCATGTCAAACGCTGTTTAAAATCAATTTTACGTGATTTTTCTCGTAAAAAAGCGATAATATTCCGACCGGGAAACCCTGTTTTCGTTTAAAGATGAAAAAATAAAAACATGGAGTCTCCTCGTGCACGCGCCCCCCAGTCTCATTGTTCTCAGATCGACCACTATCCAAATGCGCTACTGTTTTTCAGCCATAGCCTGCAAAGTCATCATTCAAAGTTCTGGCGCCTTCTGAGAGCCTATGGGAGCGTTAGAAAATGTCACGTTACAGCAGAGATCCCCTGTTTTGGATAGAGATGATCAAGAAGGCCAAGAAATAGTCAGAGAGGGCGCTTCCTGTTTGGAATCTTCTCAGGTTTTGGCCTGCCAAATGAGTTCTGTTATACTCACAGACACCATTCAAACAGTTTTAGAAACTTTGGAGTGTTTTCTATCCAAAGCTAATAATTATATGCATATTCTAGTTTCTGGGCAGGAGTAATAATCAGATTAAATCGGGTACGTTTTTTATCCGGCCGTGAAAATACTGCCCCCTATCCATAACAAGTTAATGAGAAACATTTAAAAGTCTTGTAATGACCTAGTCAAAGCCCAGACCTCTATCCAATTGAGAATCTGTGGTATGACTTAAAGATTGCTGTACACCAGCGGAACCCATCCAACTTGAAGGAGCTGGAGCAGTTTTGCCTTGAAGAATTGGCAAAAATCCCAGTGGCTAGATGTGCCAAGCTTATAGAGACATACCCCAAGAGACTTGCAGCTGTAATTGCTGGAAAAGGTGGCTCTACAAAGTATTGACTTTGGGGGAGTGAATAGTTATGCACGCTCAAGTTCTGTTTTTTTGTCTTATTTCTTGTTTGTTTCACAATAAAAAATATTGATCATCTTCAAAGTGGTAGGCATGTTGTGTAAATCAAATTATACAAACCCCCCAAAATCCATTTTAATTCCAGGTTGTAAGGCAACAAAATAGGAAAAATGCCAAAGGGGGTGAATACTTTCGCAAGCCACTGTATTTGGAAGGTTGTGAGAACCATGAGCCTCCTAGGTTTTGTATTGAAGTCAATGTACCTAGAAGAGTACGGAAGCTAGCTGTCATCCGGCTACACCATGGCGCT
This sequence comes from Salmo salar, assembly GCF_965601325.2. Classification (NCBI taxonomy): domain Eukaryota; kingdom Metazoa; phylum Chordata; class Actinopteri; order Salmoniformes; family Salmonidae; genus Salmo; species Salmo salar. The sequence goes on along the minus strand of NC_138302.1, from coordinate 47,194,164 downwards.
ACCGTACAGTTGCAGCAGTAGAAATAAATATTTGGGTGTGAGAGATTTTAGTGCAGAAGGTCTACAGGAAGTTTTGAGAGATGGGGTTCCGTCCTCCCATGCCGACGGCCTGGTGTTGGATCATTTAGGGACAAAGTCGTGGGATGGGGTGGTAGGTTTTGGGGATAGTGTATACGATAGAAGGTTGTGCAATATAAAAAAATAAAAATGACCTTCCCATTTTCCTTGTGACCAAAGTGTGGAATCCGCACTTCGACCTGCGAAAGGCAGCACTATGCAACACAGCGTCTAGTCTGCCGGAAATACAAACGAAGAAGAATATATTAGGTGTTTGTTTACAACCAGCCTGTTCGGTTTTTCTCCTTCAAACCATTCCAAGAAATTACTTTTGTGCTATTTGTTAAAATGGGATGTGATGGTGGAACTATTCCTAAAAGGCATGAGTTGGTAAAAGGCCCCAAGAAAGTTGAGAAGGTATGTAGTGGTATTACGTTAGCTAGCTTTAACCTAACGTAGCAGGCGTAAAATAAACGAGCTAGCCTGCACTTTAGCTAACCTTTCAAACACGTTAGCAATTTTTTTATTTGCTAACAGATGTTTACATGTTTAGTTAACTAACTGGCTTCGCTAGTTAACGTTCGGGATGTTTTTTGTTGTTGTTTTAATCAGGGAAGATGTGTCCGCCCAAACTGAACTAATGTTAGATAAATGAAATGTATACGTTTAGGTAGCTAGCTTTCTTTTATTAACTAGCTAACGTTAGCTTGTTAATACGCCATGTTCACACTCAGCTAACGTTAGTTCTAACTGCTTTAGCGCCGTTAACACACATCACTTGCGGTACGTTTTTGGAAACATAAGGAACGTAGCTACCTTTCATATCAGAGAAATAGTTTTCAAAAAACAAAATGTTAAATTACTACACCTTTTATATAGGGTTAGGGTTCCCACACGGCCATATTTCCATGTTACAGCGCTTTTTTACGCAACACATGGCATGGACTAGCTTGCTGACTGTGTTAATTAGCATCTGTGACCTGTTGTCACTGAAAAATACTGTCAGCTGCAATTGTGTTAAAACCAGGGGTTGGAACCGGTTCAGGGAACAGAACCAGAAAATAACTACATTTGTTGAGGATCAGAAACGGGAGTGAAAGTGGTATGTGCTGTTCCGGTGTTGTGTTAAACATCTCTCCCCCCTTCGCGTTCTTCATTGCTGCGACTTGCTTGCTAGTTGAGATTTCTGCTCTTCACTCCGTTGTCAGTTTAACATACATTTCACTAATCTTAGTAGCAGAAAGCATTTTTGTCAGCAGTTTCGGTGTATTTGGCGGTTCTAGCTTGTATGGCGCCCTGGGCGACCCCTCCCCATGCACCATGGCTGTTCCCTCTCTATCACTATTCTTGCAAGCAAAGTATTTCAGATGTAACCAAATGCAACTGAACAATGCAGTGGGCAGGAGCTAAATTGAATGTATAAATCTTTCTCCACTACAGGTTGACAAAAATGCAGCGCTTGCTGCCCGGTGGAAGTACTGTGCTCTCAGTACAGAGAAACTCCGGCGCCCTATTGTTGCTTGTGATCTGGGAAGGTGAGGACTTTTTAAAATGTTTGTTGTGAACTACCGGTAGTCATATAGTATGACACCATTTTGTATCTAGCAATCTACAATATTTTGTGTTGGCATTATCAGTCTCCTAGGTGTCCCTATTAGATACATGGATATAATATTAAAATGCAATCAGGAAGTAAGTGCTGCTTGTTGATTGGTTGCAGTTAAGAATGAAATGGTGCTGAATATTAGTAGCTTAGATCTAGGCTACTTCTAGATACTTCTATCACACATGGATTTCATAATCAAAATGCTATTCTTCCTTACAGACTTTATAACAAAGATGCTGTGATTGAGTACCTTCTGGATAAATCTGCAGATAGACCCAACAGCGAGGTTGCATCACACCTTCGTGGCATTAAGGTATGGTAATTTTCCATGATTTCAGCTGAGGCCACATATCATTGCGTTATCTAAAGTGAATCAAAGGTGTGTGTGTGTCATTCCATAGGATATAAAGGAGCTGAACCTGACTGACAACCCAGCCTGGGAGGGTGAGAGGAGGAACACCAAAGGGGACCGCTATGAGGACATGCACTGTGCCATGTTCATCTGTCCTGTGGTGGGCCTGGAGATGAATGGCAAACATAGGTACGTTGCTATGGTGTGCACTAATGAATATGACTATATACAAGCATCTCGTCAATGTCTCTGCATCTTATCAATGTCTTTCAATGACAAGCGTGGAGTGGGGCATTTTCACCCGGAGGTGTCATCTCATTTTGCTGAGTTCTGGCACTGAATCATGTGCATTAACCTACAGCCTGAGTGCCAGCCTGTCTGTGCTATAATTTTAACTCTGTCGCAAACCGATCTGGGACCAGGTTATGTGCAGTAGGCCTCAGTGCGCATTGCCCCATTTTTTTTATTTATTTTTAGGTCCAATGCAGCCTTTTTTTTAATAATCTCTATTTAAATCATTTCTGGGTAATAATTTTAAGAACCTTACTGTAATTGTTTTCAATTAAAATTGTCAAAAATAAACAAAAAGCTTCTTAGAAAATAGCAATTTCTCAAGCAACAATTTTACTAGGACTGTCTGGGAGTAGTCTGAGTGGGGAGGGGGAAAAATGAAAACGAGTTGTTATTGGCAGAGAGGTTTGGAACTCTCTTATTGGTCTGTTAACTAGTTTCGAGTACTTTGCACAAGTACAGTGAAATGCTTTTATTGCAAGCTCTTTTCCAACAATGCAGTAATCAATATCCGTAGTACTATAAAGTAAAGTAGAACAAAAACACATGAGTAAGTAAGTAAGCTATATACAGGGTCAGTGCCAATACCATATTTACAGAGTGCAGGGATACTGGAGTAGTAGGGGTAGTTACATTTTATGTCATTTAATGCATGTGGACACCTGCTCGTCGAAAATTTAATTTTTTATCATGGGCATTAAAATGGAGTTGGTCCCGCCTTTGCTGCTATAACAGCCTCCACTCTTCTGAGAATTGCTGTGGGGACTTACTTCCATTCAGCCACAAGACCATTAGTCAGGTCAGGCACTGATGTTGGGCGATTAGGCCTGGCTCGCAGTCGGCGTCCCAATTCATCCCAAAGGTGTTCGATGGGGTTGAGGTCAGGGCTCTGTGCAGGCCAGTCAAGTTTTTCCACACCGATCTTGAAAAAACATTTCTGTATGGACCTCGCTATGTGCATGGGGGCATTGTCATGTTGAAACAGGAAAGGGCCTCCCCCAAGCTGTTGCCACAAAGTAGGAAGCACAGAATCGTTGAGAATGTCATTCTATGCTGAAGCATTAAGATTTCCCTTCACTGGAACTAAGGGGCCTAACCCAAACCATGAAAAACAGCCCCAGGCCATTATTCCTCTTCCACCAAACTTTACCGTTGGCACTATGCATTGGGGCAGGTAGCGTTCTCCTGGCATCCACCTAAACCAGATTAGTTGGTCGGACTGCCAGATGGTGAAGCAGTTGGTAGAGCATGGTGTTTGCAACGCCAGGGTTGTGGGTTCGATTCCCATGGGGGACCAGTATGGAGAAAAAATGTATGAAATGTATGGACTCACTACTGTAAGTCGCTCTGGATAAGAGTGTCTCATAAATGACTCAAATGTAAAAAAAAAAAAAAAAAAAAATGTAAAAAATTATTCATCACTCCAGAGAACGCATTTCCACCGCTCCAATGGCGGCAAGCTTTACACCACTCCAGCCGAAGCTTGGCATTGCGCGTAGTGAGCTTAGGCTTCTACTGTCAATGTTTGTCTATGGAGATTGCATGGCTGTGTGCTCAATTTTATACAGCTGTCAGCAACGGGTGAGGATGAAATGGCCAAATCCACTAATTTGAAGGGGTGGGGATTTTCTGCCACCAGATCCCATTTGACTACAATACCACTATGGCTGCATTTACATAGGCAATTCTGATCTTTTTTTCACTAATTGGTCTTTTGACCAATCAGATCAGCTCTTTTGCCAAAAATTGGGCAAAATATCGGAATTGGGCTGCCTGTGTTAACGCAGCCTATGAACCACAGTGGCAGCTTGGCTTGATAATGATCCCCTGTCCAATCCCAATTTGCTAAAATATCACCATTGCTAAATACAAAAGTTGTGATAAAAGATGGTGATAATTCCTATGGCAGGGTTTTTTTTTTCATGTACTGATGGTAGCACTATATTTTCCCTTACAATAGACGTGTTGCGTCACAACCTTAGCCCTAAACGTTATGCGATCTTGTTTCTCTCAGGTTCTGTTTCCTGCAGACCTGTGGCTGTGTGTTTTCAGACCGGGCCCTGAAAGAAGTCAAGACTGAGATATGCCACAAGGTAGGACACAAGGTAGAACAGTGCATTCGGAAAGTATTCAGACTCCTTGACTTTTTCCACATTTTGTTACGTTACAGCCTTATTCTAAAATTGATTCAATAGTTTTTTCCCTTCATCAATTTACACCATAATGACAAAGCAAAAACAGGTTTTTAAAAATGTTTTGCAAATAAAAAAAAACGGATCACATTTACATAAGTATTCACACCCTTTGACAGCAATTACAGCCTCGTCTTCTTGGGTATGACGCTACAAGCTTGGCACACCTATATTTGGGGAGTTTTTCCCATTCTTGGCAGATCCTCTCAAGCTCTGTCAGGTTTAATGGGGAGCGTCACTGCACAGTTATTTCCAGGTCTCTCCAGAGATATTTGATCAGGTTCAAGTCCGGGCTCTGGCTGGGCCACTCATTGACATTCAGAGACTTGTCCCGAAGCCCCTCCTGTCTTGGCTTTGCTGTGTGCTTAGCGTCATTGTCCTGTTGGAAGGTGAACCTTCGCCCCAGTTTGCGGTCCTGAGCACTCTGCAGCAGGTTTTCATCAAGGATCTCTCTGTACTTTGCTCCGTTCATCTTTCCGTCGATCATGACAGCCTCTGAAGAACATTCCCACAACATGATGCTGCTACCACCATGCTTCTCTGTAGGGATGATGCCAGGTTTCCTCCAGAAGTGACTCTTCGCATTCAGGCCAAAGAGTTCCATCTTGGTTTTGTCAGACCAGAGAATCTTGTTTCTCATGGTCTGAGAGTCCTTTAGTGCCTTTTGGCAAACTTCAAGCAGGTTGTCGTGTGCCTTTTACTGAGGAGTGGCTTCCGTCTGGCCACTTTACCATAAAGGCCTGATTGGTGGAGTGCTGCAGAGATGGTTGTCCTTCTGGAAGGTTCCCCCATCTCCACAGAGGACCTCTGTCAGAGTGACCATCGAGTTCTTGGTCACCTCCCTGACCGAGGCCCTTCTCCCCCGATTGCTCGGTTTGGCCGGGCGCTCTACAGACAATTCCTACGACCTATTGGGTTGGTTTTTGCTCTGACATGCACTGTCAACTGTGGGACCTTATATTGACAGGTGTGTGCCTTTTCCAAATCATGTCCAATCAATTGAATTTACCACAGGTGGACTCCTATCAAGTTGTAGAAACTTCTCAAGGATGGTCAATGGAATAAGGAATCACCTGAGCTCAATTTCAAGTCTCATAGCAAAGGATCTGAATACTTTTGTAAATACGTTTTTTTCTTATATACATTTGAAAAATTTCTAAAAACCTGTTTTTGATTTGTCATTATGGGGTATTGTGTGTAGATGGAGGAAAAAAATGTATTTAGTCCATTTTAGAATAAGGCTGTAACGTAACAAAAGGTGGAAAAAGGGAGGAGGCCTGAATACTTTCCGAATGCACTGTAAAACATACACCACATCTACTCAACAAGCTGTGCACTACATTTGTCAAATTAGTAACAAAACAAGGTACCACCATGGTTAACTTTTTTGGTTGTTAAGGAAAACCTATAAAAGGGTGGCTCTCACAAAGTAGGTAGACTCCAATATCTTCATTTTTTTCCCATTAGCAGCAGGGGAAAAAGCATTTTCACATGTGTTTCAGTCCAAGCCTTCAGTGTGTACTAAAATAAGATATTGGAATGTTCTGTATGCAAACCTACCCTCTTATTATTGAATCAGTTACTACCCTGTCCACACATTTTCCTTTGTTACACAAAACCTGCTGTTATAGTCAGTCATCTGTATTTTGACAGTAGGGTGAGTTTTCAAATGGAGGGTGGTGCTGTTTGTGTCTTCTACTGTAGATTAATCAACCTTTAGGACGGCGTGTCCCTGCACAGTTGTCAGACAGGTACATAGAGGTGGTGCTAACTGTGAACCAGTTAGCTGTTTGTGCTCACATGTGAATGATTAACCCTCCGGTGTGCTGTTTTTGACTTGTTTGGTTACTTTGAGGTCCATGGAGTTGGCCACAGGTCCATTTCTGTTCTTATTGCTTCAATTATTTGCCTTGATATGGGGATACGAATTTCCCTGTTTTGAAATTACAAAATTATACACTGTGTGGTTTAGCAAAGGAAAGCAAATAAAATGTTGGAGTTACTGTATCTGTTTGCCATCTTGCACATAGAAAAGTACCATGGTGCCTCATTCACCATGCCTGCTGCACTGTGTTCTCACATTTGTATTGATTACATGTTCTATTTAAGGTAAGAATGTGATAGGTGAAGTAGGACACACAATACACAGGAAATCCTATTGAGAAACAGCAGATCACCTCCGAAACATTGATGTGCTGTAACTTTACGACAGTTAAAGCCCTCCTCGGTGTCATGGAAACCAGAACCCCCCCCCCAGCCCTGTACCTGTCGTTATTCCCAATCCCATGATGCCTCCTGCCAGCTGACCGGAACCTGAGCCAGGCTAAATGAGGAAGCTGCCAGATGATTGGAAACCATGTGGTGCTGTGGTATTAGTTGCGAAAACCTGACCCTAGGCCACACATTGACTAGGGTCTGATTTCAATGATGGACTCTTTTATTTTTGGGGAGCATAGAGGAGCTACATCACTGCCTCTGATCTCCATCTTGCTAACTACTATTTTGTATTTTATTCAAGCGGATAAAGTAGTGACGTAGGCAGTGGTGTAGTTCCTCTATGCCAAAAGAGTCCATTATTGAAACCAGACCCTAGTCACTGTTGGCCAACGTCGAGTTTTCAGGACTACTGTGGAATCGGGAGAGCAGCACAACAGGTCACCTTTCCGACTCCATCAGAGCGTGAGAGCAGCATTGTTGTGGTCGTCCACTTGTGGGAATTTTCCTTGCTAACTCTCAAGGGGGAACAGATCCAAGTGCCTTGTCCATTTGCACTGCATGTGATTATACGATTTGTGTGTGCAAATCGTATCAATAACCCTTTTGCAAAGTCATGAAGCAAAGCAAAGATCAAGCTAAGTTAAGACCAAGTGAATTTATAACAAATGTTTTAATGTATTCAAAGCATTTGGGAATTTTAGTGAATAGCTAAACTCCCTTTACAGTCAACAAACATGTTTTGGATTAAAAAAAGTACATGCTGTATGATTTCCACTTTCAAGCCCTTAATATGTTAAATTTCTTGAAATCAATAGAAATATGGTTTGTTGTCAAAGTGGCAGTTGAACACCTTAACTGCCTCAACCTAATTCACATTTATTGGACCCTGTTCTCTTAAATTGACAACATACACAATGTAACAATATTTCATGTCACTGCAAATGTTTAGGCCTATTTGGCTTATTATACGGTTGTACTTTGCCAGTACTAAGCTCAGAGGGTATTGTTTAGCAGTAGTTGAAATTATCAAAGAACAGTGGGACATTCTTTTTATGTAACTTTAAATAATTATTAACCTATTTTTGTAATAGTTGCAAAACAAATAGGAAACAATGTTAACGCGTCATGATTAGCACACGCAACATTTTTACCTTTTAACAATCACACCTTTTTACTGCTCTTTATTAAGCTTTACGTATCAGCCTCAAGGCCTTCATCAGAGCTTTTGTCAGTGTTTTTAATTTTCACCCACTTCGAATGGGATTGGAGTATAAGGAAAACAAGCATATGTTACCAAATATAACAATGTGTATTTCATAAGTATTCTAATAAAGTGTGTACATAATATATATTAAACAAGACTGTGAAACCACAATGAGAACTTGCTTGACAGGTCAATGTCTTCATAGATCATTGGGTAGAGTACAAGAAAAAACGTCAGTTATCTGAAGTGGCGGCATTAACTTAAAATGTTCACATTTACTACATAACAATCACAGACAAACATATATAAAGCTGTCATAAAATGAGTGCCACTTTATTTGCAATAGGCAATCACACAATAAAATAGTTTACTTTTAAATGGGTTATTTTTTAACATGTAATCGAATGTGTAAAAAAATATATATATATAATCTGAGAAAAAAAATATTTTGTGTTAACGCAGCCTATGAACCACAGTGGCAGCTTGGCTTGATAATGATCCCCTGTCCAATCCCAATTTGCTAAAATATCACCATTGCTAAATACAAAAGTTGCGATAAAAGAGGTTTGATAATTCCTATGGCAGGGTTGTTTTTTTTCATGTACTGATAGTAGCACTATATTTTCTGCTGATTTTCTACGTTTACCCACTGACAAAGAAATTATCAGTCTATCATTTTAATGGTAGGTTTATTTGAACAGTGAGAGACAGAATAACAACAAAAAAATCCTGAAACTCATGTCAAAAATGTTATAAATTGATTTGCATTTTAATGAGGGAAATAAGTATTTGACCCCTCTGCAAAACATGACTTAGTACTTGGTGGCAAAACCCTTGTTGGCAATCACAGAAGTCAGATGTTTCTTGTAGTTGGCCACCAGGTTTGCACACATCTCAGGAGGGATTTTGTCCCACTCCTCTTTGCAGATCTTCTCCAAGTCATTAAGGTTTCGAAGGTTGACATTTGGCAACTCGAACCTTCAGCTCCCTCCACAGATTTTCTATGGGATTAAGGTCTGGAGACTGGCTAGGCCACTCCAGGACCTTAATGTGCTTCTTCTTGAGCCACTCCTGTGTTGCCTTGGCCGTGTATTTTGGGACATTGTCATGCTGGAATACCCATCCACGACCCATTTTCAATGCCCTGGATGAGGGAAGGAGGTTCTCACCCAAGATTTGACGGTACATGGCCCCGTCCATCGTCCCTTTGATGCGGTGAAGTTGTCCTGTCCCCTTAGCAGAAAAACACCCCCAAAGCATAATGTTTCCACCTCCATGTTTGACGGTGGGGATGGTGTTCTTGGGGTCATAGGCAGCATTCCTCCTCCTCCAAACATGGCGAGTTGAGTTGATGCCAAAGAGCTCCATTTTGGTCTCATCTGACCACAACACTTTCACCCAGTTGTCCTCTGAATCATTCAGATGTTCATTGGCAAACATCAGACGGGCAAATATATGTGCTTTCTTGAGCAGGGGGACCTTGCGGGCGCTGCATGATTTCAGTCCTTCACGGCGTAGTGTGTTACCAATTGTTTTCATGGTGACTATGGTCCCAGCTGCCTTGAGATCATTGACAAGATCCTCCCGTGTAGTTCTGGGCTGATTCCTCACTGTTCTCATGATCATTGCAACTCCACGAGGTGAGATCTTGCATGGAGCCCCAGGCCGAGGGAGGTCTTTTGTGTTTCTTCCATTTGCGAATAATCACACCAACTGTTGTCACCTCACCAAGCTGCTTGGTGATGGTCTTGTAGCCCATTCCAGCCTTGTGTAGGTCTACAATCTTGTCCCTGACATCCTTGGAGAGCTCTTTGGTCTTGGCCATGGTGGAGGGTTTGGAATCGGATTGATTAGGAGAACTCCCTTTAAGAATGTGCTCCTAATCTCAGCTCGTAACCTGTATAAATGACACCTGGGAGCCAGAAATCTTTCTTATTGAGAGGGAGTCATATACTTATTTCACTCATTTAAAATGCAAATCAATTTATAACATTTTTGACATGCGTTTTTCTGGATTTTTTATTGTTGTTATTTCTGTCTCACTGTTCAAATAAACCTACCATTAAAATTATAGACTGATCATTTCTTTGTCAGTGGGCAAACGTACAAAATCAGCAGGGGATCAAATACTTTTTTCCCACACTGTATGTGGTTCTGTTGTCAAAGTGCACCACAGGTCAGTAAAGGTCCTTGTTTGACGTGGGGGGAGACTTGTGAATTCCTTAGTGATTATGGTTGCGTCATCCTTTCAGCCACTGTGCCTCTTAGTGATACACAGAGCCTAAATTTACCACAAAGCGTTTCAGGACAACTGAGATGTTAATAACAAGTCTTCCCTGCTCACCTTGCAAACAGTTTCCTACGAATGGAGAACAATGTCAGATAATTGTCGTTTAGCTTTTGATTGCGTGTCCATGCAGTGACTTTCTCAAGATTTGAGCAAAACGCACCAACAGAAATGCAAAAAGGCCCTAGCAGCACACTTTAGTACAGCCCTCTGAAGTGATACAATAACCAACAAGTATTGAAGAACTACATCCATTTTGGTCAGGAAGAACCCTACAACCTCATCAAAGTCCTACCGTGGCATTGAAAAGAGAGGTGGCATTGCCTTGGGTGGCAAGTTGCCACCATGACTGGATGGGAACCATGGCTTGCTGCAGGACCTTGTCTCTGTGCCACTGCTCCAGGCAGTCCAAAGCTTCTGGGAAGGACTTGCTCTCGAACTTGTTGGCAAACATGCTGTTTCTGTCGATGATCCACTGCAAATCCTCCAGACCATAGATGCAGATGTCCCTAACATAGCGGCCTGTGGAAAGACGTGCAGCAGAAAGGACATAAAGATGAGATTCAGATCAGTATCAAATTCAATCATCTGCTGTTGCTCAAACAATGGCGCCGGAGGGGATGGCTGCCGTTTCACGGGCTCATAACCAATTGTGCAATTTAATTAAATTGTTTCCGCATTGTAACTTTTTTGGTACATAATGTTTCTGCTACCGTCTCTTATGACCGGAAAGAGATTCTGGATATCAGAACAGTGATTACTCACCCCGAACTGGACATATACTTTTTTTCTGTAATGCGTCTGACGCAAAGGATTTACTGCTGCTCCCGGACCAGGTCCAAATCCCCATCATTTGCATGAAGAGGAAACGGAGATACAGAGGCCGCAGATCCGGGTGCCTTGTGAGAATTAGTCAGCGACTGGGTAACCTGCCTCTACCATTCGTCCTATTGGCCAACAAGCAGTCACTGGAGAATAAACTGGATGAGCTCCATTTGAGACTGTCCTACTTAAGGGACATTAAACTGTAATATCTTGTTTCACCGGCTAAACGATGACATGGATAATATACAGTTGGCTGGGTTTTCCGTGCATCGGCAAGACCGAACAGCTACCTCCAGTAAGACGAGTGGTGGTCTGTTTATTTGTCAATAACAGCTGCTGTGACATTTTTTGTATTAAGGAAGTCTCAAGGTTTTGCTTGCCTGAGGTAGAGTACCTCATGATAAGCTGTAGACCACACCAACTACGGCGAGACCAATTCAAGACCGGAGAAAATCGAGTCAAGACCGAGACCGGGAGGGGGACAAGGGGTCTGAGACTGAATCAAAACCGAGGACAGAACAATGCGAGTCCAATTCAAGACCATGATTGTAATTTTGTTAAATCGGCACCATAATAAGAGTTCAAAATATCCAGTATTTCTGTGTTCATATTTCAGAACAACATATGGATTCTTTAGACATTCAGAATAGTGAAAAAAAATGCACGCTGAGGGAAAATAGAGCCACTCGACAAATTATTACTAATCCAAACACAGTTGGGAACAATGGGCCTTTACACCTTCAGAGAAGGGCTAAGGATTTATAAAATAATTATTATAATTATATTATTTTCAACGATGTTCTGATTTAATCTCTTATGTTTTTGTTGGAAAGGGTTAACACTGAAAATAAATAAAAAATATCCAACCAGGATTTTTCTTTGCTGGTCTCTGGGGAGATAAATCAAGGTAAGTCAGCCATTGGCTAGGCCATCAGAAGCTAGATAAAGGCATTTGCCATTCAACTGTATAAGGGTAACATTTTGGAGTGGAATCAACCAATAACATTTTGACTTAATGGGTGGGACCATTTTTACAAAAACATATGGAAACTTCTGCCTTCTTGAAGGCCAACAGGTCACTGCACAATAGCAAGCAATAGTTTACCCACGGTCTAGCTAGCTTTTGTTGTCGGCTAGTTGCAGCGGCAGCAGCAGGTCTTATCAAAGAGGATGTTGTTGCTAATTTGTTAGCGTCTCCCTTTTCATGAACAACAAGAAGTTACGTTTCAAATTATCATCTGGTGAGTGGAACTGTTTTTTTATTTATTTATTGCAGAGCACTTGCTTCTTGTTAGCCAGCTCTTGGAAAATAACTTATGAACAGTACCAGTCAAAGGTTTGGACACCAACTAATTCCAGGGTTTTTCTTTATTTTTACTATTTTCTACATTGTTGAATAATAGTGAAGCGTCAACTATGAAATAACACACATGGAATCATGTAGTAACCAAAAAAGTGTTAAGCAAATCAAAATATATTTGAGGTTCTTCAAAGTAGCCACCCTTTGCCTTGATAACAGCTTTGCACACTCTTGGCATTCTCTCAACCAGCTTCATGTGGTAGTCACCTGGAATGCATTTCAATTAACAGGTGTGCCTTGTTAATTTGTGGAATTTCTTTCCTTATTGCGTTTGAGCCAATCAGTTGCGTTGTGACAAGGTAGGGGTGGTATACAGAAGATGGCCCTATTTGGTAAAAGACCATGTCCATATTATGGCAAGAACAGCTCAAATAAGCAAAGAGATGACAGTCCATCATTACTTTAAGACATGAAGGTCAGTCAATCCGGAAAATTAAGAACTGTGAAAGTTTCTTCAGGTTCAGTTGCAAAACCCATCAAGCGCTTTGATGAAACTGGCTCTCATGAGGACTGCCACAGGAAAGGAAGACCCAGAGTTACCTCTGCTGCAGAGGATAAGTTCATTAGAGTTACCAGCCTCGGAAATCTGCAATTAACTGCACCTCAGATTGCAGCCCAAATAAATGCTTCACAGAGTTCAAGTAACGGACACATCTGAACATCAACCGTTGAGAGGAGACTGTGTGAATCAGGCCTTTTATGGTTGAATTCCTGCAAAGAAACCACTACTAAAGGACACCAAGAAGAAGAGACTTGCTTGGGCCAACAAACACGAGCAATGGACATTAGACCGATGGAAATCTGTCCTTTTGGTCTGAGTCCAAATTTGAGATTTTTGATTCCAACCGCCGTTGAGATGCAGAGTAGGTGAACGGATGATCTCTATATGTGGTTCCCACCGTGAAGCATGGAGGTTTGATTTAATTTACAACACCAGGAAGAATGGCACTTTAAAAAAATATATATTTTCTGACAAAAGACTACGTAAGATATGGTCATTTTCATAAATTCTTAGAATTTGGGGGAATTACACATTCTAAGGCACCGGTAACTTTGTGTGCTAAATGTGAAATGTTTTTTGCAATGGGAAGTAATAGTTGTCAATTTCGATTAGGAAATGCTTAATGGTTGTGTTTCTATATTCTTAGGATTTGGTCCTACTGGCTTTTTATGTCAGTTTATGGACTGCTTATTCTTTAACAATGCCTTGGATAGCTCTTTTGTCCCTTTTCACACACATGCGGAAACCTCACCTGGCTTAACTGGTGCCTCCAGAGACGAAACCTCTCATCGTCACTCAACGCCTAGGTTTACCTCCACTGTACTCACATCCTACCATACCCTTCTCTGTACATTATGCCTTGAATATATTCTACCACGCACAGAAATCTGCCCCTTTAATTATCTGTCCCCAACGCACTAGACGACCAGTTCTTATTGCCTTTAGCCGTACCCTTATCCTAATCCTCCTCTGTTCCTCTGGTGATGTAGAGGATAACCCAGGCCCTGTAGCCCCCAGTTCCACTCTTATTCCCCAGGCACGATAATTTGCTGACTTCTGTAACCGTAAAAGCCTTGGTTTCATGCATGTTAACATCAGAAGCCTCCTCCCTAAGTTTGTTTTACTCACTGCTTTAGCACACTCCGCCAACCCTGATGTCCTATCAGTGTCTGAATCCTGGCTTAGGAAGGCCACCAAACATTCTGAAATTTCCATCCCCAACTACAACATTTTCCGCAAAGGTAGAACTGCCAAAGGGGGTGGAGTTAGCCTGCAGAGTTCTGTCATGCTATCCAGGTCTGTGCCCAAACAGTTTGAGCTTCTACTTTTAAAAATCCACCTTTCCAGAAATAGGTCTCTCGTTGTTGCCGCTTGTTATAGACCCCCCTCAACCCCCAGCTGTGCCCTGGACACCATATGTGAATTGATTGCCCCCCCATTTATCTTCAGACTTTGTACTGCTAGGTGACCTAAGCTGGGGTATGCTTAACACCCTGGCCATACCTGGTAGGAACCTACCAGGTACAACCCTAAATCCGTAAACATGGGCACCCTCATAGAGATCATCCTGACCAAATTGCCGTTTAAATACACCTCTGCTTTCTTCAACCAGGATCTCAGCGATCACTGCCTCATTGCCTGCGTCCGTAATGGGTCCGCGGTCAAACGACCACCCCTCATCACTGTCAAACGCTCCCCAAAACACTTCAGCGAGCATGCCTTTCTACCCCTACCCCGGTCAACAGCTCTGCAACTTGCCCAAGCCTCCCCCATTTCTCCTTCACCCAAATCCAGATAGGTGATGTTCTGAAAGAGCTGCAAAGTCTGGAACCGTACAAATCAGCTGGGCTAGCCTCTTGAGGATACCCTAGGATAGGGGGCGCCACAGCGCATTTTGAAAAAAATTCGGTCCCATTTTCAACGGCCTACTAATCAAACTCAGAAGCTAGGACATGCATATACTTATTATATATGGATAGAAAACACCCTAAAGTTTCTAAAACTGTTTGAATGGTGTCTGTGAGTATAACAGAACTCATATGGCAGTCAAAACCCCGAGACCGATTGAAACAGGAAGTGGAATTCTGAATTGTGGACTCGACTTCACATCTTTACCTATTAATCACACCGTTAACAATGGTTCATTGAGCACTTCCTATTGCTTCCACTAGATGTCCCCAGTCTTTTCACAGTGGTTTGAGCCTTCTACAGTCGAAACTCAGTGAATGAGACGCATTGGAAATTGGTCACAGGGGATGGGCCATCACCATTATGACGTCGGCGGCCCAGTCTACCCCCACCTTTGGAAACGTTTTAAAACACTCTGCAACCGTCCCCGTCGAATCTTATTGGCTCTCTTGGTGTTACAGGCCCTGAAGATTAATGTTTTACAACGTTTGACATGTTTGAACGAACCTAAAGGAGGGAAAAATCTCATTTTCCGAAACTGCAGTCCCGCGCACGTCGGAGCATTTGGAGACAGCCCTAGGACGCGCTACCAACAGCAGGCTAATGGAACATGAAGGATGGACTTTTTCGACCGAAAATACATCTGTGGACCTGGGATTCCTGGAAGTGCTTTCTGATGAAGACAACTAAAGGTAGGCGATTATTGACAATATTATACAAGATCAGATGTGACTTGCGATTGTTCCAAGATGGCGCCGCGCTAGTTTTCCTGGCTAATTTTCTGAGTATCGCATCTCCTTTTATCGCAAAGTGTGATTACCCAGTAAAGTTAATTTAAAATCTGGTATGACAGGTGTTCTCAAGAGATATTCATCTATAAATGTTAGATTGACAATATAAATTTAAAAAATTGTTTTCGAATAGTAATTTAGGGAATTGTAGCACTGTTTCCCGGGACGCATTTGAGGGGAAAATAGTTAGTCAACGTCAGACGCCGATGTAAAATGCTGTTTTTATATATAAATATGACCTTTATTGAACAAAAGAATGCATGCTGTGTGTAACATGATGTCCTAGGTGTGTCATCTGATGAAGTTTGTAAAAGGTTAGTGCTGCATTTAGCTGTCTTCTGGGTTTTTGTGACATATGCTAGCTTGAAAAATGGGTGTCTGATTATTTCTGGCTTGGTACTCTGCTGACAATCTAATGTTTTGCTTTCGTTGTAAAGCCTTTTTGAAATCGGACAGTGTGGTTAGATTACCGAGAGTCTTGTCTTTAAATAGCTGTAAAATAGTCATATGTTTGAGAAATTTAAGTAATAGGATTTTTAAGATATTTGAAAATCGCGCCACTGGCTGTTGCGTAGGTGGGACGAATTCGTCCCGCCTAGCCCAGAGAGGCTAGACAATCTGGACCCTCTCTTTCTAAAATTAGCCGCCACAATTGTTGCAACCCCTATTACTAGCCTGTTCAACCTCTCTTTCGTATCGTCTGAGATCCCTAAAGATTGGTAAGCTGCCGCGGTCATTCCCCTCTTCAAAGGGGGAGACACGCTAGACCCAAACTGTTTCAGACCTATATCTGTCCTACCTTGCCTTTCTAAAGTGTTCGAAAGCCAAGTTAACAAACAGCTCAAGGTCCTAAACAATATAACCGGCATCGATAAAAGACAATGCTGTGCAGCCGTATTCATCGACCTGGCCAAGGTTTTCGACTGTCAATCACTGCATTCTTTATCGGCAGACTCAACAGCCTTGGTTTCTCAAATGACTGCCTCTCCTGGTTCACGAACAACTTCTCAGATAGTTCAGTGTGTCATATTGGAGGGCCTATGATCTGGACCTCTTTCAGTCTCTATGGGGGTGCCACAGGGTTCAATTCTTGGGCCAACTTTTTTCTCTGTATACATCAATGATGTCACTCTTGCTGCTGGTGATTCTCTGATCCACCTCCTATGCAGACGACATCATTCTGTATACTTCTGGCCCTTCTTTGGACACTGTGTTGACAAACCTCCAGACAAGCTTCAATGCCATACAACACTCCTTCCGTGGCCTCCAACCACTCTTAAACGCAAGTAAAACTAAATGCATGCATTTCAACCGATCGCTACCCGCCTGCCCGTCTAGTCTGACTTAGAGTATGTGGACAACTACAAATACCTAGGTGTCTGGTTAGACTGTAAACTCTCCTTCCAGACTCACATTAAGCATCTCCAATCCAAAATTAAATCTAGAATTGGCCTCCTATTTCACAACAAAGCATCCTTCACTCATGCTGCCAAACATACTATCGTACTGATCCTTGACTTCGGCGATGTTATTTACAAAATAGCCTCCAACACTCTACTCAGCAAATTGGATGTAGTATGTCACAGTTCCATCCGTTTTGTCACCAAAGCTCCATATACTGCCCACCACTGCGACCTGTATGCTCTCGTTGGCTGGCCCTCGCTTCATATTCGTCGCCAAACACTCTGGCTCCAGGTCATCTAAGTATTTGCTAGGTAAAGCCCCGCCTTATCTCAGCTCACTGGTCACCATAGCAACACCCACCCGTAGCACGCGCTCCAGCAGGTATATCTCACTGGTCACCCCCAAAGCCAACTCCCCCTTTGGCCGCCTTTCCTTCCAGTTCTCTGCTGCCATTGACTGGAATGAATTGCAAAAATCACTGAAGCTGGAGACTCATATCTCCCTCACTAACTTTAAGCACCAGCTGTCAGAACAGCTTACCTATCATTGCACCTGTTTTAAAAAAAAATTATTTCACCTTTATTTAACCAGGTAGGCCAGTTGAGAACAAGTTCTCATTTACAACTGTGACCTGGCCAAGATAAAGCAAAGCAATGCGACACAAACAACAACACAGAGTTACACATGGAATAAACAAACGTACAGTCAATAACACAATAGAAAAAGTCTATATATAGTGTGTGCAAATGGCATAAGGAGGTAAGGCAATAAATAGGCCATAGTAGCGAAGTAATTACAATTTGGCAAATGACCACGAGGGATAGATGTGCAGATGATGATGTGCAAGTAGAAATACTGGTGTGCAAAAAAAGTAAATAAAAACAATATGGGGATGAGGTAGGTAGTTGGCTGGGCTATTTACAGATGGGCTGTGTACAGCTGCAGTGATCAGTAAGCTGCTCAGATAGCTGATGCTTAAAGTTTGTGCACCTGTACATATCCCATCTGTAAATAGCTCACCCAACTAGCTCATCCCCATGTTATTTTTTTTTTACTCCTTTGCACCCCAGTATCTCTACTTGCACATTCATCTTCTGTCGACAATCTACTGTCAAATCCTTTTCATATGAAGAGAAATTATAGATTAAACGTATTGGTGCTCATTGGACATAAACATTACACAAGAAGTTGGAAATTGCAAATTCAACAATGAGTGGTTTGGAAGGAATCAGTGGCTAACTGCAAGGGTTGCAAAGCAATCACTAGCCTGCTATTCAGTGGAGTGGGTATGTGATCCAAGTCTGGGTTTAAGGGTCTCATTTCCAAGCTTAGGTACACTGCAGCATCCACCGAGAGGCTCTTGCTGCCAAGGGAATGCCTGACAGCTTGAAAGATGTTTTGGACACTACAGTGAAAATGGGTAACTTTGTTAAAGCAAGGCCCCTGCACTATGCAATGATATGGGCAGCGACCATGCAACGAACGCTTTTACAATATACAGAAGTGCGCTGGTTATCAAGGGGCAAAGTATTGATGCGTTTTTTTTACTTGAGAGACGAGCTTAAAGTTTTATTTACTGACCATAATTTTCACTTTTCTGACCACTTTCATGATGACGAGTTTCTCACACGACTGGCGTATAAGGGTGATGTTTTTTCTCGCCTGAATGATCTGAATCTAGGATTACAGGGACTCTCCGCAACTATATTCAATGTGAGGGACAAAATTGAGGCAATGATTAAGAAGTTGGAGCTCTTCTCTGTCTGCATTAACAAGGACAACACACAGGTCTTTCCATCATTGTATGATTTAGTTTTTTGTGTGCAAATGAACACAAGCTTACGGACAATGTCAATTGTGATATAGCGAAGCACCTGAGTGAGTTGGGTGCGCAATTACGCAGGTACTTTCCCGAAACGGAAGACACAAACAACTGGATTCGTTCTCCCTTTCATGCCCTGTCTCCAGTCCCCTTACCAATATCTGAACAAGAGAGCCTCATCGAAATTGCAACAAGCGCTTCTGTGAAAATTGTATTTAATCAGAAGCCACTGACAGATTTCTGGATTGGGCTGCTCTCAAGAGTATCCTGCCTTGGCAAATCGTGCTGTTAAGACACTGATGCCCTTTGCAACCACGTACCTTTGTGAGAGTGGATTCTTGGCCATCACTAGCATGAAAACTAAATACAGACACAGACTGTGCAGAAAATGATTTAAGACTCTCTCCAATACAACCCAACATTGTAGAGTTATGTGCATCCTTTTAAGCACACCCTTCTCAGTTATTCACAATTTTCGATGAACAAATAAGGTTTTATATGTAAGATGGTTAAATAAAGAGTAAAATTATTGATTATTATTATTATATTTTGTGCCCTGATCCTATAAGAGCTGTTTGTCACTTCCCTCGAGCTGGGTTGTGACACAAACTCACACTCATTTTTATGTTTAATAAATGTATAGTGTGCGTGGCAGGCTTACAATGATGGCAACAAAAAAAACATTTGAAGGTGCGCCGACCCTGGTGCTAGAGGGGGTACGCAGTTGGAGGTTGAATGTTTTGAAGGGGTATGGGACTATAAAAAGTTTTGGAACCACTGGTCTAGAGGGTCTACACCAGAAGTTAATGGTTATCTGTGGGAGGAATGCATATGGTGGGTGCAATTAAGCTTGGAATGTGCAGGGAAAACGATCACGTGGCAGCACTGATGAGGGGAGAAAGCCGTGGATTGGTGATGAAGGGGGTCGAGGTCAGGTCACATTAAGAGAGAAGGAACCGTTTATTGCCCGTATCACATAATTTCCTGCCTAGCAGTATATATGCCATGTTTAGCAAGAAGGAGGAGCCCACCTAAATTGGGGTATATATATTACCACTTTTGGAAATGTGTTTTTGTCTGTTCAGGTGTTCGATCCTTTGGGGTGAATAAACTTGGCCTATGCTTTCATAGTGTCCATTGAGTTCTTACTCTGATATTTAGAACCTAACAAGCAAAAACTAAAGCAGGAAGTACGAGTGACTCGCTCAATATGGAAGTGGTCAGATGATGCGGATGCTAAGCTACAGGAGTGTTTTGCTAGCACAGACTGGACTATGTTAGGGGATTCATCCGCTGGCATTGAGGAGTACACCACATAAATCACTAGCTTCATCAATAAGTGCATAATGACGTCATCCCCACAGTGACCGTACGTATCATATCCCAACCAGAAGCCATGGATCACAGGCAACATTGCAACCGAGCTAAAGGCTAGAGCTACTGCTTTCAAAGAGCGGGACACTAATCCTGACGCTTGTAAGAAATCCTGCTATGCCATCAGATGAACCATCAAACAGGCAAAGCGTCAATACAGGACTAAGATTGAATCGTACTACACAGGCTCTGACATTCGTCGGATGTGGTAAGGCTTGCAAACTGTTACGGATTAGAGGGAAACCCAGCCATGAGCTGCCCAGTGATGCGAGCCTACCAGACAAGCTAAATGCCTTCTATGCTCGCTTCAAGGCAAGCAACACTGAAGCATGCATGAGAGCACCAGCTGTTCCGGACAACTGTGATCACACTCTCCGTAGCCAATGTGAGTAAGACCTTTAAACAGGTCAGCATTCACAAGGCCAGGTGTACTCCAGCGCATGCTGGCAAGTGTCAACTAGCAAGTGTCTTCACTTATGGCCTTGCCTACACCTAGCAACTTGTTTTTCAAATTATATGAGCAAAAAATATTCAATTGTTTTTGGAATGGCTAGCCAGGCAACATTAAACAGGACTATTTATATAATGAATATGAATTCGGAGGGCAGAAATTATTAAATATTAAACAACTAGACCTCTCACAAGGCTTCAGTCACACAAAAGCTATACCTAAATCCGAACTCACTCTCTAGTAGAATGTCTCACCCCATGTTCAAGAGTGGCCTTTTTCTTTTTATTCAGATTACATCCTGTCACTTTCAGTTATTTGAAAATAAAATCATCTCAAATATTTATATTATTAAAACAAGCCATAGAAAGTTGGTTGCAGTTCTGCCCACAAATGTTCTATGGGATTGAGGTCAGGGCTTTGTGATGGCCACTCCAATACCTTGAATTTGTTGTCCTTAAGCCATTTTGCCACAACTTTGGAAGTATGCTTGGGGTCATTGTCCATTTGGTAGACCCATTTGTGACCAAGCTTTAGCTTCCTGACTGATGTCTTGAGATGTTGCTTCAATATATCCACATAATTTTCTCTCCTCATGATGTCATCTATTTTGTGAAGTGCACCAGTCCCTCCTGCAGCAAAGCACCCCCACAACATGATACTGCCACCACCGTGCTTCACGGTTGGGATGGTGTTCTTCGGCTTGCAAGCCTCCCCCTTTTTCCTCCAAACATAACGACGGTCATTATGACCAAACAGTTCTATTTTTGTTTAATCAGACCAGAGGACATTTCTCCAAAAAGTATGATCTTTGTCCCCATGTGCAGTTGCAAACCGTGGTCTGGCTTTTTTTTATGGCTGTTTTGGGACAGTGGCTTCTTCCTTGCTGAGCGGCCTTTCAGGTTATGTCGATTAAGGACTCGTTTTACTGTGGATATAGATACTTTTGTACCTGTTTCCTCCAGCATCTTCACAAGGTCCTTTGCTGTTGTTCTGGGATTGATTTTCAGTTTTCGCACCACAGTTTGTTCATCTCTAGGAGACAGAATGCGTCTCCTTCCTGAGCGGTGTGATTGCTGCATGGTCCCATGGTGTTTATACTTGCGTACTATTGTTTGTACAGATGAACATGGTACCTTCAGGCGTTTGGAAATTGCTCCCAAGGATGAACCAGACTTGTGGCGGTCTTGGCTGATTTCTTTTGGTTTTCCCATGATGTCAAGCAAAGAGGCACTGAGTTTGAAGCTAGGCCTTGCAATACATCCACAGGTACACCTCCATTTGACTCAAATGATGTCAATCTTCTGGAATTCTTTAGACTAGTTGAGTATCTGGAGCATCAGCATTTGTGGGTTCAATTACAGGCTTAAAATGTCCAGAAACAAAGACCTTTCTTCCGAAACTCATCAGTCTATTCTTGTTCTGAGAAATGAAGGCTATTCCATGTGAGAAATTGCCATGAAACTGAAGATCTCGTACAACGCTGTGTACTACTCCCTTCACAGAACAGCGCAGACTCGCTATAACCAGAATAGAAAAGTGTGAGGCCCTGGTGCATACCTTAGCAAGAGGACAAGTACATTAGTGTTATAGTTCCTCTGTCCAGTGTCTGTTCTTTTGCCCATCTTTTTTCTTTTTATTGGATAGTCTGAGATATGGCTTTTTCTTTGCAACTCTGCCTAGAAGGACAACATCGCGGAGTCGCCTCTTCACTGTTAACGTTGAGACTGGTGTTTTGCGGGTACTATTTAACCTCTTACATCTAGACGTTCCGCTAGCGGAACACCTGCTCCAATATCCAATGATAGGCGTGGCGCGAATTACAAATTCCTCAAAAATACAAAAACTTCAATTTTTCAAACATATGACTATTTCACAGCATTTTAAAGACAAGACTCTCCTTTATCTAACCACACTGTCCGATTTTCAAAAAGGCTTTACAGCGAAAGCAAAACATTAGATTATGTCAGCAGAGTACCAAGCCAGAAATAATCAGACACCCATTTTTCAAGCTAGCATATAATGTCACAAAAACCCAGAAGACAGCTAAATGCAGCACTAACCTTTGTTGATCTTCGTCAGATGACAACCCTAGGACATTATGTTATACAATACATGCATGTTTTGTTCAATCAAGTTCATATTTATATCAAAAACCAGCTTTTTACATTAGCATGTGACGTTCAGAACTAGCATACCCCCCGCAAACTTCCGGGGAATTTACTAACAATTTACTAAATTACGATAAACGTTCACAAAAAGCATAACACTTATTTTAAGAATTATAGATACAGAACTCCTCTATGCACTCGATATGTCCGATTTTAAAATAGCTTTTTGGTGAAAGCACATTTTGCAATATTCTAAGTACATAGCCCAGCCATCACGGGCTAGCTATTTAGACACCCGGCAAGTTTAGCCTTCACCAAAATCAGATTTACTATTATAAAAGTTTGATTACCTTTTGTTGTCTTCGTCAGAATGCACTCCCAGGACTGCTACTTCAATAACAAATGTTGGTTTGGTCCCAAATAATCCATCGTTATATCCGAATAGCGGCGTTTTGTTCGTGCGTTCCAGAAACTATCCGAAATGGTAAATCAGGGTCGTGCGCATGGCGCAATTCGTGACAAAAAAATTCTAAATATTCCATTACCGTACTTCGAAGCATGTCAACCGCTGTTTAAAATCAATTTTTATGCAATTTTATCTCGTAAAAAAGCGATAATATTCCGACCGGGAATCTCCTTTTCGGCAAACAGAGGAAAAATCACAAAGACGGGGGCGGCCAGGGCACGCGCCTAAGCCCACAGTCCCTTGATCGGCCACTTGAGAAAGGCGATAATGTGTTTCAGCCTGGGGCTGGGATGACGACATTCAGGTTTTTCCCGGGCTCTGAGCGCCCATGGAAGACGTAGGAAGTGTCACGTTAGAGCAGAGATCCTTTGTAAAAGATAGAGATGGCAAAGAAGTTCAAGAAATGGTCAGACAGGCCACTTCCTGTAAAGGAATCTCTCAGGTTTTGACCTGCCATTTGAGTTCTGTTATACTCACAGACACCATTCAAACAGTTTTAGAAACTTTGGAGTGTTTTCTATCCAAAGCCAATAATTATATGCATATTCTAGTTACTGGGCAGGAGTAGTAACCAGATTAAATCAGGTACGTTTTTTATCCAGCTGTGAAAATATGCCCCCTAGCCATAACAGGTTAATGAAGCTGCCAGTTGAGGACTTGTGAAGTGTCTGTTTCTCAAACTAAACAGTCTTGTTAATGTACTTGTCTTCTAGTGTACATATTACCTCAGTTACCTGTACCCCTGCACCTTGACTCGGTACCGGTACCCCGTGTATATAGCCTCTTATTTTATTGTTGCTTTTTTAACTTTAGTTTATTTAATAAATATTTTCTTAACCATTGTTGGTTAAGGGCTTGTCAGTAAGCACGTGTTGTGTTGGGCGCATGTGACATACGATTTTGATTTGTGTGTGTAAACAGTTTGCTTCCTAATCAGAAGACTAATCTGGAATCAAGGAGCAAAACATGCCCTAGACAAGTGAGGTCAAGAGTAGAAACTGACTTTGACTGGGATAGGGAGTTGTTGTACCTTTGCATCCATTGTGTACAGTCCCCTCTTGGTCCCTCCATTTGATTGTCCGGATCTTGCCGCCCCAGCCGCCTCCTACATGACTTCCTGGCGCTTCTAGGAGCAGATAATCGATCCAAAACAGATCATCTCATTCTCACGTTTCATTATAGGCTCTCACATGTCACTTGCAGTGCCTTCAAAGTATTCGTACCCCTTAACTTATTCCACATTCCGTTGTTACACCCTGAATTCAAAATGGATTACATTTTTTTTGCTAATTTATTGAAAATGAAATACAGAAATCTCATTTACGTAAGTCAATACTTTGTAGCAGCACCTTTGGCAGCGATTACAGCTTAGTCTTTCTGGGTAAGTCTCTAAGAGCTTTCCACGCCTGGACTGTACAACCTTTGCCCATTATTCTTTTCAAAATTCAAGCTCATTAAATTGGTTGTTGATCATTGCGACGCCATTTTCAGGTCTAGACATCGATTTTCAAGTGGGTTTAAGTAAAAAAATGTTGCTCGGCCACTCTGGTAAGCAACGCCAGTGTAGATTTGGCCTTGTGTGTTAGGTTTTTGTCCTGATGAAAGGTGAATTCATCTCCTAGTGTCTGGTGGAAAGCAGACTGAACCAGGTTTTCCTGTAGGACTTTGCCTGTGCTTAGCTCCATTCTGTTTATTTTTTTAATCATGAAAACCCCATAGACCTTAACGATTACAAGCGGAGGGTTGTTGAATCTGTGTTTGAAATTAATTGCTCGACTTTGGGACCTTACAGATAATTGTATGTGTGGGGTACAGAGACGAGGTAGTCATTCAAAAGTCCTGTTATATACTATTATTGCAAACTGAGTAAGTCCATGCAATTTATTGTTGTTTAGCAAATTTGTACTCCTGAATGTATTTAGGCTTGCCATAACAAAGGGGTGGAATATTTATTGACTTTTTCCTAGCCACTGTGCTTCTGCATTTCTTTCTCTTTGGGGTTTTAGGCTGGTTATCTGTAAAGCACTTTGACAACTGCTGATGTAAAAAGGGCTTCATAAAATACATGTCATTGAGCTACGCTGGTTTACTTAATTAAAACAATGTAGGCATGTTGAACCCATTCCTTTTAAGTTTCAAGGCTAGAAGTAATCTTCGAACACCCCAAATAAATGTACTGTAAGTCAGCCTTTCATGAACTCAGTTACTAGGTCACCAGGATTTATCGACTAAGCATGGCTATGTCGTCTCCTAGATTTTTGCTTTGGGATACATCTCAAATTGGAAAGGTTGTGCGTGACATAGCTATGCACTCATGGAAAGATTGTAGATGTCTTATCTGTTTTCCTCACGGATTTAACAGTTAGAAATGTCCCTATGCATTGATATAAGCTCAGAACCAATTGTGTTACAGAGATTACAAGTTGCTTTTTGTGTTGTGTGCTGTTTGTAAACTTGTACTTTACCTTTAATGTGATTGAGCGTCACCCAGTAGTGCTCATCTGGGCTGAATGTGTCTTTGGACCACTCTAGCAGGTCTCTGGACACGTGACTCCTCAGTACAAACTCCACAAAGGTCTTGGTTAGTGCGTAGTAGGCTGTGCCAAAGTAAATCTGTAGCCTGTGGGGCGGAGCACCTTTCTTCAGGCCTCCGCGCTTGGGGGCCACGTGGGAGCCCCTGACCTCCCTGTACTGCAGCTGAGTCCGGTGCCTCATAGCTGCAGGCTGCTTGATGCCCGGGGTCATGTTCCTGTCCCTCCACTCCTTGCTCTGCATGTAGCGCACCAGCTCCATGTTGCTCTTTACAGGAAAGTCCTGGCCGCAAAGGTTGAGCACCTTCCTCCAGGGCACCGGCGACGCCGCCAGGTCCCTCATGCAGTTGATGTCGGCCTGCAGCCGTGAGAAGCCGGCGTAGGTCACCATCTCGCTGTGGCTGGCCAGGAACACATTGGGGAAGCAGCCCACAAGGCTCTCCACGGCTTCCCTGTACTCCCGCGGAGCCTTGGCGTCCACGTGGACACAGTAGACATTCTGCGGCGTGTAGATGGCCCGCAGCAGGCGCACCAACAGCTCCAGCTCCTTGTGGACAGTGAGGATGAAGGCCAGAGGGTAGTCTTCCTCCTCCCGGCTCAGCGGGCTGGTGATGAAGTGAAGCTCCCTCACCAGGCGGGAGCAGTGCTGGTCCCCACCTCGACTTCCCATACCCAGAAGATATCTCTCCACCTGGCAGTCACGGCGTTGCCATGCTGGCGAGCCCTTGGTGCTGGGGAGGAAAGCTTGGCAGTACTTAGAGAATGGCCTGCAGCCCAGGGGCCCACTCTGACCCTGGGGATCTGTGCCAGCCATGGCCCTCAGGTAGATGACCGAACAGATGAGCATGCATATTCCCAGGCAGAACAGGAAACTGCACTTTGCGCCTTCCAGCTGGAGCATAATAGTCCAGCACTGGACGGACACCACGCAACCACCGGCAGCAAAAGACCAGGGTTATGCTGTACTGTAAAATGACAAAGCCAGACTTGAGACATTAAAAGTATTTTAAAGACATACTTTTTATGGAAGATTATTGAAAAATAACCACAATTATTGGCAATGTTTTACAATCTAAGAATAATCGGTTTCCTCATTGCAATTCATACGGGGTTCTTTCTAGAGGTGTTTAACGACCCAGCACACAGCAAAGATGAGTAGCTTTTTATGGAGTGCTTATTAATCTGATCACAACAGATGACACATGATACAAGTGAGTAGAGAGGAAATGCATAGATAATGCTGCTAGATGGACTGAGGAAGCTGGCTCAGGAAGTTGAAGAAATGAATCATTAAGCAATGCAAGAGACAGACTCATAGACATCAGGATAGATATGCACATTTGAATTTTGAACCTAGCCATGCAAACAAGGTTTGTATTTTGCAGTATACAGGTTTTGAAATATGGAAATGCTCTAGCTCCTAGATACACAATACCCTGGATCTAAATAGGATCACATAGCCATAATTATCGTCATACATTTTCTCAATCGCTTTTCATTCATTACACTACCACTGGTGGAGAATCAATAAGAATCCAGTAGAAAAGGGACAACTTTTGCTCTTATAACAACCTCTGCAGTTGCCTGATATCACACTAGAGAGACTTATTCACCGGAGACTTGCTAGAACCCGATAATCAGTGGCAGCCCGTTGAAGAGATTTGGACATTGGGCTTGTTATGCAAGTATGTAATGAAATCCCAAGGGTCTCCCACATCAACTACACAGGCCATTGTGACATCAAGGAAAAAACAAACAAGATTTGTCTATGCCGTAATTATGTCAACAGACAGATAAATCCCTGGGGGTTCTATTCAACTTTATCTTATTCTTGGCTTACTGATTCTGAGAGAGCCGTCTTGTTTGCTTATGACAAACTGCCATTGATTTATTGTTTGTCGGTAATGGGAGACTTTTTCAAAGAAATGAAACCGTCAACTGGCGTTGTTTATTTTGAAACTAAGCAAACTATGTGTGGATAGCAGTGTATCATCCAGTGTGCAAGATTTTTTTTTTTAAATGTGAACCACCTGTTACCATTTATTAGTTGGATTAAACACTGCTAGTTCTCATGGAGCCATGCTTTTATTTTATCACCTGTTAATGGATTGAGTAATTAACCAGATATTCCATCACTCTTAGGCATTTGTAATTGAAAGCTCATTGTGGGAATGTTTAATACCACACATCATAGCATACTACCCTCAGCAACATTTTGATTCAGAGCAACATTTTGATTCAGAGCAAATACAATCTTCCGTTACCTCCAAGTGTTACACGCACACAGAGGATAAGGCTATCCAGTTACCTTAATTGCAGTTGAGCCCGGGGTCCTTTCGCTGAAGAATAGGTTAAACATTAAGCGCCTGACCAAAAAATGGCGAGCCGGAACCAACAGGGAGTCAAGCCTGGCGCACGCAGGGAGCTGGAGCCATGGGTTGTCAAGGGATGGGCTGGTGGAGCTGCTGCAGTTTGCTGTGCGTTGCTTTTGTTATGGTTGTCTCAGGGTGGCATGTGGCTCGCAAGGTCGTTGTACTCCGCATCCGTCTCTGTTTTGAGCGTGTGTGTGTGCCTGCGTGTGTGTCATTTCTTGCCCTCACGTCTGTGGCTGAGGCGCTCCCACTGCATCCCACCTGGTGGGATGAGGGCCGGCCCTGCCTGGTAACGGGTGGATTCTCTCTCATTTGGCGCACACACACACCCATATATAAGCACCGGCAACCTTTCCTGACAGTCTCCTACCACCTTTAAAATGATCTTCAACTACCTCGCTTAATTTTTTCTCTCCATCTCTCACCCCATATCGCAATTGCTCTCTCTCCTTTCCCAATTTTAGATATAACACAAAAAAAGCTAAGCAACCCCAATCTTCCTTCCAATGTCAGATTTGCAGCAGTCGCAGCATGGATTATGGATCTTATCCTCGACTCATTTCTCTCTGCCTCTCTCGCTCCCTCTCTCCTGGGAGAGTTCTCAGATGGTTCTGCTGCTGTGGCTGGTTTAGTGCTGTGCAGAGTAGAGTGCTGCCGGAGGCAGCGACAGCCTCAGCCAGTGTTTTGTTTGCTGCCTGGTCAGCTACTGAGATTAGTTATTGTTGTGTTAACAGGGCCACATGGCCAGAGGTCACATTGAGCTGACACCAGGACACAATAGATCCCCCCCTGCTGGTGGGCTTTTGTCTTTGTGTGGCCGAGTGTGACGTTATGAGTGTGTACATGAGTGTGCACGTGCGCATTTGTCACTCATTAATGAAAATAAACATTCAGTAGTAATGCACAGGTCTGTTTTTTTTTTTTTTTTTTCATGAAAGAGGGGGGGGGGGGGGGGGAACCCAACAGAAGCTGTTGATTTGAGTAGAATAGTGTTTGTGTTTTTTTGTTTTTTTTCGTTATTCCACAATTTTGCTTTTAGCCTGCCAAATTATGGATATAATGGCCTCCCCTCTTATCACTTCCTGTTGAACGCAGAATGAGGAAGAGCTCGGTTTTTGTTTGGAAAGTTTGTTGTTTGAAAGTGTATTGGGAAGTTCTTGGTAGCGATCTAGTTGGCATCAGTTTCTGGGACTGCTTATGTCTTTCCAGTGATCCTGCTGACCAAGGACGGGTCTGAGGAGCTATTTGGCGTCGCAGATAGCCTAGCTGCTAGCTAGCTGCATATCAAGCTAGCGAGGTTTTCTTGAACGCAGCCCGCGACGAGGTTAGCCATTGTGGCCGGGACCACGGATTGTCCCGGGTTTGTGGCTGTCTAGATCCCTGCTGTTGTTTTCAATCTTCCCTGTGACCTGCCCTGTCTGGAACTGCGAGGAGTAACAGTGTAACATACGTTGCTAGCTACCATGACAAAGACCAAAGCCAGCGGGAGTACTGTTGAGGACAGTGGTGTCTCTCTATCACACGTGAAGGATCTTTTAAATGAACAAAAAGAGACCTACAAGCAGTTGTTACAACAACAAGAAAATAGCTTCAAGTATTTTGTCCAAATTCTCGTGGATTCTACCAATAAAAGAATGAACGACCTGACCAGAGATTTCCAGGACTTGAAGAACAGTTTGCAGTTCTCCCAGGGTCACCTCGATGAGTTGAAACGAGAATGGCAAGATGACAGCAATCTGTAAGTCATTGAGAGAGGACATCAGTTCTGTGTGTGAATCAGTGATAACAATGACAGTCTGATTTATCAATCTCGAGGGACAATCAAGGCGGAACAACATAGTTGTGGACGGAATTGCAGAATCTCCACGAGACCTGGACAGAGTCTGAGGATAAAGTGAGGGAAATGATCTCTGAGAAATTGAAGATGGACCACAGGAAGATTGAGGTGGAGTGTGCCCACATGACTGGAAAACCCACCACCGGCCCAGGTGATAGGCCCAGGCCAATAGTAGTCAAGTTCCTGAGGTTCAAGGACAAGGTTGCTGTTCTGGAAAGAGCCAAAAAAGTATATCTTCCTCTACGAGGACTATCCTGAAGCTGTGTACCAGAAGAGGAAAGAACTGATCCCAGCCATGAAAGCTACCAGAGCGCGTGGGGACATTGTGTACATCCGCTATGACAGGCTCATTGTCTACCCACCCTCCCAGAAGCGTGGAATGGATGAGAGAGCTAATCATATGGTTCGTAGCCTCAACTCCGCAGCACACACACACCAATTGATTAATGGACTGCTGAATGTATTTTTTTCTCTTGCTTTGTCTGCTCTTTTCAGTATTATGTCTATCTCTGATAAGCTACCCAGGAAAGGGCTGAAAACAGCCCATATTAATATATGTAGCCTTTAGAAATAAGGTTAATGAAATCAATAACTTGCTAACATCAGATAACATTCATATATTAGCAATTTCTGAGACTTACTTAGATAATTCATTTGATGATACATCAGTACAAGTATATAACATGTATAGAAGAGACAGAAATGCTTATGGGGGAGGTGATGCTGTATATTTTCAGAGCCATATCCCTGTAATGCTTAGAGAATATCGTATGTCAAGTGTTATTGAAGTGTTGTGGTTGCAGGTTCACTTGGCACATCTAAAGCCTTTTCTTTTGGGGTATTGCTATAGGCCACCAAGTGTATGTAATGTAAACAGAGAGGTCTACTTTCTTGGGGACCTGAATATTGACTGGTTTTCATCAAGCTGTCCGCTCAAGAGGAAGCTTCTTACTGTAACTAGTGCCTGTAATCTGGTTCAGGTTATTAATCAATCTACCAGGGTGTTTACAAACACTACAGGAACAAGATCATCCACATGTATCGATCACACTTTGTTCTAAAGCTATATCCGTACCCATTGGATGCAGTGATCACAATATGGTGGCTTTATCCAGGAAAGCCAAAGTTCCAACAGCTGGGTCTAAAATAGTGTAAAAGAGATCATACAAAAGATTTTGCTGTGACTCTTATGTGGATGATGTTAAAAATATTTGTTGGTCTGATGTGATTGAGGAGCATCCAGACACTGCACTTGATGAATTTATGAAATTGCTTCTTCCAATTATTGATAAACATGCACCTGTTGAGAAACTTACTGTTAGAACTGTTAAGGCTCCATGGATTGATGAGGAATTGAAAAACTATTGTTGAAAGAGATGGGGGGAAAAGGAGTGGCTAGTAAGTCTGGCTGCATATCTGACTGGCTTACTTTCTGCAAATTGAGAAATTATGTGACTAAACTCAACAAAAAGAAAAATACACTTTTATGAAGCCAAGATCAATGATATAAAGAATGATGGGAAAAAACTTTGGAGTACTTTAAATGAAATTATGGACAGAAAGACAAATTCAACTCCATCTTTCATCGAGTCAGATGACTTATTCATCACAAAACCATTTGATGTTGCCAATTATTTTAATGATTATTTCATTGGCAAACTTAGGCAGCAATTGTATTAATACATTAAAAAAAATGGTGAAAGAAAAGCAGTGCAAGTTAGAATTTTTTAAAGTTAGTGTGGGAGAGGTGGAAAAATTGTTATCGATCAATAATGACAAACCTCCTGGCATTGACAATTTAGATGGAAAGCTACTGAGGATGGTAGCTGACTTGATAGCCACTCCTATCTGTCATATTTTTAATCTGAGCCTAGAGGAAAGTCTTTGTCCTCAGGCCTGGAGGGAAGCCAAAGTAATTCCGCTACCCAAGTGTGGTAAGCGGCTTTTACTAGTTCTAACAGCAGACCTATAAGCTTGCTGCCATCTCTTAGGAAACTGTTGGAAAAAATGGTTTGACCAAATACAATGCTATTTTGCTGTAAACAAATTAGCAACAAACTTTCAGCATGCTTATAGAAAAGGGCACTCAACAAATGACTGATGATTGGTTGAAAGAAATTGATAAGAAGATTGTGGGAGCTGTACTGGTAGATTTCAGTGCGGCCTTTGATATTCTTGACCATAACCTGTTGTTGAAAAAAACGTATGTGCTATGGCTTTTCAACTTCTGCCATGTCGTGGATTCAGAGCTATCTGTCTAATAGAACTCAAAGGGTTTTCTTTAATGGAAGCTTCTCTAATGTAAAGTGTGGTGTACCACAGGGCAGCACTCTAGGCCTTCTACTCTTTTCTATTTTTACCAATGACCTGCCACTGGCATTAAACAAAGCATGTGTGTCCATGTATGCTGATGATTCAACCATATACGCATCAGCAACCACAGCTAATGAAGTCACTGAAACCCTTAACAAAGAGTTGCAGTCTGTTTTGGAATGGGTGACCAGTAATAAACTGGTCTTGAACATCTCTAAAACTAAGAGTATTGTATTTGGTACAAATCATTCCTTAACTTCTCTAGGGTCGGTGCCACCTACGTAACAGCCAGTGGAATCCTGTGGCGCGTTATTCAAATACCTTAGAAATGCTATTACTTCAATTTCTCAAACATATGACTATTTTACACCATTTTAAAGACAAGACTCTCGTTAATCTAACCACACTGTCCGATTTCAAAAAGGCTTCACAATGAAAGCAAAACATTAGATTATGTCAGCAGAGTACCCAGCCAGAAATAATCAGACACCCATTTTTCAAGCTAGCATATAATGTCACATAAACCCAAACCACAGCTAAATGCAGCACTAACCTTTGATGATCTTCATCAGATGACACACCTAGGACATTGTTATACAATACATGCATGTTTTGTTCAATCAAGTTCATATTTATATCAAAAACCAGCTTTTTACATTAGCATGTGACGTTCAGAACTAGCATACCCCCCGCAAACTTCCGGTGAATTTACTAAATTACTCACGATAAACGTTCACAAAAAACATAACAATTATTTTAAGAATTATAGATACAGAACTCCTCTATGCACTCGCTATGTCTGATTTTAAAATTGCTTTTCGGTGAAAGCACATTTTGCAATATTCTAAGTAGATAGCCCGGCATCACAGGGCTAGCTATTTAGACACCCACCCAGTTTAGCCCTCACCAAAGTCAGATTTACTATAAGAAAAATGTTATTACCTTTGCTGTTCTTCGTCAGAATGCACTCCCAGGACTTCTACTTCAATAACAAATGTTGGTTTGGTTCAAGATAATCCATAGTTATGTTCAAATATCCTCTGTTTTGTTTGTGCATTCAAGACTCGTTTCGTGACAAAAAAAAATCTAAATATTCCATTACCGTACTTCGAAGCATGTCAACCGCTGTTTAAAATCAATTTTTATGCCATTTTTCTCGTAAAAAAGCGATAATATTCCGACCGGGAATCTGTGTTTTAGTACAAAGAGAGAGAAAATAAAAACATGGGGTCGCCTCGTGCACGCGCCTCAGTCTCATAGAACTCTGACCGACCACTATCCAAACGCGCTAATGTTTTTCAGCCAGGGGCTGCCTCGACATCATTCAGCTTTTTCCCGGGTTCTGAGAGCCTATGGGAGCCGAAAGAAGTGTCACGTTACAGCAAAGATCCTAAGTTTTCAATAAAAAGAGTCAAGAAGCTCAAGGAATGGTCAGAGAGGGCACTTCCTGTACAGAATCTTCTCAGGTTTTTGCCTGCCATATGAGTTCTGTTATACTCACAGACACCATTCAAACAGTTTTAGAAACTTTAGGGTGTTTTCTATCCAAAGCCAATAATTATATGCATATTCTAGTTTCTGGGCAGTAGTAATAACCAGATTAAATCGGGTACTTTTTTTATCCAGCCGTGTAAATACTGCCCCCTAGCCCTAACAGGTTAAGTGCTAGATTGTAAACTGTCATGGTCAAAACATATAGATTCAATGGTTGTAAAGATAGGGAGAGGTCTAGCCGTAATAGAGATGCTCTGCTTTTTTGACAACACTCCAAAAAGCAAGTTCTGTAAGCTCTAGTTTTGTCTAGTCTTGATTATTGTCCAGTCGTGTGGTCCAGTGCTGCAAGGAAAGACCTAGTTAAGCTGCAGCTGGCCCAGAACAGAGCGGCACGTTTTGCTCTTAATTGTATTCAGAGGGCTGATGTAAATACTATGCATGCCAGTCTCTCCTGGCTTAGAGTTGAGGAGAGACTGACTGCATCACTTACTTATATAAGAAACAATGTGTTGAAAATCCCAAATTGTTTGCATAGTTAACTTACACACAGCTCTGACACACACTTATCCCACCAGACATGCCACCAGGGGTCTTTTCATAGTCCCCAAATCCAGAACAAATTCAAGAAAGTGTACAATATTACATAGAGTCCTTATTGCATGGAACTTCCTTCCATCTCATATTGCTCAAATAAACAGCAAACCTGGTTTCAAAACACAGATAAAAAACACCTTGTGGCACGACGACTCTCCCCTATTTGACCTAGATAGTTTGTGTGTATGCATTGATATGTAGGCTAGGTGTGCCTTTAAAAAAAAAAATGTATGTAGTTCTGTCCTTGAGCTGTGCTTGTCTTTTGGTGTTCTGTATTATGTCATTCTGTGTTATGTTTCATGTTTTGTGCGGACCCCAGGAAGAGTAGCTGCTGCCTTTGCAACAGCTAATGGGGATCCTAATAAAATACGAAGTACCAAATGTGTGATAGTCATACTGCATATTTCTTTTCTTCAACTCTTTGCGTGCACACTGCGTGAAACCGCATACAGTACATTTGGAAAGTATACCCCACAATGACAATGAAAAAAACAGGTTTTTAGAAATGTTTGCGAATGTGTTAAAAATGTAAAACAGGGAATACCTTATTTAAAAAAGTATTCAGACCCTTTGCTATGTTACTCAAAATTGAGCTCTGCTGCATCCTGTTTCCATTGATCATCCTTGAGATGTTTCTAAAACTTGATTGGAGTCCACCTGTTGCAAATGCAATTGATTGGACTTGATTTGGAAAGGCACACACCTGTCTATATAAGGTCCCACAGTTGACAGTGCATGTCGGAGAAAAAACCAAGCCATGAGGACGAAGGAATTGTCCGTAGAGCTCCGATACAGGATTGTGTCGAGACACAAATCTGAGGCACAAATTGTATTCAGCTTTGTTCAATTGTATTCTTCATACTATAAAATAATGACACGGAATAATAAGTAAATCTTGTCTGCTAAATGAACTAGTGCAGCCCACAGCCATTTGGCATATCCACAGCAGCACCTAACATAAGGACAACTCAGAGTATGCTATTATTTTCTTCTGAAATAGATTACATTTTCTTCATGCTTCTTTAGATCAGTCTAAAAATAAATAATAGATTTAGGAGGTGTGGAAGCCAGGAGATGCTAAATGTGTTATGTTAATTAACTGTCAATTACCGTGAGGTCTCCACACGTTATTGGATTGTCAACATTGCAGAACCAAAAATGGGTCTCTGTTGAAGGTTGTAGGTCTTACAGCAGGATAACAACCCAAACACACATCAAAAAGCACCCAGGAACAGTTCAAGAATAAACACTGAACTGTTCTGTAGTGTCCAGCAATGACTCCAAATCCGAATTCCATCAAACCTATGGCGAGCTGTATAAACAGCAGTTGGTGGAAGGCACCACTCGAGTGGGCCAAAGAAGGCACTTTTTTTGTTTCTTTTTTATCTCAAGTATTAGTTCCTGGGTGCCATTTGTTTTTAGTTAGCTTAATTAGGCTAGCCCCTGGTCGGGCTCGGGACGGACATCCAGCGAAAAATCCTATCGCCATTAGCATAACAAAATGTAATACATTTTTTCAAATATAGGACTATGTTATATCGTTTTATAGATACACCTTTCCTGAATCGAACCACGTTGTCCGATTTCAAAAAGGCTTTACAGCAAAAGCAAAACATTAGATTATGTTAGAGGAGTGTATATAGTAAAAGTAGCCACATGCATCACAAATTACCAAAAAACAGCTAAATGCAGCACTAACCTTTGACAATCTTCATCAGATGACACTCCTAGGACATCATGTTACACAATACATGCATTCTTTTGTTCGATAAAGTTCATATTTATATGTAAAAACAGCATTTTACATCGCCGCGTAACGTTGACTAACTATTTTCCCTCAAATGCGTCCGGTGAAACAGCGCTACAATTTACTAAATTACTATTCCAAAACATTTTTAAAATGTAATATTGTCATTCTAAGATTTATAGATTAGCATCTCTTGAAAGCACCTGCAATGCCAGATTTAAAAATAACTTTACTGGGTAATCACACTTTGCGATAAAAGGGGATGCGATACTCAGAAAAATAGGCTACCGTTACAGGTCAGCGCCATCTTGGAACAATCGCATATCAAATCTACTCTTGTATACTATTGTCAATAATCCCTTACCTTTGATTATCTTCATCAGAAAGCACTTCCAGGAATCCCAGGTCCACAACAAATGTATTTTCGTTCGAAAAAGTTAATCCTTTACGTCCCAATAGCTTGTACTTGTTAGCGCGTTCTGAAGGCTGCTCCAAAAGCTCTGTCGGCCGCGGGACTCCTCTTTCAATAAAATGCATATTTTTTTTTTAGGTTCGTTCAAACATGTCAAATGTTGTATAACAAATCTTTAGGGCCTTTTTCAACCAGAGCTCCAATAAGATTCAAGGGGGACGATTGCATTGTCTTTCTAAACGTTTCGAAAGGGGAGGGTAGCCAGGGGCGCCGGCGTCATAATGGTGATGGCCCTCCTCATGTGACCACTTTCCACAGCCTCTCATTCTGTCAGTTTTCACAGTAGGAGACTCAAACCACTTTGTAAAGACTGGGGACATCTAGTGGAAGCAATAGGAAGTGCTCAATGAACCATTGCTCACGGTGTGATTTATAGGCAAAGTGATGAAGTTGAGCCCGCAATTCAGAATTCCACATCCTGTTACGATCGGTCTCGGGGTTTTGACTGCCATATGAGTTCTGTTATACTCAGACACCATTCAAACAGTTTTAGAAACTTTAGGGTGTTTTCTATCCACAAGTATTAATTATATGCATATCCTAGCTTCTGAGTTTGAGTAGGAGGCCGTTTAAAATGGGCACAATTTTTTTTCAAAAATCGCTGTAGCGCCCCCTATCCTAGGCGACCGTCAAGAGGCTAGCATTGTATTTTTAAAAATTGGTTCTGAAATGGGGAATTACTTTAAGGTACAGGGGTGCCATTATATTTGGCCACCACTATCTTAGTACTAGGCTTAGGTTAATTATTGTTTTGTGATTGTAACTATGTTCCATTGAGATTTGGATAGTATTATTTACTAGGGCTGGGAATTGCCAGTCACCTCACGATACAATATTATCCCAATATTTAGGTGCCGATACGATTATGTATTGCGATTCAATACTGTGATTTTTGAGATTCCATGGTCCAAATATAATGCTCACTATATGTCTGCTGCAGAGGGACAAGAGGGAGCAATGATTTTTTGTTGTTGTTGATCAGTCATGGAAATAAAAGCTCCCTATTTAAAAAGTAGATGGAGAACAAGCTATGAAGGAAAAATACAGAAGTTTTGGTGCAGGTAGACAACTGGCGCAAAAATGATACGATTATTGTCAAAATGATACTATATGATATATTGTCAAAAATAATATCCCAATTATATAACTATTCCCACCCATCACCTTCTTGCTTCATGTCCTTGTTGTTGTGGCTCTAAAGTACACAAAATACATGTTTATACGTTCTATATTTGCATTGAACATTGTGAATAAAATACAAGACGACATACCGTAGTGGAGTTTAGAATCCCTACATGCGTTTTCCTTTCATAAACCATCCCTGTAATGTTAAATTAATGGATTCAAATAAGATACTCAAAAGCATAACATATGTCATCAAAATAATGTAGAAGAATGTCGGGGCTTAATAAAACCTTCTCTTGGTTGCAGTGTGGCGACCCGTTCAAAGACGAAAACCTCGTCGTCCTCAACGGGACCAAGGAAGAGGTGGAAAAACTGAGGGAGAAAATGGAGGAGAAAAGGGCCAAGGCAACAAAGGTACACATTCGTAGAGTTTTCAAATAAAAAATGTAGACATGCATATGCATTGACGTCAGTGAAAATCGTACTTACTGTAAGTGGAAGTAAAGATTCTCCCCTTACCGGTTATGTCAGTTACCTGGAATTTACTGTAACATTAACCACGTTTCCATCCAACCATTTCATGCGGATTAATTACATGATGCATAAAAAAAGCAATGGGCTGATGGAAACATGAAATGCCAGTGCAATTGTATAAATGCCGATAGACAATTCATTCGTTCGACATGGTGGAATCTTTTTGTGTCTGTAAAATGAATTGTGCGAGAAATGGTGGTGGAAACGACTTTATTCGCAAATATTGATATAATAACAATCATATTGATGTATACTTGGAGTCACATGGCGATATGTTGTGTGGTCCTCCCACTACGATTTGGGAAAGCGTGCAGTTTATTAGGCTACAGATAAGTCTTTTTATTTTTTTTATCATTAACTTCACATGGTGGTGAATGTGCAAGGTGATGCGCTTGATGCTCCTTTCCAATAATATCCAGGGTCTTATTCTGGTGACATGATCCATGCTTGGCTGCCGTTTGACAAATACAAATAATATCACTCTTATCCATAATAATCTCAAAAAGTAGGTAGCCTACCAGCACTGTATCTGCGAGCTGTTGGCTAGAGCGCATATGCCAAGACCAGAGTGGGCACATTTTCTAAACAAGTTTTTGTGACTGGCCGATTTTAATTAGGGCTGATTTCAAGTTTTCATAACAATCGGTAATTGGCATTTTTGGACACCGATTATGGCTGATTACATTGCGCTCCACGAGGAGACTGCGTGGCAGGCTGACCACCTGTTAAGTGAGTGCAGCAAGGAGCCACGGTAAGTTGCTAGCTAGCATTAGCCAAGGTAAGTTGCTAGCTAGCATTAAACTTATCTTATAAAAAACAATCAATCTTAACATAATCACTAGTTAACTACACATGGTTGATGATATTACTAGTTTATCTAGCTTGTCCTGCGTCGTATGTAATCGATGCGGTGCCTGTTAATTTATCATCGAATCACAGCCTACTTCGCCAAACGGGTGATGATTTAACAAGCGCATTCGCGAAAAAAGCACTGTTGCACCAATGTGTACCTAACCATAAACATCAATGCCTTTATTAAAATCGATACACAAGTATATATTTTTAAACCTGCATATTTAGTTAATATTGCCTGCCAACATATTTATTTTAACTAGGGAAATTGTGTCACTTCTCTTGCGTTCTATGCAAGCAGAGTCAGGGTATATGCAGCCGTTTGTGCTGCCTGGCTCGTTGCGAAGTGTGTGAAGACCATTTCTTCCTAACAAAGACCGTAATTAATTTGCCAGAATTGTACATAATTATGACATAACATTGAAGGTTGTGCAATGTAACAGCAATATTTAGACTTAGGTATGCCACCCGTTAGATAAAATACGGAACGGTTGCATATTTCACTGAAATAATGATAGTTTCCGGATTTGACCATATTAATGACCTAAGGCTCGTATTTGTGTGTGTTATTATATTATAATTAAATCTATGATTTGATATTTGATAGAGCAGCCTGACTGAGCAGCAGCAGGCTCTTAAGCATTAATTCAAACAGCACTTTCCTACATTTGCCAGCAGCTCTTCGCTGTGCTTCAAGCATTGTGCTGTTTATGACTTCAAGCCTATCAACTCCCGAGATTAGGCTAACAATTACTATAGTGCCTATAAGAACATCCAATAGTCAAAGGTATATGAAATACAAATGGTATAGAGAGAAATAGTCCTATAATAACTACAACCTAAAACTTCTTACCTGGGAATATTGAAGGCTCATGTTGAAAGGAACCACCAGCTTTCATATACAACTACAGACCAGTATCCCTTCTTTCTTTTCTCTCCAAAACTCTTGAACGTGCCGTCCTTGGCCAGCTCTCCTGCTATCTCTCTCAGAATGACCTTCTTGATCCTAATCAATCAGGTTTCAAGACTGGGCATTCAACTGAGACTGCTCTTCTCTGTGTCACGGAGGCTCTCCGCACTGCTAAAGCTAACTCTCTCTCCTCTGCTCTCATCCTTCTAGACCTATCTGCTGCCTTTGATACTGTGAACCATCAGATCCTCCTCTCCACCCTCTCCGAGTTGGGCATCTCCGGCGCGGCCCACGCTTGGATTGCATCCTACCTGACAGGTCGCTCCTACCAGGTGGCGTGGCGAGAATCTGTCTCCGCACCATGCGCTCTCACCACTGGTGTCCCCCAGGGCTCTGTTCTAGGCCCTCTCCTATTCTCGCTATACACCAAGTCACTTGGCTCTGTCATATCCTCACATGGTCTCTCCTATCATTGCTATGCAGACGACACACAATTAATCTTCTCCTTTCCCCCTTCTGATAACCAGGCGGCGAATCGCATCTCTGCATGTCTGTCAGACATATCAGTGTGGATGACGGATCACCAGCTCAAGCTGAACCTCGGCAAGACGGAGCTGCTCTTCCTCCCGGGGAAGGACTGCCCCTTCCATGATCTCGCCATCACGGTTGACAACTCCCTTGTGTCCTCCTCCCAGAGTGCTAAGAACCTTGGCGTGATCCTGGACAACACCCTGTCGTTCTCCACTAACATCAAGGCGGTGACCCGATCCTGTAGGTTCATGCTCTACAACATTTGCAGAGTACGACCCTGCCTCACACAGGAAGCGGCGCAGGTCCTAATCCAGGCACTTGTCATCTCCCGTCTGGATTACTGCAACTCGCTGTTGGCTGGGCTCCCTGCCTGTGCCATTAAACCCCTACAACTCATCCAGAACGCCGCAGCCCGTCTGGTGTTCAACCTTCCCAAGTTCTCTCACGTCACCCCGCTCCTCCGCTCTCTCCACTGGCTTCCAGTTGAAGCTCGCATCCGCTACAAGACCATGGTGATTGCCTACGGAGCTGTGAAGGGAACGGCACCTCCATACCTTCAGGCTCTGATCAGGCCCTACACCCAAACAAGGGCACTGCGTTCATCCACCACTGGCCTGCTGGCCCCCCTACCTCTGAGGAAGCACAGTTCCCGCTCAGCCCAGTCAAAACTGTTCGCTGCTCTGGCACCCCAATGGTGGAACAAGCTCCCTCACGACGCCAGGACAGCGGAGTCAATCACCACCTTCCGGAGACACCTGAAACCCCACCTCTTTAAGGAATACCTAGGATAGGATAAAGTAATCCTTCTAACCCCCCCCCCCCTTAAAAGATTTAGATGCACTATTGTAAAGTGGTTGTTCCACTGGATATCATAAGGTGAATGCACCATTTTGTAAGTCGCTCTGGATAAGAGCGTCTGCTAAATGACTTAAATGTAAATGTATATGGTCTCATGTTCTGAGCAAGGAACTTAAACGTTAGCTTTTTTACATGGCAAATATTGCACTTTTACTTTCTTCTCCAACACTTTGTTTTTGCATTATTTAAACCAAATTGAACATGTTTCATTATTTGAGACTAAATTGATTTTATTGATGTATCATATTAAGTGTTCATTCAGTATTGTTGTAATTGTCATTATTGTAAGTATATATATATATATATATATATATATATATATATATATATGTATGATATATATATATATATATATATATATATATATATATATATATATATATATATATGTATATATTGTCCGATTAATCGGTGTCTGCTTTTTTTGGTCCTCTAATAATCTGTATCGGCGTTGAAAAATCATAATCGGTTGACCTCTAGACTAAACCATCAGTAGAGTTGAAAATGCGATGGGAATTTGGGAACTTGCATGGGAATTTACCAACAAAATATATTTGATGTGCACTACGTCATCACGCAGAACCTTTTATCCGCAGAAGGTCAGTTTGATGGAAACACGTCTCTGGTGGGAAAATGTGCATATTGTTTGATGCAGATTCAAGAATATTTGCATGAAAATCTGTCGTCAATTGGATGGAAACCTAGCTATTGATCCTTTTTTTTCTTTTTGTAGAAATCAAAGAAGAACAAAGTTGCTGAGACTGTTGCCAAGCCATCTGACTCAAAAGGTAGGAAGTGACAATGATGCTTGACAAATATCATATTTTGGTTTTATATACACACAGGCAGAAATTGGTACAACCAGTTTGCAGAATGAATTACAGTTTTGCTTTTCTATATTGATATTGCCCCCTGCCTTGCTCAGTTGCCACCCACTTAAAATCATTTGGACTTTCAATGGAATTGATTAACATTTTGGGGATATGCGTGTAGCGCTCCTGACATAGATTTCAATTGAAATTATTGAGAAAACAATGGGAGAAACGGGTGTAAATACCATTAAAAAAGCATAACATGCCAATCACACCAATCTTCAGTCATCTAAGGTTATGTCTGACAGAGATCTACATGGTGATGGAAAATATGTCCACAACGGCCAATGACATGAGCTAGCAAAGTAACCATGCAAAGCTTGACCATATTAGTTGCTCAAACACCAATTGCTCATATTTGTTTTGGATGCTTTTGGTTGCGTGATAGAACGCATTACTTTGTATTATGTAGACTTGGGTTGTGTTCCAAACGGCACCCTATTGCCTATGTATTGCACTTATTTTGACCAGGGCCCATATGGCTCTGGTCAAAATTAGAGCACTATATAGGCAATAGGGTGCCGTTCTGTATTGCTTAGTCTGTATGTATGTGTATAGGTTTGTTCCTTATTGGTTAGTTATTTACTTAATAATGCCCGAGAAGCTGGTGTTTGGAGGATATATTGTAGAGGGCCGACAAATCGTGACAATATATCCTCCAAACACCGGCTTCGAGGGCATTATCGCTTTTATACACCGGGTTACCAATATATTCAAATAATGATTTACATATTTTCATTAATGTTATTTTGATACATTTCTTTTCATACTATTTCCTCCTTCCACAAGCTATAGTCCCGACACAAATCTAGGGTTGCTACCCAAACCGGTTGGACGTTTGTTCTATCGGTTCGAGTTCCAGAAACGTGACCCAGTCATTGTCTTTTTGTTCTGTATCTATGGACGCAACCGAGTTGTTCGTTCTAAATGTTCCAATGCCATACTGGCTGGCAACATTCTTATCCCGTACTTGCTAGCTAGCCAACTACAGCTAACTTACTGTAATGTCAAACATTGCAGCTAGAATAACAGCAAAGTAGCTTCATTTGCGTTTGTTTAAGCTATTTTGAAGTGATATTTATTTAAATACAGTGTATTCGGAAAGTATTCAGACACCTTGACTTTTTCTACATTTTGTTACGTTACAGCCTTATTCTAAAATGGATTAAATTGTTTTTTTCCCCCTCATCAATCTATACACAATACCCCCATAATGACAAAGCATTTAGAAATATTTGCAAACTGGAATAACATTTACATAAGTATTCAGACCCACCTTTGGCAGTGATTACAGCCTCGAGTCTTCTTGGGTATGACGCTACAAGCTGCACACCTGTATTTGGGGAGTTTCCCCCAGTCTACTCTGCAGAGCCCCTCAAGCTCTGTCAGGTTGGATGGGGAGGGTCGCTGCACAGCTATTTTCAGGCCTCTCCAGAGATGTTCAAGTCCGGTTTCTGGCTGGGCCACTCAAGGACATTCAGAGACTTGGCCCGAAGCCACACACTTGTTTAAATCCAAGATGGCGTAGCAGTCAGACGTCTTTTGTTCTTTGTCTTGTCGTGTCCCATGTATATACAGAGCCTTGCGAAAGTATTCGGCCCCCTTGAACTTTTCGACCTTTTGCCACATTTCAGGCTTCAAACATAAAGATATAAAACTGTAATTTTTTGTGAAGAATCGACAACAAGTGGGACACAATCATGAAGTGGAACGAAATGTATTGGATATTTCAAACTTTTTTAACAAATAAAAAACTGAAAAATTGGGCGTGCAAAATTATTCAGCCCCCTTAACCTCTATGGGCTAGGTGGGACGCAAGCGTCCCACCCGTGGTGCACTCCATCAACAGCAGGTGCATTTCAAGAGCGGCAAATTTGAATCCAAATAAATGTCAAAATTCAAATTTTTCAAACATACAACTATTTTACACCCTTTGAAAGATAAACATCTCCTTAATCTAACCACGTTTTACGATTTCAAAAAGGTTTTACGGCGAAAGCATAAATTTAGAGTATGTTAGGACAGTACATTTACAAGAGTTGTGTGTAATGTTTTGTCAATTCAAAGACAGGGTCACCAAAACCATAAAACCAGCTAAAATGATGCACTAACCTTTTACAATCTCCATCAGATGACACTCCTAGGACATTATGTTAGACAATGCATGCATTTTTAGTTCTATCAAGTTCATATTTATATCCAAAAACAGCGTTTTACTATGGCATTGATGTTGAGGAAATCGTTTCGATACAATAACCGGCAGTCAAGTCAGCACCACAAATTAAATAATTAAAATTAGAAAACATTGGTAAAATATTATATTGTCATTTAAAGAATTATAGATTTACATCTCTTGAACGCAATCAACTTGCCAGATTTAAAAATAACCTTACTGGGAAATCACACTTTGCAATAATCTGAGCACTGAGCCCAGAAAAATACGCGTTGCGATACAGACTAGCCGTCATGTTGGGGAGATCTAAAATCGAAAATACTATGTAAATAATCCATTACCTTTGATTCTCTTCATCAGATGTCACTTCCAGGTATCACAGGTCCATAACGAATGTAGTTTTGTTCAAAAAAGCTCATCATTTATGTCCAAAAATCTCCGTCTTGTTAGCACATGATCTAAGCCTGCCGGACTTCACTTCATGAACGAGGGGAAAAAATATATTTACGTTCGTTCAAACATGTCAAACGTTGTATAGCATAAATCAT
This sequence comes from Salmo salar, assembly GCF_965601325.2. Lineage (NCBI taxonomy): Eukaryota > Metazoa > Chordata > Actinopteri > Salmoniformes > Salmonidae > Salmo > Salmo salar. The sequence goes on along the minus strand of NC_138302.1, from coordinate 47,149,184 downwards.
TAGGGCCTTTTTTAACCAGAACATGAATAATATTCAAGGTGGACGAATGCATTCTCTTTTATAACGTATTGGAACGAGGGTACCCAACATGAACTCGCGCGCCAGGTGTCTAATGGGCCATCATCGTTCCATGGCTCTTGTTCGGTCAGATCTCCCTCCAGAAGACTCAAAACACTTTGTAAAGGCTGGTGACATCTAGTGGAAGCAATAGGAAGTGCCAAAATATTCCTCAGCCCCTGTGTTTTTCAATGGCATAGGTTTAAAGGTAATACAACACATCAGGTATCCACTTCCTGTCAGAAAATGTCTCAGGGTTTTGCCTGCCAAATGAGTTCTGTTATACTCACAGACACCATTCAAACAGTTTTAGAAACTTTAGGGTGTTTTCTATCCATATATAATAAGTATATGCATATTCTAGTTACTGGGTAGGATTAGTAACCAGATTAAATCGGGTACATTTTTTTATCCAGCCGTGCAAATGCTGCCCCCAGCCCTAACAGGTTAAGTTAATACTTTGTAGCGCCACCTTTTGCTGCGATTACAGCTGTAAGTCGCTTGGGGTATGTCTCTATCAGTTTTGCACATCGAGAGACTGAAATTTTTGCCCATTCCTCCTTGCAAAACAGCTCGAGCTCAGTGAGGTTGGATGGAGAGTGTTTGTGAACAGCAGTTTTCAGTTCTTTCCACAGATTCTCGATTGGATTCAGGTCTGGACTTTGACTTGGCCATTCTAACACCTGGATATGTTTATTTGTGAACCATTCCATTGTAGATTTTGCTTTATGTTTTGGATCATTGTCTTGTTGGAAGACAAATCTCCGTCCCAGTCTCAGGTCTTCTTCCCCTATTGATCACCCGGCTACGCATGCCTCTCGTTAATATCAGTATGCCTTGTCCATTACTGTCCTGGTTAGTGATTGTCGTCTTATTTCGCTGTAGTTCCACCTCCCACATATGCGGTGACATCACCTGGTTTAACCTCTTGGGGCTAGGTGGGACGCTAGCGTGCCACCCGTGGTGCACTCCATCAACAGCAGGTGCATTTCAAGAGCGGCAAATTTGAATCCAAATAAATGTCAAAATTCTAATTTTTCAAAAATACAACTATGTTACACCATTTGAAAGATAAACATCTCCTTAATCTAACCACGTTTTACGATTTCAAAAAGGTTTTACGGCGAAAGCATAACTTTAGAGTATGTTAGGACAGTACATTTACAAGAGTTGTGTGTAATGTTTTGTCAAGTCAAAGACAGGGTCACCAAAACCATAAAACCAGCTAAAATGATACACTAACCTTTTACAATCTCCATCAGATGACACTCCTAGGACATTATGTTAGACAATGCATGCATTTTTAGTTCTATCAAGTTGATATTTATATCCAAAAACAGCGTTTTACTATGGCATTGATGTTGAGGAAATCGTTTCCCTCCAATAACCGGCAGTCAAGTCAGCGTCACAAATTAAATAATTAAAATTAGAAAACATTGGTAAAATATTATATTGTCATTTAAAGAATTATAGATTTACATCTTTTGAACGCAATCAACTTGCCAGATTTAAAAATAACCTTACTGGGAAATCACACTTTGCAATAATCTGAGCACTGTGCCCAGAAAAATACGCGTTGCGATACAGACTAGACGTCATGTTGGGGAGATCTAAAATCGAAAATACTATGTAAATAATCCATTACCTTTGATTCTCTTCATCAGATGTCACTTCCAGGTATCACAGGTCCATAACGAATGTAGTTTTGTTCAAAAAAGCTCATCATTTATGTCCAAAAATCTCCGTCTCGTTAGCACATGATGTAAGCCAGCCGGACTTCTCGTCATGAACGAGGGGAAAAAATATATTTCCGTTCGTTCAAACATGTCAAACGTTGTATAGCATAAATCATTAGGGCCTTTTTTAACCAGAACATGAATAATATTCAATGTGGACGAATGCATAGTCTTTTGTAACGTATTGGAACGAGGGTACCCAACATGAAGTAGCGCGCCAGGTGTCTAATGGGACATCACCGTTCCATGGCTCTTGTTCGGTCAGATCTCCCTCCAGAAGACTCAAAACACTTTGTAAAGGCTGGTGACATCTAGTGGAAGCAATAGGAAGTGCCAAAATATTCCTAAACCCCTGTGTTTTTCAATGGGATAGGTTTAAAGTCAATACAACACATCAGGTATCCACTTCCTGTCAGAAAATGTCTCAGGGTTTTGCCTGCCAAATGAGTTCTGTTATACTCACAGACACCATTCAAACAGTTTTGGAAACTTTAGAGTGTTTTCTATCCATATATAATAAGTATATGCATATTCTAGTTACTGGGTAGGATTAGTAACCAGATTAAATCGGGTACATTTTTTTTATCCAGACGTGCAAATGCTGCCCCCTAGACCCAACAGGTTAAATGTCTCTAGAGACAATATCTCTCAACATTACTCAATGTGAATTGATTGCCCCCCATCTATCTTCAGAGCTCGTGCTGCTAGTTGACCTAAACTGTGACATGCTTAACACCCCGGCCATCCTACAATCTAAGCGGATGCCCTCAATTTCACACAAATTATCAATGAACCCACCAGGTACAACCCCAAATCCGTAAACACGGGCACGCTCATAGATATCATCCTAACCAACTTGCCCTCCAAATACACCTCTGCTGTTTTCAACCAAGATCTCAGCGATCGCTGCCTCATTGCCTGCATCCGTAATGGGTCTACGGTCAAACGACCATCCATCACTGTCAAACGCTTCCTAAAACACTTCAGCGAGCATGCCTTTCTAATTGACCTGGCCCGGGTATCCTGGAAGGATATTGACCTCATCCCGTCAGTAGAGGATGCCTGGTTATTCTTTAAAAGTGCCATCCTTACCATCTTAAAAAAGCATGCCCCATTCAAAAAATGTAGAACCAGGAACAGATATAGCCCTTGGTTCTCTCCAGACCTGACTGCCCTTGACCAGCACCAAAATATCCTGTGGCGTTCTGCATTAGCATCGAACAGCCCCTGTGATATGCAACTTTTCAGGGAAGTTAGGACCAAATATACACAGGCAGTTAGGAAAGCTAAGGCTAGCTTTTTCAAGCAGAAATTTGCATCCTGTAGCACAAACTCAAAAGTTCTCGGACACTGTAAAGTCCATGGAGAATAAGATCACCACCTCCTAGCTGCCCACTGCAGTGAGCCTAGGAAACACTGTCACCACCGATAAATCCACTATAATTGAGAATTTCAAAAAGCATTTTTCTACGGCTGGCCATGCTTTCCACCTGGCTACCCCTACCCCGATCAACAGCCCTCTACCCCCCACAGAAACTCGCCCAAGCCTCCCCCACTTCTCCTTCACCCAAACCCAAATGTTCTGAAAGAGCTGCAAAATCTGGTCCCCTACAAATCAACCGGGCTAGACAATCTTAACCCTCTCTTTCTAAAAAAATATGTCAATTGTTGCAACCCCTATTACTAGCCTGTTTAACCTCTCTTTCGTTTCGTCTGAGATTCCCATAGATTGGAAAGCTGCCGCGGTTATCCCCCTCTTCAAAGGGGGAGACACTCTAGACCCAAATTGCTACAGACCTATATCTATTCTATCCTGCCTTTCTAAGGTCTTCGAAAGCCAAGTTAACAGATTACCGACCATTTCGAATCCCACTGTACCTTCTCCGCTATGCAATCTAGTTTCAGAGCTGGTCATGGGTGCACCTCAGCCACGCTCAGCCACGCTAAACGATATCATAACCATTACTGTGCAGCCATATTCATTGACCTGGCTAAGGCTTTCGACTCCGTCAATCACAACATTCTTTTTGGCAGTCTCAACAGCCTTGGTTTCTCAAATGATTGCCTCGCCTGGTTCACCAACCACTTCTCTGATAGTGTGTCAAATCGGAGGGCCTGTTGTCCGGACCTCTGGCAGTCTCTGTGGGGATGCCACAGGGTTCAATTCTCGGGCCGACTCTTTTCTCTGTATACATCAATGATGTTGCTCTTGCTGCTGGTGATTCTTTGATCCACCTCTACGCAGACGACACCATTCTGTATAACTCTGGCCCTTCTTTTGCCACTGGGTTAACTAACCTCTTGACAAGCTTCAATGCCATACAACACTCCTTCCGTGGCCTCCAACTGCTCTTAAATGCAAGTAAAACTAAATGCATGCTCTTCAACCGATTGCTGCCCGCCCGCCTAGCATCGCTACTCTGGACGGTTCTGACTTAGAATATGTGGACAACTACAAATACCTAGGTGTCTGGTTAGACTGTAAACTCTCCTTCCAGACTCACATTAAACATCTCCAATCAAATTAAATTTAGAATCGGCTTCCTATTTTGCAACAAAGCATCCTTCACTCATGCTGCCAAACACACCCTCGTAAAACTGACCATCCTACCGATCCTTGACTTCTGCAAAGTCGATAGCCTCCAACATTCTACTCAACTAATTGGATGCAGTCTATCACAGTGCCATCCGTTTTGTCACCAAAGCCCCATATGCTACCCACCAATGCAACCTGTATGCTCTCGTTGGCTGGCCCTCGCTTCATACTCGTCGCCAAACCCACTGGCTCCAGGTCATCTACAAGTCTCTGCTAAGTAAAGCCCCGCCTTACCTCAGCTCACTGGTCACCATAGCAGCACCCACCCGTAGCACGTGCTCCAGCAGGTATATCTCACCTGTCACCCCCAAAGCCAATTCTTCCTTTGGCTGCCTCTCCTTCCATCCCCATACTGTATTTATTTATTTATCTTGCTCCTTTGCACCCCAGTATCTCTACTTGCACATTCTACCATTCCAGTGTTTAATTGCTATATTGTAATTACTTTGCCACCGTGGCCTATTTATTGCCTTACCTCCCTTATCTTACCTCATTTGCACATGCTGTATATAGACTTTTCTACTGTATTATTGATTGTATGTTTGTTTGTTCCATGTGTAACTCTGTGTTGTATGTGTTGAACTGCTTTGCTTTATCTTGGCCAGGTCGCAGTTGCAAATGAGAACTTGTTCTCAACTAGCCTACCTGGTTAAATAAAGGTGAAGTGAAATATAAATAAAAACTCCTGCACTGTCTTGGCTGTGTGCTAAGGGTTGTTGTCCTATTGGAAGGTGAACCTTCGCCCCAGTCTGAGGTCCTGAGCGCTCTGGAGCAGGTTTTCATCAAGGATCTCTTTGTACTTTGCTCCGTTCATCTTTCCCTCAACCCTGACTAGTCTCCCAGTCCTTTCCGCTGAAAAACATCCCCACAGCATGAAGCTGCCACCACCATGCTTCACCGTTGGGGTATTGCCAGGTTTCCTCCAGACGTGACGCTTGGCATTCAGGCTAAAGAGTTCAATCTTGGCTTCATCAGACCAGAGAATCTTCTTTCTCATAGTCAGAGTCTTTTAGGTGCCTCTTGGCATACTCCAAGCGGGCTGTCATGTGCCTTTTGCTGAGGAGTGGCTTCTGTCTGGCTACTCTACAATAAAGGCCTGATTGGTGGAGTGCTGCAGAGATGGTTGTCCTTCCGGAAGATTCTCCCATCTACACAGAGGACCTCTGGAGCTCTGTCAGAGTGACCATCAGGTTCTTGGTCACCTCCCTGACCTTCTCTCCCGATTGCTCAGTTTGGCCGGGAGGCCAGCTCTTGGAACAGTCTTGGTGGTTCCAAACTTGTTCCGTTTAAGAATGATGGAGGCCACTGTGTTCTTGGACATTCAATGCTGCAGAAATGTTTTGGTACCCTTCCCCAGATCTGTGCCTTGACACAATCCTGTCTCAGAGCTCTACGGACAATTCCTTCGACCTCATGGCTTGGTTTTTGTGCTGACATGCACTGTCACCTGTGGGACCTTCTATATAGACAGGTGTGTGCCTTTCAAAATCATGTCCAGTCAACTGAATTTACCACAGGTGGACTCCAATCAAGTTGTAGAAACATCAAAGATGATCAATGGAAACAGGATGCACCTGTGCTCAATTCGAGTCGTATAGCGAAGGGTCTGAATACGTATGTAAATAAGGTATTTCTGTTTTTGTTTTAAGAAATGTGCTATAATTTCTAAACCGGTTTTTGCTTTGTCATTATGGGGTATTAAGTGGAGATTGATGAGGAAAAACAATTATTTAATCGAACAAAATGTGGAAACAGTCAAGGGGTCTGAATACTTTACGACTGCGCTGTACATCCATAACAATGAGCTAACGATGTGCAATTAAAAAATATATATTAAAAAATTCCCCCTGCGCACAAAATATGCTCTCTCTTCAGGACACCGTTGTTCAGAGAAGCTAGCCAACAACACAATAATTTCAAACTGGAGCTAGAAAGACCGCAAACTAGCTGCACTTTGTTTTGTTTGACCTGTTTTCTATTAAAAGGTCTTTGTATATATCCATAAAAATGATACTTATTCATGATTTCAACTTGCTGAGAAAAGCTGCCTGTCCGTCTTATCCCGACTCCATTCATTACTATGGGACAGCTGGCGATCTAATTTGAATATTGAAACAATGTTGCAAATGTTCGGAGAGACAGACAGCAAGGTTTATACAAATCTCTGCTGTTGAAAACTAAATGTTAGTCTAAAAGAAATGAGATAATGTCTAGATTCTTTTAATAGTGGACATCGAGTTTATAAATTGCATGGCTGGGCTGATGACAGTGGATTGCGTAGTCGGATGGAACAGCGTAAATAGGCATGGTAACTTGTAGAATAGACATCAGCTGGAATGTGCTTTTAGCACATAGTGTTAGCTCATAGTGGTTAGAAACAGAAGGTCCATGTTAGCCTTTATGCAATGGGTGGGAATAATCCTGACTACTGATTGGTTAAAACTGCATTCCAGCCAATGTCCGTTCCACAAATTACCATCCTCCAAACACCGGCTTCTTGGGCATTGTCACTTAAATATTGCTCTCAAACTAACCTATAGCTTCGATGAGAAAATGTCTTGATCTGAGGTAGATAAATGTTTGTCAGGTCAAAATGTGTTTTTGTAATGGTTAAAGACCCACTCCAGCCTAATTTGATTAGCTTTTGAAACATACATAATGTTCAATGTATTCATCATATTCACACAATTGTCAAAGATTGTACCTCTCTTTTCAGACACAGACAGGAGCTTTATGAAATGTTTCGGAAACATTCTGTTTTTCTCCCCAAAGTGCCAGAGTGTTATAGATGTTTGTTAAAACATTCTATGTATTTCTTGTTACCATTCATCTCTTTTGTTCCTATATAGAAAATCCAGAGTCCACTGAAACTGTTTCTTCAGAGGGCCAAACTTCAACAGAAAATGGTGGAGACAACAGCCAGCCAGGTATTTGTAGTTTATTTTACTAGGGAGGGATACAAACACATTAAAGGGATACTTCAGGATTTTGAGGCCCTTTATCTACTTCCCCTGAGTCAGATGAACTCATGGATACCATTTTATATGTCTCTGCATCCTGGAATGAAGGAACTTAGAGGTAGTTTCACCAGCCAATGCTAACTAGCATTAACTCAATGACTGGAAGTCTATGGTATGTTCTAGCATGCTACCAGTGACTGTAGACTACCAGTCATTGCGCTAACGCTAGATATTGCCTTTCAGACACTATAACCTCTCCTTACAGTTCATAACTCAGCAGCATGATGTTTCTAACGTTATAACTGTCATTGTAATATTGAGGAAGGCACTAAACCCTTAAAGTGTGTGTGTGTATTTGGGGTGGTTGAGATAGGCAGAAGACCAATTTCCATTTGGCACAAAAAAATGATATTTTATTTTATCCTACACAATTAATGGTAATTTTGTCTTCTCCTGCTAGCAGTCGCTGAACCCCCTGCTTCTTCCAGCACCAAGGTGGTTACACCCTCGGCGGCAACCGGAAGCAAGAGGTCCATCCAGACCATGGAAGAGAAGTCGGAGACCTACAAATCTCTCTTCACCAGCCACAGTTCAGCCAAACGCACCAAAGACCAGACATCCAACTGGGTCACCCACACCCCCTACCATTTCTAAATTACTTCACCTCCCCTATATCACCACCAAGTGGTCATGGCAGGCAACACACAACCAGGTTGTGTATTTGAAGGGTATCTATAAAAAGTTATTCATGACACATTCATAACCCATACTTAATACATTCATAAGAAGTACTTGAGCATTTCATAAATGCTTATGTCAACAACCGCAAGTTGAAAGTTCACATTTCTCTGACAAAGGCAATATCAACTTGCTACTGCTTATGAATGTGTAATATGTAGGTTATGAAACCTATGTCTGTATCCTTCAAGTAAAGTCTTAAGGAATTTGACATTTTTCTTATAGGTATTCTTGGCTCAGGCTAATGAATCAATAGCCTATAGTAAACGCTATTAATGCTCCTTTTTCTAGCAATGTCTGTATTATATGTAGGTCTTATCTAGGTATCTATGGATAGATGTAGATTTGGCAAGTCATTATGGTTTGCTATGCAATATGACATATAAATGTTTTGAAATGATATCACAAGGGCCTAGTTGATCTTTTTTGTATAGGAAGTGGAATAGTGAGTGTTTTTGTGCTGTTCATTCAAAACATGCTTCCAATAAAGCTCATTACTTATGTCTATACTCAATGTTGATGTTTCCTCCAAATAGCTTGTCACCCACCACCCATTAAAATATAGATATGAGGAAAAAAAGATTGTTTTATTCACATGTGCATATTTCATTTTTATTTATATAATTACCTCTGATATACTTTTTTCCGCTTATGTTTGTTGAACCCAAACCATGTCAAAATAAAGACTGTCCTTTTACTTAAAAAATGCATTATTTTTTATATGGAACAACATATTATAGTAGTATGTACAAGTAAAGGTGCATTAGGTCGACTCAATACGGGATTTTTTTGTTGTCCTTTCAATTTGTATTTTGGGTGTATCACCAAACTACTTTGTTTACTGTATATTTATTGTAACTACTGTACCTCACCTTTTCATGACACTGCGGGTGTTTTTCAGGTTTAAGAGTGGATTTATAGGATTTAAGGTATATTTGGATTTCAATTATATTAGCCTACTTTTAGTACACGACCATGAAAGTGTAAATGAACCCAAAAGAGCGCAAATGTGTAATTTTAAGTCACACGTAGGTGTCAAGGCTTTAATAATTCCTGTCACAAGATGGCAGCAGAGTTGTAACTGCCTTAGATTCTACTTAGAGTAGTAGAACTCTGGAATTCTACTCTGCGGATAACTAGATTATACTAATTTAGGATATGACCACTGGAAAAAAGTCGCATTGGGACATATTTCTCATGCAAGTAAATTAATTAAATACAGTATGTGTGTAGGCCTACTCTTTCGATGAAAGACTATGAGGAAAGCCCCTCAACGTTTCAATTTGATGTAGCCTATGCCCTATAGGCCTGTCTACATACTCTGAGCTTTAATTCTCATTCTTCCCAAATCCCATGCCCTTGTAAAAAAAAAAAAGGTATCTTGTATTACCTTCTTAATTATTAGGCATTTTACATATGTATAACCATGTAGTCCTCAAAGATGGATTAAACTGAATCAAATAGTGCGACCATGCATTTATTCTCATTCATTCACCTGACATTTTCACAGTACATAGCTTATACATTGACGGTCAAGAGAACAAGATCATTATGCAAAATAAATACCACGAACAATATAGGCATATGATTAGTCGTTGCATGATAATGTGCATTGTGATTCATCATCAATTTAAATGAAACTTTAAAGGAAAACCTTGCAATGCATTTTCGTTAGCCTTCAGCCGTTCATTGAACGAAAACTGGAATGCGTCAATAATGTGTTGATGTTGTGGTAGGCCTCACTAAGTAAGTAGTTTGGTTGACAGGTATTTCGCTATAGGCTATTCTTATCCTCTGGCATTTGGCTTTGAAATTGCGACAATTTCAGGATATATATTTGAATCTATCTACCCTACACACGTTTACGATAGTCTAAACAATAAATGTGATGTTTATATGGGACGAGATTAAATTAGTCCAGTGGTTTAGGCTCAAAGAATCCCCACAATAAATTGTATAAGAAAATTGAGCTGTAGTTGATCGAAAAGGAATAGGCCTAAGCCTATATTGACAGATCCTCACATGGTTTACAAAATTATTTATTCGATGAAGATACACTTTCATAAGTAAATTTTTACTCTGAAATGTGTAGATTCAACAGCAATACAATTTCAGAGAGATGTAGAAAAGTCTAACAGCATTACAGTAGCTTACAACTGGAATTTGCATAGGCCTTCACTCAGGTGTATTACCATGCAGGGCGCATGCGCATTCCAAGAAAACCAGGTGAAATCAGCAATATAGACCACTTGCGAATTCACTCATTCGTAGCCACATCACTGGAATTATACCGCGTTCCTTGCAGATGTCTTTACTGGAGAGGCTAGACTGGCGGGTAAGCGAATGCATGTTTTGCTTTATTGTGTTATTTCAAAACATTAAAGGGTTATTCATTGTCTATCTTTCGACCTAAGTCAGCACGTTAATTGTAGGTTACAGTTTTTTAGGACCTTTGGAATAGGCTACTCCGCGGTATTTGATAGTGGCTGCTAAATATGCTATTTGAATTCATTATTAAAGACAATAATTATGATGATATCAATCAATCAAATGTATTTATAAAGCCCTTTTCACATCAGCCGATGTCACAAAGTGATAATAGACCATATAACGTTGATCCATTGAAATAAGGTGGTCCTCGAGTGCTCACGATTTAGAAAGTTGAAATCCTGCAGAAGATAAATAGTATAGGCCTGCATTTGCCATACATCTGGTCACTATACACTTATAACTTGTGTGACTTAAAAATACGTGACCAACGGCGACTAAGAATCATAGTTCATATTGGCAACTGGTTTTCTGATAACTTGGCTTGTGCTATTCATTTCAAGAACATTATGTATCCTGGTTTTCACAATACTCAGTAGACCCAATTTGCTCCATATAATAACATATACTATTATAGACAACACTAGATAAATGGTTCAATAATAAAATACTATAAATATACATTTCAGTTAGGTGACTTTGAGATTGCGCATGTGCTTCAAAATTGATCGTTTGTCTCTGAATTTCTTAGTTGCACATAGGCTATATAGCCTACATGAGCTAGCTTCTTCAGTGTGACAGATAATATTAGCATAATTCAACTCTTTACTTTTCTATTTCGAAAGCGCATTTCATTTTCACGTTAAACCACTTGGCCCATGTGACGCCTAACGTGTTGCTAATTGCTTTAATGGATAACGATTTACTTTACAATTGTCTATTCTGTCAATAGTCCTTGTTTAAACGAATTGGCCTTGACATGAAAGTCATTGAAATTATATTATATATATTTTTAACTGTTCTCTACGCAACCGCAAGGCTCCTCTTGCTTGTCTAACTCGTTTACTCTGTACAACGGCGATGTAAAGATGCCTTAATTAATTAGTGAGCATTCATTTCTGGTTTATATCACATCATGCACAGAAGAACCACAAGCAGCTTACAGCCACCGCATCGTTCATGGATGAGTTGATCTTCGTTACCCAATTTTAATTGTTTCCCAGAGACGATGACCACATGCGCGCAACAGGCATAGAATCGCATTCCCAAAACCTTGATGATAAATTTAGACATCTGCATTGTTCTCCCATGCATAGAAATGATTATCAGACAGAAAATTATTCACCCCATTAATTTACTGCTGTAGCCTATCTCTAGGACTAATTATATTTCACAATAAAATTGGAAACTTAACAATTAAAAGAAAAGCCCAAGCATAAGTGTAGTCCTATTGTCTTTAAAAAACTTCCTTTTGCTTGAAGTAATGCATATCAACACATCAAAGGGAATCTTTATTTTGGATATTGCAGTGCTCCACCATAAATGTTAATTAAACTTTGAGAAAGATTTTCGTTGAGATCCTTGGTGCTTAGTGGTTTCGAGAAGAAAGATGCTTTTAAGCCTTGGGTCTTTGAGGTTTGTGAAGGCACCAAACTACAACGTGAAGCTCCGTAATGTAACTATGCATACGTAAGTGTAAGTAGGTTTAAGTAAGTGTAAATTATTTAAACAATTAAGTTTAGCATGGAAATCGCAATATTTGATATGAGCGCATTGAAGCTTGATGTATTAAGCGAAATATGCTAATTCGGTTTTTCAGACTGTTGGCAAGCAATGGGTGGTGTGCTTTGCCAGTGAACCCCAACGCCTGGTCTAATCGAACGATTTTATGGAGTCAATAAAAAGTGAGAAAAGTAACAACATTTTCACAGCCCTGCAATGTTATTGGCGTGGATCGCATTGAAGGATACGCGCATAATGTTTTACATTGATTTTCGCTATTGTTTTGCAAATGTGCTCATTGCATTGATTATCGTATTGCTTAACATGGCAAAAAATATATAGATTTTCTCGATTACATTCATAGGCTATAATTGTTATCACTTTTTAAAGCAAGTTTTCCAACTATAATATTAATACATTTAGTTATTCAGCCACAATTACCAATAATAAGAGAATAATAATAAAGTACGACTGTTATTATTATTATTATTTAATTAATTAAGATATAGTAAGGTTATTGGAAGTATAGGCCTAATCCTATAATATTTGTGTCATGCGAGCAACTGCAGACGGACAGCAATATGATTGGCTCCAATAATAACCAATAACAACCAATCAGCAAACTTTTATTCCGCCATATTCAAGATGACATCATGACAAAGGCACGCCCCCTAAAAATGTCTAACCTATGCAAATTTAGTACACATGCTTCCAAGCGGGTTCGGTAAGGAGAAAAGGTTTGAACATCATCGCTTTGTCCGTCAGAGGGAGTCAAGTTTCTTATTCAGCGCTTCTTCCCATATTCACTGAAGAACCGCTTACTGCGTCGTTGGGATGGAAAGGGATCTTGCTTGACAACCGTTTTCACTCAGTTGCTGTTGAGACCTACGTTGATAGCCGCCCGAATCACGCTCAAACGTCAGTGCGCTTCAAGGAACCGCCGCCCTCCTCTCGAGTTGAAGAAGTTGATTCATGATTTCTAGGAAGTACAGTATTACTTCATTTCCTACCTGGATTAACTCGTAGAAAACCACCAATTTACCTGGTCAACCTTCTTGGTGTAACATTTTGCCTGTCAGAAACTATGCTGTGGAAATTAGCAGATAACGTGAAGTACGAGGACGACTGCGAGGTAAGTTCTAGCTATACACATAGACAAACCGCACGGCATTAGGCCTGCGTTTCAAGAAGGCTAGGATTTATGAAAAAAACATTTTATGAAAATGTTGTGGCCCTCATGCGCTCCATCACACCATCGCATCTGAAATTGGTAGCCCATTTTATGGATATTTTTTTCGCGCCAATAGCTTTTAGGCAGACTTGATAAAAGCTTTACAGAATGAAAAGGATTTTGATGGAACATTTTTTAAATGATAAATCATTTGGAATAAGACAGATCAGTGGTCGGTATATGTTATTTTCGTTGTCACTATTTGCTTTTATGGAATTCACCTTAAATGCAAGTTCAAGTGCATTAGAGCACCCATGTGTGGTTTTCTGGTTTCTTTGCATTGTCAATATGTTTCTAAATATGCAACATTATTAGATGTCTTTAGGCTAATCTCGATGGGTTTTGACTCTATCCGCAGAATCTCCTCGACTAATGCATTGGCGACTGACGCCATGTAGTTTTGTTTTCAGTAAATAACTTTTAGATTAGACTATATGGATTTTAAAGTTTTGTTTGTTTGTTACATGAGTTGGATTTTAATGAAAGTGGAAAGCTTTTTGATTTATTTAGGCTTATTTCTCTGTGCTAAACCTAAATCAGGTTATTGTACATAATTAAAATGACAAAATTATTATTGTTATTATTATTATTATTATTATTATTGGCCCACTTGGGTAGTAAAATAGTTCCCTCCTGTCTGTTTAATGAGAGCTGACCATGGTGACAACAATATCTCAACAGTCCACATAGATTGCATAAACTATCAGAAAGTTTTTCAGTTTAACAAAATATGCATTATTAGGCTACTTTGAATACTAAAACCATGTATTGCCTATTTTTTTTCTGAAAAATAGGCTGAGCTCCAGAAATTGAGTATTGCAATAAAATAAAAAATGTGCCTTATTTCGCCTACGACGATTGTTGATTCACTATGAATTTGGTTGATTGACAAGGGGCACATCATTTTATAATTTATCTTAATATCATTGTCAACCTTAACGAAAGTCTCTCTGTCCCCAGGAAAGGCACGACGGGAGTAGCAATGGGAACCCCCGGTTACCTCACCTCCCTGCAGTGAGCCAGCACCTTTACAGCCCGTCGCCGTCTCTCTCCCACTCGGCCAACTCAGACTTCCAACCCCCGTATTTTCCACCTCCCTACCAGCCTATATCATACCCCCAGTCCAGTGACCCCTACTCGCACCTCGGCGACCCTTTCAACATCAACTCCATACACCAGTCGTCGAACCAGCAACAATCATGGCCAGGGAGACAGGGTCAGGAAGGACCTCATTCGCGAAGCGGACTCGCTAGTCAGATTCTGGGCCTGGAAGGCGGCTCGTCCGCCTTGAGGAGAGAAGGTTTCCGACGGCCGGAACTGCTACCGCCTCACGCTCATAGCATTGAGTCATCCGTCATTGGTGATAATATAGGACTGCACGAAATGGGCCATGGCCTGGATGATGTTCAAGTGAGTGATTTCATTGTGATTTTGTTGCTGACTTTAAATTGAAAGAAGCATGACATCTAAAACAATAAAAATATATAGTCATGCAACAAAGGCATGGTTTTATTATGGTTTCATGTAATGGATGGAATGGAAATGGCATATTTCATAATGAACTACCTTGTAAGAATGACTATAACATCACTTATATTAAACTTGTTTTTTTCAGCATGTTGATGATCACAGTATTATAATGGCAGATCAGACGGTCATCAAAAAAGGTGAGTTTATTTTACTTTCCAGATAGCTACTTTCCTACTGTATATTAACTAATTGAAAAACGCTTTTACCACTTCAAGACAATACACTTAATGGTTTGTGAGATTGACATTCTTGGTGTATAAGGCACTGCGTGTGCAACAGGTAACAAGGATGCAATAGAGAAACATTGAGTGCTTTTTGCATTAACGCCATCCCTGAGATTGCTTGTTACTAAGTACATACCTGGAAAAATCTTCTTCAACAAATATTTAGCAATTATTTGTTCAGTGATGTCTTTACATTTGATTATAAAAAAAATCGGAATGGGAAAGGCTTTTCGTTGTACTTGTTCGTACATACATTGATAATCCCCGTAGTCAGGAGGTGCACTTAACTAAGCCTAGTTTGATCCTCTGTGTTTTCTCGTGCTGAGGTCGTTTGAATAGAGCACCAGAAAAATAACCTTTTCAAAAAAGCAGGCTATAGCTGACAAGATGTAACTGTGAGGACATTGTGCAATCCTTGAAATGCTGCATTGACTGGGGAGAGAGAGAGGGGGGGTGAGGGAGGGAGAGGGGGTCTTTAGAGGTCTACGCTGGTGCATTCGACTCCTTTTGAATTCCAGTTAAAAGCAGTCCAATGGATTGCTCTTCTCAAGACTCGCTGGCTGACTTTTTGCAAAACCAGCTTTAGCTGGGGTGTGGTGTCCTACTTGCAATTCAGTCATTTGTTGGGACATGAAATGTTTTGAATGAGGAGGATTCAGAGTGTTATCTATTACGCCTTCCTTCAACAGTCTTTCGCTCAGAAGAAGGTCATGTTGTGCATTGATTTGAAATTCTGCACCACTTTTGTAACTCAATGAATTTATAGATTTGTCTAGATATTGGATAGATCATATTAGTAGTAAATGTATTATAGATGTTATAAGGTTTGTTAAAACAACATAATTGTAGACATATAGGTTCAAGAACTGTAATGATAGATAACATTGTTGTGGTATGGTGGGTGACTACAGTTAGTAGTGTGAATGACATGTCCTTAGCAACATTGGCAAGAATGGTAAAGAGTAGTTGATGTTGTCTTTTCTGTAGTAAAGCCTACATGTAAAATGCTAAACTGCTTGCTCCACAGGATGAAGCATGTGACCAAATGTATAGTTAACATGATATATAATAGCTAATGTGCATGCACAAGTATTTATTTATGTTTTTAGACAAAAGATTTTGCTGGTCATCTAGGCAGTAGAAAGCTTGAATATTATATTTAATCCAGCTATAACCATTTGTGTTAAAGCTACCTAAATGCTCCTAATGCCTCATTTTGCATACATATATATTTTTCTCAATTGCAGGCATTTTGGATTTGAGACACACATTACATTGGTGGACATTGTTTATTTTCAGATTTGAATCAATCCGATAATCTGATCAAACGTACAGTATTAAGGAGGTATCAAGTTGTACGATAAAAAAATAGTTGTTGTTAAAATGTGCAATGGCTCACTTTATTGGTCTTACACTCAAGGGCAGACTGTGGGTAGCCTACAGCCTACTGTACATGATTGTAAACGGTGAAAGAAAAACTTCCCTCTTAGTTGTTTATCCAATAGATGAGCTCTAAATCATAATTTTGCCCCCCTTTTGTGATTCTTCTCTCAGTACTAGGACTACGAGGGGGCAGGAACTTTGATCGCTTACAGAGGACTTATTATGAGGGGGGCATTCTTGCTGGTGAGGACGAAGGTATATGTAGTGTACTTTGTATGTTTGTCTGGGTGTGACTTGTTTGGTTTGACCCTTGAACTTTTGACCCAAAATGGCCACCCAGTTTGCCAGTTGGACAAGTTTTTAGATTAGGTTATTTTTAGTCACTCAATTAGAAGTAGCTACAGACCCTTGAATGTTTAATCCAAAATGGCTGTCCAATTTAGGCCCTGTTTCTGTATATAATTCTTCAGATAGGCAAGGCAGGGAGAAGGGATTCATTGGGAAGATTTCAATTGCATACTCCTCACCTTCACTCTCCTTGTCTCCTTCTCAAAACCCATTGGAGGAGAAGGTCAGAGGGGAGGATACTCTGGCTTTCTCATCCAATGGGTTTTGAGAAGGAAACAAGGAGAGAGGAGGTGAGGAGTATGCAATTGCAATCTTCCCTCTGTGAAGAAGTATGGCGCAGTTGTGTATGTGTGTGGATGTCATGTCAGTGGGTGGTAGGAATGGGGGAACTTTTAGCTGTGACACCGCAGGAATTATCGTTATCTAGTTAAGGGCTACTTATGGTCAACATTTTGGCTTCCACAAAGTAAACATGTTTGTTGTTTACGTGTAACAGTTCAGTCACCCTGATTTTTTTAACAAATCATTATGATGGTGTTTTAATTTCATAGTTTATTGTAAGGAAAAACATGTTAAAGTTGGAATCCAAGCTGCAGTGTTTGGAGGTTACAAACAGTGTGGATAAGTTGTACAACTGTCGGCAGACGCAGCCAGTCTTGATGACTCAACCTGAATTTCTCAAAGAAACAGTCTCTTCTCCCAGAATATTTTTACAATGTAGCACAGCCTCCAGAAAGTCCAATGTTGTCTAATGTCCGTCTGTCCTCGCTGCAAACCAAAATTCCCAATGGGACAATACAGATACATTTACCTTGATACTCCAACTTTTACTCTTACTTTTACTAATCCTACTCTCATGATCATTTCTCTTCACATCTATATTAACCTACACTCATACTAATCACTCCTCCCTCTCCACCCCTTCCCCAGGCCCCATGTCTCTCCCCAAGAGCAACTCACTGGGCCTGCCCTTCCAGAAGGAGTCCCTGCTAGGCATGGTATCCAACCCCACCGAGGTGTTCTGCTCAGTGCCCGGACGCCTCTCGCTTCTCAGCTCCACCTCCAAGTACAAGGTGACTGTGGCTGAGGTGCAGCGGCGTCTGTCCCCTCCTGAATGCCTCAACGCCTCCCTGCTGGGGGGAGTCCTGCGCAGGTCAGTATCCGCACAACGTGAATCCATTATGAGATGGTTCTAAGACATTATAAGGGGTGTTAAACATGTATTGCAAAGCATTATAACATCATCATAATACGCTATATCCTGTCGGCTTTAAGTTTTTAGTTTTAGCCTGAAGGTTTAAAATAACAAATGCGTTATAACTGCATCGTAATGCATTATACCGGCAGGTGTTGCCGTTTTTTATTGGGTGTAATTGTGAACAATGGCCAACATCTAGTCCGTTAAACATATTGTTCACAGCAGCTCAAAGGATCAGCGATTGTGGTACAGCTGATGTGATGTCGTTAGGAGATCACAGAGAGATGTGCATACAGTACATTTCTCATTTACCTCTGATGTTGCTTCAGTTTTACAGCCACTGTTAGCGAGCTACTTCCGGTTGCTGGATACTAAACGAGTGAAAGATTGTAGGTCTATATTCAGTTGTACACCTCTTAGAAAAAGAGTTGCTTTCTAGAACCTAAAAGGGTTCTTCGACTGCCCCATTGGAGAAGCCTTTGAAGATCCCTTGTTGGTTCCAGGTAGAACTGTTTTGGTTCTACCTGAAACCTAAAACGGTTTTTACCAAAGAACCCTTTTGGAACCTTTTTATATAAGAGTGTAGGTCTATACTGTGAGAAGTTCATACCTGGTTCATGGACAGATGTTAATTTAGGAATGTTTAGTGGTTCTCTAAAAGCAGATGTGTTGCTGTTCCTCTTCATTGTTTGTGTGGAAGCACCGTGACTACCTTTGTTGTTGCTCTGCAATTCCGGGTACTTCACTTTGGGGATATGTTACATCAGAGTAGTTAGCACCAGTATGATAAATACTGTTGGGGGGGGGGGGGGGGGGCTGTTTTAATTGCTGCTGAGCAGTTGACCTTGTGCCCCATATATCAGCAGGCAGTCTGTAGAGGGACTAGGGGTTCGCTCCTGCCTATTTTTGCTGGGAATGCAAGTTTTTTACTTTCATGTGACCCCGCCAGTGCCACACACACACACACACACACACACACACACACACACACACACACACACACACACACACACACACACACACACACACACACACACACACACACACACACACACACACACACACACACACACACACACACACACACACACACACAATCTGAGGTACTGTTAACTAGGTCATGAAGCGATAGGCGAGGGTGTGGAGGGAGCGGGGCAGTCACACACACGCCTCCCCAAAGACTCTGTCTCTCTCACCCGCCACGGAGGGAGTGAAGCCTGCCACTCAGTCATGCGGAAAACTGAATTGGCTACAGCAAGTGGGGAATTTTAGTGTTTGTGTTTGTGTGTGTGTGTGTGTGAGTGTGAGTGTGAGTGTGTGTGATTTCCCTGCTATGTTCTTAGGGATGGAGAATCATCATTTGACTGGAATATTTCAGAATACAAACAGTATTGCCTCCGCAAGGCAATCAAACAAGCAAAATGTCTGTATAGGGACAAAGTGGAGTCACAATTCAATGGCTCAGACACGAAACCTATGTGGCAGGGTCTACAGACCAATCACGGACTACAAAAGGAAAACCAGCCACGTCACGGACACAACATCTTGCTTCCAGACAAACTAAACACCTTCTTTGCCCGCTTTGAGGATAATACAGTGCCACCGACGCGGCCCACTACCAAGGACTGTGGGCTCACCTTCTCTGTGGCCGACGTGAGTGAGACACTTAAACGTGTTTACCCTCGCAAGGCTGCCGGCCCAGACGGCATCCCTAGCCGCGTCCTCAGAGCATGCACAGACCAGCTGACTGGTGTGTTTACGGACATATTCAATGTCTCCCTATCCCAGTCTGCTGTCCCCACATGCTTCAATATGGCCACCATTGTTCCTGTAAACAAGAAGGCAAAGGTAACTGAACTGAATGACTATCGCCCCGTAGCACTCACTTCTGTCGTCATGAAGTGCTTTGAGAGACTAGTCAAGGATCATATCACCGCCACCTTACCTGTCACCCTAGACCCACTTCAATTTGCCTACCGCCCCAATAGATCCACAGACAATGCAATCGCCATCACACTGCACACAGCCCTGTCCCATCTGGACAAGAGGAATACCTATCTAAGAATGTTGTTCATTGACTATAGCTCAGCATTCAACATCATAGTACCCTCCAAGCTCATAATTAAGCTTGAGGCCCTGGGTCTCAACCAAACCCTGTGCAATTGGGTCCTGGACTACTTGACGGGCCGCCCCCAGGTGGTGAAGGTAGGAAACAACATCTCCACTTCGCTGATCCTCAACACTGGGGCCCCACAAGGGTGCGTGCTCAGCCCCCTCCTGTACTCCCTGTTCACTCATGACTGTGTGGCCATGCACGCCTCCAACTCAATCATCAAGTTTGCAGACGACACAACAGTAGTAGGCTTGATTACCAACAACGATGAGACAGCCTACAGGGAGGAGGTGAGGGCACTCGGAGTGTGGTGTCAGAAAAACAACCTCTCACTCAACGTCAATAAAACAAAGGAGATGATCGTGTGACTTCAGGAAACAGCAGATGGAGCACCCACCTATCCACATCGACGGGACAGCAGTGGAGAAGGTGGAACATTTTTAATTGCTGGGCGTACACATCACGGACAAACTGAAATTGTCCACCCACACAGACAGTATGGTGAAGAAGGCGCAACAGCGCCTCAGGAGGCTGAAGAAATTTGACTTGTCACCTAAAACCCTCACAAACGTTTACAGATGCACTATTGAGAGCATCCTGTTGGGCTGTATCACCGCCTGGCATGGCAACTGCACTGGCCACAACTGCAGGGCTCTCCAGAGGGTGGTGCAGTCTGCACAACGCATCACTGGGGGCAAACTACATGCCCTGCAGGACACCTACAGGACCCGATGTCACAGGATACATTATTGGCCACTTTTGATAAATGGATCACTAGTCACTTTAATAATGCCACTTTAATAATGTTTACATATCTTGCATCACTCATCTCATATGTATATACTGTATTTTATACCATCTATTGCATCTTGCCGATGCCACTCTGTCATTGCTCATCCATATATTTATATGTATATATTCTTATGTATATATTCTTACACCATTCCTTTATTTAGATTCGTGTGTATTAGGTAGTTGTTGTGAAATTGTTAGATATTGCTGCACTGTCAGAATTAGAAGCACAAGCATTTCGCTACACTCGCAATAACATCTCCTAACCATGTGTTGTATGTGACCAATAAAATTTGATTTGTGTCATAGTGTATATTTTGTTTTTAGGTTAGGATGGGTATCGGAGGCTCTTTTTCATTTGATTTATTTGTTATCAAAAGTGAATGATGAGGTCTCCTTCAGGGATGGGGGAGACTTTTGCTGCTAGGTTTTCTCAAAGTGGTAGGAAGTCTGAAGTTTGGGTGACAGTAGCCCTTACAACATCACTTATTGATGCTTACTTTTCGATTCGTAGAAAAAATATTTAATCACAAATAGCCTATAGAATGGAATATGCTATATTCTTCTGTTTATAGAGACTGTATGACTGTTATGAATTCAGACATTTCTTCACTTTAAATTACCCCAATGTGGCCTTGTTCATATGAAAGCAGACATTTGTCAAGTAACGATGATGACACTAACTGTATTTGTCCTTATTTTTCCAACAGAGCCAAGTCTAAAAATGGTGGCCGGTCATTGAGAGAGAAGTTGGACAAGATTGGGCTCAACCTGCCCGCTGGAAGGAGGAAGGCTGCTAATGTCACCCTGCTAACTGCACTGGTAGAAGGTACGCTGCCCTCTTCATATTTAAAACTGTGGTCAATGAGCCAAAAACATATATTACATCATAGAAATACAATGCATAGAACTCGTCTCCATCTTTACGCCTTGAACAAGTTGACTCGTCCAAAAGGGAGAGCCAATTGAATTAATTGTTGCACATATACAGAGATGTGATAAACAACATATAGTTTGGATGTCTTTGTAGTCATCCCATCAGAGATGGTCGTTTGTTTATACCACTTCCACTGGTGTTGTACCATCTATTCATTATATTTATACGGTGAACCTAAACTCTGCGATACCGTTACTGTGACATGATTACCTATATTATTATAATATTGGCTGTATAAAACTTACTGGAACTTGGCTTCAATAGTAGCTGTGGCTGGTCTTTGTCTTGTAATTTCCTCATTTTTGGTCAAAATGGCAGTGACCTAGCTGATGTTTGATTTTGTCTTTCACTACATTTAACTGCCTTTGAAGATCAAGGCAGCTTTGACATTATCCACCCTGACTGTCTTGGTGACATTTTGAGGTTACCAAGCAGCTGGCCAAGACCAGTAGACTAAGCGAATAGCCCTGAAACACAACTTCACGGAGTCCAACCCTGTCTATTACGGCTGTGGCATTATCTAATACAGCACATGCGACCAAAGGACAAAGAAACATGTAGCTTGTAACCTTCCTGCCTTTCAAATCACACAAACTCTTGAAAGATGTAAAATACCCATCTCCTCAAATAATTTTCAGGGCAAAGTATTTCATGAAGATTTTTCTTGTTTAGATAATTGTTTTTAGGCAGGATAGTCACCTCTGTCTACTTTTTCATTTAATCCTGTCTTTGAAGCTTTCGTCAGTCATACCTCGGCTAGACTGTGTCTAAGCAGTGACACATAGCCGTGCGCCTAGCCGCCCGAAGCCACGTGTAATTTCATTTTTTCCCCCCATATAAACCCTACTCACTATAAATGGAGTGACAGTTCGGTGCAGGAGAATGACTCGGGGCCAGTGTTATTTAGAGACCTTCACAGTCTGAATTAAGGCTTGTTATAACGTGTTTGACTTGCCAGGGGGGTTAACTGACCTTAAAGCCTAATGTTTCTGAATAGCTACATTCCCCAAGTGATGTGTGTGTCTATCAATAAGTGCTTCTGTTTGGTGCTACAGGCCGTCCGGGTGCAGTTAGCCACATAAGCCCATTAAAGACCATGCAGGAAGTCACCCCTGAAGATGGGATATATTCATCTCAGTGGCACAGCTTCCCCCGAGCCAAGAGACTGAGCGCAACTGATTATTTATGTTGCACCACTTTAATGTTCCCCTTTCTACATATAGTGCCCCTGTGGGATGTGGGATGTCAGCAAGACCACATTCACATTTGTCTCTTAGATAAGTTTTTTTGTATTTTGTGTTTGTTTGTTTGTGTGTTTTATGTGTGTGCAACACTTGTGTGTTTTGTCTTTATAGGTGAAGCCCTTCATTTGGCAAGGGATTTTGGCTACGTATGTGAGGCAGAGTTTCCGGCAAAGGCCATCGCTGATTACCTGGGTCGACCACATATGGAACGCAATGAGGTCAACTCCCGCAAGAACATGCTCCTTGCTGCCAAGTGAGTCTCCCTCTCTCTCTCTCCTCCAAATTAAGGGATGTACCCTGCGGGTTTTGAAGGTATGTGACGTTTTGGACTCGGTTAAAACCTTTTTCAAATAGTTTTCAAGCTGCTCTTGATTTATAAAACATCTTGATGTCTTCACTACTTTTAAGACCTCCCAATTTCATAGTGTGTACATGAAACAGTGTACATATAAGTGGATCATTGTCACCCAGACATAAATCCAAGAATCCATGTCTGGGTCATGTACATTCCGTTTCCTTTATCTCATTTCTGTCATCTTTTTTTCAAAAAAGAATTTGTGTGTGTGTGTGTGTGTGCGCCATATATTTTTCCACTGTGCTGTGATGTTTCACAAAAATTCTGAACCTTTTGATTCTCCTCATTTCTACAGGAAACGAAATATAAACACCTTTGCTAAGAGTTTTATTCGATTATTGATTGATTGACTATGACTTTTCAAATCACCCAGCAGTTCTATTTGCAGAGTTAGCTCCAAGTACATTTGTCAGCCATTCCTGAACCTGTGACCAAAAAAAAGCTACACCTGGGCACTACCAAAAAAAGTGATCTAATGATTCTGTCTCTTTGCAGCAAAATCTGCAGTGCTAGGATTGTTGTATCCCCATATATATATATACTGCTCAAAAAAATAAAGGGAACACTAAAATAACACATCCTAGATCTGAATGAATGAAATAATCTTACTAAATACTTTTTTCTTTACATAGTTGAATGTGCTGACAACAAAATCACACAAAAATAATCAATGGAAATCCAATTTATCAACCCATGGAGGTCTGGATTTGGAGTCACACTCAAAATTAAAGTGGAAAACCACACTACAGGCTGATCCAACTTTGATGTAATGTCCTTAAAACAAGTCAAAATGAGGCTCAGTAGTGTGTGTGGCCTCCACGTGCCTGATGAGGTGGCGGATGGTCTCCTGAGGGATCTCCTCCCAGACCTGGACTAAAGCATCCGCCAACTCCTGGACAGTCTGTGGTGCAACGTGGCGTTGGTGGATGGAGCGAGACATGATGTCTCAGATGTGCTCAATTGGATTCAGGTCTGGGGAACGGGCGGGCCAGTCCATAGCATCAATGCCTTCCTCTTGCAGGAACTGCTGACACACTCCAGCCACATGAGGTCTAGCATTGTCTTGCATTAGGAGGAACCCAGGGCCAACCGCACAAGCATATGGTCTCACAAGGGGTCTGAGGATCTCATCTCGGTACATAATGGCAGTCAGGCTACCTCTGGCGAGCACATGGAGGGCTGTGCGGCCCCCCAAAGAAATGCCACCCCACACCATGACTGACCCACCGCCAAACCGATCATGCTAGAGGATGTTGCAGGCAGCAGAACGTTCTCCACGGCGTCTCCAGACTCTGTCACGTCTGTCACATGTGCTCAGTGTGAACCTGCTTTCATCTGTGAAGAGCACAGGGCGCCAGTGGCGAATTTGCCAATCTTGGTGATCTCAGGCAAATGTCCTGCACGGTGTTGGGCTGTAAGCACAACCCCCACCTGTGGACGTCGGGCCCTCATACCACCCTCATGGAGTCTGTTTCTGACCGTTTGAGCAGACACATGCACATTTGTGGCCTGCTGGAGGTCATTTTGCAGGGCTCTGGCAGTGCTCCTCCTTGCACAAAGGCGGAGGTAGCGGTCCTGCTGCTGGGTTGTTGTCCTCCTATGGCCTCCTCCACGTCTCCTGATGTACTGGCCTGTCTCCTGGTAGCGCCTCCATGCTCTGGACACTACGCTGACAGACACAGCAAACCTTCTTGCCACAGCTCGCATTGATGTGCCATCCTGGATGAGCTGCACTACCTGAGCCACTTGTGTGGGTTGTAGACTCCGTCTCATGCTACCACTAGAGTGAAAACACCGCCAGCATTCAAAAGTGACCAAAACATCAGCCAGGAAGCATAGGAACTGAGAAGTGGTCTCTGGTCACCACCTGCAGAACCACTCCGTTATTGGGGGTGTCTTGCTAATTGCCTATAATTTCCACCTGTTGTCTATTCCATTTGCACAACAGCATGTGAAATTTATTGTCAATCAGTGTTGCTTCCTAAGTGGACAGTTTGATTTCACAGAAGTGTGATTGACTTGGAGTTACATTGTGTTGTTTAAGTGTTCCCTTTATTTTTTTGAGCAGTATATATATATATATATATATATAACTTTCTATTGGTTGCAATAATTTTGTATAATAATTTAATTTGAAAACAAAGTTTTGAATCCAACGTTGTTTTGTGTATCAGTTCATAGACCATGTGCCATGGAATCGGTACATCGAAAATCTCCTCCCAACTATTTTGCAAACTGTATGGCGCAGCTGTCCATTTATTGGTCCTTAAATGAAGCTGGTATACTTTATTTATCACAATTTTCTTTAGCCAATTTTGGTCTTTAAAGCAGAGCCGACAGACAAGTTCCTCACCTTATACCTACATAAATCCAATAGTCTATGTCTGGGTCATGTACATTTCTTTACCTTTATCTAATTTCTGTAATCGTTTTCTTTTAAAAAGGCAAATCTGTAAGGAGTTCACCGATCTGCTGACTCAGGACCGCTCACCTCTGGGGAACTCGCGGCCGGCACCCATCCTCGATCAGGGAATCCAGAGCTGCCTGACCCACTTCAGCCTCATCACCCACGGATTCGGCTCGCCCGCCATCTGCGCCGCCATGACCTCCCTCCAGAACTACCTAAACGAGGCCCTCAAACAGGTGGACAAAATGTACCTGAGCTCTGGCAGCGACACGCAGGGCTCCTCCGACAACGGTAGCAAAGCCTCCGACAAAATGGAGAAGCACAGGAAATGAGGAAATGCTCTCACATTTGACTGTATAGCCCCCCCTTTCCCCTTTGGACTACTTTGACGTCCTATTTAGTAGCGAAATTGTCGATATGATTCTGATTCTAGATCATTTTGTGTTTTCACACAGTTGAATTTACAATTTCCTGTGCTTATGGCCTGTGCTCTTTTACGAGTAGAGCTTTTCAAAAGACTTGTCACTGCTTTTGCGTTGTTACTACCATTGGCTGGTTTCAATGCGAGATCGACCTACCTTGGTGCCTACTGTAATAGTAGGTGCCTAAGCTGCTTACAGCCAAAGGGCCTAGACGCTGTTGACATGGGGAAAGGAACAGAAAACAGACTTTGTTGTTTCCCTATAGGACATAATTTCAAGATGGGTCACTGTGGCTGTAAATTCTTTTCAGCTATTTTCCCTCCTCTTCTGTCTGGAGACAAATCCTCTGATTTCCTCTGTCTCTTCCGCGGTGCTCAGTTCCCATTGGACTTACCAAAGGACATTTTTCTACAGGAGATAAGAAAATCCACTTCATTCTTGTTTTCTTTGATGCTTAAACTTTCATAACGACTTCAATGGGTACGGTGTTATTGTGGTTTGTTCATGGGAGTTTCTTTAGTAGGTCTGGTAAAAAAAAAAAGAGCCTGTTTCTTTGTTTGTCTACATTCCCCAGAAACCTTAGAGATGATTTGCAATGGCAGCCATTCAGTGTTCGATGAGGGATGGTTAGTTGTGGGTTGTGACAAAAGCCACAGCAATGGGGTCTTTGTTTCTTTTAATCCTGTCTTTAAGTACTTATATTGCCCATTGGTTCCTTTAGTATTTTTACAGTTTGCAATGTAAAAGGAATCAGTCCCCGTCCAGATTAGATATCCCTCACCTTCAGTACAAACTATTCCATGTTGATGTTAACTGTATCCAATCATAATCAGACATTTTCATCTAAATTGTATCTCTTTTAGCCAGAACACCAGCAAGAGTGTATGTGTTATGTTGTGTGAGTCTGTGTCTGTGTCTGTGTTTGTGTAGGCAAAATGTATATATTTCTTTTGAAAAAATAGTGTTTTTAATAAGACAATGAACTACAAACAGAGGATTTCCCCTGTTATCTTTACCTTGAATGTAAATATTTTCTAATTTATGTTGTAATTTAATGGGATATGTAAATAATGGTATCATTATGGTGTGTGGCTTAACTTTTTATAATGTGTTAAAGTTTTATAAATGGGTTAGTTTTTATAAAGTAGAGGTTAGGCAGTTGGTATGATATGCTTTTTGAATATGTGTAAAACTGTTTTAAAGTTATAGGAAAAAAAATATAAAAAGTCAACCCTGTGTATAACAACTTTGTTGATATTCTCCCATTTGGGCAAGAGTTTTGCCTTGCATAGACATTTGATGAGATCTAAGGCAGTGGCTTCTCTCCCTCTCATTCCCTCTCTTGCAACACACACACACACACACACACACACACACACACAAAGCAGCAATGTACAACAGGCAAAACATTTTCAGTTGTATGTTTCATTAATTATGGGCAAGTCATTTGCGTGAAGATTTTCCTATTAATAAATGGTAAAAAAAAAATGGGAACAATGGACATCATTATATGTAGTAACTTAGCTACAGAAGTAAGCAATGTTGCTTGGTGCATGAGGATGGTAGAAAAAGGCATCATGTGAGAGCAAAACATTTCTAGTTTATGTTTTCACTTAGTTAACCCTTTGGTGCACAACACACATACTTGTTTGTCTCCCTAAAGATTTATTTTGTATTTGTATTTTTTTTGTTCCTCTTTTTACATTTATATGCCCATCTTGGGAACAGGTGTTTTTGTGTGTTGCCCAATTAAAAACTGATCTCGACTTTAGCATATAACACCCAGACAAATGTACGAGACTGTTGGATGTTTCACAGTATTAGACGATTTTGATCTGTGAGAAAAAACAAAGTGCTATCGTGCTCAATGTGTTGACTCTTGAGCAAGGCCGCTTAATCATCACTTACCCATCCCCACTGAATCATATGGCAAGTCTTTGTTTACATGGATCACAGAAACTCTCACAACATAAATCCCTGCCCCCATTTTAAACTAAATGTGTCATACCATTATGCATATTAGACACTTGACTCAGATTACAAGGGAATTTCAGAGTATATCTCACTTAAGTGACACACATGTAGGAAGCCTACAACATACCTCCTATCTAGGCTATCCCATGCCTCACTGAAATGTATTACCACTGACATACTTTTACCATACCTATTTTACTACCCTGTGTCTTACAGTGTTGTTTGGAGTGTAACAAAGTGCCTAGTTGGATAAATAGAAGCTGTTTGACTCATGTCATGCCTAGCAGCCCAACAAGTAGGGGCCTCTCCCTTAGAACCTGTTTGACCTGTCAGTCTCGCTATGGCTTAGCGCTCTCTAGCAGTTGTCTGTAACTGCCTTCAGTTACATTTATACATGTTCTTCTCCAGAGGGGTTGAAAGCTGAGACAGGGGAACTGCTTCAATTGTCTTTGATGACCAATCTAGCATGGTTGCGGCAACATTTCCTCGCCTCAATGGCATTGATCAGAGGTTCTTTCTTTTCTTTCCTCTCTCAAACTAGTGTTAATGTTTGTCTACTGCCAGGCATTGCTTTTTGTTATAAGCTTTACCCGCAAGCTAGTTATTAGCGACAGTAGGTAACTGTTTGCTCTTTTGAATGCCGCCCTCAGTGGATGTAGGAGTTTTGTGGGTTTACTGTCACATGCTCAGAATGTTATGATGTGTGAGATGGCTGTGGGTTCTGAATTACCTTTAACATTCTTTGCCTTCCAGGTTTTTAAATGACAGGTTTCACTCCTTTACAACATGTACAATATTCAATGAAAGCTGAATGATCCTGTATTTGTGACTACTGATGAACAATCTAAATAGTTTTTTTTTTCTCATGGAACGTTTGAAAGTTTTTTCCCCCCTGTCATTCCCCCCCCCCCATTCATCACAACTAGATATTCATTTGCATTGGCCGTATTTTATCCCTCTGTGGTTAAAGTGACGCATCCACTCACTCATTTTCAAATCAACATAGGATGGTTTATATGTGAAGCAGGTTTGGACCTGTTACATGAACCTGTACCTGAATCTAATATGCGTCTTGTCTCCCAAACATAATTGATGAGTTAAAATATATATTTAGACGCCCAAAGCTAGTTGTAAATGTTCAATTCATCGAGCCATAATCATATTTTATGTAAGCTGTGACTCGATGACCTTTCTATATAGGTCACGAGAAGTCACATGACACGGTGGTGGCCAGCTATGCAAGATTTGGATGTTCCAAGGACCTCGGATAGCGGTGTGGGGTGGTTGAATTCTCAGAAAATGGTGGAAGTGGATACCGAGATTGAAACTGATGGTGTTGGCAAAGATCAGTGAGAATGAAGCCTATGAGTATACTGGATAGACTACGGTCGCTAAATGACGGACTAAGAGAGCTAAAATCGCAGTTAAAAGGCTGTCTAGTATGCCTACTGCTCATGGCACAACTTCTTCACAGTTTTGTAGTAAATCAAATTAAATCAAACTTTATTTGTCACTTGCGCCGAATACAACAATTGCAGACTTTAGCGTTAAATGCTTACTTACAAGCCCTTAACCAACAGTGCAGATCAAGAAGAAGAAAATATTTACCAAGTAGACTAAAATAAAAAGTAACACCATATCAATAACAAGGCTATATACAGGGGGAACCGGTACTGAGTCAGTATGCGGGGTACAGGCTAGTTGAGGTAATCTGTACATGTAGGTGGGGCCTACATGTACAGATAGGTAACAAACAACAGCGAGTAGCAGCAGTGTAAAAAAAAGGGGGGGGGGGGGGTCAATGTAAATGGTCCGGTGGCAATGTTATGAATTGTTCAGCAGTCTCATGGCTTGGGGGTAGAAGCTGTTGAGGAGCCTTTTGGTCCTAGACATGGCGCTCCGATACCGCTTGCCGTGCGGTAGCAGAGAAAACAGTCTATAACCTGGATGACTGGAGTCTCTGACAATTTTA
Organism: Salmo salar; assembly: GCF_965601325.2. Lineage (NCBI taxonomy): Eukaryota > Metazoa > Chordata > Actinopteri > Salmoniformes > Salmonidae > Salmo > Salmo salar. The sequence goes on along the minus strand of NC_138302.1, from coordinate 47,118,977 downwards.
TGGGCTTTCCTCTGACACTGCCTATTATATAGGTGCTGGATGGCAGGAAGCTTGGCCCCAGTGATGTTTTAGCCCATTCGCACTACCCTCTGTAGCGCCTTATGGTCAGTTGCCATACCAGGCGGTGATGCAACCGGTCAGGATGCTCTCGATGGTGCAGCTGTAGAACTTTTTGAGGATCTGGGGACCCATGCCAAATCTATTTAGTCTCCTGAGGGGGAAAAGGTTTTGTCGTGCCCTCTTCACGACTGTCTTTGTATGTTTGGACCATGATAGTTCGTTGGTGATGTGGACACCAAGGAACTTGAAACTCTCGACCGGCTCCACTACAGCCCCGTCGATGTTAATGGGGGCCTGTTCGGCCCTCCTTTTCCTGTAGTCCACGATCAGCTCCTTTGTCTTGCTCACATTGAGGGAGAGGTTGTTGTCCTGGCACCACACTGCCAGTTCTCTGACCTCCTCCCTATAGGCCGTCTCTTCGTTGTCGGTGATCAGGCCTACCACTGTTGTGTCGTCAGCAAACTTAATGATGGTGTTGGAGTCGTGTTTGGCCACGCAGTCATGGGTGAACAGGGAATACAGGAGGGACTAATTACACACCCCTGAGGGGCCCCAGTGTTACGGATCAGCGTGGCAGACGTGTTGTTGCCTACTCTTGCCACCTGGGGGCGGCCCGTCAGGAAGTGCAGTTTTTAGTAGGAGTGCAGTTTTAGGATAAGAAGATGTACAGTACCTGGGAGATCTGTTTGATGTTGCCAATCTGTGAGGGTTACCAGTGAGGGTGACCAGAAGTGGAATTTTGTTTATTTTTTGTGTGTTGGTAGAACAAAAGGAGTGTGTGTTGCGCCTCACCAGAATCAAGGAGAAAGAGACTGCTTTCGATTTTTGGAGCAGGGCACCAATCCAGGGCATGATTTCTGGAGTGTCTGTGGAAGTGGGGGCTGAGAAGATCAAGATGAAAATTCCTGGAGTAATTGGGGGTCGACGATTGATGCGTATGTTCAATGGAAAGAATATAGAGACTACGTCTGCGTTAGTGTTTTTTGATGTCGCTCCCTACATGTGTCAAGATGGGATATGTGGGTTACCCTGTGAGGGCATTTGTCCCCAGGTTACTGCATTGTTTTGCTGCAAATCATTTTGGCATGTGTCAAGTGTTTGCAAAGACTGTGACTTGAGTAATTATTTTGCTGCAGAAGATGATGATGTGGAATGTTGCAATTGTGGTGGGAATCATGTACATGAGCTCCCTGAATGTCCTGTAAGGGTGAAGGAGGCAGAGATTGCTAGGATAAGAGCTCCAGCGTGTCTCCTATGCCGAGGCAGCGGGTAAAGTTAAAGGATGTTGCCGTGGATACACCGCCGGATCCAGTGCTGTGGGTGCCGTTCGTAAGGTGCAGGATCCAGATACCCTTCTCGTGAAGAAAATACATTTTTGGGCATTTATTGCTATGGTAATAAACTGCACTGAATCAAATAAGAACTACAGAAATATCGGTGTCATCGCATCTGCAGCTGAACTCTTCTTGGGAATGAAGGATGTAACCTGTGAGGAACTGCATGGTCTACTGACCAGAGCAGCAGTTCTATCCTCTTAGGTCACCAGATCTGAGTAGGGCTCTGAGTATATTCTGAAGGACTAAGGGTCTTTGTTTTTTGTTTTGTATTTTGTTTTCAGATGTTTGAGTGGATTAAACTTGAGTTTATTTCCCTTTTTCGTTTAGAATTTCCCCCTTTTTTTTATTTCACGCATCCAGTAGTGGGTGGCAATACACCGTTTCAGGTGTAGTCCTCCCTAAAACACAGCTGAAGAAGAATGACATTGTGGTTCAAAATGGAGGAGGACAGATCGTGAGACACTCGCTGGTTTCAAAGAAGACAAGAATCCTAAATTGTTACCCAAGTTGTGTGAGTCATTCTTTTGGCATATTATCCTGTCATGATTGAAACAAATGGGTTCAGTTAACAGCACCTCAGTGGGAATGTGTTCATGTATGCTTGGCTGCATAACAAAATGTCAATGAGTCAGATCCACAGCAGCTCATCACTTCTTTTATCTACTTCCTTCTTGCCCTTTCCTAACAGACACAACATAACCACCATTCAAATCTGCTCCTCATTAAGAGTAATTTGCAGTTGCTCTAATCGGTACTGAAACTCCTGACCACTGAAACCACTTAATAGTGCAAGGTTGAAAACATGCCATGTCACATCCCTACCAACTACAGCCGTTCCTTATTTCCTCATTTAGAATATCACTCATTGTCCCTTAAAAATGGGTACAAGACAAAAATCAATACAGATAAGAGGGACACACAAAAAAGGGTCTAACCTGGGACTTGATATTAAAGGAGGGCGAGGTGAGTTAAATAACGAGAACATCAAACAACAACATGGAATGGTAAACAACTAATCCGGGGCAGAAAATATGGAAGAAATTAATCTAAATTACAGATGAAGATAGGTTTAGCTAAGGGGGGAGGAGGGGGGGGGGGGGGGGGGGGGGGTATAGACCCAGGGATGTGGGGAAGGGGCAGGGAGGAGGGTGCACTCACTGCTTAAGTCACTACTCTTCTCTGCTTTTTGTTCTTTTATTTTGGACTCATTCTGTGGGAATGTGGTGGCCTGTCCCTCTTCCTCCTCGGCCGCCCACCCAAGAACCCCTCCTTCTCCTGCTCCTCACACATCCTACCAATTAGACTGCAGTGCAGGCTGCAGTGTCGCCGGGTCCACAGCCACCCATCTATCCCTCGCCTCCCCTCACAGACAACAGATGTTTAGGTTTCTCAGGGAACTAGCTCTGCTAGCTACCTCCGTTAAGAACCAAAATAAGGATTTTTTTCCTCTTCTCTAAACTGCTAACTAACTGGAACTAGGGACTAGGACTCCACTTCTTATGATAGAGGTCACTTTTATCAAGGATAATATTTCCCCCACTTTGCTATGGCCTCCTCTTCCTCTCTATTTAGCACAACAGAAAAACAGATCAATTACAAGATGGCCGACACCGAATCTCTAGCCAAATGAAAAGCATCTGTCGTCTCCCTAACAAACATACCTTGTCCACCTATCTAGCACCGAGCAACAACAGTAATTGGAACAAGCTGTTTAGTCAACAAACAGGCCTACATGTACAGACTTGGTACTGTGCGGCCCAAATGGCTGAACAAACACAGCCTTTACAGCAATGGAGTTGAAATGTCTAATCCTATTATTAATCCTATTATTATTGGACTTTGACATTTTTCCAGTATTGTCTTCATTTTCAATGGATTATAGCCCTTATGGATTATGAAGGTATTATTGATTTCTCCCTTCCACTTCTCTCCCTTAGCTCTATCTCTCTCTCTCTATCTGTCTCTTTCTCATTATTGATCACATGGCTGATTCCCAAGCCTATTGTGCTAATGATTGTTAGCGGACTCCTAATGCTATTGCAATGCGTTAGCCATTAGCATTCGGTGGGAGGACTCTGTAGGGGAGAGGGATCGGAGTCACCCACGAGCCACCTGTTAGCCAGCCCAGCCCTGCCCAATGCATCATGGGAAGGCTTGGTGATGCCAACTGCTAATCAGTGCATGACACCCACATACAGTAAAGTTAAGAATTCAGGCCAATAGAATTGCAACCATTTTCGAAAAGCTAAGATTTTAAAGCTTGAATCCTTAATGGTGAAACTGCCACGTACGTTTGCGATATTACAACATCAAAGAAGTTACTGCAAACAACAAACATCATTTTCCACTCAGACATCATTGCACGCGTGATAAAGCACCGTTTTTATTTTTTTACCACGTTGGGCAACGCTCCTCACCTCCGCTTTGCCAACAAAACAAAAACAAATGACTGTGGCTGTGCGGCAGACAGTAGTGCTGTTTCCCTTACTGTGGATTCCATCTTTAAGGAATAGGCCTACAACACAAAAATAGCCAAAACGAAGCATGTTATGAAATGTTATTGTAGATGCTGTTATTGCAAAAGTGGAAAATTACAGATAAAATTATGGAAAACGACCCTAGATAACAGCAAAAAAAGTCACTTTTCCCACATAACTGAAACACAGTAAGGAGGTGAGGGATTTGGACAAAAGCTGATCTTTGTAATGGCCTATTGACACACACAGCACATACAGCATACATTAATTGTTCAGTTAAAGTATAGATATTTCCAATGCAATAAAAAGTTTCAAGATCACCAAGAGCACGTTGTTTTGAAGCAAATGTTGTAGCAGAAAGCAAATGACCAATGAAACAAAGTACATACAGCCTTCAAATGAACAACTGTTTACCATCAATCATGCCTTCAAATGAACAGCGAGACAGTGAACCTCCCTACTTTGTTTCAAAGTATGGTAACGTTTGAGTGAACACATGAGATGAGAAATCTTCAGGGATGGAATGGGACCAGAAAATGGCCCAGGCATTTCGAACACACTGGCACATTTGGGGCTCCTACACTGGCCCATGTTTTTCCCTTGAGGCCACCATTATAAAACAAATTAGGATTATTCTGCACATAACCCCCAATTTAGACCGTCCCACTGGGTAAAAGAGGGACCAACCCATTTTGCACTGCCAGAACTGCCCTATAACCAGTCCGTCTCTAGCAATCTTTAGACTGTCTAATACATCACTGACAAGTATCAACACATAATGCAAATCCACTTATTGTAACAAAGTGTAGTTCAAGTAATCAATGGTATGTAAAAAATCACAAGACTGGATTGAACGTCATGACTCAAATTTATGTGCATGGTATTTGAAGGTGTCATGTGTAGGTTATACGCTGTCATACCTCTAGATGTAGTGGGCCATTGCATCATACACACACTTCATGGGATATTATCTTAACTGTCTTTTAGTCATGCCTTTAAAGGGAAAACAACCCATACTGAATATTTTCATTCTAGTTTGAAACCTTAGCCTTGATGACACATAGTGCACTGGTTGACCCTTGTAAGGAAGTCATCAGGATATGTACAGTTTAAAAAATAAAATAAAAAATACATTGGTTATCATTATGCTAATACACATGTACAGTAGATAGAATTTACTTCAACATTGTTGTGACTCTTGAAGGTCCTTAACAGTAATACAATGCAATTCGTGATTACTACTACCAGTAATAGAGGTCTTAAAATAAAATAAAAACATCTGGGTGAGATGTGTTGTTTGATTGTTTGTGTTGGTCGTTGTTGCTGTGGCATAGTTAGAAGTGTGGAAAATAACTGTCCTTGAGGGGGAGGGATGGATAGTGAGAGGGGGGGAGGAGTGGAGTTTAAAGGGGTGATTGGTGGAGGGGAGCAGGAATGCCCATAAGCAGGCACAAGCCTTTATGGTTCAGCTAAAGGTAAAACTCATTACTCCCACAGACAGTCCCTAACCAGCTGTACTGCATGGTTAAAGCAGATGCCCCCAGGTCTTTTGACTTTCGACTAATAAAGAAAGCAGAGCAAGGGAGAAACACATGAAAACATCATACAGGGAGGGTACATACTGTCATTTTAACCAAGCAAGCAGTTCTGGGAAATTGAGGGAAGTTAATTATGACGGTGAGATATAAGCAGAAATGTATATCAGAAATGTACTGAAAGTTAGAAAGCTAGTAATAAGTCGGAAGCTTGAGATATTTATGTAAATAATCAAAATGAGATGTGTATCTGTTAAAGTTAGAGACAATAGTAAACATGTGAGACCAAAGCTGTGCTTTCTTTGACAATAAATGCTTCCAGTATGGAGTGAATCACTGGAAACCACATTAATTTCCTGCATGTGTTTATTCAGCGGAGATGAGATACAAGCTGTCCAGACTTGTTTGCAATGTGCAGGATCAAGGGGGAAAAGATGAGTTGAGAGAGAACACTATATCCAGGGAAGGGCCATGGCTGATGATTAGTGTTCTTTAAATGTACTGTATGACAATCACTTGAGGACTAGACAAGTTAGACAACACCAAAAGAGAAGACAAATGACAATCAGTTAGGATAATTTCTAAGAGCAATAAGAGGGATGTATGTGATTGACATTGGATTTCTCCAAAGCAATGCATTAGCAAAATGTTTTAGTCTCAGGTCAACAATTGATTTATGATACATTGTTGGAGGAACCTTCCTGGCAGATTGGTGCTATATATACGTACACATTGATAAATCAATTGGTGACAATATTATTTCATAGCAGATCCCATACTCACCACTTATTAAAAACCATAGGGGCGTGATCTGACAGCAAAATTGCCTTAGAAAAAGTGGGCTTCCTTCTCCATCCACATACCTCCCTCACACCTTACAACACCCATGTGCCATAGCAACCACAGCCAGTGTCCTAGGCCTGTTGAGCATTATGGTGTTGGAGAAAGACTCGTGTTTACAGTATACTCTGGCATCCGGCCAGGGTACAGATTTCTGCCTTAAGAGGGAAGGTGGTGATGAAAAGTGTCAATGCCGCCTTGTCAAATCGACTGACTACCCCCTCTTTAAGCAAAAGGGGACAGAGGAAGAAAAGCCTTGCTAGTCGCTCTACCTGAATTGTGATGTTCTCTACCCATCATTCCATTAATTCACATCTGAAGTCATTCTAGTTCATGCACACAACATGTCCAACCTAAGTGATATATACTGAACTAAAAATATAAACGCAACAGGCATCAATATAAAAAAATTGGACTAAGTTACAGTTCATATAAGGAAATCAGTCAATTGAAATAATTCATGCTTTATTTCAGCTCATAAAACATGGGACCAACATCTTCCATGTTGTGTTTATATTTTTGTTCAGTATAAATAATAATGTTCTGGGAACATCTTTTTTGTTCAGTATAAATAATGTTGTGGGAACAGACTTCTAATAACTCTAAGCACAGATAGCGCATATCCAAATTAATTTGCTTAGGCATTATTCATGCAAACACATATTTTTTATTGCGGCGCGGCATCCGTGAGATTACAACCTATGATATTCTGTTCTCTATCCAAGGAATTAGTCCACTGCGCCACCAGGATGGAGCTAGCATGCTATGTTTTTTTTAACTCATACAAATCTGTTCATTTTTGTCTATTCAAACAGAAAAATTAAGATGGCGCAGGAGAAGAAGGCAGATGTTTTACGTGCCCACAGCCGATTGTGTTTTTTGGTTCGTTTATTTGTAACAATTTTTTGTACTTATTTTGTACATAATGTTGCCGCTACCGCCTCTTATGACCGAAAAAAACTTCTAGACATCAGGACTGCAATTACTCACCACTAGCAGAATCCTTTTTTCCTTTCACAACTCTGACAAGCCCGACACAAAGGATATACTGCTTCCTCGGGAACAGGCCCCGATCCCCGTGATATGCGTGAATAGGAGGCGGAGAAAGAGGGGCCGAAGGGCGGGCTGCCTTCCGAGAATTCGTAGGCGATCGAATAAACCACCACTTTCCTCCATTCTGCTAGCAAACGTGCAATCTTTGAAGAATAAAATAGATGAGCTTCATGGAGTCATGGCTGAACGACGACAATATCAACATACAGCTGGCTGGCTATACTATGTACCGGCAGGATCGAACAGCGGCTTCTGGTAAGACAAGGGGCGGCGGACTATGTGTTTTTGTTAACAACAGCTGGTGCACGATATCTAAGGAAGTCTCGAGCTATTGCTCGCCTGAGGTAGAGTATCTCACGATAAGCTGAAGACCACACTACCTACCGAGAGAGTTTTGATCGGTATTCTTCATAGCTGTTTACATACCACCACAGTCAGAGGCTGGCACTAAGACAGCTGAATTCCGCCATAAGCAAACAAGAAAACGCTCACACAGAGGCACTCCTAGTAGCTTGAGACTTTAATGCAGGGAAACTTAAATCTGTTTTTCCAAATTTCTATCAGCATGTTAAATGTGTAACCAGAGGAAAATGAACTCTGGACCACCTATACTCCACACACAGAGACGCATACAAAGCGCTCCCTCACCCTCCATTTGGCAAATATGACCATAATTCTATCCTCCTGATTCCTACTTACAAGGAAAAATTAAAGCAGGAAGCACCAGTGACTAGATCAATAAAAAAGTGGTCAGATGAAGCACATGCTAAGCTACAGGACTGTTTTGCTTGCACAGATGGCATTGAGGAGTACACCTCATCAGTCATTGGCGTCATCAATAATTGCATCGATGACGTCGTACTCACAGTGACTGTACTAACATACCCCAACCAGAAGCCATGTATTACAGGCAGCATCCACACTGAGCTAAAGGCAAGAGCTGCCACTTTCAAGGAGCGGGACACTAACCCGGAAGCTTATAAGAAATCCCGCTATGCCCTCCGACGAACTATCAAACAGGCAAAGCGTCAATACAGGACTAAGATCGAATCATACTACACCGGCTCAGATGTTTGTCGGATGTGGCAGGGCTTGTAAACCATTACAGACTACAAAGGGAAGCACAGCCGAGATCTGCCCAGTGACATGAGCCAACGAGACGAGCTAAACTACTTCTATGTTCGCTTCGAGGCAAATAACACAGCAACAGGCATGAGCGCCCCAGCTGTTCCGGAAGACTGTGTGATCACCCTCTCCACAGCCAATGTGAGTAAACAGGTCAACATTCACAAGGCCGTAGGGCCAGACGGATTACTAGGACGCGTACTGCGAGCATGCACTGACCAACAGGCAAGTGTCTTCACTGATATTTTCAAACTCTCCCTGTCCAAGTCTGTAGTTCCAACATGTTTTAAGCAGACCACCATAGTGGCTGTGCCCAAGAACACTAAGGTAACCTGCCTAAATGACTACCGACCCGTAGCAATCACGTCTGTAGCCATGAAGTTCTTTGAAAGGCTGGTCATGGCTCACATCAACACCATCATCCCAGAAACCCTAGACCCACTCCAGTTTGCATACTGCCCCAACAGATACATAGATGATGCAATCTCTATTGCACTCCACACTGCCCTTTCCCACCTGGCCAAAAGGAACACCTATGTGAGAATGCTATTCATTGACTACAGCTCAGCGTTCAACACCATAGTGCCCTCAAAGCTCATCAATAAACTGAGGACCCTGGGACTAAACACCTCCCTCTGCAACTGGATCCTGGACTTCCTGATGGCTGCCCCCAGGTGGTAAGGGTAGGTAACAACACATCCGCCACACTGATCCTCAAGACAGGGGCCCCTCAGGGGTGTGTGCTCAGTCCCCTCCTGTACTCCCTGTTCACTCATGACTGCACGGCCAGGCATGACTCCAACACCATCATTAAATTTGCTAAAAGACACAACAGTGGTAGGCCTGATCACCGACAACGATGAGACAGCCTATAGGGAGGAGGTCAGAGACCTGGCCGTGTGGTGTCAGGATAACAACCTCTCCATCAACGTGATTAAGACAAAGGATTTGATTGTGGACTACAGCAAAAAGAGGACCGAGCACGCCCCCATTCTCATCGACGGGGCTGCAGTGGAGCAGGTTGAGAGCTTCAAGTTGCTTGGCATCCACATCACCAACAAACTAATATGGTCCAAGCACACCAAGACACTCGTGAAGAGGGCACGACAAAACCTATTCCCCCTCAGGAGACTGAAAAGATTTGGCATGGGTCCCCAGATCCTCAAAAGGTTCTACAGCTGCACCTAGTATGGCAACTGCTTGGCCTCCGACCGCATGGCATTACAGAGGGTAGGCCCAGTACATCACTGGGGTCAAGCTTCCTGCCATCCAGGACCTCTGTAACAGGCAGTGTCAGAGGAAGGCCCTACAAATGGTCAAAGACTCCAGCTACCCTAGTCATAGACTGTTCTCTCTGCTACCGCACGGCAAGCGGTGCTGGAGCTCCAAGTCTAGGTCCAAGAGGCTTCTAAACAGCTTCTACCCCCAAGCCATAAGACTCCTGAACATCTTGTCAAATGGCTACACAGACTATTTGCATTGCCCCCCCTCCCCATCCCCTCTTTACACCACTGCTACTCTCTGTTGTCATCTATGCATGGTCACTTTAATAACTCTACCTACATGGACATACTACCTCAACTAACCGGTGCACCTGTACATTGACTCTGTATTGGTACCCTCCTGTATATAGTCTCGCTATTTTATTTTACTGCTGCTTACTTGTTACTTTTATCTCTTGTTCTTATCCATATTTTTTTTAACTTCATTGTTGGTTAGGGGCTCGTATGTAATTTCACTGTAAGGTCTACAACTGTTGTATTCGGCGCATGTGACGAATAACATTTGATTTGATTTGAGACACCATTTCAAAGGAAAAGTCCCTTGTGTAGGGGACCAGCATGGTTCTCGTGCGGGTTTCTACCGACATTTTCGCTTATAAATCAATCTGTGGACACCGTAAATCGAAAGCCCTGGTTCCCACTGACAGAGTAGTATATTTTTTGAGCCTGTGTGGATCGGACATCTGAAACCACTTGCAACTGGGATATCCCTCCTAGCATTTAGTTTGCTCTTAGGTCTGTTTTAGGTCTGTTCATCAACTCCTGGCTATATCACAGCCACTGACAAAGCACATGCCTGCTATCCTTACATCATAACGCAGCAGGAGAGAGTGGTTTCATCACTCTCATCACATTTAGAGATCGTTCATCTAAAGTATTTTATAGATTTTAAACAAAAAACACTTTCTGTTTGTTATAGATGGACAAGATTATTATGATACGAAAGGCAAGTTCCTAACAAGTTCAGGAAGCCAAGCTTGAGCTTGGTGAGATGTTTACAGCGGGCGGGCAGACGTTTTGTTCAAGAGAGACCTTTATAAAATATGCACATTTTCTCTGTGTGCATATGTATTTTACAGTTATACGGAAGGTGAAATCTTATAGTTAGTCATTTTATAATTTGATTATACTATATTTATAAAGCATTTACTGTAAGTCATTTCAAACCTTATTCATACAGTGTTGTTGAATAATAAATACATAATTTAAAATATTACATTTTCATATTTTTATCATATTTGTACTGTGTACTTGAGTTTGTGTCCTCAAAAGTCACTACACCTCTGCAATTTATTATTATTTTTTACCAGAAAGGTGATATTTTAACCTTTCTTTGGGTATGCAGCATTACTAGTTATTGTTTGTGGCCCTCTCGTGATAAATACTGTCATTACTTTTGGTGATTACGTAGATTCCATTTTCGATTCCATTTAGTTACGTTGAGTTGGTTTTAAGATCAGGTATGGCCAATTAGTGGGAGCAGTCAACACACCTGAACACACTTAGAGAGAGTTTTGTTGATTCTGAGAATGGAATGTATATGTTTAAATTTTAGAACATTCTTTGAACGTTAAAAAAGTTATCTTGTGATTTTTGTGGAAAACATTACTTTAAATAGCATGAGGAAACCTGGAGGAAACGTTATGCTGAAATACGGAAATTCCCACAGAATAACATTGTTTGTTAACATTTCTGAACTATTTGAGAATATTTCCAATGTCAAACCAGTTGGAGAATGTTCCTAGAACATTACTAAAATGTACATTAAATGTAACCATGTTTAAGCCCCATACGCTACCCACCATTGCGACCTGTACGCTCTCGTTGGTTGGCCCTCGCTTCATACTCGTCGCCAAACCCACTGGCTACAGGTTATCTACAAGTCTCTGCTAGGCAAAGCCCCGCCTTATCTCAGCTCACTGGTCACCATAGCAGCACCCACTCGTAGCAAGCGCTCCAGCAGGTGTATCTCACCTGTCACCCCCAAAGCCAATTCCTTCTTTGGCCGCCTTTCCTTCCAGTTCTCTGCTGCCAATGACTGGAACGAACTGCAAAAATCTCTGAAGCTGTAGACTCATATCTCCCTCACTAACTTTAAGCACCAGCTGTCAGAGCAGCTCACAGATCACTGCACCTGTACATAGCCCATCTGTAAACAGCCCATCTATCTACCTACCTCATCCTCATACTGTATTTATTTATTTATCTTGCTCCTTTGCACCCCAGTATCTCTACTTGCACATTCATCTTCTGCACATCTACCATTCCAGTGTTTAATTGCTATATTGTAATTACTTCGCCACCATGGCCTATTTATTGCCTTAACTTACCTCATTTGCACTCACTGTATATAGACTCTTTGTTTTCTTTTGTTCTACTGTATTATTGACTGTATGTTTTGTTTATTCCATGTGTAACTCTGTGTTATTGTATGTGTCGAATTGCTACGCTTTATCTTGGCCAGGTCGAGGTTGCAAATGAGAACTTGTTCTCAACTAGCCTACCTGGTTAAATAAAGGTGAAATAAAAATAAATAAATAAAAAACGTTTAGGAAACATTCTGTTAAAGTAATGAAATACCAAGAAAATAACGTTTTTTGTCAAGTTCCTTAAACGTGCTGAGAATGTTCCAAAGCCAAGCAACTATCCTGCACCATTCCCAGAAAGTTGTGGGAAGGTTGTATGCAAAATAACCACAGGACAACCAGGCTCTCACCATGCTCGAAGAAACATATGGTTCTCAGAACATTATGTGCTAACTGGGTATGTTGTAATGTGCAGGGCATTAAATTGGCTTACTTTGCTGCAACAAATTGTGGTAGACCGGCTCTCATTGATCCAAGCAGTAGGTTTCCAATACCTTTGAATATTCAAACGTGTGAGAGAGAAAGCAAAATAATCTGTCAAAAGTGGGAGAGAAAGAGAAAGAGAGGGAGGGAGAGGAGACTTCACATCAATGGCTAGATATGAACAGCATGTTACACTTTGATGGTCAGAAATCTCCCTCTCTCTGTGGGCTGTGTGTGTGTGTGTGTGTGTGTGTGCTTTCATATGTCTGTGTGTTTTTGTGTTTGTGCGTAAGTGCATATGTGTGTAGTTGCTCGAATGAGTGTGTGCGTGTGTGTGTGCTTGCATGTGTGTGCTTGCATATGTCTGAGATAGAGCATGCACCTGTCTGTCCTGGGTAAAAAGAGTCTAAACAAGCGTGACTACCACAGACAACAGTTCTGCTGACGCCCACTTCTGGAGAAAAAAATATATATAGCGCATGAGAGAAATAGCGAGGGAGGGCACCGAGAGAAAGAGAGGGACTGACAGGAAGACGAGGAGGAGAGAGAGAGAGAGAGGCAGAGTAGTGGAGGATAGAGAGATACAGTAGCTGTAGATAGATCCCAGATGGTAGAAACATGAGGCTGATAAACTTCTTATCTCAGCATGTTTTCACAAAGAGATATGCTGCACACAGTATTGTGTGATTAAGCTGTGGTCTGACTGCAGCTTACTTACAGTGTAAATATTAAAATCTAATCTTATTAGTCACATGCACGTGTGGAGCAGATGTTATTGCGTGTGTAGAGAAATGCTTCATTATCAGCGTCAATGCACTCTACTGTACAGTATATGTGCCATATAAAACTAGTTTGCAATAGTACAGTGGCAAGAAAAAGTATGTGAACCCTTTGGAATTACCTGGATTTTTGCACAAAATGGTTATACAATTTGATCTGATCTTCATCTAAGTCACAACACTAGACAAACACAGTCTGCTTAAACTAACAACACACAAACAATTATACGTTTTCATGTCTTTTGGAAAAAGTATGTGAACCTTTGGATTTAAGTACTGGTTGACCCTCCTTTGGCAGCAGTAAACTCAACCAAACGATTTCTGTAGTTGCGGTTCAGACCTGCACAAAGGTCAGGAGAAATTTTGGACCATTCATCTTTACAAAACTGTTTCAGTTCAGCAATATTCTTAGGATGTCTGGTGTGAACCGCTCTCGAGGTCATGCCACATCATTTTAAACCGGAAGGTGTATTTTCTTCTGTTGAAGCCATTCTGTTGTTGTTTTACTTCTGTGTTTTGGGTCATTGTCCTGTTGCATCACTCAACTTCTGTTGAGCTTCAATTGGCGGACAGATAGCCTTGCATTCTCCTGCAAAATGTCTTGATGAACATGGAAATACATTTTTCCATCGATGATAGCAAGCTGTCCAGGCCCTGAGGCAGCAAAGCAGCCCCAAACCATGATGCCCCCTCCACCATACTTTACAGTTGGGATGAGGTTTTGATGTTGGTTTGCTGTCCCGTTTTTATCTCCACACATAGTGTTGTGTGTTCCTTCCAGTCTCATCTGTAGTTTCATCTGTCCACAGAATATTTTTCCAGTAGCGCTGTGGAACATCCAGGTGCTCTTTTGCAAACTTCAGATGTGCAGCAAAGTTTTTTTGGGACAGCAGTGGCTTCTTCTGTGGTGTCCTCCCATGAACACCATTCTTGTTAAGTGGTTTACATATCGTAGACTCATCAGAGATGTTAGCATGTTCCAGAGATCTGTAAGTCTTTAGCTGACACTCTAGGATTCTTCTTAACCTCACTGAGCATTATGCGCTGTGCTCTTGCAGTCATTTTTTCAGAACGGCCACTCTTAGGGAGAGTAGCAACAGTGCTAAACTTTCTCCATTTATAGACAGTTTGTCTTACCGTGGACTGATGAGGCTTTTAGAGGTACTTTTTAACCCTTTCCAGCTTTATTCAAGTCAACAATTCTTAATCTTAGGTCTTCTGAGATCTCTTTTGTTCGAGGCATGGTTCACATCAGACAATGCTTCTTGTGAATAGCAAACTCAAAGTTTGTGAGTGTTTTTATAGGGCAAGGCAGCTCTAACCAACGTCTCCAATGTCATCTCATTGATTGAATTCCAGGTTAGCTGACTCCTGACTCCAATTAGCTTTTGGAGAAGTGATTAGCCTAGGGGTTCACATACTTTTTCCAACCTTTACTGTGAATGTTTAAATTATGTATTCAATATAGAAAATACAATAATTTGTGTGTTATTAGTTTAAGCACACTGTGTTTGTCTATTGTTGTGACTAAGATGAAGATCAGATCAAATTTCATGACTGACTTACGCAGAAATCTAGGTAATTCCAAAGGGTTCACATACTTTTTCTTGCCATTGTATATGCAGGGACAACAAACAGGTTGAAGGTTTTATTTCGGCATGATCTATTCGTTTCTCACAACTCAAAGGAGTGATGAGGATTTCTGCTGAAAACAATGGCATTGCATATCATTTGACCACTGGCTCATAACATTGATACACTCTTAGAAAAAAAGTGTGCTATGGGGGTTCCCCATAGGAGAACCCTTTTTGGTTTCTGGTAAAAACCCTTTTTGGTTCCACGTAGAACCATTTTGGGTTCCATGTTGAACCCCTCTGTGGAAAGTGTTCTAGATGGAACCCGAAAGGGTTCTTTAAAGCAGAAGAACGCTTTTAGGTTCTAAATAGCACACAGCTTGCCCAGAGCTGATTTCAGAGTACCCAGTTAATATTGCAAACATGAAATAGATCTCATTCTCACAAGACATCAGTGTAGCTCTTGTAAGTTGTGCATGTTCATAAATGTGTGTATGTGCCTGTTTTATTTTGCTCATCTGTCTGTTTTCTGCTGTGGTGTCAGATGGCTATGGTATTTGTCATTGAACAGCAGATGTAAGGGTTGGGTATCGGACAGTTTCCAACACCATTGTCAACATAAAGATGTGTTGTGCTATGGAGAAATGTTATTATGCGATAACGATAACATAAATCATACAGATGCCTAATGATACCAAGTCACGTTATCAGTCTTGGTTTATTGAAAAAGTTGTTGATGGGGCATGAGGGAGTTTGTACCAAATTATATTGAAAAAAATATAAACGCAACATGTAATGTGCTGGTCCCATGTTTCATGAGCTGAAATAAAAGATCCCAGAAATGTTCCATATGCACAAAAAGATTTTTTCTTTCAAATTTCGTGCACAAATTTGTTCACATCCCTGTTAGTGAGCATTTTATCCTTTGTCAAGATAATCCATCCACCTGACAGGTGTGGCATATCAAGAAGCTGATCAAACAGCATGATCATTACACAGGTGCACCTTGTGCTGGGGACAATAAAAGGCCACTCTAAAATGTGCAGTTTTGTCACATAACACAATGCCACAGATATCTCAAGTTGAGGGAGGGTGCAATTGGCATGCTGACTGCAGGAATTTCCACCCGAGCTGTTGCCAAAGAATTGAATGTTCATTTCTCTACCATAAGTCACCTCCAAAGTCGTTTTAGAGAATTTGGCAGTACGTCCAACCGGCCTCACAACCGCAGACCACGTGTAACCACGCCAGCCCAGGACCTCTGCATCTGGCTTATTTACCTGCGGGATCGCCAGAGGGGGGAAGGGGGAGGGGGTGCTCAGGTGTATTTCTGTCTTTAATAAAGCCCTTTTGTAGGGAAAAACTCATTCTGATTGGCTGGGCCTGGCTGCCCAGTGGATTGGCCTGGCTCCCGTGTGTGGGCCTATGCCCTCCCAGGCCCACATGTTGCATGGTGCATTTATATTTTGTTCAGTATACATTGTGGAAGTTTAGCATTAACCACCTCATTGTGTATCATAACACAAATGAGTCTTATGATCTATTGCAACGCCACATGGACATTTTTATTGACCTGCCACACCCAGGCATGCACGCACACAAGCATGTATGCACACACACACACAAACACACGCACAGATGTTTATTCAATTCCTCTGTTATGCAATGTACATACTGTCAGGGTTGTTTTCTAAGTGTAATCCGTTACAGTTACATGTCCAAAATTGTAATAAGTAACATAACTTTTGGATTACCCAAACTCCGTAACGTAATCTGATTACATTCAGTTACTTTTAGATTATTTTCCCCTTATGAGGCATTAGAAGAAGACAAAAATGTATGTTACCAATTGAATGACATCTACTGCAGGATAAATCAATGTTCAAATTTGCATAGCTGACCATATATGGCTGTTCAGTTTTACTTTATGGGTTGGTTATGTCGGCTTCTTCAAACCCATAACTTTCTACTACATATAATAATACGATATCTTTACATTAAGAACCAAAGTCTATCAGAATTCCAGTCATTCTAATAAATATTATACCCCTTGATCTTCAAGAATATGACTTGGAAATATGGAAGTATAGATTAGCCAAATTGTTTTACCAGAGCATAACCCCAAAGCTAAGGACTTATTAGCCAGCCCTACTCTGTTGTTTATGATTCTGTTGTCATGGAGGACTGATTGGGCTCATTGATTCGAGTTGAAAAATAAATGCTGCGCTCATGTAATGGCATGCTTTGAGCACTACTGAAAGGTCCTATTTACATGTGAAACATTAATGCCATATGCTGCATTTTCTATAGGCCTATTGTTGACCTTTTTGTTGGTGACACTTTCATCTTGATAATATGCAGCTGTTTAAACAGCAAATCCACAGATGAAACAATAACAAAACGGACACCCCCACCTCTGCTTTGGTAAAAAAGCTGAGGGATGGGCCTGGAGAAAATAACCACTCTCAGATTAATAGAGAGAGCTATGGATGCAATGATTTCAAAATTCTGTGAGTTTGAGCATGTGTCCATTAGGCCTATGGATTTGATCAAATTCAGCATGAATTAGATTGAGCAATAAAAGCCCCACTTTTATTCCATAGGCTTGGATCCGCACTATGCAGCTGTTGCAAGAGCGCATTTTTTCACTGGCTAACGACTGGTTTCAAAAACCATGATTGATAGGCAGCTTAAATTTCTTGAATTCAACCATTATTGGGTTCAAATAGACAATTAGATTTGTGAACAGCCATCCACAACAACCACAATCCGTGAGGGGCAAATAGCTAAATGAGAGAGCAGCAGTGTGATTCACATCAATGCGCTATGTGGGTCATTCTATGAAAATGGTGGCTTTTTGAACAGCCAACTTTTACACATAATTATTATTATTTTTGAATCAAAACTTATAGTCAGATAATAGTTAACCCCTTAACATTATAAGTCAACATAAATGACAGCTTAACATATGTATTTATTTTTTACTACATTACATTAAAAAATGCTTGTGCTGCCTTTTTGTCACTGGTGTTACCTATATTTTAGATGACAATTCAGGCTTTCTAGAATGTAATTTCAGTCTTTAATTAGCATATATAATCAAAGAAAGAAAAGGTTAATGATAATACTAAGAAATTGTTTGGAAATAGTAATAATTTACTTTAAACATGTACGTGTAAAGTTCTATTGGCTAACATTTTTCCGTTTATACTATTGTTATTTTTTGTAACATTAGAAATAATTGAAGTTGAGTCACCAGAATTGAATGATTATATCCTTAAGATGTTTACTAATGAATGTAGCAACAGTTAGGTAGATACAAAACCATATTCAATTAAATTGGGCAACTGCAATATGCCATACAAATCAAACCACGAGTGTGGAGCGTCACTTGCTTGTGTGACCCCCCCAGAAGTGAACTGACTAGATCTCTGAAGCATACTTGCAAGTGATATGTGATTATAATATTGAAACAATAACAAAATGCTAATCAGTATTTTTTATATAATTGTAGAGGGTTTTATAAAACATTACGTTGAGAAAAAAGTTTGTGGTGTTATTTATTGTCACTGGTGTTATCGTCATGTCACTGGTGTTACCAGCAAGAACAGTAACACCAGTGATGATAACACCAGTGACAAATCTGCAGACAAGATGGCATATCTAAGATGGCAGCCACTGTAGCTCAAACCACACTTCTTAAATTATAAACAAATGACTTAATCATGAAATTTCATCAATAATTTTAATCAAATGTCCTTTCCCCTTACTATAAACTATATAACAACACCAGTGACACATCTTAAGTCCTCGCATGAAATTACCAAGTTAATCATTACATTTACATTTACATTTTAGTCATTTAGCAGACGCTCTTATCCAGAGCGACTTACAGTCGTGAATGTATAAATTTCATACATTAAAAAAAAAATAAAAAAATAATAAAAAAAAATTGTACTGGCCCCCGTGGCAATCATCAAATTGTTAACATATGAAGAGACTCACCATGTGCTTTTCAAAACATTCCCATCTCCAATGAACCTTTGAAACAGGAAGAATTTGGCAAGGATGTTGCATTCTTTTCAAAGTGGTGGTTTTTATACATTTTAACACCAATGACATGAAATTGAGGGACATCTATTACTTGTAAATTATTTGTAATATTTATTTGAAATTGTAGTTTTTTTTGTAGTCCACTAAATAACTATAATAGTATCCTTTGTATTATGACTGTCACGTCCTGGCCAGTATAAGGGTTAATTGGTATTGTAGTTTGGTCAGGACGTGGCAGAGGGTATTTGTTTTATGTGGTTCAGGGTGGTGTTTTGGGAAAAGGGCGTTTGATTTAGTATTTCCGGGTTTTTGGGTTATGATCTATGTTTAGGAAATTCTATGTCTAGTCTAGGTAGTCTGTGTTTCTATGTTTGATTAATTGGGGTTGGGACTCTCAATTGAAGGCAGGTGTTTTCTCTTTGCCTTTGATTGAGAGTCCCATATATTAGGGTGTGTTTGTGATTTGTGGGAGATTGCTTTTGCACTGCGTTAGGATAGCCTGCAAAACTGTTGCACTGTCATTGTTTATTATTTTTTGTATAGTGTTCACGTGAGCAATTAATTCAATTCAAAAATGAACACGACATCCGCTGCGTATTGGTCTACCTTTTCAGACGACGATTTCGCAATATCGTCAGAAGACGAAGACAGTCGTGACAATGACATTTTAAAAAATGAGAAAAATATATTTTTAAACTCAAAATATGTCACTAATCCATGACTCCTGACCTGAGGGACAAGCCAATTTCATGGTACTGACCGTGCTCTACAATATATATAAAAAATTGTTTGCAATATAACTGTGTTTTATTAATAATAAAACAATTCAATTACACACCCCCCCCCCCAAAAAAAATATGTTTGTGTCATTATCTCACACTTTTAAGTGTTTTTTCTGGTGAATAAGGCCGGGACAGGAAAGCCACCCTTTTTGTAGAATGACCCATGTAGATATCAATAATAAGGGATATCCGTATCGCCGTAGACTACACCACTGCTGTCATCCTTACCTCTAAGCGTTTATTAAAATTGGATAATCTTTGGATGCCGACAGCAGTCGCACCATTGGAAGACATAGCTTGGACTGTAGCTTATTTAAAAACCTAGTCCTGCTCTTTTCCCACGATCCATCAAAAACATTTGGTGTGTCATCATACTGGTCTCTGATTTATGGTCAGCCTCGCTCAGGTGGAACAAACTTAAATTTGAGCTTTTTTCCCAATGCTGATTTGAATGTCATTGACAAAACAGAGAAGTGTCAAATATTTTTTTCCGGAAACATCCTTCCTGAATTTAAAAGTAATCCTCGAAGTAATCATCTAGTTTTTCAAAAGTATCTGTAATCTGATTACAATATTTTAGCTGGTAACGTAACGGATTACAGTTACTATTTTTTTGTAATCCCTTACATGTAATGGATTACATGTAATCCGTTACTCCCCAGCCCTGCATACTGTATATAGCACATTAATTAGGCCTATGTGCATATATGTTGACTGAGTGGGTTTTCTAACCCGGGCTTCTGGTGCGCCACAAGACTGTTAACCCACTGAGCTAAAACCTTTACATATACACTACCGTTCAAAAGTTTGGGGTCTCTTAGAAATGTCCTTGTTTTTGAAAGAAAAGCTATTTTTTGTACATTAAAATAACATTAAATTGATCAGAAATACAGTGTAGACATTGTTAATGTTGTAAATGACTATTGTAGCTGGAAACTGCAGATTTTTTATGGAATATCTACATAGGCGTACAGAGGCCCATTATCAGCAACAATCACTCCTGTGTTCCAACGGCACGTTGTGTTAGCTAATCCAAGTTTATTATTTTAAAAGGCTAATTGATCATTAGAAAATCCTTTTGCAATTATGTTAGCACAGCTGAAAACTGTTGTCCTGATTAAAGAAGCAATAAAACTGGCCTTCTTTAGACTAGTTGAGTATCTGGAGCATCAGCATTTGTGGGTTTGATTACAGGCTCAAAATGGCCAGAAACAAAGAAATGAAGGTTATTCCATACGAGAAATTGCCAAGAAACTGAGATCTTATACAACGCTGTGTACTACTCCCTTCACAGAACAGCACAAACTGGCTCTAACCAGAATAGAAAGAGGAGTGGGAGGCTCCGGTGCACAACTGAGTAAGAGGACAAGTACATTAGAGTGTCTAGTTTGAGAAACAGAGTCCTCAACTGGCAGCTTCAATAAATAGTACCCGCAAAACACCAGTCTCAATGTCAACAGTGAAGAGGTGACTCAGGGATGCTGGCCTTCTACGCAGAGTTGCAAACAAAAAGCCATATCTCAGACCAGCCAATAAAAATAAAATATTAAGATGGGCAAAATAACACAGACACTGGACAGAGGAAGATTGGAAAAAAGTGTTATGGACAGATGAAATCTAAGTTTGAGTTGTTCGGATCACAAAGAAGAACGTGATCCGAACACCTGAGTGAGAAGCAGAAAAAATGAAAAGATGCTGGATGAGTGCTTGATGCCATCTGTCAAGCATGGTGGAGGCAATGTGATGGTCTGGGGGTGCTTTGGTGGTGATAAAGTGTGAGATTTGTACAGGGTAAAAGGGATCTTTAAGAAGGAAGGCTATCACTTAATTTTGCAACGCCATGCCATACCCCGTGGACGGAACTTAATTGTAGCCAATTTCCTCCTACAACAGGACAATGACCCAAAGCACAGCTCCAAACTGTGCAAGAGCTATTTAAGGATGAAGCAGTCAGCTGGTATTCTGTCTATAATGGAGTGGCCAGCACAGTCACCGGATCTCAACCCTATTGAGCTGTTGTGGGAGCAGCTTGACCATATGGTATGTAAGAAGTGCCCATCAAGCCAATCCAACTTGTGGGAGGTGCTTCAGGAAGCATGGGGTGAAATCTCTTCAGATTACCTCAACAAATTGACAACTAGAACGCCAAAAGTCTGCAAGGCTGTAATTGCTGCAAATGGAGGATTCTTTGACGAATGCAAAGTTTGAAGGACGCAATCATTATTTCAATTAAAAATCATTATTTATAACCTTGTCAACGTCTTGACTATATTTCCTATTCATTTTGCAAATCATTTCATGTATGTTTTCTTGGAAAACACGGACATTTCTAAGTGACCCCAAACTTTTGAACGGTAGTGTACATATATGCAAATGAGCTGAGGTAATATACATAAACATACAGGCTACATATTCAGTGGGGGTCTAAAATTATTGACACCCTTGATAAAATAAATAATTCAAATACTGAGATATGTTGTATGCAAAACATTTTGTGGAAATGATATTATACTGTAAGGGGTGCGTACTGGCGGCAGAGAAGTCAGACGCAGGAGAGCAAAAACTGTGTTTCCAACGGCGCAGTTTAATAATAAAAACCCACCGGAAAACAGAACAATCAATAAATGGGTACAAAACCCGACGCACACCAGACATAACTTGCACAAGCACTTACAATAAACAATACCGGGCAAGGACATGGTGGGAACAGAGGGTTAAATACACAACATGTAATTGATGGAATTGAAACCAGGTGTGTGGGAAGACAAGACAAAACAAATGGAAAATGAAAGGTGGATCGGCGATGGCTAGAAGACCGGTGACGTCGACCGCCGAACGTCGCCCGAACAAGGAGAGGGTCCAACTTCGGAGGAATTTGTGACATATACTAATACAATTGCTCAGAGAGAGACATTTTGAATAACAAGTAGTATTTATTTTCTCAAAAAGCCACGGGTCTAAATTGATACCCTTAAAAATTCTTAGAATTAAAGTAGTCAAAAATGTTGTATTTGGTCCCATATTCCTACTTCGCAATGACTACATCAAGCATGTGACTCAGAAGCTTGTGATTAAGCATCTCCAATCCAAAATGAATTCTTGAATCGGCTTCCTATTTCGCAACAAAGCCTCCTTCACTCATGCTGCCAAACATACCCTCGTAAAACTAACTATCCTACCGATCCTTAACTTCGGCGATGTCATTTACAAAATAGCCTCCAACACTCTCCTCAGCAAACTGGATGTAGTCGATCACAGTGCCATCCGTTTTGTCACCAAAGCTCCATATACTACCCACCACTGCGACCTGTATGCTCTCGTTTGCTGGCTCTCACTACATATTCGTTGCCAAACCCACTGGCTCCAGGTAATCTATAAGTCTATGCTAGGTAAAGCCCCGCCTTATCTCAGCTCACTGGTCACCATAGCAACACCCAGCCGTAGCACACGCTCCAGCAGGTATATTTCACTGGTCATCCCCAAAGCCATCACTTATTTGGCTGCCTTTCCTTCCAGTTCTCTGCTGCCAATGACTGGAACGAATTGCAAAAATCACTGAAGCTGGAGTCTTATATCTGTACGTCTATCACGCCAGTGTTAATGCTAAATTTTAATTATTTAGCTGCTATGGCCTATTTATTGCCTTACCTCCCTACTCTTCTACATTTGCACACACTGTACATAGATTTTTATATTGTGTTATTGACTGTACGTTTGTTTATGTGTAACTCTGTGTTGTTGTTTTTGTTGCACTGCTTTGCTTGATCTTGGTCAGGTTGCAGTTGTAAATGAGAACTTGTTCTCAACTGGCCTACCTGGTTAAATAAAGGTGAAATAAAATAAAAAATGTAATTAAACTCTCCAAACTTGGTGGATGCATTTGCAGTTTGTTGTGGTTGTGTTTCAGATTATGTTGTGCCCAATAGAAATAAACTGTAAATAATTCCCTCATTTGTTTTGCATAGCTCAGTATTTGAATTATTTATTTTATGCAGTCATTATTGCTCATCTTCATCAAGGGTGTCAATAATTTTGGACCCCTCTGCAAATACACATATACTGTTCACACTATACACTGAGTGTACAAAACATTAAGGGCACCTGCTCTTTCCATGACATAAACTTGCCTGGTAAATCCAGGTGAAAGCTATGATCCCTTATTGATGTCACTTATTAAATCCACTTCAATCAGTGTAGATGAAGGGGAGGAGAAAGGTTAAGGAACGATGGTATAACCTTGAGAGAATTGAGACATGGGTTGCATATGTGTGCCATTCAGAGGGTGAATGGGCCCCCAAAAATATTTAAGTGCCTTTGAACGGGGTATGGTAGTAGGTTTGTGTCAAGAACTGCAACGCTGTTGGGTTTTTCATGCTCAGCAGTTTCCCGTGTGTATCAAAAATGGTCCGCCACCCAAGGACATGTAACCAGCTTGACACAACTGTGGGAAGCATTGGAACACTTTCGACGTCTTGTAGAGGGTGGGTGGGGTTGTAACTCAATATTAGGAAGGTGTTCCAAATGTTTGGTATACTCAGTGTATATATACATACATATACATACAAGTCACCTCACAGCTGCACCTCCCTCCCATAGCAGGCCAGTCAACAGGGATCCAATGAGAAGGAAAAATTTGCAGCCTGTAAACAACCATCCTGTTCTGACATGTTCAAACAATTGCACCACACCAAGCAAGTCTACTAAAGCACGGTGAGTAATTCTTCGAAGAAGACAGACACTACAGCAACATCGAGGGAGACAAATAATAAAGTGAAATTTGCACATGCTTTGCTCTACACTTCTTTTACATACTTTCAGAGGTGTAGTCAATGTCAGAACTACTTAGTTGACAAAATAGTTAGCGCTGTAGAAATACTGACCTCACAAAAACAGTCAACATATAAATAAGCTTACTAGGAATCAGGCCTAGGCTCTGGGGTTCAAATACTATTTCAAGTCTATCAAGTACTTTGCACATTTCCTTGAGCCTGCCTGGAGTGCCGAGTGGACAGGATTTGCACTTTTGGTACTGTTCTATTGGTTCCATTGCAACATGCAAACTCAATCAAACCCAGCTGAAGCATGTGACATGATTTCAAATAGTATTTGAACCCAGGTCTGTTAGGAATGCTGACCTCACAAAATTCCATATCTGCTGGTCACAGGTCATTGGTGCCCTGAGCTACAGCCTAGGTACTTCCCTTCTATAACCTCTACACTTCACTTCTAAAGGGGACATACAGGAAACGCGTCAACGCAAAGAGAAGAAACACAAATCAATAGGTAACTAATGCACTGGAAACACAGTCCTCTGCATCCCAAATGGCACCCAATTCCCTATTAAGTGCACTACTTTTGACCAGGGCCCACAGTGCTCTGCCTATAAGAGTTAGAAAATGTAAGGAAGAGGGTGCCATTTGGAACACAATCTTTAGGATGTAGCCAACAAACTGGATGGATGTAGAACACATACTTGGTGCTCATGTCTTCTGACTTCCAATCCTAGGAAAGTGTGCTCGGAAGTCGGACAGTCGACAGCTGTCACAGAAAGATGAGGTGGTAGTGTTTGTTTTTAAAGGTGGAATATTTAGTGTCTGTGCCACAGTTGAAACCCTAGCGGGGGTTTCCTCTTCCTGTACATATGCAGCAGCTGCCTGGTGAAGTTATAACAACATGGTCTCATTAGGTTATGGTCTCGTCAATAATCTTGATAAAAAGTATACTTAAAAAATGGAAATCAACCAAGCCTCCATCGTGAACACAATGGAAAAGTAAAATGCTTTATTATCTTTACAGTGCTCTACAGATGGTCATACTATCAACAAACAAAGGTTACAAAGGTTACTGCTCGCTAAGGTTACGGTTAGATTTAGAATAAGGGTTAGGTTAGGGCTAGGTTAAGGGTTACGTTTAGGCTTAGGATAAGGTTTAAGGTTATGGCTAGGGTTAGTAGATAGTTAGTTGAAATGTTACTGATAGTCTGTAGAGCATCTACAGATGGACTAAACAAATAAAGTGTTACCCAATACGCTTGACATTATACAGGGTTGTGTTATCGATCATCAGACTAGAGGGTAACTTATACTTATACTGTATTTCCCTACGATCTTTGTGATGCTGTTAGTTAGTTTAGTAACTTTTGTATTTTGTGCTATTATTTTAATATTTACAATACCAGTCAAAAGTTTGGACACACCTACTCATTACAGGGTTTTTCTTTATTTTTTACTATTTTCTACATTGTAGAATAATAGTGAAGAAATTAAAACTATGAAAGAACACATATGGAATCATGTACTATAGTAACCAAAAAAGTGTTAAACAATTCAAAATATATTTTATATTTCTGATTCTTCAAAGTAGCCTCCCTTTGCCTTGATGACAGCTTTGCACACTCCTGGCTTTCCCTCAACCAGCTTCACCTGGAATGCTTTTCCAACAGTCTTGAAGGAGTTCCCACATATGCTGAGCACTTGTTGACTGCTTTTCCTTCACTCTGCGGTCCAACTCATCCCAAACCATCTCAATTGGGTTGAGGTTGGGTGATTGTAGAGTCCAGGTCATCTGGCATTCACTCAACCAACTTTGTGAGGTAGTCACCCGGAATGCATTTCAATTAACAGGTGTGCCTTATTAAAAGTTAATTTGTGGAATTTCTTTCCTTCTTAATGCATTTGAGCCAATCAGTTGTGTTGTGACAAGGTAGGGGTGGTATACAGAAGATAGCCCTATTTGGTAAAAGACCAAGTCCATATTATTGCAACAGCTCAAATAAGCAAAGAGATATCGACAGTCCATCATTACTTTAGGACATGTAGGTCAGTCAATATACATAATTTCAAGAACTTTGAAAGTTTCTTCAAGTGCAGTTGCAAAAACCATCAAGCGCTATGATGAAACTGAGTCTCATGAGGACCGCCAGAGGAAAGGAAGACCCAGAGTTACCTCTGCTGCAGAGGATAAGTTAATTTGAGTTACCAGCCTCAGAAATGGTTGCTTGGGCCAAGAAACAGGAGTAATTGACATTAGACCGGTGGAAATCTGTCCTTTGGTCTGATGAGTACAAATTTGAGATTTTTGGTTCCAACCACTGTGTTTTGTGAGACACAGAGTAGGTAAAGTAATAATCTCATGTGTATTTCCCACCCTGAAGCATGGAGGAGTTTTGATGGTGTTGGGGTGCTTTGCTGGTGGCATTGTCAGTGATTCATTTAGAATTCAAAGCACACTTAACCAGCATGGCTACCACAGC
Source organism: Salmo salar (assembly GCF_965601325.2). NCBI lineage: Eukaryota > Metazoa > Chordata > Actinopteri > Salmoniformes > Salmonidae > Salmo > Salmo salar. Next base: position 47,092,038 of record NC_138302.1, on the reverse strand, counting down.
ATTCTGCAGCAATACGCCATCCCATCTGGTTTGCGCTTAGAGAGACTGTTGTTTTTCAAGAGGACAATGACCCAACACACTTCCAGGCTGTGTAAGGGCTATTTGAACAAGGAGGAGAGTGATGTAGTGCTGCATCAGATTACCTGTGTGTTAGAAAAATGACATATTTACCTGATTTGTTTGATATTAATAGTTAACAAATAGTAGGATATTTCTGTTCTTTTTAATTCTGTGTTTCTGTAAAGAGATGGTTTCCACTCTAGCTTCCTGCAGTTAGTCTGGGCATATGGTCAAGAAATAGGTTTTGCTAGAGATAGCTTGAGCTGACAATGACTTGGTGATAAAAACCTAAAGCTGGCATTTCATAGGCAAGATGTGGTGTGTGTGACCTGAGATAGAGATAGCCTGGAAGAGTTTAGAACAATGCCTCATTATCTCATCATTCTGACATCTGGGAAACTAAGCCGGGTTGGAAGTATAACAACATCCCATGCAGATAACCAGGAGATGGACAAAGGTGACGTATGGGAACGTTGAAACCAGCCTGACTAAGCATTTTTTGATCCTATATACAGTTTAAGTCGGAAGTTTACATACACATAGGTTGGAGTCATTAAAACTCATTATTCAACCACTCCACACATTTCTTGACATAGTTACCTAATCTGTTTGATATTAATAGTTAACAAATAGTAGGACATTGCTGTTCTGTTTAATTCTGTGTTTCTGTAAAGAGATGGTTTCCACTCCAACAATCTATAGTTTTGGCAAGTCGATTAGGACATCTACTTGGTGCATGACACAAGTCATTTTTCCAACAATTGTTTACAGACAGATTATTTCACTTATAATTCACTATATCACAATTGCAGTGGGTCAGAAGATTACATACACTCAGTTGACTGTGCCTTTAAACAGCTTGGAAAATTCCAGAACATTATGTCATGGCTTTAGAAGCTTCTGATAGGCTAATTGACATAATTTGAGTCAATTGGAGGTATACCTGTGGATGTATATCAAGGCCTACCTTCAAACTCAGTGCCTCTTTGCATGATATCATGGAAAAATCTAAAGAAATCAGCCAAGACCTCCACCAGTCTGGTTCATCCTTGGGAGCAATTTCCAAACGCCTGAAGGTACCACGTTCATCTGTACAAAACAATAATATGCAAGTATAAACACCATGGGACCACGCAACCGTCATAACGATCAAGAAGGAGACGCGTTTTGTCTCCTAGAGATGAACGTATGTTGGTGTGAAAAGTGCAAATCAATCCCAGAACAGCAGCAAAGGACCTTGTGAAGATGCTGTAGGAAACAGGTACAAAAGTATCTATTTCCACTGTAAAACGAGTCTTATATCGACATAACCTGAAAGGCAGCTCAGCAAGGAAGAAGCCACTGGTCCAAACCGCCATAAAAAAAAGCCAGACTACGGTTTGCAACTGCACATGGGGACAAAGATCGTATTTTTTGGAGAAATGTCCTCTGGTCTGATGAAACAAAAATAGAACTGTTTGGCCATAATGACCATCATTATGTTTGGAGGAAAAAGGGGAGGCTTGCAAGCCAAAGAACACCATCCCAACCGTGAAGCCCGGTGGTGGTAGTATCATGTTGTGGGGGTGCTTTGCTGCAGGAGGGACTGGTGCACTTAACAAAATAGATGGCATCATGAGGTAGGAAAATTAGGTGGATATATTGAAGCAACATCTCACGACATCAGTCAGGAAGTTAGAGCTTGGTCGCCAATGGGTCTTCCAAATGGACAATGACCCCAAGCATACTTCCAAAGTTGTGGCAAAATGGCTTAAGGACAACAAAGTCAAGGTATTGGAGTGGCCATCACAAAGCCCTGACCTCAATCCTATAGAAAATCTGTGGGCAGAACTGAAAAACGTGTACGAGCACAGAGGCCTACAAACCTGACTCAGTTACACCAGCTCTGTCAGGAGAAATGAGCTAAAACTCACCCAACTTATTGTGGGAAGCTTGTGGAAGGTTCCCCGAAATGTTTGACCCAAGTTAAACAATGTATAGGCAATGCTAGCAAATACTAATTGATCGTATGTAAACTTCTGACCCACTGGGAATGTGATGAAAGAAATAAAAGCTGAAATAAATCATTCTCTCTACTGTTATTCTGACATTTCACATCCTGAAAATAAAGTGGTGATCCTAACTGACCAAAGACAGGGAATTGAAAAACTGAGTTTAAATGTATTTGGCTATAAGGTGGATGTAAACTTCTGACTTCAACTATAATATCTGTTTGTTCATTTTCTGTTCAGGCTGCTCAGCCCAACAGTCAAGACTGTTGAGTTGACCGGTTTCATTATTGCAATAATTAATCGATATTAAATAAAAATGATTATTTTAAGAAATGACAAAGTCTCTCTCAGTACTGAAATTTCTTTGACACCTGGCCTCCACAATCACCCGGTCTCAACCCAATTAAGATGGTTTGGGATGAGTTGGACTGCAGAGTGAAGGAAAAGCAGCCAACAAGTGCTCAGCATATGTGGGAACTCCTTCAAGACTGTTGGAAAAGCATTCCAGGTGAAGCTGGTTGAGAGAAAGCCAGGAGTGTACAAAGCTGTCATCAAGGCAAAGGGTGGCTACTTTGAAGAATCTGAAATATAAGATATCATTTTATTTGTTTAACACTTTTCTTGGTTACTACATGCGTCCAAACTTTTGACTGGTACTGTATATTTTTTAACCAATATTAACTTTACAGTGACCATTCGTTCATAATTTTCCATCCTTCTCTACCATCCGTCAGTGGTTGGCACCTTTCTTCTAGCTGCCATGCCATTGTAGGACAGAGCTCAGTGATATCACAGATGATGATGAGGTAAAGGGTTTACGGGGACAAGATGAGTGTAGGTGATCTCCCTCTGCTCCATCTACTGTCTCACACTGTGTGTGGCGGAAATGTGTGCGTGCATGTGTATGTATGTGTGCATGTGTCTGTGTGTGTGTGCATGCATGCTCCATGTGTGACTTTGTATGTGTATGTGTATGCGTATGCGTGTGTGTGAATATGGGTATGTGTGTGTGTGTTTGTGTGTATGGAACAGCATGTACACTCATAAACATCCTCCGGGCAATAGGAGTCATTCTGGGAATATTTATTTTAGCTGGTAACGCAAAGAGGCAGCCAACCCCTAATCTTGCCTTCAGCTCTTTTCTCTGAAACACAGAGGGGAGGAGAAGAAAAAGAGAGAGGGGTCGGGGGAAGGGGGGGGGGGGGGGGGTCAGTATGACTGGAGAGGATTCTCAAAGAGAGAGAAAGAGAGTGGTGGGTGCCAGGGACGTATGGGCGATAAATGGAAGAGGACGTGTGTTTGTGCACCAACGTGTGTGTGTGGGCAGATTGTGGAATGGGGGTGACTGGGGGCTGGGCGTGGAGACCCTGTATTCAATGGGGCTCTAAGGCAGAAAAAGGGGGGCAGATGGGGGGTGGTGGAGGTGAGGAAGGGGGTTCTACTAGTAGAGAGGGTGCTGGGTGTTCCCGGAGGCTGAATGTGGCTCGCCGTGTGTCTGATTCAATGTGAATGGCAGCGTGCCGTGCGGCCCCATCCCGGCCAAATCCCTTTTGACACTCTTCGCCTTCTCTTAGATGTCGGCGTGGAAGGAAAGAGGGACACACACAACACCAGAGCAGGCACTGACTTTCTCTCTCTTACACTCTGTGGAACACACACACCGTCAGATGCACATGGCACCTATTCAGTGGTGTGTACATTCATGACATGCCACATGCTATTTCTTTCACATGGGTCTACATGGACACGTGAACTACAGTATATGTGTTGATGTGCACACTTGGACCTGAAACGGCAGCCTACATGGCTTGTGACAGCTCCTTGTGCCAATGCTGCTTTAGAGTTTAATCTTGGCTGGTAGATAATACATTTACGCTGCAATTAGAATTTTAGGCGGTCACTTGTCACACTAAACAAGACCACAATCAGCTTGAGTTATTTTGATTGTGAAGCACTGACATAGACACACAAGCCTGTCATTGTATATAGATCCTCAAGATTAATGTCTTTCCTTTCGAGATGGACCGATACATTTATATTCTTTCTTGCTCGACTGTCTTATGACAGTGTAAATGTATTTTTCCCTCATCACTATATTCAGTGTGACACTCCGTTACAGAGGGGACATGTTTGAGTGGATCACAGTTGAGTTCCCATCTGTATTTGGGGACATATTTTACCGTGGCACAGAGCTGAATACAAGTCCTGTGACAGGGGGATAGAGTCCTGCTGTTTTATGACCAAGGCTGCAAGTCCTCATGTCATCCTAGTGCCTGTCATTTGTTTGTGTCTGTCTGTGTATTTCTTTAAAATATTGGTTATTTTTGGGGGTCAATATTTGTATTTGTTTGGTTATTTTTTGTTGGGGGGATACAGGTATATTATCCATTTCAGGGTATAGGTTTATATAGGCTGCCACACAAAATTCTGTATAAAACAGGGAAAATGAAACATAAAAGAAGCGGGCCTCCACCCCGAACCTCCCATCCCATTCACCCAACCCCACCCAGCCAACATGTCTCCACCCCCACTCCCGGAAACCATGTTTTCCACCCCCACCCCCCCCCCCCCTAGCAACTGGGGGGGGGGGGGGTTCTCTTTCGCACTTCCCAGCCACAGAGAAAACTCTCCCTATACTGCCCCTTCCCCATGGGCGTAAAAGTGAAGAAAGTAAAAAAGATTCAAATATATACACATACAGAGCATTTGGAAAGTATTCAGATCCCTTTACTTTTTTCACATTTTGTTACGTTATGTGTTTTTTCCCCTGATCAATTTACACACAATACCCCATAATGACAAAGCATAAACAGATTTACAAATTTTTGCAAATGTATAAACTGAAATATCACATTTACATAAGTATTAAATTAGCTAAACAACTACCGGTAGCCATATTAATGACAAAAAATACAATAGGTTTTACAATTAGAGTTCTTTTCTATCTCGATTGTAAAACCTCTTCTCTTTTTAGTTGCAGATATGGTTACAAAACAGCAACCTACAACGAGCCACCTAAAGCTATGTTTACTAGCAAACGTTAGCACATGACTGAAGTTGGTTAGCTAGTTAGCCTGGCGCCTGCTAACTTGTCATGCACCCCGCCTTGCATTTGTAACATCAGCAACTGTAAATACACTGAACAAAAATATAAACACAACATGTAAAGTATTGGTCCCATGTTTCATGAGCTGAAATAAAAGATCCAAGATTTTTTTTATACGCACATAAAGCTTATTACTCTCAAATGTTTTGCACAAATTAGTTTACATCCATTAGTGAGAATGTATCCTTTGCCAAGATAATACATTCACCTGACAGGTGTGGCATATCAAGAAGCTGATTAAACAGCATGATCATTACACATGTGCACTTTGTGCTGGGGACAATAAAAGGCCACTCTAAAATGTGCAGTTTTGTCACACAACATAATGCCACAGATGTCTCAAGTTATGAGGGAGCGTGCAATTGGCATGCTGACTGCAGGAATGTCCACCAGAGCTGTTGCCAGAGAATGTAATGTTAATTTTTCTACCATAAGCCGCCTCCAATATGTAACCACGTCAACCCAGGACTTCCACCTCATGTTAGGGTTAGGCTCCCGAGTGGCGCAGCAGTCTAAGGCACTGCATCTCAGCGCAAGAGGCATCACTGCAGTCCCTGGTTTGAATCCAGGCCTCATCACATCCAGCCGTGATTGGGAGTCCCATAGGGTGGCGCACAATTGGCTGGGGTAGGCCGTCATTGTAAATAACAATTTGTTCTTAACTGACTTGCATAGTTAAATAAAATGTACATAAAAAATGATAGTGCTTGGCCTCATGTTGCAAGGATATGTACACAATTCCTGAATGCTGAAAATGTCCCAGTTCTTACATAGCCTGCTTACTCACCAGACATGTCACCGATTGAGCATGTTTGGGATATTCTGGATCTATGTGTACGACAGCGTGTTCCAGTTCCCATCAATATCCAGTGACGTTGCACAGCTATTGAATGGGACAACATTCCACAGGCCACAATGAACAGCCTGATCAACTCTATGCGAAAGAGATGTGTCATGCTGCATGAGACAAATGGTGGTCACACCAGATACTAACTGGTTTTCTGATCCACGCCCCTACTAAGGTATCTGTGACCAACAGATGCATATCTGTATTCCCAGTTATATGTCATCCATAGATTAGGGCCTAATGAACTGTAATTCAGTAAAATCTTTACAATTGTTGCATTGTCATGGCTCACATAAACACCATCATCCCAGAAACCCTAGACCCACTCCAATTTGCATCCCGCCCAAACAGATCCACTGATGATGCAATCTTAATCACACTCCACACTGCTCTTTCCCACCTGGACAAAAGGAACACCTATGTGAGAATGCTGTTCATTGACTACAGCTCAGTGTTCAACACCATAGTGCCCACAAAGCTCATCACTAAGCTAAGTACCATGGGACTAAACACCTCGCTCTGCAACTGGATCCTGGACTTCCTGATGGGCTGCCCCCAGGTGGTAAGGGTAGGTAACAACACATGCAGATATGGTTACAGTGCTAATCCTCAACACTGGGGCCCCTCGGGGGTGCGTGTTTAGTCCCCTCCTGTAATCCCTGTTCACCCATGGCTGCGTGGCCAAACACGACTCACAGTGGTAGGCCTGATCACCGACAATAATGAGAAAGCCTATAGGGAGGAGTTCAGAGACCTGGCACTGTAGTGCCAGGACAACAACCTCTCCACCAATGTGAGCAAGACAAAGGAGCTGATCGTGGACTACAGGAAAAGGCGGGCCAAACAGGCCCCCATTAACATCGATGGGGCTGTAGTGGAGCGGGTCGAGAACTTCAAGTTCTTCGGTGTCCACATCATCAACAAACTATCATGGTCCTAGTACACCAACACAGTCGTGAAGAGGGTACGACAACACCTTTTCCCCCTCAGGAGACTGAAAAGATTTGGCATGGGTCCCCAGATCCTCAAAAAGTTCTACAGCTGCACCATCGAGAGCATACTGACCGGTTGCATCACAGCCTGGTATGGCAACTGCTCGGCATCTGACCACAAGGCGCTACAGTAGGTAGTGAGTACGACCCAGTACATCACTGGAGCCAAGCTTCCTACCATCCAGGACCTATATACTAGGCGGTGTGAGAGGAAGGCCCAGGCTCCCAAGTCATAGACTGTTCCCTCTGCTACTGCAAGGCAAGCGGTACTGGAGCGCCAGGTCTCGGACCAAAAGGCTCCTTAACAGCTTCTACCCCCAAGCCATTAGACTGCTGAACAACAAATAAAAGGGCCACCTGGACTATTTACATTGACCACCCCCCCACCCCCTCCCTCCCTCCCATTTGTTTTTTTCTGCTGCTACTCTCTGTTTATTATCTATGAATAGTCACTTTACAAATTACCTCGACTAGCCTGTACTCCAGCACATTGACTCGGTACCGGTGTCCCCTGAGTATAGTCTCATTATAGTACATTTCTTGTGTTACTTTTTGATTGAATTTAGAAATTCATTTTAACTTTAGTTTATTTAGTAACTATTTTAACTCTATTTCTTGAACTGCATTGTTGGTTAAGTGCTTGTAAGTAAGCATTTCACATGCGCTGAATACCTGTTGTATTCAGCGCATGTGACAAATAACATTTGATTTGATTTGTTGCGTTTATATTTATGTTCAGTGTAATTTTACGACCTTGCTATGTATCAATATTGACAAGGGTTGAAATTGGTTATGATTATGACCGTGGATGCATTTCAATCTCTCAAAATTATACGCATGATGCATGATATGATTCCAACAGATGTAAATAACAAGTATTGCATATCTAGCTTCAGCTAGCCTGCTACGTTTACTTGCAAACAGTGAGGAGAAACAATAATACACCAATTTACTGTTGTAAATCTCTAAAACTGAAGCTGGTTTTACTATATATTACTGTATAAATATTTGCCTAAGCATGCCTGATAGACATGGCTGTAGGTAGATCCTGTCTGCCTACCTACCTACATACAATTGTTAGTTCTGGTCACTGTGAAAAGGTTGAGGGTTATGCCATATTTGTTAGATATTGTTGTAAATGTAATCTCTGCACCTGTGCACATGTTTGCATGTTCAACTAGTCTACCTTAGTGTTGATGTTATGCTGGCACAGATCAAACTGTACAATAGAGTACAATTATATCGTTTTGTCTTACAAATGATACCATGTGGTGCCTGGGCTTCTTCCTATAGTGGATTCTAAATGTGGAATTACTTTGCCTGCGTGTCATTGTAGCAGCTGTATCCCTCTTGAGGGATTAGACATCTTTCTGGATTTCAAGCAGATGACTCACAAGGAGCTGAATGGCAGTTTGATAATGACAGCACTCCTCACAAAGCTTTACAAGTATTCCCTGTATTCCCTGAACGTACTGAAGTTTCTTACTGTTTCATCATGACAACCAGTTGTCTTACCTACAGATTGTTACACCAGATTATGTGATTTAACCAAAGATTTTTGGTATCCATCACTGGGAGTTACAAGATAGGTACTGTTTGGTGTAGCACAGAGAATTTTCGACCAACCTTAGCATTCGTCCTCGATTCGGGGAAACTGGAGTCACATAAAATGTCCGTGTCCAGTTGCAGTTTGAATTTAGAAAATCCTCCATTATTAAAATATACTTTTTTTGCTCCATGATGTAATACAACAATGTGTACACCGCCATCTTGTCTGTTTCTATAACAACACAGGTTGAGACCCAGATGCAGACACAGGAGGCAGATGGTTTGAGTCTCTGATATTTATTAAAATACAAATCAAATTTTATTGGTCACATACACATGGTTTGCAGATGTTATTGTGAGTGTAGTGAAATGCTTGTGGTTCTAGTTCCGACAGTGCAGCCATATCTAACAGCTCCACAACAACTACCTAATACACACAAATCTAAGTAAAGGAATAAGAATATATACATATAAATATATGAATGAGCAATGACAGAGAGGCATAGGCAAGATGCAATAGATGGTATAAAATACAGCATATAAATGCAAGATAAGTAAACATTATTAAAGTGGCATTATTAAATAATAATTTCAAGTCTGTATGTAGGCAGCAGCCTCTGTGTTAATTTAACAGTCTGATGGCCTTGAGATAGAAGCTGTTTTTCAGTCTTTTGGTCCCAGCTTTGATGCACCTGTACTGACCTCGCCTTCTGGATGGTAGCGGGGTGAACAGGCAGTGGCTTGGGTGGTTGTTGTCCTTGATGATCTTTTTGGCCTTCCTGTGACATCGGTTGATGTAGGTGTCCTGGAGGGATGCGTGTTGGTTTTAGGTGTCCAGTTTGATGATGCGTGTTGGTTTTAGGTGACAAGGTATAGTTAAAGATAATACAAAGAAAAAAACAACTGTTCTTATATATTTTTTTGTACCGTCATCTTTGAAATACAAGAGGAAGGCCATAATGTTTTATTTCAGCCCAGGTGAAATAGTGTATGTGCAAAGTTTAGACTGATCCAATGAACCATTGCATTTCTGTAAAAAATTGGTATCAAGACTGCCCAAATGTGCCTAATTTGTTTATTAACCTTTTCATACATGAGTTCCAAATATCTCTAACGGTCGCCCCAGAGTGAGTTTTTTTATGCACGTGATGTTAGAATGTTCTCTTCATTCCAGAATGTGATTGTTACGCAACAGTACATTTAATCCGTGCTGCCCTCAAACCAAGGCACGCAGCCTGTTTTTATTTATAGGCTGTTTTCAACTTGTCAATTTCAAATGATTTTCTAACAAGTTTTTATTTTCTAGTCCAACCTAAGTGTATGTAAACTTCCGACTTCAACTGTATATACAAAAAAACATAATGGGGATTGAAAATGATGCAGACAATTACATTGATGAAAGCTACAATATATCTGTAATATTAAAGCTGATCTACCCCCCCCCAAAAAAAACTAATGCTCTCTCAATATACACATCATTTTCTGACAAGCAAGCACTTTGATATGGTCATTTTCACATTTTCATAAATTCATAGAATGTTTGGGAATGGCGTATAATAAGGCATTTATCAAAATTCCATAGCACCTTGCGTTTGGACAATTAATAAACACTACAGTAAATAAAACCTAATAAAAACATCTGTCTTGTCCAGGACTGGAGTCTATGCAGACCGGTGTGCCATAGCCAATCAGAGCTAGAGTAGACTTATATGCAAATAAGCCATTTGCCACACAGGCCTGCCATCATTGAAGATTGATCGAAAAGATCCATATTTATTTCATGGTGGTTCTACATCAGTGCTTTCCAACCCTGTTCCTGGAGAGCTTACCGTCCTGTATGTTTTCACTCCAACCCTAATCTAGCATACTTGATTCTAATAATTAGCTGGTTGATAAACTGAACCAGGTTAGTTGCAACTGGGGTGGCAGCAAAAACTTACCGGAAGGTAGCGCTTACTCAGGAAGCCCAATTCTGGTCTTTTCCCCACTAATTGGTCTTAATCACATCAGATCTTTTTCAGAACTGATTTGATTGGTCAAAAGACCAATTAGTGAAAAAAAGATCAGAATTTGTCTGCCTGGGTAAACGCAGCCATAGTGCTTTATCCAGCTTCGGTACACTGGTAATGGTTTTTGGCATGGTGGTTTGGGGAAGCTGAGACTATTTGTGCTTGTGGCGAATGGTCTTGTCTTGTCTGTGGTGAACAGCCAGCTGGATAAGACTGCCAAAAGTGGTGTAGGGCTTCCTCTTGCAAAATATTTGCTGGTGCTGGTTGTGGTGTTAGCATTTGACATTTGTAGAAGGGAGTTAGGGCAACATGCCTTTATTGGTAAAGGTGTTAAACTAACAAGGTGAATGGGCTCGGGGGCTAAAGAAGACGTGAAAGGTCTTAGGAGGGCAGTTCTTACACAGTATGAATTGTTGTGTATGGGAGATTGGGGAGAACAACAATACTGTACATTTACTGTCTAAGCACAACCAATATCCACTTCCTCTTCTCAAGTACTGTCTGTAAACCTCCTCCAGCCCATTGACTTGGACAGATCAATCTTGTCAATAGTAGCCCTTTGCAGGGGATGTTTTGTAGACATGTCTTTGTGTTGTGTTTTGAGAATCTGCAGAAAGGAGAATGAGGTGGTTGTGTCATTACTGTTGTAGTCTTGATTTTATACCTTTCAGTGTCCCTTGCTGGTTTCTGTCCCACAATCTTGTGCTTGTCAAATTTTATTGGCCACATACACATGGTTAGCAGATGTTAATACGAGTGTAGCGAAATGCTTGTGCTTCTAGTTCCGACCATGCAGTAATATCTAACAAGTAATCTAACAATTTCACAACAACTACCTTTTACACACAAGTGTAAAGGAATAAACAAGAATATGTACATATAAATATATGGATGAGCGATGGCCGAGCGGCATAGGCAAGGTGCAATAAATGGTAGAAGGTAGAGTATATACATATGAGATGAATAATGTTAGATATGTTAACACTATTAAAGTGGCATTGTTTAAAGTGACTAGTGATCCATTTATTAAAGTGGCCAGTAATATGAGTCTCTATGTAGGCAGCAGCCTCTCTGAGTTAATGATTGCTGTTGAGCAGTCTGATGGCCTTGAGATAGAAGCTGTTTTTCAGTCTTTCGGTCCCAGCTTTGATGCACCTGTACTGACCTGTACTAATCTCTGATGTCTCTCTGGAAGGCAACCCATGCTCTAATTTTGTCTACCTTGTTGTCAAGAGACTAGACATTGGCGAGTAGTATACTCAGAGGCGGTGTGCGCGCCTACGGAGCCTTACCAGGAGGCCGCTACGTCTGCCTCTTCTGCGGCGATGTTGTTTTGGGTTGGCTTCTGGGATTAGATCCACTGTCCTGGGTGGTGGTCCGAACAAAGATCTGCTTTGGGGAAGTCGTATTCCTGGTTGTAATGTTGGTAAGTTGACGTCGCTCTTATACTCAATAGTTCTTCACGGTTGTATTTAATAACACTTAAGATTTTCTGGGCTAACAACGTAAGAAATAATACATAAAAAAACAAAATACTGCATAGTTTCCTAAGGACTTGAAGCGAGGTAACCATCTCTGTCGGCACCATCTTTACTAACGAACCATAGACCATTTATACTCATTCATCATTACTACCAACACACAGAGTGAGTTAGCTATATCGACAATTCCATTTTTAGTAACAGTGTTTTCCAGACAAGGGTGGAATAGATGTCTACCAGATTGAGCTACTCTTATTTGCTAACATTAACTAGCTGATGTTAGCTAACGTAAGTCAAGATAGAATGAACAAACAAACATGTTAACTCTGCAGAAGGTATCTACCAGTCTAGCACTGACTACCATGGCATAGACGAAATTGATTGACAGTGTGTAAACCAAAAAAGATAGCTTATATGATTTAGCTGATGGCTTTCAGAGTTCAGTACAGGACTATAACGTTAGCTAACTAAACTAATAGGGCCTGAGGGAGAGGTAACTGTCATGGGGTTAGTATACACACACACACACACACACACACACATACACACACACACACACACACAATAGATCCTTTTTAAGAGGGGAGGGTCACTTCCTTAGTGAAAGGCTTGTGCGTGCCCCCCCCACCTTCCCCACCCCTACCCCACCCCCAGTCTGGGTGTCGATATGTGTCCGCCTGGGTTTGTTTGAGTCCCTGTCATGTCACGTACAGTCTGTTGTGTGGCTGCATTTGTCCTTGCCTCAGGCCCAATGTGTCCAAGACAAGCGTTTTGTTTGACTTCAGCCATCTTTGGTTGGAGACCACATATACTGTTTATCTGAGGAGTGCTTGGTCAACAGTTCTGCTCCGTATAAGGCCTGGATTTTAAGAGTTCAATAATATATTGGGCAAAGGACTGGGAGCGGACATATCCAGGCTTGTAGTGTTTAGTTCTCATGCTACAGTCAAGAGAATCTGAAGGGGATTTCGAAGACGAACGAGTGAGTCAACTATCGTAGACTGTCTTGTGGTGTCTGTCAATGGACCCTGTCACCGTATCAAACTGGGGGTACAAATAGTATTTGTTTTATTTCAAACTTCAGCTGCGCTTCATTGAGCTTGCCTGGCGCAATGGAACCAATGGTAGGGTTGCACAATAGCAAACTACAGCCATCTATGCAGACCATTCCAGACAAATGTCATCAAACTTTCAACATATTCAAATAAAAACAATACTATTTGAATCCAGGAGGTGTGCGCCATCCGTATCTCATCCTCACATTTGGACATTATGACTGGATCATGTTAAACTGAATGTGTTTTTTGCACGTTCATGGTTTGTCTTGGTTTGTGTCCCAAATGGCACCCTATTCCCTACATAGTGCACTATTCTTTTTTATCAGAGCTCTGTGTACCCTGGTCAAAGGTAGTGCACTATAAAGGGAATAACGTTCCATTTGGGATGCAGCCCTGCAGTGCGTATGGGATTAGTGTGTGTGTGCAGGCTTCTTCATTCATCAAGCCAATTTTAAGTGTCCTCAGTGAACCCATCAGCTCAGAAAATGGCTATGTGCACAGTGTGTGCACAGTCAGCATTCCCCTCCAATGAGCAGGCTGGTGGAACATTTTACACCATGAGCAGCAAACGCAAACAAGAACCGCTGTTGGTTTAGAGGATGTTATACTTGGATTGTGCATCTAAAATGATCCAAAGGTGATTCATAATATTTATAGAATGAATCTTGATCCAGAAGAAAATCCAGAGTAAGAAATACAGTAGATTACATGGTTTATTCCCATGCTAAATAAATAATGTGAACACTGATATATAATTTACATATTTAAAACTGTATATTTAGGGCTGTCAGACACTGTACCTGTATACAGTATATACAGATACACTAGTTAAAAAGTTCCCTTAGTTTAGCCTGTGTCACAATGTGTGGAGAGCTCCGTGGCAGCACGTACAATTGCAAACCATGGCAAATGGAAACTTTTATAGCAGAGCTGTTTATCATTGACAATCTCAATACTTCTGTCTACATACCTTGAAGGACGCTAACAGATACCCTATATTTCAGTCTTTTAAAGTGAAGACACAATTCTGTTCTATGCACTATAAATCAATGAAGTACATGTACATTTACCTTCTCAAATATATCAGATTTTGAACTAAACCCCATGATGTATTTAAAAAGCATTTTTATGGTAGTGAAAATACATGGATTATGCAAGAGTGTGTTGTGTTGGAACTCAGGGCAAATTACGTACTTGTCTCTTTCAGTGAGTGTCACCCAGACCAACACTGTGGGTCTATCACAAGCCTGCCCTTCCCCTAAGCCCAAAGTAACTCTTCAGAACACAGAATGAAACACAACACAGAGATGGCTTCACCTAGAGGACCCAAGTTTGTAAATATACGGTGTAGTCATATCCTTGAAGGGCTTTTGTTTGAACATTGTTACACTTAAAACGTGTCTGCTTGAAACCTCAGTGAGCAACCCTTGAATTTAGAAAAACATTAAAAAATCTAAATAATAATAGACGAAAAACCCATTGCAGGAGAGTCGGGATACGACTTTGTGCTACTCTTTCAGAAGCCCAGCTTCCATCCCCTGGGCGCACATTGATGTCATTGTCAAACATTGTTCGCACTACCCCCCACCATCACACATCCCCCTCCATCACACATCCCCTCCTGCCCCCCACTTTCTCTATCAGCACACACGCCTCGGGCACTGCAGGCGAGACTTGTAAGGATTAATTAACCAATTAGGAGAACAGCCCTTGAGACACGTTGGGGGCATCCTCTTCGTCATCACCCCGACACTGAGGGGCAGACCTCAATTAGGCCATTCTGGGGACTCCAGGAGAGAGAGAGAGACAGAGAGAGAGAAGGAGAGATATATAGATAGATAGATAGATAGAGAGAGAGAGAGAGAGAGAGAGAGAGAGAGAGAGAGAGATAATAATGTGTGCACTCCCTTGAGTGAGTAACCTTTTAATTGAATTATCATTAGTCCTGATGTCGATTCCTGTTTCGGGGTCTTTTAGCCCCCTTACCCCCGGATGCTGGCGGAACGAAACGCCAGCCCACTCGGTGCTGCTTGATTAGGCTGATAAAGAGGGGAGCAGATGTACCCCCCTCCGTCCCTTCTTCCCTCTTTTCTTTAATTACTGCTCATAGTTCATACTGCAGGCGACTAACTGACAGTCTGTCTGCATACCTATGGGCAGCATCTCTCCCACACTGACTTTGGGAGGAGACTTCCCTCTCTTTGGGATGAGAAACTTTAGAGTAAGGGCATGTGTGTGTGTGTGTGTGTGTGTGTGTTTGTGTGTGTGTGTGTGTGTGTGTGTGTGTGTGTGTGTGTGTGTGTGTGTGTGTGTGTGTGTGTGTGTGTGTGTGTGTGTGTGTGTGTGTGTGTGTGTGTGTGTGTGTGTGTGTGTGTGTGTGTGTGTGTTCGTGAGAGAGAGATGAATAAAGATAAAGAGAGAGAAAAAGCAATTGAAAGAATTCCAGGCATGTTTATAAATCATGTATAATCACATTCCATAATCATATCATTGTATATTAAAGTGGACATGCTCCCAAATTGCCCACTGCACTTGCTGCACTACGAATCAGCCAGTCAGTCATTTGAGATTGACGGATGACTCATTGCCGGCCGATTGTGGCATGTATTCCCAGTGTCAGCGGTTAAAAGCTGGGCCTGAAACAGCAGGGGAACTGGAGAGAGAGAGAGAGAGGCAGAGACAAGATGGGTCCTCACACACACACTGTCGCCCCTGCTCGCATGGCCAACGTATCACAGCGCTGATCTACATGGCTATGCATTATGAGTAGGCAGGCTGAGATGTAAACCTCTCTAAATGATGGTACCTAACTTCTGGAGGCTAAACACACTTATCCCCAGGGGTTTTTATTTTAACAGACCTAACACAATGGCGGTTGAGCAGTAGACCGAGGGTGTGTGTCAGGAATATTTGTTCTATTTTCAATGCCGTTATTATGAGCACAATAGCTTGCGACGGAGCGAAAGGGCTGGGTTTTGATGAAAAAACAAGTTGTAAGAGGGCTTGGGGGGGGGGGGGGGGGTAGATTAGCTTTAATATTGCAGATAGATTGTAGCTTCCATCAATGTAATTGTCTGCATCATTTCCAATCCCCAATATACTTTTTTGTAAATATATACAGTACCAGTCAAAAGTTTGGAGACACCTACTCATTCAAGGGTTTTTCTTTATTTTGACTATTTTCTAGAAGAATAGTGAATACATCAATACTATGAAATAACACATATGGAATCATGTAGTAACCAGAAAAGTGTGAAACAAATCAAAATATATTTTAGATTTTAGAATCTTCAAAGTAGCCACCCCTTGCCTTGATGACAGCTTTGCACACTCTTGGCATTGTCTCAACCAGGTTCACCTGGAATGCTTTTCCAACAGTCTTGAAGGAGTTCCCACATATGCTGAGCACTTGTTGGCTGATTTTCCTTCACTCTGCGGTCCAACAAATCCCAAACCATCTCAATTGGGTTGAAGTCGGTTGATTGTGGAGGCTAGGTCATCTGATGCAGCACTCCATCACTTTCCTTTTTGGTCAATAGCCCTTACACAGCCTGGAGGTGTGTTGGGTCATTGTCCTGTTGAAAAACAAATTAAAGTCCCACTAAGCCCAAACCAGATGTGATGGTGTATTGCTGCAGAATGCTGTGGTAGCAGTGATTGTTTAAGTGTGCCTTGAATTCTAACTAAATTGGCGACAGTGTCATCAGCAAAGCACAGCCACACCATCACACCTCCTCCTCCATTCTTCACAGTGGGAACCACAGATGTGGAGATCATCCGTTCACTTACTCTGCGTCTCACAAAGACATGGCGGTTGGAACCAAAAATCTAAAATTTGGATTCATCAGACCAAAGGACAGATTTCCACCGGTCTAATGTCCATGGCTCGTGTTTCTTGGCCAAAGCAAGTCTTTTCTTCCTATTGGTGTCCTTCAGTGGTGTTTTCTTTGCAGCAATTCGCCCATGAAGGCCTGATTCACTCAGTCTCCTCTGAACAGTTGATGTTGATATGTGTCTGTTACTTTAACCTGTTTAGGATAGGGGGCAGTATTTTCACGGCCGGATAAAAAAAACGTACCCGAATTAATCTGGTTACTACTCCTGCCCAGAACCTAGAATATGCATATAATTCGTCGATTTGGATAGAAAACACTCTAAAGTTTCTAAAACTGTTTGAATGGTGTCTGTGAGTATAACAGAACTCATATGGCAGGCCAAAACCTGAGAAGATTCCATACAGGAAGTGCACTCTCTGACCATTTCTTGGCCTTCTATAGCCTCTTTATGGAAAATAGAGGATCTCTGCTGTAACGTGACATTTTCTAAGGCTCCCATAGGCTCTCAGAAGGCGCCAGAACGGGGAATGATGACTCTGCAGTCCCTGGGCGAAAAACAGTAGCGCATTTGGAAAGTGGACGATCTGAGAACAATGACACGGGAGCATAAAAATTGATTTTAAACAGCGTTTGACATGCTTCGAAGTACGGTAATGGCATATTTTGAATTTTTTTGTCACGATACGCGCCGGCGCGGCACCCTTCGGGTAGTGTCTTGAACGCAAGTACAAACGCAGCTATTTGGATATAACTATGGATTATTTGGAACCAAAACAACATTGGGTGTTGAAGTAGAAGTCCTGGGAGTGCATTCTGACGAAGAACAGCAAAGGTAATCCAATTTTTCTTATAGTAAATCTGAGTTTGGTGAGTGCCAAACTTGGTGGGTGTCAAAATAGCTAGCCATGATGGCCGGGCTATCTACTCAGAATATTGCAAAATGTGCTTTCACCGAAAAGCTATTTTAAAATCTGACATAGCGATTGCATAAAGGAGTTCTGTATCTATAATTCTTAAAATAATTGTTATGTTTTTTGTGAACGTTTATCGTGAGTAATTTAGTAAATTCACCGGAAGTTTCAGTGGGTATGCTAGTTCTGAACATCACATGCTAATGTAAAAAGCTGTTTTTTGATATAAATATGAACTTGATTGAACAAAACATGCATGTATTGTATAACATAATGTCCTAGGAGTGTCATCTGATGAAGATCATCAAAGGTTAGTGCTGCATTTAGCTGTGGTTTTGGTTTTTGTGACATTATATGCTAGCTTGAAAAATGGGTGTGTGATTATTTCTGGCTGGGTACTCTCCTGACATAATCTAATGTTTTGCTTTCGTTGTAAAGCCTTTTTGAAATCGGATAATGTGGTTAGATACAGGAGAGTCTTGTCTTTAAAATGGCGTAAAATAGTCATATGTTTGAAAAATGGAAGTTTGAGGATTTTTGAGGAGTTTGTAATGCGCGCCATGCCCTATCATTGGATATTGGCGAGGCGTTCCGCTAGCGGAACATCTAGATGTAAGAGGTTTTAACTCTGTGAAGCATTTATTTGGGAGGGAATTTCTGAGGTGCAGTAAACACTAATGAACTTATCTTCTGCAACAGAGGTAACTCTGGGTTTTTCTTTCCTGTTAGGGTCCTCATGAAAGCCAGTTTCTTCATAGCGCTTGATGTTTTTGAGAATGCACTTGAAGAAACGTTCAAAGTTCTTGTTCAAAGTTCTATGTTCCAGATAGACTGACCATCATGTCTTAAAGTAATGATGGACTGTCATTTCTCTTTGCTTATTTGAGCTGTTCCTGCCATAATATGGACTTGGTATTTTACCAAATAGGGCTATCTTCTGTATACCACCCCTACCTTGTCACAGCACAACTGATTGGCTCAAATGCATTCCACAAATTAACAATGCACTGCATTCCAGATATAAAATATATTTTGATTTGTTTAACACTTTTTTGGTTACTAAATGATTCCATATGTGTTATTTGAAAATGTTGATGTCTTCACTATTATTCTACAATGTAGACAATAGTAAAATAAAGAAAATCCTTGAATGAGTAGCTGTGTCCAAACTTTTGACTGGTACTGCATATATACACACATACATACAGTGCATTCGGAAAGTATTCAGACCCCTCATCAATCTACACACAATAAACCATAATGACAAAGCAAATTTTATTTTATTTTTTGCAAATGTATATTCAAATAATACTGATATCACATTTACATAAGTATTCAGACCCTTTACTCAGTACTTTGTTGAAGGATCTTTGGCAGAGATTACAGCCTCAAGTCTTTCTTGGGCATGACGCTACAAGCTTGGCACAGCTGTATTTGGGGAATTTCTCCCATTCCTCTCTGCAGATCATCTCAAGCTCTTTCAGATTGGATGGGGAGCGTTGCTGCACAGCTATGTTCAGGTCTTTTCAGAGATGTTCGATCGGGTTCAAGTCCGGGCTCTGGCTGGGCCACTCAAGGACATTCAGAGACTTGTCACGAAGCCACTCCTACGTCGTCTTGGCTCTGTGCTTAGGGTCGTTGTCCTGTTGGAAGGTGAAACTTAGCCCCAGTCTAAGGTCCAGAATGTTCTGGAGCAGGTTTTCATCAATTATCTCTATGTACTTTTCTCTGTTAATCTTTGCCTCGATTCTGACTAGTCTTCCAGTCCCTGCACTGAAAAACAGTAACCATCGGGATCTTGGTCACCTTGATGAAGGCCCTTTTCCCTGATTGCTCAGTTTGGCTGAGCGGCCAGCTCTTGGAAGAGTCTTGTTGGTTCCAAACTTTTTCCATTTAAGAATGATGGAGGCCACTGTGTTCTTGGGACCTTCAATGCTGCAGAATTTTTTTTGGTACCCTTCCCCAGATCTGTGCTTCTGCACAATCCTAGTTTGCTCTGACATGGAACTGTGGGACCTTGTATAGACAGGTGTGTGCTTTTCCAAATAATGTCCAATCAATTGAATTTACCACAGGTGGACTCAAATCAAGTTATAGAAACATCTCAAGGATGATCAATGGAAACAGGATGCACCTGAGCTCAATTTTGAGTCTCATAACAAAGGGTCTGAATAGTTAGGTAAATAAGGTATTTCTGTTTTTTATTTTTATACATTTACAAACATGTCTAAAAACCTGTTTTTGATTCGTCATTATGGGGTATTGTGTGTCGAGGATTTTTTATTTAATCAATTTTAGAATAAGGATGTAACGTAACAAAATTTGAAAAAATACTTTCCGAAAGCACTGTACATACACATACATACATATTGAATACAGATATATATCAATATACATACCTATACACATACATAAACATACATACACGGCTTCTATGGCTTAATACTGCATGCATTTGTCTCAAGTTCTGTAAGTTATTGACAATCTTTGCATTGCCCTCTTGTATTCCCTGTTCACCCACGACTACGTAGCTGTGCACGCCTCCAACACCATCATTAAGTTTGCCGACAACACAACGGTGGTAGGCCTGATCACCGACAACGATGAGACAGCCTATAGGGAGGAGGTCAAAGACCTGGCAGTGTGGTGCCATGAGAACAACCTCTCCCTCAATGTGGGCAAGAGAAAGGAGCTTATAGTGGACTACAGGAAACGGAGGGCTGAACAAGCCCACATTCACATCGACGGTGGTGTTGTGGAACAGGTCGAGAGCTTCAAGTTCCTCGGTGTCCACTTCACCAAGGACCTATCATGGTCCAGACACACCAAAACAGTCGTGAAGAGGTTACGACAATGCCTTAATATCCTCAAAAAGTTATACAGCTGCACCATCCGACTACAAGGCGCTACAGAGGGTAGTGTGTACGCCCCAGTACATCATGGGGCCGAACTCCCAGACATCCAGGAACTCTATACCAGGCGAAGTCAGAGGAAGGACCTAAAAATTGTCAAAGACTCCAGGCACCCAAGTCATAGACTGTTCTCTCTGCAAGGCAAGCAGTACCAGAGCACCAAGTCTGGGACCAAAAGGCACCTAAACAGCTTCTACCCCAAGCCATAAGACTGCTGAACAGTTAATCAAATGGCTACCCGAACAATTTACATTTACACCCTGCATTATTTATTAATAAATCTTAATTATTTTGCACTGACTCCCTTGCATTGGCTCTATGCACACTCAACTAGACTCTACCCATACACTCACACATACTACACTTACACTCCAACACACACACACACACACACACACACACACACACACACACACACACACACACACACACGCACACACACACACACACACACACACACACACACACACACACACACACACACACACACACACACACACACACACACACCCACACACACACACACACACTTTCACACACAAAACACACACATGCATATTGACACCACACACACACACACACTCACACACAAACTGTTGCTACTCTGTTTATTATATATCCTGATTGCCTAGTCACTTTTACCCCTACCCACATACTGTATTTCCTCAATTACCTCAACTACCTTGTACATCGATTCACTATTGGTACTCCTTGTATATAGCCTCGTTATTGTTTTTGATGTGTTACTACTTCCTTTTTTATTAAGTAAATATTTTTCTAACATGTTAACTCTGCATTGTTTGGAATGGGCTCATAAATAAGCATTTCACTGGAAAGTTATATTCAGCGTATGTGACCAGTAAAATTTGATTTGAAAAGCATGTAGGCCTATGTGAATTGTGAATAATGCAAAAGCTTGTAAGCAGAAGCCTCACAAGTAGAACATTTAGAATATTTTTAGGGACAGGCAACTTGGCTAATGAATGGCCAGGATAAGAGACACCAGACACATTGCTGTTGAACCAGCTTTCGTTATTGTTATAGTAGGGTAAGGGTAGCCTACTAAGGACTTGTTTTTTAAACAAATGAAATGGATTGTTACAGGAAAATAACTTAATTAAATGTTTCTAAATATCAGAGTCACCCGATTATCTTATCTCTTTCCATGATGGGCATATATATTATATGGTTTTCACGAACATCCAAAATAATAACAGGAGCTGGCTAAAATAATGTAATAGCCTACATAGATGTTAGGTATGCGTAACTGTCTGTAAGTGAGTCAGGCGCAGGAGAGCAGAATTTGGGTAGCAAACAGAGCCTTTTATTTTGGGAATAAAACACAAGGCATTAAGAACACTAAACACAATACGGGTTGACATAACCCAGCGCAAACCAGATTAACGTGCACATACATGAAACAACAAACAATTCCACAAACAGACATGGGGGGAACAGAGGGTTAAATACACGTCAAATAATTAGGGAATGTAAACGAGGTGTGTGGGAAAACAAGACAAAACAAATGGAAAAATGAAAAGTGGATCGGCGATGGCTAGAAGACCGGTGACATCGACCACCGAACCTCACCCGAACAAGGAGAGGAACCAACTTTGACGGAAGTCGTGACAATAGATAAAATGGGTATGTCCGCTCACTGTTTTGCTCCTGCCAATTTTTTAATAAAGCTTTGGTAATTAAGATGTATTTCAAAGTAGTCAATAGTCAACTTATTTCAGTCTACAGTACGTTTCGTTTCAGGGCTGGGTATTATTTGAATGTTACCACCCACCAGCATGGTATTGTTTATTAATCAGAAACAAAGTTATTCCTCTTCACCACTGAGATGAGCCAAACAGCCGTGGAGCAGATTAAAATAGGGGGAGCAAATGCATGTTAATCCATTGGATAATTTGTCAATTTTGTATTTTTTTTAGCTTGTCTATATAAAAACATATTACATACAGTATATATGAACATTTTATAAATGGTATAATTGTGTGATATGAAAGCAATTTGAAAATCTTTGCTCGTATTGGCGGTGCTTGGAAATTGTAGTGCTCGTTTTAATGAATAAACTTTTGTCAGTGTCGTACAGTATATTACATCACAGTATGTATTTGTTTGTGTTGTATAGTATATTATACAGTGATCAAGATGTTAGTTCAAGGACATTTTAGCTTATTGTTGGTCTAAAATGCTAAATTCTGTCATGTTTTAGGGAAGACCCAGATGCAGACAGTGTCGAAGTATCAAAAGTTTATTACTAGAACAGGGGCAGGCAAAACAACAGGTCAGTAATCCAGATCTGTCAAAAGGTACAGAACAGCAGGCAGGATCAGGGCAGGCAGTATAGTCAAAACCGGGAAAACTAGAAAACTGGAACTACAGAAAAAGACAGGAGCAAGGGGAAAAACGTTGGTAGGCTTGACGGACAAAACAAACTGGCAACAGACAAACAGAGAACACAGGTATAAATACACTGGGGATAATGGGAAATATTATGGGCAACACCTGAAGGGGGTGGAGACAAGCACAAAGACAGGTGAAACAGATCAGGGTGTGACAGTACCCCCCCCCCCCCCCCCACCCCAGGGGCACCACCTGGTGTTCTACCTGGGCACATATCTGGTTGACCGGGGTGCCGGTGTTGGAAATCAGCGTTGAGGCCTGGGTCCAGGTAGTCCTGGGGGACGCAGCACCTCTCCTCTGGACCATAACCCTCCCAGTCAACCAGGTACTGGAATCCCCTGCCCCGAGGTCAAACCTTCAGCAGACGCCTCACCGTGTATGTTGGTTGGCCGTCGATGAGATGGGGGAGAGGGGTGTGCCTGGAAACAGGA
Source organism: Salmo salar (assembly GCF_965601325.2). Taxonomy (NCBI): domain Eukaryota; kingdom Metazoa; phylum Chordata; class Actinopteri; order Salmoniformes; family Salmonidae; genus Salmo; species Salmo salar. The sequence continues at coordinate 47,068,444 of NC_138302.1, read as the reverse complement.
GACAAATGGCTGTGAGACATGGGTTTGATTTTAGACACCTGAAAAGTGGGATGTATACGGAGGGTACGGGGCAACAGAAGACGAACCACAGAGGGGCTAATGACCTTGGAGATGGGGAAAGGGCCGATAAACTGCGGGCAAAGTTTGAGAGATTCCACCCGGAGGGGCAGATCCCGGGTGGATAACCATACCTTCTGCCCGAGACGATACCGGGGAGGTCCGCTTGTCATCGATACCTGGAGGTGGTCTTGAAGGGCCAACCGGGCTCTCTTCCAAGTATGACGACAGCGGCGGACAAACATCTGTGCCGAACGTATGCCCACCTCTTCCTCTTACTCAGGGAAGAGTGAGGGCTGATAACCCAGGGAACACTCATTGGGCGAGAGACCTGTAGCAGAGCAAGGAAGGGTGTTGTGGGCGTATTCAACCAACACTAGTTGCTGGCTCCAGGTGGTGGGGTTGGCGGAGACCAGGCAGCGAAGAGTCGTTTCCAAGTCTTCTTTGGCTCGCTCCACCTGGCCGTTGGACTGGGGTGGAACCCGAAGGACAGGCTGGCCGACGACCCAATGTGTGTGCATAACGCCTTCCAGAACCGGGACGAGAACTGAGGACCCTGGTCAGAGACCATGTCTACTGGGAGTCCATGGATCCGGAAGACGTGCTGGGCCGTCTCTTTGGCTGAGGGTAGCTTGGGGAGAGGAATTAAGTTAGTGGCTTTGGAAAACCAATCCACTACTGTCAGGATGGTGGTGTTGCCATCAGATGGGGGGAGACCCGTGACAAAGTCCAGGGCTATATGAGACCTGGGACGGTGAGGGACAGGCAGAGATTGAAGGAGACCAGCCGGAGCTTGCCAAGGGGTCTTGTTCTGTGTACAGACTGTGCATGTGGCGACGAACACGGAGACGTCTGGAATCAGGCCACCAAAAGCGTTGTTGCACAAAGGCCAGTAGCAGGCAAGGCTGGAGGAGTGGGTCCACTCCAGGACTGAGGGGCGGACCGCATCAGGAACAAACATCCGGTTATCTGGGCCCCCAGTGGGGTTCAGCCGGGAATGCTGCACCTCACAAACCTGCTTCGCTATCCCCCAGCTGAGTGCTGTCGCCAGTCATGAGGTGGGAAGGATGGTCTCGGGTTATGGGGTTGTAGCCGTGGGGCTATAGCGGTGCAACAGTGCATCCTGCTTGACATTCTTGGATCCCGGTTGGTATGAGAGGGAGAAGTTGAACCGGGTGAAAAGCAGGGCCCATCTAGCTTGCCTGGAATTGTGACGCTTGGCGGTTGGCAGTGCGGAGATATTCCAGGTTCTTGTGGTCGGTCCACACAATGACCGGATATTCCGTCCCCTGCAGCCAGTGCCTCCACTCCAACACCATCTTCACCGCAAGAAACTCACCCTGGACAATAGCTGGGGCCAATCCACCACCGCTCTCACCTTCCCATCTGTACACTCCCTGCAGTGATGATGTGACCCAGGAAGGGGATGGTGGAGCGATGGAATTCGCACATCTCTGCTTTCAAAAAAAGCTGGTTCTCCAGGAGGCGTTGGAGAACTTGTCAGATGTGGAGCATGGGTTCTTGGGTGGAGCAGGTGAAGATGAGGATGTCGTTGAGGTAGACGAAGACAAACTGGTTCAACATGTCACGGAGAACATCATTACCTAGAGCCTGGAACACAGCAGGGGTGTTGGTAAGGCCAAATGGCATGACCAGACACTCATAGTGAAAGCTGGCCATGTTGAAGGCAGTCTTCCACTTGTCCCCTTCTCGTATTCGCACCAGGTGGTAGGCGTTCTGTAGGTCCAGCTTGGAGAACACGGTGGCCCCCTGATGCGGCTCGAAGGCTGAGGAGATGAGTGGTAGCAGGTAGCTGTTCTTCACCGTGATGTCGTTGAGACCCCGGTAGTCGATTCACAGGTGCCGGCGGGGGAACCCTGCAGCTAGGGAGTCCTCAATGTAGTCCTCCATAGCCTTGGTCTCCGGATCCGACAGAGAGTACAGTCGTCCCCGCGAGAAGGTCAATCCCGCAATCATAGGGTCGGTGCGGCGGAAGTGAAGTCCCGGGCCTTACTTAACACCTTCCGGAGGTGCTGGTACTCCGTGGGAATGGTGGAGAGGTCCGGGGCAACTTCCGAGCCCCCAGGAAGACGTCCCCGGGGCAGGCTGTGCTGACTTCAGGCACTGAGCATGGCAAAACTGGCTCCAACCAATGATGGCACCAGCAGACCAGTCAGTAAGGGGATTGTGTCACTGGAACCAAGAGAATCCTAATACCATGGGAACCTGAGGAGACTTAATTAGCTGGAATTTTATTGTCTCGCTGTGGTTCCCTGACACCCGTAGCGTGATGGGGGTGGTGTTGTGGGTGACCCGGACTATAGAGCTCCCGTCCAGCATGCGGACGTCCATGGGAATGGAGAGGGGCTGAGTGGGGATGCCTAGCTCGGACGCCAGGGTAGCGTCTATAAAGCTCTCATCGGCCACAAGATGGAAGCAGTGCATGTGCAAAGTTTTAGACTGTTCCAATGAACCATTGCATTTATGTTCAAAATTGTGTATCAAGACTGCACAAATGTGCCTAATTGGTTTAATAATAACTTTTCAAGTTCAAAACTGTGCACTCTCCTCAAACAATAGCATGATATTCTTTCACTGTAATAACTACTGTAAATTGGACAGTGCAGTTAGATTAACAAGAATGTAAGCTTACTGCCAATATCAGATATGTCTATGTCCTGGGAAATGTTCTTGTTACTTACAACCTCATGCTAATCGCACTAGCTTACGTTAGCTCAACCGTCCCGTGGTTCTACTGACAATTGAGATGTACAAACTATTGCATAAGGGGACGACAAGCCGATAAGAGGCAATCCCTAATTTCAATTAAGACATTAATGAGCGAGCTAGGATGGACGTAGTCAATATAACTATTTGTTCAGCACTTTTTAAATGTACAGCGACAGAATTCAGAACATGGGCCGTTCTTACAGTGTTCTCCCTATACACTAAGTCAGAACCGTAGGATAAATAAAGGGGGAATATAAGCAGACAATGAAAACTCTTACAATTTTCAATGATTACATTTCTCAAAAACAGGTTATAGGCTACATGTGCACCACCAAGTCAGAACAATAAGCAAAATTAAGAGGTGAAAATAGACCAAATTATTAGGGTGATGTAAGGAACGAGAAGCAGGTACAGGGACTGAACATTTAATTAACCTCGGACATGGAACAGGACAAGACAGCGTCTGGACAGGAACACACGGCAACATTAATGCTGACACAGGGATTGAACCAAAGAAACAGACAGATACAGGAGGGGCTATCAACAAGGTAATGAAGTTCAGATGAGTCCAATAATGCGCTGCTGGGTGAGATGGTGACCGGAGATGAAGTGCATGTGCGCATGACGATGGTGATATGTGTGCGGTAATGAAGGCAGTCTGGAGCCCTCGAGCGCCATAGAGGGAGAGCAGGAGCAGGCGTGACAGGTGAGGCACATGGGCTACTAACAGTTTACTACACAACATACACTTAGTATTACATACTTAGCTACAGCATACATATCTCCCTGGCGTACTACATCATTTATGCAGCAGCATACAAGACATTTTTGGACTCACCTTGTTACGCTGTGCTCACTTGAACAGGAAGGTGGTGCGGCGGTCCTTTGTAGGCAAATTTTGTCATCAAAGTCTGGCATTCTCTGGATTTATGGTGCTTTCAAGACAGGGAACTCGAAGAAAAAAAAGGTTCAATCATGATGATGTCAGTGATCTTCAGGTCATAGCTCTAGAAAGAGGCCGGAGTTCCCGATTTACAATTCCAAGTTAGATGAAAGTTCGAAACGTATTTTCCCAGTTGTAGCTCATTTTTCCCGAGTTCCCAGTTGTCTTGAACTCACTAAAGTCAGATTTTGCAGTTCCGAGTTAAAAGTTGAATGTTTATCATTTTAAACTCGGGAAAAGAGACCATTAATCTGAGACTTGGGAACACGCGGCCACAGCCACAGCACTGAATAGCAGCCTTATGATTGCCTTGCAATGCTTGCAGTTAGCCACTGATTCCTTCCAAACCACTCATTGTTGCATTTGCAATTTCCAACTTCTGTGTAATGTTTATGTCCAATGGCCGGTGAGCACCGATACCTTTTATCTACACTGCTCAAAAAAATAAAGGGAACACTTAAACAACACAATGTAAAAGAAAAAAAAAGAATTTACAGCCACAGTGACCCATCTTGAAATTATGTCCTATAGGGAAACAACAAAGTCTGTTTTCTGTTCCTTTCCCCATGTCAACAGCGTCTAGGCCCTTTGGCTGTAAGCAGCTTAGGCACCTACTATTACAGTAGGCACCAAGGTAGGTCGATCTCGCATTGAAACCAGCCATTGGTAGTAACAACGCAAAAGCAGTGACAAGTCTTTTGAAAAGCTCTACTCGTAAAAGAGCACAGGCCATAAGCACAGGAAATTGTAAATTCAACTGTGTGAAAACACAAAATGATCTAGAATCAGAATCATATCGACAATTTCGCTACTAAATAGGACGTCAAAGTAGTCCAAAGGGGAAAGGGGGGGCTATACAGTCCAATGTGAGAGCATTTCCTTATTTCCTGTGCTTCTCCATTTTGTCGGAGGCTTTGCTACCGTTGTCGGAGGAGCCCTGCGTGTCGCTGCCAGAGCTCAGGTACATTTTGTCCACCTGTTTGAGGGCCTCGTTTAGGTAGTTCTGGAGGGAGGTCATGGCGGCGCAGATGGCGGGCGAGCCGAATCCGTGGGTGATGAGGCTGAAGTGGGTCAGGCAGCTCTGGATTCCCTGATCGAGGATGGGTGCCGGCCGCGAGTTCCCCAGAGGTGAGCGGTCCTGAGTCAGCAGATCGGTGAACTCCTTACAGATTTGCCTTTTTAAAAGAAAACGATTACAGAAATTAGATAAAGGTAAAGAAATGTACATGACCCAGACATAGACTATTGGATTTATGTAGGTATAAGGTGAGGAACTTGTCTGTCGGCTCTGCTTTAAAGACCAAAATTGGCTAAAGAAAATTGTGATAAATAAAGTATACCAGCTTCATTTAAGGACCAATAAATATACAGCTGCGCCATACAGTTTGCAAAATAGTTGGGAGGAGATTTTCGATGCACCGATTCCATGGCACATGGTCTATGAACTGATACACAAAACAACGTTGGATTCAAAACTTTGTTTTCAAATTAAATTATTATACAAAATTATTGCAACCAATAGAAAGTTGTATATATATATATATATATATATATATATATATATATAATTTCTCTTCATTCTTTCTCTTCATATGACAAGAATTAAAAAGGATTTGCCAGTAGATTGTCGACTTGATTCATGATGATGGAAGTATGATGTTGACATGATCAGTCCAATCAAAGCTACTGTAGATATAATGTGATTTGACATAATTTTATCTGTGGCCAAAGACCTTGAGCCTTCTTGGATGGGCACTTCTAATGTAACTCTATGGCAGCACCCAAGGGGCTAGAACTTTAGAGCTCTACCATTAGACTTGGCGGTGGTGTAGTGTCCCTATGAGTGATAGAACACTGAGACAATCACGGCGCAAAGCTCCGAAATGTTCTGTTGGCTTGCCCCACCACCACAGAAAGCACTGAGCTAGGCTGAAACACCTGCACCTCAAGAAAACAAAAAAGAGACCATGTTTGTATGACGGGTCGCCACTGGCGTTAAGTAACCTTCTGTCTTATGTAACCATACCAAACATAACATAGTATACATAATCTGACTTTCATGGATTTATATTTACTATGTTACGTCTAGTCAATGAGACCAGACTGTTCTCTGGGACAGAAATGGATACAAACTATCTGGCATGAAAATTAGAGAGACTCTTTCCTTGTGGGCTAGCCTTCTACATGACTCAGAATACGTTTATTTAGAAGAACAAGGTCATCTGCATCATTTAACCTTCACAATGTTATCATATGTCATCAAATATCTCTATTTAAAATTAACACAACATCTTAAAACATCTATCTCAGAGGACTAGCCTGACCATGGGGACTAGCCTGAACAGATCCTTCATCATCCTGACCAGAGTTCTATGAACAATCCCACCTCTCTGCTCCTCACTCCTGTCTGCAGTGTCGCAACAACAGAGCAGCAGCAGTGGCGTCTCCATTACATCTGCAAGTGATCTCTTGGAGCACTAGGGAAACATTGTCAGAAAAAAATAGAAAAAGGAAAGCAGAGTTTTTACTGTATCCTGGCACATCCTGCCCTAATGAGGCCCCCCTCTTCCCTCGACCCATCTGTCCCCAGCGGGACAGGCGGTACCGGGACCACATGGGGTCCTGCCAGTCCCGGCTGGGTGGAGGGGCAATTCAGGGGCCCATCATTAGGAGTCCCTATGATAGCCATTCCCGGGGCCCCTGTGATAACCAACGCAGCTCTTTCGGGCTGGTGACCCCCTCTACATGGTACAGTCTCATTAGCTCCGGTTGCAGCAGCTTGTTAACCCTGCTAATTGAAAAGGGGAGCGAGCATAAAAGACCCAAGGAATTTACTGTCCGGTCCCGACATCAAAGGACAGTGGGTTAGGTTGGCGAGGGATGGGAGGGAGGGAGGGAGAGTATCGACATTGAAGTATTAGAGGACGGACGAGGCAATATAGGGACTGGAGTGAACAGGTGGAGAACATGAGGAGGATATGGTGTAAGTGTTTGGGGTATGTTGTCATCATAAAGTAGTAGCTTTAGACAGTTTGCCATTCTGGTGTTTCAAGTTTCAATTTTAAATGTTGAAAAATGAACACCGAACTTTATGCTCTGACAAACAAGACATCCATTTTGCTGAGATTCGATCTATTTGTTACACAAAGTTGACATGTGAAACCTCGATCCATTTTGGAAAGCAGGGGTGGCCTTGAACCCAAATTAGACACTTTTGAATTCACATAGTGTCCTAATGTATGCCTTTCTGGGGCATGCCATAGCACGCCCTGCTATCATCACCATCCACTTGGGTGAGACAACAAAAAGTCCCTTGCAACTACAGTTTCCAGTAAGCAGTGTTTGCCATGGCTATCACAGGAATAGAAGCCCCTGAGTTGATGTGTACTTGAAGTCCTGAAGGATCAGGCTAGGATAACCCGTCGCTCCAGTGGCTTTTCAGAGATTCGGTATAAACCGGGTATGACAGTCATCACTAGCAAACTCAGAAATCCCTGAGGTGCGGAAAGCGGCTTTGTCCAGAGGAACATGTAATCCATTTACTGAGTCATCTGTATTTGTTTTGGGATCGGTACATGTCATTAATATAATGATTGTTTGCTTTGTCTTTTCTGGTTTTGTGAACATAAAGAAAAGGGCAGTGGTATTAGCGTGGTATTCCGGTATTCCACTAGATTCTGGGCTCACACAATTGAAGGTGAACCACAATAGCAGCCATGAAATCCTCTAATACCAGGTCATGGATTGTCATTCGATGAGCCATTGTCAATAAACTGGCCAATTATGCAATATGTTTAGAAAGCAACACCAACATGAGAAAAATGGGCTGGTTCATTTTTACTGTAACTAATCTTCTTGTCTATCAGTTGTACTTTTCCATCAATTACAGTTGAACTTGGCTATGACTCTGTAGCTCCTTGAATGTTTTCCCCCCATTCCTTTTGAACGTGGACTGTTCACGCTCAAGGGTCAATCAGACTGACCTCATCTCGCGACCCATCTTTTTTCTCTGTTTATGTTTTTCATCCTAGAAATACATCAAATAAACTATTAAGAGCTCTTTGTTTTTCAATTTAAGATGGAAAAATACAATAATCAATAGCACAAGTTACTGGTTAAAATAGACTTTGATAGAAATGTGGCTTGTCAAAAAGGTAGTTTGTTGCAGCTTGAATAGCACAATGAAAAGAAGGACAATTTGACATTGGTGGTTTATGTTTTGCGCAGCTGCATAATCCAAAATAAAACTTGATGAAAGTGCTTAATCTATGTTAAACGTAACATCATGAGCCTTCCGACTACTGTTTTATCATCCTTTAAAGGCTCAATGACCAGTAAGATGACATTCTACAATTTGCCAAACATAAACTACGGGTGATGCCCTGTCAAATAAACAACTGAAGCCAGTTTTTAGCTGGATTTATTTTAATTCGGTGCACACTGATGTCCCTACTGTGTTGTGATTAGTAATGACAATTCTCAATGGACTGTCAGAGAAGGAACAAACTGTCAAAGGAACAAATTGTAATTGTTTTCCCCATAGACAATGTCATAGCACTGATTGAATTCATTCCAACTTGTAAAATTGTTGCTGTCGTAAGCATGCCACCGCTGTCATAAACATGCAAATGTAATTTTACTCATCAGTCAGACAGTCAGACTAAATGATATAAAGTAGCGGACTGTCTTTTTCATAAACTCATACCAGTTATTATTATTGTTATGTATGAAGATTTATTTTAAGGGGACTTTAAGATGGATTGGTAAATGACTGACAATGATCCAACACATATCACATACACAAATCTATGCTCACCTCCTGAGGAGATATCTTGTTATCGTGACTAAATGTGAATATCCCAGCAAAACAACCAAGTATACACTACAGAAAACCTCTTAAGACTCATGCCTGCCATGCGAGTCACCTTCATCTGGTTCTAATCAAGCTAGCTTAATGTACGCCCCCAGCCCTTTCTGTCCCCTCTGCCTGTTCCAGTGACAGTCTAATCTTATACCGCCAGCAGTATTCAGCTGTCAAAACTGTCAATTGTACTTGTGTAACCCGCATGGCTGAGACATAGCCTTGTTCACTCACGCTAGTCTACACATGACTGTGCATTGTTGGTGAAGGTATGTTTCTGTCACCATGATTTGTGTAAAATTTTGGTATTTTTTATAACGTGTTCATGTGTGATTCTGAGGCTGTCCTAATACAGTACATGAAGTTACCTTTTTGAGTCATTACATTATACATTTGCTATGTTTACTGGTAATAGGCTTTATGCATATTTAAAAAAAAAATGAATTAAGAAATTAAGAAATGTTTTAATACTGTGTCTATCTATAGATAGTATCCATATATTAGCGGAGTTATTCTTTGACCAAATATCATGTTGTCCTAACAACACAAAAACAACATTTTCTGGAGCAAATATGGATATTTAACCCAGCACAATGAGTTCAGCAAGACAAAACACTTTTATTTTGGATGTTTTATGTCCATCACAAGTCTCTAGTCATAATCATGTGGCCATAAAAATGGAGACCATGCATGAAAGATGTATTACTGGAACCGAACAGCAAACAAGGGCTCTATTGGAGGAGGGCAGTTACATCATCCCTAGTTAGTAAGAATAACATGGTCAGGAGGGTTCATAAACTATCCTTGTTTCCTGACAGTCACTGACTAGCAGAGAGTCCATAGGCCAACTGTGCTGTCTGCAAAGGAGAGGTCCTCTGAGGACATGGAAACTATGCAAACGTGTGTGTGTGTGTGTGTGTGTGTGCGCACGCGCGCATGCATGTTCATGAGATACATATCTGAGATAATTACTTAAAATGCCAAACTTAATGCTTCTCATTGCCACAATAACTTATTGTCAATGAATATGAAAATGTACAGTACCAGTCAAAAGTTTGGACACACCGACTCATTCAAGGGTTTTTCTTTATTTTTTACTATTTTCGACATTACTATTATTCTACAAAGACATAAAAACTATGAAATAACACATGAAATCATGTAGTAACCAAAAAAGTGTTAAACAAATCAAAATATATTTCATATTTGAGATTCTTCAAAGTAGCCACCCTTTGCCTTAATGACAGCTTTGCACAGTCTTGGCATTCTCTCAACCAGCTTCATGAGGTAATCACCTGGAATGCATTCCAATTAAAAGGTGTGCCTTGTTAAAAGTTCATTTGTGGAATTTCTGAGAACAACATTTTAATTTTAAAGCCATGAAGCCCTATGTGTATGTTCTCATTATGCTATTATGAATACAGTGTTGTTTTGTTTTGTGGTAATGTCAGAGGTCAGGAGGAAAAGGCAATGTGAGAAAAGTGTCTGGGCCTAAAATGGCATACGTTCCCTTCAGGATTACAGACATGATAATGGTATTTTAGACATGACGAAAGAAACATCGGAGAAAACAACATGCAGAACATCATGTAACAAAACATCACCAGTCAACAATATGGGAGCATTTAAGCCTTGTTCACACTGCAAGCCATAATGATCAAATCAGTTTTGTTTTTCAAATCCGTTTTGGAATAGACCTTTTGCACAATGTAGCAACGCCCACTTCCGCTCAACTTCCTACCCGATACATAGCTTCCTGTCTGGATCGCTTCCTGTCAGCCTGATTGTAGCCATACTAGCCTCGAAGTCGCTCGTTTTATCATTACCTCAGTATATTAATATAATCATATGTCTGTAGCGTTTTTTTATCATTCTTTTTTAAAATTGTGTTTATCCGTTCAGTTAGTGATTTTTGTAGTTCAATTGTGTTCTGTGTCTTTTTTTGTCTCTTAGCTAGCTAGCTATTAACGTGCTAACTAGTAAGGTGGCTAGCAATTCCCTTACCAACCATGGCACTGTTTTACACAAGGTGCTTGCAAGAGCTGCCAAAGATAACAGTGACGGATGTACATCGTCTGGCCAAGACAAGTAGCAAAGCACTAACCTCCAAGTTGGAAAAAGGTCTCCAGTTACCTTTTCTACTATGAAGGTAAATGTAGCCAAGTTGCTTATCAGACCAGACAAGGACGTTTAATCAAAGCTGTAACGTAGTTTAAGACATGCCTTTTACAGTAACTAGCTAACATTATAATTGATAATTATTTTTATTCAAAACAGTTTAGAACAGAGACAAAGTCACAGGAGAGGTCAGCATAAGGGCTTGCTGCTACAGGTCCATGAGGAAAAATTAGAGTGTAGGGTGAAATGTCAGCTGTTTGTGACACACTACACGCCGGTTACACAATCAGAGATGAAGCCTAGTCTTAGACTGAGAAGTTCATGTCAATGGAGATCTACATTAAGAGGCATTGCTTAGTCTAGGACTAGGTTTAACCCATGTCTATGAAACAGTTCTTAGTGTAGTAATTGTTCAGTCATCTTCCTTGCTGTTTCTGTAAACTCTGTTGTGTTGGATGCATTAGATTACATTTAAACAAGGGCAAATACCCTTAATAGAAAAGTTTAAACCCGTATTGCTGTAATGAATTTAGTGGCTGTTGCATTTTGCGCCAGTATCTTCTGTTTGCAGATCGTGACACATGTTGAGGGATTTTATAGTCTAATAATTGTATTTTTATATCCCCACGTAGGTTGTACTGAAGCCCTATGAGCCAGTAACAATGACACAACATCACTGTTCATGTGTTGCTGGCACTGCATTATGCAACCACACAGTTGCATTACTATTCCAGTCTTCACACTATTCCCAGATGGGAACACCAGTCGTTCCACCTGTGCACAGCTGCACAGAGGCCGAGCAGCAGTGGCATAAGCCAAGGACTATGGTATGTTTTAATAGTTATACCATATTTCAACATCATATGTTTATAATAACATAATGCTAAGAAATTATTTTATGAAAACTTAAATTGTCTCATGATTAGATTTAGAATACTGCCCTTGTACTGTATTTTTACAGGGTCTGAAACCTGGGCCCATAGGCAAAATGACCATCACCAAGCCCACCAAAAAGCACATGGCAGAAGGAGGGATTAGGTGAGTATTCCCTAATAGCAAATATAAACAGCTGGTCATGTCCTATTACACTTTAATTATATAAAAGGATTTCATTTCAGGTGTTCAAAGGCACAGCACCAACAGCTGACATGAAGAGGGGACTGGAGTTGGAGATGGAAGCAGCCAGTGACTACTGCAAGATGCAGAATGTCAACTTCTCATCCTGTGGCCTCATCATACATCCTGTTCTCTTGTCACTGTAAATAATTAACTCTTTACGACATTTTGTGTTTGGCGTATAAGCAGTGCTGTTTATTATCAATAAATGGACAACAGGGTGTTCGACAATGTGGATGCCCCTCCTTGTTCGGGTGGTGCTCGGCGATCGACGTCACCGGTCTTCTAGCCATCACTGATCCATTTTTCATTTTCCATTAGTTTTGTCTTGTTTTCCTACACACCTGTTTCCAATCCCATTCATCACATGTTGTGTATTTAACCCTCGGTTTTCCCTCATGTCCTTGTCCGAGATTGTTTTGTTTGTTATTGATTTTGTGTATTGGTGAGCTACGGGTATTTTTACCCATGTTATTTTTATGTACGTCGGTTTTGTAGTTCGTGTTTGTTTATTATTTATTAAACAACTCCAGTTATACCAAGTTGGTTTCTACTGCGCCTGACTTCCTTACCACCTACACACACGACGATGACAGTGGATGGTCACAGCAGGACTGGATCTGTGCATCTGATCCTACAAATCGATGCAGCTCAAAATGACTTCTCACCGTCAACTCCTCTATTTTGTTCCGTAGGTCCTCAATCTCTCTCTGCATATCTTCCCTTTTAATCAAAACCAGGTCAACTGCAGCGGGCCCAGGCACTGCACAGTAGTTGTGGTCATGGTAGCTATCCATCTTTTCATTCTCTCCATCTTCAACATGGTTGTCCTCTACACATCCAGTCCTTGGTCTCTCCCTTCTTTCCCAAACACTTGCTATTGCTTGGACATGGTAGTTAATTTATTCCACTGGAATAGCAAAGATACTGCTCCTTTCTTCAGACGTCGAAGTCCACGAGAATAAATAATAATGTTAACTAGGTACTGGTAGCTAACGTTTGCTAGCTAAGAGACAAAAAGACACAGAACACAATAGAATTACAAAAATCACTAACTGAACGGAAAAAGGGGTAATGATAAAACGAGCAACTTCGAGGCTAGTATGGCTACAATCAGACTGACAGGACAGGATCCGGACAGGAAGCTATGTATCGGGTAGGATGTTGAGCGGAAGTGGGCGTTGCTACGTTGTGCAAAAGATCTATACTGACTGTCCAAACAGCAAGTTACAAGTGACCAAATCGGATTTGTCTGTGTTCAGACAGCAGTCATTTGCTGACATGGCTACGCTAGTTGTCATAGTAATGACGGGTGTATGCGGAGTGGCGTAGGCTGATTGGTGGTGGTGCTCCTGCTTCCTATCACTCAAAAGTCATGCAGCAAGCTAAGGTGACAACAATGCTTACCATGGACATTTCCCAGTTGCTATGAATGTTCAAAATCATAGTGTAAGAATAATTTTAAAGCCTCAAAGGATAAGATGATCCAACTTTCAAAGCAAGTCCTTTTTGGCTAGCCTCGGATGTGGGCGGATTGGCCATCTGGAAATTCTGGCAAAAGCCAGAAGGTCTATTTCTCTGTTGTCATATTTGTCTATATTAAGTATTTGGCTGACCAGTGGGCAACGGTCAGCCCCCCTATCAAGATGGGCCAACCTGGTTTTCTGATAGGTTGAGCTGAAGTGGCACAAATTCACATTCAAAGTCAAACGCGTGAGTGAGACCCGCTCTGACTCTGTCAGTACTCATTTAAAACAGAAAAACTAAAGGGTATATACAGCATTTCATACCTACTATAGTAGACTAATTAGTAGAGTAATAACACATAGGTAAGGCAATAGCGATCTACTAGAAAGTGCTTTTTACTAAACACAACTCATCATGTATTACAATAAAGGTCAATTTGGGGACTGTCTGTGTATATTCACTTCTGAATTTCAGTCTCTTCAACTCAGCCAGTGAGTTCATGAGCTGTAGTAACAAGTGACTCTGGTGTCAGATTACATTACATAGCCACTGCACTGAAGGCTGGAAAGTCCTGCACTGAAAGGCTGGTCACTTCTTGGCAGAAAGAGACACCTACACGCGAGGCACTGTCAAACGGAGCACAACGCTGGAAATCTATCTGTATTCACATAAACTAGTCCCTGCATCGGTCTTTGACAAACACAGAAGGTTGTATATTGAATTCAATAGGAGAGAGAGAGAAAGAGAGAATGCCAGTTCGTTGATGTAGCCATTGCAACGAATAGAATGTTATACATATGGGGGATACAACCATCCCAGCTCTACAGATTTTGCTGCGAAGAGACAGAATCATTAGATCATTTGTTTTGGTACTGTCCATGTGTTTTTGGTCGCAGGTTCAGGAATGGCTGAAGAATTGCAACATTTACCTGGAGCTAACTCTGCAAATATCACTGCTGGGTGATTTGAAAAGTCAGAGTCAATCAATCAATAATATAATAATACTCTTAGGAAATGTTTTTATCTTTAATTTACAATCTGTAGAATCTATAAGAATAAGAAATGTTCAGAACTTTTGTGAAACATCATAGCACAGTTAAAAAATATATGGCAAATAGAAATCAAAGAAAAAATAACAAGATAACTAATGTAAAATATACTGTGTCTGTAAAATGTATACAGGTTGAGAACTTCTGTGAAACAAAACAGTTAAAAATATATGGCAAATAGAAATCAAAACAGGATGGTCTTCAGAGATAGATGGGAGGGGTTGAGGGTAGTGGAAGGATGAGACTAAAAACAAACAAAAGATAACTATTGTAAAATATACTGCGTCCGTAAAATGTATATAGTATGTATAAGCTGGAAGTAGAATCCTAAGTGTCGTTGTCCATTAGTGTACTCCAATTAGAGGTGGGGTTAGGGGAAAATAATAAAGGAAAATATATATACATATATAAATAAAATATATATTTTCTATATACAGTACCGTTCAAAAGTTTGTGGTCACTTAGAAATGTCCTTGTTTTTTAAAGAAAAGCACATTTTTTGTCCATTAAAACAACATAAAATTGATCAGAAATACAGTGTTGTCACGCCCTGACCATAGAGAGCCCTTGGTTCTCTATGGTGTTGTAGGTCAGGGCGTGACTAGGGGGTGTTCTAGTCGATTCATTTCTATGATTGGGATTGAGTATGGTTCCCAATTAGAGGCAGCTGATTATCGTTGTCTCTAATTGGGGATCATACTTAAGGTGTCCCTGTTCCCACCTGCTTTTGTGGGATATTGTTTTGTGTGAGTGCATTCAGCACCACGTAGTTCACGTTCGTTGTATGTTTATTGTTTAAGTTTTCACTGCAAATAAAGATCTGGAACTCAACACACTGCGCCTTGGTCCGTCCATTATCACGACCGTGACAAGTGCAGACATTGTTAATGTTGTAAATGCCTATTGTAGCTTGGAATGGCTGATTTTTAAATGGAAAATCTACTTAGGCGTAAATAGGCTCTCCGGACAATTCCTTCGACCTCATGGCTTGGTTTTTACTCTGACATGTACTGTCAACTGTGGGACCTTATATACAGTTGAAGTCGGAAGTTAATATACACCTTAGCCAAAAATTCCTGACATTTAATCCTAGTAAGAATTCCCTGTCTTAGGTCAGTTAGGATCACCACTTTATTTTAAGAATGTGAAATGTCAGAATAATAGTAGAGAGAATAATTTCTTTCAGCTTTTATTTCTTTCATCACATTCCCAGTGGGTCAGAAGTTTACATACACCCAATTGGTATTTGGTAGTATTGCCTTTAAATTGTTTAACTTGGGTCAAATGTTTCGGGTAGCCTTCCATAAGCTTCCCACAATAAGTTGTGTGAATTTTGGCCCATTCCTCCTGACAGACCTGATGTAACTGAGTAAGGTTTGTAGGCCTCCTTGCTCACACACGCTTTTTCAGTTCTGCCCACAAATTTTCTATGCGATTGGGTCAGGGCTTTGTGATGGTCACTCCAATACCTTGACTTTGTTGTCCTTAAGCCCTTTTGCCACAACTTTGGAAGTATGCTTGGGGTCATTGTCCATTTGGAAGACCCATTTGCGACCAAGCTTTAACTTCCTGACTGATGTCTTGAGATGTTGTTTCAATATATCCACATCATTTTCTTTCCTCATGATGCCATGTATTTTGTGAAGTGCACCAGTCCCTCCTGCAGCAAAGCACCCCCACAATATGATGCAACATGATGCTCCATGTGCAGTTGCAAACCATAGTCAGGCTTTTTTATGTCGGTTTTGGAGCAGTGGCTTCTTCCTTGCTAAGCGGACTTTCAGGTTATGTCGATATAGGACTTGTTTTACTGTGGATATTGATACTTTTATTTCTGTTTCCTCCAGCATCTTCACAAGGTCCTTTGCTGTTGTTCTGGGATTGATTTGCACTTTTCGCACCAAAGTACGTTCATCTCTAGGAGACAGAACGCATCTCCTTCCTGAGCGGTATGACGGCTGTGTGGTCCCATGGTGTTTATTCTTGCGTACTATTGTTTGTACAGATGAACGTGGTACCTTCAGGCATTTTGAAATTGCTCCCAAGGATGAACCAGACTTATGGAGGTCTACAATTTTTCTTCTGAAGTCTTGGCTGATTTCTTTTGATTTTCCCATGATGTCAAACAAATAGGCACTGAGTTTGAAGGTAGGCCTTGAAATACATCCACAGGTACACCTCCAATTAACTCAAATGATGTCGATTAGCCTATCAGAAGCTTCTAAAGCCATGACACCATTTTCTGGAATTTTCCAAGCTGATTAAAGGCACAGTCAACTTAGTGCATGTAAACTTCTGACCCACTGGAATTGTGATAGTGAATTATAAGTGAAATAATCTGTCAACAATTGTTGTAAAAATGACTTGTGTCATGCACAAAGTAGATGTCCTAATTGCCAAAACTATAGTTTGTTAACAAGACATTTGTAGAGTGGTTGAAAAACGAGTATTAATGACTCCCACCTAAGTGTATGTCAACTTCCGACTTCAACTGTAGATAGGTGCGTGCCTTTTCAAATCATGTCCAGTCAATAGAATTTACCACAGGTGGACTCCAATCAAGTTCTAGAAACATCTCAAGGTTGATCAATGGAAACAGGAGGCACCTGACCTCAATTTCGGGTCTCTTAGCAAAGGGTCTGAATGCTGATGTAAATAAGGTTTTTCTGTTTTTTATTTGTAATACCTTTGCAAACATTTCTAAACCTGTTTCGCATTGTCATTATGGGGTATTGTGTGTTGATTGAGGTAAAGGTTTTATTTAATCTATTTTAGAATAAGGCTTTAACATAAAATGTGGAAAAAGTGAAGGGGTCTGAATACTTTCCCAATGCACTGTATATAGTGTATATAAGCAGACCTTCACAACTGTCACGGTTGTCGTAAGGAGAAGAGGACCAAAGTGCAGCGTGTCTGTCGTTCCACATTTTATTTATACTGTGAAACTATGCAATACATAAATACACTGAATGAAAAAAAAAAAAACGTGACGCAGAGATGAACACATACACAACTCAAAATGAATCAGCCACAAAACCCAGGTGGAAAATCCCCTACTTAAGTATGATCTCCAATTAGAGACAACGAGGACCAGCTGCCTCTAATTGGAGATCATCCCAAACAAAACCCCAACATAGAAATACAAAACTAGAACCTAAACATAGAAATAGAAAACATAGGGGGAAAAAAACGTCACGCCCTGACCTACTCTACCATAGAAAATAACATCTTTCTATGGTCAGGACGTGACAACAACTAGGATGTTGCTAGGACCAGCACAGGCAATGTGGTCCCCTGGTCTTCTGATCCCAGTGATGCTAGGCTTAGCAGCACAGACAGCTCAGCTGCTTCTGCAGCAGAGTCAAGTGCAGTGGCTGCAGAGAAAAAATGTGGGGGGGGGGCATGTATGACGGCCAGGCACTTATATTTGCATTAGCCAATGGTCATCTATTATGCATGTATCTTTCTCCTTTATCTAATAAATGTGTTTATTCATTCACAACTAGGACGTTGCTGGGCCCAGCACAGACAGTGTGGTCCCCTGGTCTTCTTGTACCAGTGCTGCGGGAAATTATGCTAGGCTTAGCAGAGACAGCTAAGATGTGAGTGTAGGTAGGAAGAAAACAGAGTGACACAGATGCCAGTTCCTTAATATTTTGTCTCTACACACTGAGTGTACAACACATTAAGAACACTAGCTCTTTACATGACATAGACTGACCAGGGGAATCCAGGTGAAAGCTATGATGTAATTTGTTAAATCCACATCAGTGAAGATGAAGTGGAGGAGACAGGTTTAAGAATGATTTTTAATGTATGCCATTCAGAGGGCGAATGGACAAGACAAAATATTGAAGTGCCTTTGAAATGGGTACTTCCAGGCGCACCGGTTTGTGTCAAGAACTGCAACGCTGCTGTGTTTTTCACGCTCAACAGTTTCCTGTGTGTATCGAGAATGGTCCACCATCCGAAGAACATCCAGCTAACTTGACACAGGGGTTTGGGGTGTGCATGTGATGTGGGCTGGTGTGCCTGAAATGCCAGGGCTGAATCTTTGTCCCAGTCCACCCCTGGCCACAGCAGTCAACTAGCTAGCTAGGTAGCTGCTGAGCTTTCTAACACATTCACTATTTTTTGTAAACAATTAACTTATTAACTCACATTGAATTTATTAATTAAGTTAGTTAGCTACTACATGCTTTTGTTAAACAGAGTAGCTAGTAACCGACAAAGTATGTCAAATAACAGACTAAAAACACTTGAGGGCAAATAAATCAGACAAGTCACATGGCAGGAATCAAATTTGTATCTTACTTCAATGAAATTTGGCTTGAAATATCCGGTTCCATGTGCTTTTTGGCGGTGCAGACTGCACTTCAAACTGCCAATGTGAACAAGGCTTTATTCACATTGGCTGATCACAAAAATCCATTCAAATATACAGTACAGGCTATTCATTTCTTAAAATCTAATCCACAGGTTTAGCAATTATGAATTGGTGCAAACATTGTGGGAAACTGACATTCAGACAATTCTATAATAAAATCTAAATCACTGTGCAGGAAAGAAATCTGCTCAACCAAAGCAAAATTAGTTATTTCTCACAAGAGAGATTGAGATTCTTATGAATAAAAAAAAAAACTGTAATTTCAATTGTCACATTATAGCATGTCAAGAAAAGGGAATGTATGCAAGCCTTTGGCTAAGTATGACCTTTCAGTGAATCCAAGGCAACTATTACTAATTAACTCCTCCTGTTCATGAGCACAGAAATTATAATATCCACACACGACAACGCTGCCTTCTTCATTAAGAGAGAAAAAGAGATCAGACGATTAATTGAATATGCATAAATGCAAATGTCCTCCGTGAGCGTCCTACAGAGTTGAGATGTGGGCTGAGGAGGACACGTGATTTGAGTGCTGTAAACGATTTCTGTAATAGGCTATGGAATAGTATCGTTTACAATTATTATGTGGGCATAATGTGTGAATTTATTAAAATTGTCTAATATGACAGAATTTCCGCATATCACTATTCACGGCATTCCCTAAATATTTCCGTTGTTGCGTTGATTTTCTTCTCAGAAATATAGACGTGGGCTTGTGGCACTAATTCGTTTCAGACAAAGAACACTTGGTTTGAATTTGAACCGAGGACTTCATCATAAACCTCATTAAGTCGATGCTCATTCATAATGTTCTTTCTCGCTCAAGCAGTTGGATAGCAAAGCTGTGACAAGTCCGGGAAATAAGACTTTGTGCGTGACAGACAGACATGAGTCTATAAAGACGCAACCGTGATATGCTTCAATTATTAGACAAACCAAATAAAACACCATATGGTTTCGCTTATTGCCCAAAATATTCTAATAACGCAAATATAATGAGGACATAATTTAACCCAATTGTTTTCAGCAACTGCGCAAGAAGTGCGCGACCCCCCAAACGATAAGGCTGAAGTAAAATCCAATATTCCGTTTTTTATAGCATTAGACCTATTGGCGAATGGGAAATATTAGACCTAATAGCCAGTTAATATTGTAATATTGTATTGCTAATCGAATTACTTCGTGTGATGCTGATAACATGTCATAAAACTTTTGAGGAGGAGTATAATCTAGAATGTATTATTGGTGCCATGTCATGTTATGTAAAAATCTCTAATGTGCCTGGCATTTTGGTTGCACTAAGGAAGCGATACATTAATTGTATTCAGTGAGTGGTGAAAATGTCACTGCCTGTATTAGGTCGGTTAGTTATTCTTAGAAACCACAAGAGAAAGGCTAGCAAATTGTGAAGTGAAATGACATATGCTCGGCCTATTTGTTTAATGCCTCGCAAGACAAAAGCAAAAGATTGTTTTTCAGGGCTAACTCGACCTCATTTTGATCCATCATATCGAAGTTTCAGAAAAGGATAAAAATAAACATGTATGTTTATTGACATTTCTTCATTATCCTCTTAAAAATCTGATTATTCATTTTCATAAAAGACCATGTCGCTGTACTTATACTATAGCCTATTGGCAAACATAATGGTATGGAATGACATCCAGTATGCTAATTGAGTGCCTTATTAAATATTATAAATGAATACTGTTAGAGCTAAAAGGAAAATAATAATAGAGGAAAAGTGCTTTTAAATGTAGGTTACCTTGTCAAACTTATGTTAACGTCAAAAGCTGCCAGATATAATGGCATTCACCTTTATAGCTCTAACTGTTGCTCAAGTGTATTGTTTATAGATATGGTAAAGCCTGTGTTTGATGCTCTGTTATGCTACTCCACAACCATTTACAGTTCCTGACTAATTGAGCTGCCATTGGTGAAGTCAGTAGATATAGAGAGAGAGTGAAACTAGCACAACACCTATATAGACATTTTAACCCACCAGGAGCTGTTTAACCGGTTAAAGGGCTTATAAAAATTTTCAATTGACTTCATAAAAAGAGCTGAGTGGGAACCCATGTAGGCTACGCTACGCTAGCGTTGAGAGCCTCGATGAGGTCCCCCTAGATTGCTGGAGTAGGTGGGGCCATGCAGCCCACAGCCCCACATTTGACAAGTCCACCCCCCTTTTAAAAGGCATGTTAAATAAACACAGCTCTTTTGTACGAGCCCCCTACCCTTCCCTTTGAGGCAAGAACAGTGTTAAAAGGTGGAGCTGGGGGGGGGGGGGTTTCACAGGAGTGGGTGAGAGAGGAGTTCAGCGCTAGCTGACACTATAGGCTTGGCCCTTGGTAATACAGGACTTTATGAAGTTTATATAGAGAGAGGCGGTTGAATGGGGCTGCTTGGTCAGTGAATAGGGGGGACGAAGGCTGCTCTCATTAGGCAGTGAGGCCCTTGTCTTGGCCCACCTGGCTGGGGTATAAAAGGGCTCTTAAAGGAGGCTTGATGAGTATGTGATGCCCTGCTGAGGGCCCAGTGAGATGGAAATGCTGTAATTGCCATGATCTAATGACGGCTCCTCCCTGGCTGCTCCCAGACGGTGCCCACTGTGCTCACATCATCAGGAGGGGACACAGGAGAGCCAGGGGGGTGGGTCAATCAAATAGAGCCCCCGGGCCCCGCTAGTCTCTCTAGAATAGGTGAAAAAGTGCAGGGTTAAGTTCAACTCGGTTCTGCTGTGGAGAGTGTGAGGAAAAGGCTAATTTAAGGCTAATCGTGTAGGGTTGGTTTTTGCGCTTTCTAGGATTTTAGTACAGAGGTTGCCACTTTTAACACAGTCTTGAATGATGTAATAGTTTTGAATGAAATTAATTACAAAAAGGGATTGCAATTATACAAATAATAAAAAAGTTGTTTGGTTACTAATTGAGTGAAGTTGCTATTTTTTTTTTTACAATATCTAGTAAGTCCAGATTTTGATGTCAACATACTTCTAACATTTGTCATAAAAAATGTAATTATTGAAATTAAAATGATTGAATAAAAGCACATTATAGTCTTGTGGCCTTTTATTTAAATGCCAATATTTTGTTTGCATTAATTTCATCCCTAAATCTTCCCATCCCAGTCATGAAACACCATGCTGAAAGCATGAACAAAACTACCCAAGCCCAATGATTTCAACATGACAAAAACACACCATGACAACTTTCAAATGAAGCCGATGCACTTACAAAAGTGTTAACACCAAATCCATTCCCTTAATTTGTCTGGTTCACAGAACTGATTGTACGGAGCCAGTAAGGCTATCACCGGTCACATACATGCATTTAGAACAACAAATGATGTCATTGATGCAGCCACTATACACTTCTTACTCCATGCCATCATTATGGAATAACTAAAGAGTGTGAACAACCTTTCTCCACCCAACGTAACCTTTGTGCTTCATGGTAAACAACACAGACATCCTGATGCTGAGTTGGTCTCCTCTCCTCGGGCAGATATGATTTACAAACTGCATCAAGGGGACCTCAGGCTTTGTTTGCTGTGTCCCTGCCCAGAGAGCAGGCCTCTTCGACTATGCTAAGCTAGGTTGGCAGCGGGCGTGTGTGGAGTGCCAGGCTTGAGGGAGGATGGGTGTGTTTGTGTGTGCTTGTCTATGTATGTGTGTGTGTTTGTGTGCTTGTCTGTATGTGTATATGTGAATGCACTTAGATGTGTGTGTGTGTGTCTCGATGCCTGGTGAGGACGAAGTGCATCGTACCACCTCGTTTGGCACTCATCAGTTCGTGACTTGTGAAAAGCGCCAAAGTGAGGATTGTAACGGAGCAGGACACTCGTCACTGGTCCGCCCATGAGACTCCCTGACACCTGTCATGGCTGGTTACAGTGAGGACCTGCAATTTGCCACCTCCAGCCTTGCCTCCTCGGCTCTCCTCTCTTCCACCAAGGATGAGGGGAAGGAGGGAGAGAGGGAAGAGGATGAAGTGAAGCTCTTTCTCTATCTCTGTGTTTCTCTGGACTCGTAGCAAAGTTAAAGGGCATGGGGAGTGGAGAGGAGTGGAGCGGAGAGGATGGGGCTGGGAAAGTCTGCTTGGCCAGCGTACGTTCTTCAGATGAGCACACTTCTCTATGGGCCCTGTGGCTACTGCCTGCTTGCATGCCTGACTGTGTGTGTGTATATATTGAGGACAAAGAGAGACTGTGTGTAAGGATTAAAACATAGAACATTTCATCCAAACAGTGGTTCAACACTGATTCAGAGTTATAAACTGTCTATATTAGAAACAAAAAACAATGTTTTAAGTGAGAACCCATGTTGTAGCAAGGTTCCCATGTTGTAGCAAGGTTCCCATGTTGTAGCAAGGTTTTCCAGCACACAGTAGCTATTTTGATAGATTATACCTCAAACAATGTGTATGCAGGTTGCTAAAGATTCAAACCTAAAGATTCAAACCTTCTCAAACATCCTAATTCATACTCTTAGAGGAGGTACTCTCACAAATGTGATTTGTACCATATACAAGTTAAAGTATTGGATTCTTCACACACCAAACTAATCCCAATCTACTACATTTTCAAGCTTTTTTTATTACATGAAAGCAAGCTTTGCTTTTATACTTACAAGAACATCATGCTTGATTGAGCGAGCTGTTTTGTCTTGTAGTAATGTGGCGCCTGCTTGTATTTCATTAATAATTTATTTTAGCAATACATGTCATTGAGAAAAAACTACACTTCTATAAACTGATTTCTGTGACCATTAGTTTACCTGTGTAATATTGACATAAGCTCAGAAAAACTTGTTTTGCAAATGTGGTCCTGGTTTGGCAATTGCTGTGCTGATCAATGGGCAGTTCATTGATGCTCCAGATACTCAACTAGTCTAAAGAAGGCCAATTTTATTGCTTCTTTAAATCAGCATAATAGTTTTCAGCTGCGCTAACATAATTGCAAAAGGGTTTTCAATTGATCAATTAGCCTTTTAAAATGATAAACTTGGATTAGCTAATACAACGTGCCATTGGAACACAGGAGTGATGGTTGCTTATAATGGGCCTCTGTACGCTTATGTAGATATTCCATTTAAAATCAGCCGTTTTCAGCTACAATAGTCATTTACCACATTAACAATGTCTACACTGTATTTCTGATAAATTTGCTGTTAATTTAAGGGACAAAAAATTTGCTTTTCTTTCACAAACAAGGACATTTCTAAGTGACCCCAAACTTTTGAACGGTAGTGTAATGTATTTACTGTTTTATTTACATTTTCAAGTATCATGCATTTTGATTCTTGCATAGATTGTAAAGGACTCATACTGTAGTTAAATCATATTATGGTTTCTGTCAGCCGTGAGTTATCAAAATATGACCACTTGTGTTAGGTCACTCTTTCCTCGGTTTGCGCTATGACCGATATAGCCTACTTTTTCCAGTTTGGATGAGAATTGTGTTATGCTGTTGCTACTTCTGTGAATGTCTGAACATTGCATCCAAAAATAAACTGCTTACATTGAGAACATAACATTGTAAAAACTGTGTTTGTGCAAAATGTTTCTGTGAAAAAACAGTGTGGCCAGCTCAAACGCTGACTGTTGCGTCAATCATAATGGGACGTTCTAAATAAGTGTTCTTATCACACCGGTTTGAGCATACGCTGCAAGGATCACTCTAGAATGATCACACCTGAGTGTTCGTACGTGTCAAAGGGTTAATAGGAAGACACTATAAAGTTCATTATTCCTCTGAAGGGTATGGATTAGGCTGTTTGAGAAGGTTTGAATCCTAAGTAACCTGCATACACATTCTTCGAAGTACAATAGACCAAAATAGCTACTGTAGTAGGTCAAAGCTATGTGCTGGAAAACCTTGCTAGAGTACGGGTGGATTAGGCATTGTGGTGCTCAGATCAATTGTTATAAATTTCCATGGTTTTTACACTGGTGATCATACAAAATTACTCAATATTTCCATATGCAAAAGGTATCTTTCAAAATTGTAATTTGCGGTTCAAATTATATTAAAAAAATGGTTTTGTCTCATAATTTATTGTCCAGGGCCTGGTCTCCCAAAAGCATGTTAAGGCTAGGTTCATCGTTAGAACCTTCGTAGGCGCTTCGTTAAATCTCAGAGCTGTTTCCCAAAACCATCGTTACTAAAGTTGCACTTGAAAACACTCGTTATTACCGACTGCCTCAGACAACTCGTAGAACAGCTTACTGGGTTGTTAGATGCTTTTTTGCCCTTCTGCATCACTTTATATACAGAAAATCTCCTCTAAACATAGATTCAAAATGTTTATCTGTCTCTCTGCATTTACATTTACATTTTAGTCATTTAGCAGACGCTCTTATCCAGAGCGACTTACAGTAATGAATGCATACATTTCTTATATTTCATGCATTTTTTTTTTGTACTGGCCCCCCGTGGGAATCGAACCCACAACCCTGGCGTTGCACACACCATGCTCTACCAACTAAGCCACAGGGAAGGCTAACTACAATACAAAGTTGCCAATGTCTTTGCAATTGTTATAAACAAGCAACATGTCAGGTGCGTCGTAAAAAATGGACCAAGGCGCAGCGGGTATCGTGCTCATCTTCCTTATTTTATTTGGATAAACGTGAACACTTAACAAAAATAACAAACAACGACGAAACAGTTCTATAAGGCTTACCAGCTATACAGAAAATAACTACCCACAAACACAGTGACAAAAAACCCCTACTTAAATATGGCCTCCAATTAGAAGCAACGAAGAACAGCTGCTTCCAATTGAAGGCCAAACCAAACCTGAACATAGAAATAGACTAAATAGATATTCAAACATAGAAATAGACAACATTACCCAAAAACCCAAGACACATAAATCAAACACACCCCTGCCATGTCCTGACCATACTATAATAACAAAATGACCCCTTTACTGGTCAGGACGTGACACAACAGGAAAAAGATGCTTCAAATTAAAATATATTTTAATCATATTTAAATCAATTTCATGTTCAATCAATTGAGTTCTATTTTTCTAATTGTAGGCTACAGTCTGTATTAGTTGCTTCAACCCTAGACCCACTCTAATTCACATACCGCCCCAACAGATCCACAGATGATGCAATCTCAATCGCACTCCACACTGCCCTTTCCCACCTGGACAAAAGGAACACCTATGTGAGAATGCTGTTCAATAACTATAGCTCAGGGTTCAAAATCACAATGCCCACAACGCTCATCACTAAGTTAAGGACCCTGGGACTAAACACCTCTCTCTGCAACTGGATCCTGGACTTCCTGGTGGGCCTGAAGGAAAACCCAGAGTTACCGCTGCTGCAGAGGATAAGTTCATTAGAGTTACCAGCCTCAGAAATCGGCATTAAGTGCTCCTTAGATTGCAGCCCAAATAAATGCTTCACAGAATTTAAATAACAGACATATCTCAAAATCAACTGTTCAGAGGAGACTGTGTGAATCAGGCCTTCATTGTTGAATTGCTGCAATTAAACCACTACTTAAGGACACCAATAATAATATGAGACTTGCTTTGGCAAAGAAACACAAGCAATGGATATTAGACCAATTTGAGATTTTTGGTTCCAACCGCCGTGTCTTTGTGAGACAGAGTAGGTGAACGGATGATCTCTGCATGTGTAGTTCCCACCGTGAAGCATGGAGGAGGAGGTGTGATGGTGTGGGGATGCTTTGCTGGTGACATTGTTGCTGATTTATTTCGAATTCAAGGCACACTTAACCAGCATGGCTCCCAAAGCATTCTGCAGCGATACGCCATCCCATCTGATTTGCGCTTAGTGGGACAATAATTTGTTTTTCAACAGGACAATGACCCAAAACGCACCTCCAGGCGTTATAAGGGCTATTTGAAAATGAGGAGAGTGATTGAGTGCTGCATCAGATGACCTGGCTTCCACAATCACCTGACCTCAACCCAATTGAGATGGTTTTGGATGAGTTGGACCACAGAGGGAAGGAAAAGCAGCCAACAAGTGCTCAGCATATGTGGGAACTCTTTCAAGACTGTTGGAAATGCATTCCAGGTGACTACCTCGTGGTTGAGAAAATACCAGGAGTGTGCAAAGCTGTCATCAAGGCAAAGGGTGGCTACTTTGAAAAATCTAAAATCTAAAATGTATTTTAATTTGTTTAACACTTTTTTGGTTACTACATTATTCCATGTGTGTTATTTCATAGTTTTGATGCCTTCACTATTATTCTACAATGTATAAATAGTAAAAATAAAGAAACACCTTTGAATGAGTAGGTGTGTCCAAACTTTTGACTGGTACTGTTATATTTTTTGAATTGTTGAACTTTTATTTGGTTACTACATGATTCCATATGTGTAATTTCATAGTTTGATGTCTTCACTATTATTTTACAATGTAGAAAATAGTAAAAATATAGAAAAACCCTGTGATGAGTAGGTGTGTGAAGACTTTTGACTGGTACCCTCGCACAATGACTCTGTACCGGTACCCCCTGTATATAGCCTCGTTATTGTTATTTTATTGTGTTACTTTTTATTTTATTTTTGACTTTAGTTTGTTTAGTAAATCTTGTCAACCTGTTGGGGCTAGGGGGCAGAATTTTCACGGCCGGATACAAAATGTACCCGATTTAAACTGGTTACTACTCTTGCCCAGAAACGAGTATCATCAAAGGTGTGACCTGAACACAAATACTTATTTTCCACCATAATTTGCAAATAAATTCATAAAAAATCCTACAATGTGATTTTCTGGATTTTTTTTCTCACTTTGTCTGTCATAGTTGATGTGTACCTATGATGAAAATTACAGGCCTCTCTCATCTTTTTAAGTGGGAGAACATGCACAATTGGTGGCTGACTAAATAGCTTTGCCCCGCTGTAGCTCAGCCATCCCGGTGAGCTATTTAGACACCCGCCAAGTTCGGGGCAACCTAAACTCAGAATTAGTATTAGAAAAATGCTCTTACCTTTGCTGATCTTCGTCAGAATGCACTCCCAGGACTGCTACTTCCACAAGAAATGTTGTTTTTGTTCGAAATAATCCATATTTATGTACAAATACCTCCGTTTTGTTCATGCGTACAGATCACTTATCCAAAGGCATAACGCGCGAGCACGGAATGAGAGATGAAAAGTCAAAATGTTCCATTACCATACTTAGAAGCATGTCAAACGCTGTTTAAAATCAATATTTATGGTATTTTTTACGTAAAATTGTGATAATATTCCAACCGGACAATAGCATATTCATTCAAGAAGAAAAAGAAGGAGGGGCGCGCTCGCGGGACCGAGCATATCCAATCCCTTTGTTGCCAGGCAGTCCACTCAGAAACTGAGCTCCTATTATCTGCCCAGTGACAGGAAAATGCTCAAACCACGTTCTGAAGGCTTTAGACAGCCAATGGAAGCCTTTGGAAGTGCAACGTCCCCCACTGACACTGTAGTTTCGATAGAGAATCAAAAGAAGAACTAGAATTCTCAGACTTTCCACTTCCTGCTTGGAATTTTCTCAGGTTTTTGCCTGCCATATGAGTTCTGTTATACTCACAGACACCATTCAAACAGTTTAGAAACTTCAGAGTGTTTTCTATCCAAATCTACTAATAATATGCATATTCTAGTTTCTGGGCCAGAGTAGTAACATGTTTAAATTGGGTACGTTTTTCATCCGGCCGTGAAAATACTGCCCCCTAGCCCAGACAGGTTGTCTTAACTCTATTTATTGAACTGCATTGTAGGTTAAGGGCTTGTAAGTAAGTATTTCACAAATAAAATTGTATTTGATTCAAATTTCATGATGTGTAGGGCCTAGTGCATAGCCTAAGCATTAGAATAAGCTGCCTCAGTATTTGCAGCCATAGGTGCTAATTTATTTCTAAGAGCTGATCCATCGTTAGTATGTAGTGATAAGGTAAGATTTGAATGGAGAATGCTAATCTGAGAGCAGCGCTTTCTTTCTTTCCATCCTCTAACGACACACTTATTGAAAGTACTTCCTACGTAGTGTTTTAAGAAACACATGTGAGTTCTTCAGCCGTTATAGAAGATGCATAGCTAAAATACTCATAAGCTTAAGTTCAATTTCTATCGGGAAACTGGGCTCTGGCTATTACTTCATAGACATGGCAATTTGCATTTATGCAAAACATATGGATTCTCCCTTTAAAGAGGGCTGTTTACATTAAGCACATACCTGTTCCTGTAAGTGACTCTCAAAGTACTGAACAAGTTGGCTGAGTGAGCATTTGGAAATAAATACAATAAAAAATCTGGGGGAGTCCTCCCAGATGCACCTCCAGTTTTTCAGTTGTTGATGGTTACTTCCGTGAGGGATGTGAGGGACTTCCCACTACGTCGATGTCTTTTGGACTTATTTTTTTAGTCCTGTCTGAACCGGACGTCCTTTTTGTGGCTATTTTCGCTGACCCTAATCTTTTTCCTAACCTAATTATCCTAATCTGCTACGTTAATTATCCTAACCTGTTGCATTCATTTTCTGAATCTGCTGTGTGAGTTCTAACCTGCTATGAAAAAGTCATAGCTGTATTAAAGTGGCGTGTTTTTAGGGAATCTCGTTCATGGATGTTGACTTTTGGTCTGGTCTAGAGCAAATCTGAACCAATTAAAGACGTCTATGATTGGTTCAGATTTGGTCTGATCCGGACTGGCCTTGATTTCAATGTCCACAGACATATGGTCCGGCCTATATCTGGTCCAAACATAGACGTCTATAATTGGTTCTGAGTTGGCCGGGTCCGGACCAATCTTGATTTGGCCAAAACATGGACGTCTATGATTGGTTCAGATTCAGTCCAGACTGGACCAAATCTAAACCAATCATAGACATCTATGATTCACAAGTTTGGACAGCACAGTACAGTACAGTAGAGTAGTGGTCCTCAAACCTCTTCGTTATTTCAGAGCTACAGCAAAATTGTGAAACGTCTGGGGGTCCCTGAGTAGAGGTTTGAGAACCACTGCAGTAGAGCACAGCAGAGTGCAGTACTTTACAGTAAAAAAAAAGTAGAGAAAGTATTTTCAGCATTAATTCAGAACCGAAAATTAACCTGATTTCAAACATCCGTAAAATATATATTTTCAACGTTCAGAAAATACATATTTTAAACATCATTTTGCTTACTGGGTTCAGATTTCTGGGAGCCACTGAAAATAACTCTGCGCAGATTTGGATTAAAATGGCATGAAGAAAATTGCATTGACAGAGGTGGGTGTACTGAATTAAAGCAACGTAAGGTAAGGGCTGGAATTTGTTCTGGATGCTCGAGCAGCAACGTGTCTGGCTCTTTAAATCTGCGTATTCCTCCAAAGCTCCGTTGTCCTGAGTCTGCACAACTCTGCCAGGACCTAGGATCAAGGGAGACACTAAAGTGTTTTAGTACTATATCTCTTGACACAATGATGAAAATAATCATGGCCTCTAAACCTTCAAGCTGGATACTGGACCCTATTCCAACTAAACTACTGAAAGAGCTGCTTCCTGTGCTTGGCCCTCCTATGTTGAACATAATAAACGGCTCTCTATCCACCGGATGTGTACCAAACTCACTAAAAGTGGCAGTAATAAAGCCTCTCTTGAAAAAGCCAAATCTTGACCCAGAAATTATCAAAAACTATCGGCCTATATCGAATCTTCCATTCCTCTCAAAAAAAATTGAAAAAGCTGTTGCGCAGCAACTCACTGCCTTCCTAAAGACAAACAATGTATACGAAACGCTTCAGTCTGGTTTTAGACCCCATCATAGCACTGAGACTGCACTTGTGAAGGTGGTAAATTACCTTTTAATGGCATCAGACCGAGGCTCTTTATATGTCCTCGTGCTCCTAGATCTTAGTGCTGCTTTTGATACCATCGATCACCACATTCTTTTGGAGAGATTGGAAACCCAAATTGGTCTACACGGACAAGTTCTGGCCTGGTTTAGATCTTATCTGTCGGAAAGATATCAGTTTGTCTCTGTGAATGGTTTGTCCTCTGACAAATCAACTGTAAATTTCGGTGTTCCTCAAGGTTAAAAAATGATGCAGAAAAATTAATCCATGCATTTGTTACTTCTAGGTTGGACTACTGCAATGCTCTACTTTCCGGCTACCCGGATAAAGCACTAAATAAACTTCAGTTAGTGCTAAATATGGCTGCTAGAATCCTGACTAGAACCAAAACGTTTGATCATATTACTCCAGTGCTAGCCTCCCTACACTGGCTTCCTGTTAAGGCAAGGGCTGATTTCAAGGTTTTACTGCTAACCTACAAAGCATTACATGGTCTTGCTCCTACCTATCTTTCTGATTTGGTCCTGCCGTACATACCTACACGTACGCTACAGTCACAAGACACAGGCCTCCAAATTGTGCCTGGAATTTCTAAGCAAACAGCTGGAGGCAGGGCTTTCTCCTATAGAGCACCATTTTTATGGAATGGTCTGCCTACCCATGTGAGAGACGCAGACTCAGTCTCAACCTTTAAGTCTTTATTGAAGACTCATCTCTTCAGTAGGTCCTATGATTGAGTGTAGCCTGGTCCAGTAGTGTGAAGGTGAACGGAAAGGCACTGGAGCAACGAACCGCCCTTGCTGTCTCTGCCAGGCCGGTTCCCCTCTCTCCACTGGGATTATCTGCCTCTAACCCTATTACTGGGGCTGACTCACTGGCATACTGATGTTCTTCCATGCTGTCCCTAGGAGGGGTGCGTCACTTGAGTGGGTTGAGTCACTGACGTGGTCTTCCTGTCTGGGTTGGCGCCCCCCCTTGGGTTGTGCCATGGCAGAGATCTTTGTGGGCTTTACTCAGCCTTGTCTCAGGATGGTAAATTGGTGGTTGAAGAAATCGCTCTAGTGGTGTGGGGGCTGTGCTTTGGCAAAGTGGGTGGGGTTATATCCTGCCTGTTTGGCCCTGTCCGGGGGTATCATCGGATGGGGCCACAGTGTCTCCTGACCCCTCCTGTCTCAGCCTCCAGTATTTATGCTGTGTCGGGGGGCTAGGGTCAGTCTGTTATATCTGGAGTATTTCTCCTGTCTTATCTGGTGTCCTGTGTGAATTTAAGTTTGCTCTCTCTAATTCTCTCTTTCTTTCTCTCTCTCGGAGGACCTGAGCCCTAGGACCATGCCTCAGGACTACCTGGCATGACGACTCCTTGCTGTCCCCAGTCCACCTGGCCGTGCTGCTGCTCCTGTTTTAACTGTTCTGCCTGCGGCTATGGAACCCTGACCTGTTCACCGGACATGCTACCTGTCCCAGACCTGCTGTTTTCAACTCTCTAGAGACAGCAGGAGTGGTAGAGATACTCTCAATGATCGGCTATGAAAAGCCAACTGACATTTACTCTTGAGGTGCTGACTTGTTGCACCCTCGACAACTACTGTGATTATTATTATTTGACCATGCTGGTCATTTATGAACATTTGAACATCTTGGCCATGTTCTGTTATAATCTCCACCCGACACCCCGGCACCCCGGCCACCCCTCATAGCCTGGTTCCTCTCAAGGTTTCTTCCTAAGTTTTAGCCTTTCTAGGGAGTTTTTCCTAGCCACCGTGCTTCTACACCTGCATTACTTGCTGTTTGGGGTTTTAGGCTGGGTTTCTGTACAGCAATTTGAGATATCAGCTGATGTGAAAAGGGCTATATAAATACATTTGATTTGATTTGATCTAGCTAATTAGGTAGCTAGCTAGCATGTGAACAGTCACTGCACAGCCAATGCGCTGCTTGCATGTGCATTGGCCAGGCTAAGATTCAACATAGCTAACTGTTTCTTAATAAGACGATTCCTTTTATCAGCTACAGTTTATGTTGTGAACGGCAGATCTTGGTTGAGGAAATGTAGGCTAGGTGAAATTGACATCTGGCTGCACACGTAGCTATCTAGCCAGGTGGACTGTATCATGCCGGAGTAGCTAGATGAGCAATGACCATTGCATGTATTATAAGTTAGCAGTATGGTGTTAACTATACACTTTTCTTAGCTAGCTAGCAATGCTTTATGGAAGAATGTAGCATGCTAGCTAGCTAGGATATATTGTCAACATTACTACAGTTACGTTGGCTTTTAACTACTAGATAGTTCTTTAGCTAAAGGCTATAATAGCAGCCAAGGACGTTCGCTAGCTTATTTGTTTGTGCTCTGATTTAGTTTACACAGATTACTTGAGCCATATGAAAACCCCTCTGTAGCGAAATATACCTATCTAGCTAACTTCCTTTGCTTGTACCTTGCTTCTCATCCCACAGGTGTTTTCCAGCACAGCAACCGAGTTGTTGGTCCCGGTTTTACAACTCTTGAGATTCAGCTGAAAAGATGTTAGAAATGCTAACAAAAAGGTAGCACATCGAGGGTTCTTAATGGACAGAAATGAGCACGTGAGCTCGATAAATGATACATTGAATAAAAACTGTTGTATATACAAACTTTGACAATCCGACATTTTTTTAATCCCATGGTCACTTTATCGACACTATAGTCTCGTTTTAATCCGACGCATAGAATTTGAATTAGGTAGGCACAGAAAATACTCATAAAACTCAGTTGCTAACGAGCCTGTTAAAAAATCCGGTATGTGGTTCCCCGGAACGGTAAAATAATTAAATTTAGTACTGAAAGTACTGAAAACATGTATTTTCAAAAGTCAAAAGTGGATTTAAGCATAAAAATGTGTCTTTTAAAAAAAAGAAATTTCTCCATTGACTTTACAGGTAATGTTGTGTCACGTCCTGACCAGTATAGAGGATATTTTGTTATTGTAGTTTGGTCAGGACGTGGCAGAGGGTAGTTTATTTATGTATTACGGGGTTTTTGGTCACTGGTCTATGTTTGTATTTCTATGTGTATATTCTAGGGTCGTTTTTCTATGTGTAGGTTGGGTGCTGGACTCTCAATTGGAGGCAGGTGTTTCTAGTTGCCTCTGATTGGGAGTCCTATAAATAGGTGTGTGTTTTGTTTGTCAGTTGTGGGTAGTTGTTTGAGAGCACTGCTTTTGTTGAGCCTGCTTCTCTGTTCCTGTCGTTAGTTTGTTTATTGGTTTTCCGTGGTGTTCTCATTTTATTTAATAAATATGTTGAGCACCCAACCCGCTGCGCCTTGGTCCCATTCTCTCTTCCACAACAGCTGTGACATGTTGGTGTATTAGGATGTGGATATGTGTGGTTCTAAGGGATTTTAGATGTATTTCTAAATTGATCCTATGGGCAAATGACATAACATTATATACCTATAAAGCATATACCTATAAAGTATGTGGGATAAGGACCAAAAACTGTCTTGGGATATCAAGCAACAGTATAGGTAACTACTAAATACACATGTCAAAATGGGGGATATCCTCCTTTAATAAGTGATTTGGTTGCCCTTTGCTAAAACACCAACCCCAGAAGTAAATTAAATTGAGTTTATACACCTATTTCACCCTCCGGCTGTGTTCCAGTCGAATTGGACCGATTTACAAGTTTTATCTCTGAAAAATGTAGTTCATTTAATCTGATTGTCATAAGGTTCCATGACTTTGTCCACACAGGGCATCTGAACACACAAAATACATTTTGATCATTTTCATTACATTTTGGGTGATTTATTTAACTTTTGTACACCTGTGGAGTTCCCGGTCAAAAATGACCAGTTATTATAAATGAATGTGTGAGACTACAATTAGTGTATAAAATTTAGTTCAGGCACATTCCCATTCATCAGATGGACACACTTCCTCTCCCAGACCCCCACATGCATGTGTATGTGCGCACACACACACACACACACACACACACACACACACACACACACACACACACACACACACACACACACACACACACACACACACACACACACACACACACACACACACACACACACACACACACACACACACACCTCACTCCCCTTCTTGGCTTCCATGGCAAACCCCACGGGAACCTTTCCCCAATAGAATCTTTCCCACACGGGAACCACCAGTTGGCATTCTCACAAACATTCGCAACTTTATAGAACTTTTCTCACCGCTCTGGTAAAAGCTTTTTTGAGGCCTTGCTCACAATTCATTCTGTGGCAGCACAATGACCAAACTATATACTGTATGTGAGGCTCTTGATCATATCTTTGATCATGACACTGGTGAGGAGGAGAGGCCAGGAAACTGACAGTGAAGATGCATTAGAGGAGGAAGTGTCAGAAGTTGAAGATCCAGACCAAAAGACAACCGATGTGGAACAATCCAGTGGTGAGGAAGAGGGCCCTACTGAGGTTGTTGTTACATTCCGGTCAAAGAATGGGAATTTGTCCTGGTCTTCATCCCCACCCGAGAGGAGAGGTCGGCTGTCGGCTGAAAATGTTATCAGGATGACCCCGGGGCCAACGAGATACACCATATCCCGGGTTGATGACATAAAATCCAGCCACTATGTAAAACTTTGAAATGGTTTCAAAACAAATGTCCTTGTTTGACACAAAGTAGTCTGTGATGAATAGCACAATATGTTTCACTATTTGTTATAGACAAAATAATCCATACATTATGCTTTTTTTTACTCAAAAACGAGTAATATGAGCTCAGGTAAAATAGAAGTTCAAATAGAAGTTCAAAACTTGTAATGTTCACAGGAACTTAAGTTGATAAAAATATCTAACACAACATTAGGTGATAATGCAGTATATGTATTATTATGGATTTATAATCAGCTATAATGTGGTCATTTTGGACTGGGAACACAGAATTAATTAACATGAAACGAACACAACACGAGGATTAATCAAATAACTGCTGTCTTACAAAAAATATATACAATAGGTATAAGCAGTGGTCCTAGTAAATCATTCAAGTTACCAGCACAGCACACCCATTGAACACCCAGTGTTCATCTAAGGACTCTTTCTCTAGACGATGCATCATGGGTGAATAACACTTTATAAAAAAAAAAAATGACTGGAGTTTTTACAGGAACTTGAAAGAGTGTTACGGTAATGAGAAACATGGTCTACAGACAATGTGTTTTTAAGTAAAACATGTTATAGTTTCATGTAAACTTCAAATAGTATACCATTTTTATGATTTATGGACAAACTACAGCAACATATTTTGTGTTGTATTCAAATAAGTTAGGGTTTTCTAAAGTAAAATTGCATAAAATGACCAGAAAATGTATTCTGGAAACATTTCGGTAATCGCCCCCACAATAATATAGGCCTTGTATACTCTACTTTATCTATTTCATATGAGATGGGCACAAAGGAACAGGTTTAACAGTGTTACTATGATGTCAATCAGCATTTGAAAAATAATGTAAAGAAGTAACTATTTTTATTCTACACTCACTTTGAGCCAGACCAACTTAAGATCTCGTAACTCTGACTTGCATTAATCACGCATCATGCATGGATGACAAAGGCACTCAAATTTGAGATAAGAGTGGATTTCAGGTTAGGATTTGGTGCTTTCATACAGTACATAAGGTTGTTTTCAGTGACCTTAAAAGTCCATCTGTAGCAGATGAGGAGCATGTTGTTATCAGGAATCACATTGACAGGGAAGAGTTCACATTTTCTAACAGATGAGGTATGTCATTCACACACAAACAGTCTATGGGATGCTAAAATAGAACAAGATAAATGCTGTAAGACAGTGGGGGAGGTAAAGAGAGAGAGAGAGACAGAGAAGAGAGAGAGTGATAGGGTTGAGAGCGAGCACAGAGAGAGAGAAAAAAAGCTTGTTTGGTTCAGGAACCATTTAACAACTTCCCCTGCAAATTGAAAAAGGAAATAGTTTTAGGCTGGATTGCAGGGGGGGGGGGGGGGGAATGAAGCCCATATGAATACCAGATGAACAGGCAGCCAAGCAGGACAGAGGGAGAGAGAGAGGGGGAGGGGGGGCAGAGGGAGAGAGCGAGAGCGAGAGAGAGGGCGTGAGAGAGAGAGGGGAAAGAGAGGGGGAAGGGGGGTGTAGTGGTTTCGAGGTGGGGGGGTAGGCTGGTGTTTATGAGGTCATTTACCAAACTCGTGTTTTGACATACATTTTTTCAGCTTTGTTCTCTTGTAATTGCTTCCATGCACATGTAAGAGCGGAGCTTACAGCTTGTAGCTTGTGAACGGTGAAGGAGAAAAGTGGACCTCTTCACTCTCTTTCTCTCTCTCCTCTCCCTCTCTCTCTCTGTTTTACTGTCTCTCTTTTTCTCTCTCATTCTCTCTCCTCCCTCTCTCTTGCTCTCTCTCTCTCTCTCTCTACATTAGCTTACAAGTTCTGTAACAGGGCCAAAGTCTTGGGGCTGAATCTTCACTTGGAAACGTGTAACTTCGACTTGAGATCTGCGCATGTAACTCCAACTTCCATATAAGTCATGTTAATGTCAATAGAGATTTGCATGACAGCTTGTGTTGTGTCTGCATTATGCATATCTTAAGTTAGGATTCAGCCCTAATGCTTAGATCATAAGGATGATACACATAAAAGGCATGAGCCCTAACCATCTTGTTTTCTATTGGCCTGTGTAACATGACAAAACCACCACGGTTGAGCGTATGCCACCACAGGCATACTGATGTCATACAAAAAAAAGGATTAACATTTACAACTTCATAATGCTACAATACAATGTCTCAAAAATTCCTAGAATTTTACTGTGCTAGTGAAAGCCATGAATTTGGAAAGTCTATTTCTTTCACCCCCCACCTTTTCTCGTACGCTTGATTAGTGTCGATAGTTCTGCATGACTCATCAAAGCATGTCCTCTTCAAAGCCAATCAAAACATTGCAAAATATCTCTGTTCATAATTCATAAATTAATAATCTAATGTCAGACATTACAGACAATGACAGCTATTGTGTCATTTGGTTGAACTGCCCAGACTCGTCATTATTACTTAAGACGGTACATTACAAAACCTGCATCAACGGCGGCCATTTTGAATCCAGCTAAGTCAGAGGTTACTAACAGAGGACAAAGAGTGTGAGTTCATCCCTGGTGTCATGGCTGAATTGGTACCGCCCACTACAGGGAGAGGGATGCGGACTAGTATACTGTAGACCCGAGGGAGAGTACTGAACACTCTCAAAACGTCCCAAGGAGAATGGCAAGGCCACTACTGCCAATTGGGTGGGCAAAAAAATGAGAGAACAGCCTCTCAGTAGATTCACCCTGGCTGCATATTATCTTTTGATATGCCTTTTGGAATGACTGTCCTGATCTGATTCAAATCAGTATATTACCTGAACAGTATATTACAAGAACACATATGGTAAAAACACAATTAGTCATATTTATTGTAGAGAGATACAGTTGAAGTCGGAAGTGTACATACACCTTAGCCAAATACATTTAAACTCAGTTTTTCACAATTCCTGACATTTAATCCTAGTAAAAATTCCCTGTTTTAGGTCAGTTAGGATCACCACTTTCTTTTAAGAATGTGAAATGTCAGAATAATAGTAGAGAGAATAATTTATTTCAGCTTTTATTTCTTTCATCACATTCCCAGTGGGTCAGAAGTTTACATACACCCAATTGGTATTTGGTAGCATTGCCTTTAAATTGTTTAACTTGGGTCAAACGTTTCGGGTAGCCTTCCACAAGCTTCCCACAATAAGTTGGGTGAATTTTGGCCCATTCCTCCTGACAGAGCTGGTGTAACTCATCAAATCAAATGTATTTATTTTGCCCTTCTTACATCAGCTGATACCTCAAAGTGCTGTACAGAAACCCAGCCTAAAACCCCAAACAGCAAGCAATGCAGGTGTAGAAGCACGTAACTGTAACTGAGTCAGGTTTGTAGGCCTCCTTGCTCGCATCCGCTTTTTCAGTTCTGCCCACACATTTTCTATGGGATTGAGGTCAGGGCTTTGTGATGGCCACTCCAATACCTTGACTTTGATGTCCTTAAGCCATTTTGCCACAACTTTGGAAGTATGCTTGGGGTCATTGTCCATTTGGAAGACCCATTTGCGACCAAGCTTTAACTTCCTGACTGATGTCTTGAGATGTTGCTTCAATATATCCACATAATTTTCCTACCTCATGATGCCATCTATTTTGTGAAGTGCACCAGTCCCTCCTGCAGCAAAGCACCCCCACAACATGATGCTGCCACCCCTGTGCTTCACGGTTGGGATGGTGTTCTTTGGCTTGCAAGCCTCCCCCTTTTTCCTCCAAACATAATGATGGTCATTATGGCCAAACAGTTCTATTTTTGTATCAGACCAGAGGACATTTCTCCAAAAAGTACGATCTTTGTCCCCATGTGCAGTTGCAAACCGTAGTCTGGCTTTTTTTATGGCGGTTTTGGAGCAGTTGCTTCTTCCTTGCTGAGCGGCCTTCAGGTTATGTCGATTAAGGACTCGTTTGACTGTGGATATAGATACCTTTGTACCTGTTTCCTCCAGCATCTTCACAAGGTCCTTTGCAGTTGTTCTGGGATTGATTTGCACTTTTCGCACCATCGCTAGGAGACAGAACGCGTCTCCTTCCTGAGCGGTATGATGGCTGCGTGGTCCCATGGTGTTTATTCTTGCATACTGTTGTTTGTACAGATGAACGTGGTACCTTCAGGTGTTTGGAAATTGCTCCCAAGGATGAACCAGACTTGCGGAGGTCTTGGCTGATTTCTTTTGATTTTCCCATGTCAAGCAAAGAGGCACTGAGTTTGAAGGTAGGCCTTGAAATACATCCACAGGTACACCTCCAATTGACTCAAATGATGTCAGTTAGCCTATCAGAAGCTTCTAAAGCCATGACATAATTTTCTGGAATTTTCTAAACTGTTTAAAGGCACAGTCAACTTGGTGTATGTAAACTTCTGACCCACTGGAATTATGATACAGTGAATTATAAGTGAAATAATCTGGCTGTAAACAATTGTTGGAGAAATTACTTGTGTCATGCACAAAGTAGATGTCCTAACCGACTTGCCAAAACTATAGTTTGTTAACAAGACGTTTGTGGAATGGTTGAAAAATGAGTTTTAATGACTCCAACCTAAGTGTATGTAAACTTCCGACTTCAACTGTATGTTAAATGCATGTTTAACTACACATGCCTAAAAAAAATGCAATCCCTCAGCGTAATTGCAGCAACAGACGTACGACATGGCTGGCCATTAGGGCGCGTGGGGCCGTCTTTGGTGCTGTCTGTAGATTCTGGCTTATTTTTATGTTTGTTAGCTGTCAGTCAAACTATGCAAATGTGAAACAGAAACTTATCTTGATGG
The DNA here is from genome assembly GCF_965601325.2 of Salmo salar. NCBI lineage: Eukaryota > Metazoa > Chordata > Actinopteri > Salmoniformes > Salmonidae > Salmo > Salmo salar. Next base: position 47,028,501 of record NC_138302.1, on the reverse strand, counting down.
TTAAATTTAGGAATGAATTCAGAGATTTTTGTTAAACTAGTTTGTGTTAATTTGTGAGATTTGTGTTAAATTCAGGCAACAGGGTTAACCTTAGGCATTCATATTTTGTGGTTAAGGACTGGGTTAAGGTTTGGCATAGGGTAAATTTGTTTAACAAAAATACAAACGAGTGCCTATCTCTGGGATTGAAACCACAATCCATGTCTTGTTGCGAGCCTACTAGATGGTAGGACATTGCCATGATACGAAAATGACCCAGGAGGCCATTGTATTTACCATTTTGAATATGCATTAATTGGCCTGATGTTTAAAATGTATGCCATTTGTTTTGGGTGGCTGTAATAATACACCTAAAGCAACAAAACCCAGGAGGTACCACTCAAGCGATTCTATATCATCGATGACAGTAAAGAATCTCACGTACGCATGTCCTAATATGGACAATGTACTTAGGCCATCTCCTGCATCCTCAAATCAAATCAAGTTGTATTTGTCACATGCGCCGAATACAACGAGTGTAGACTTTACCGTTAAATGCTTGCTTACGAGCACTTCCCAGCAATGCAGAGTAAAAAAATTAAATAGTAACACGAGGAATAAAATACACAAGAATGGAGCTATACCAGTACCAGATCTTGTGCAGGGGTACAAGGTATTTGAGGTAGTTATGTACATGAAGGCAGGATGACTAGATGTCAGAATGATTAATAATAAGAGTAAAATAGAGAACAGAGTAGCAACAGCATATGATGAGTGTAAAAGTGTGTGAGTATATAGTGAATGTGAATGTGTGAGGGTTTTTGTGTGGGAGTGTCAGTGTAGTGTATGTAAGTGTGTTTAAAGTGTGTGTATACAGTGCCTTCGGAAAGTATTCAGACCCCTTGAATATTTCCACATTTTTGTTACTTCACAGCCTTATTCTAAAATTGATTCAATTCAATTTTCTAATCAATCTACACACAACACCCTATAATGAAAAATTGTTTTTGTACATTTATTAAAAATACAAAACAGAAATACTTTATTTATATAAGTATTCAGACCTTTTGCTATGAGACTCAAAATTGAGCTCAGGTGCATCCTGTTTCCATTGATCATCCATAAGATGGTTCTACAACTTGATTGGACTGCACCTGTTGTAAATTCAATTGATTGGACATGATTTGGAAAGGCACACACCTATCTTTATAAGGTCCCACAGTTGACAGTGCATGTCAGAGCAATAACCAAGCCATGAGGTCAAAATAATTGTCCGTAGAGCTCTGAGACAGGACAGTGTCGAGGCACAGATCTGGGGAACGGTACCAAAACATTTCTGCAGAATTGAAGGTCCCCAAGAACACAGTGGCCTCCATTATTCTCAAATTGAAAATGTTTGGAACCACCAAGACTCTTCCAAGAGCATCAGTCAATGAAAAACAAGATTCTCTGGTCTGATTGAACTCTTTGGCCTGAATGCCGAGTGTCACGTCTGGAGGAAACCTGGCACCATCCCTACGGTGAAGCATGGAGGTGGCACCATCATGCTGTGGGGATGTGTTTCAGCGGCATGGGGAAAGATGAACGTAGCAAAGTACAGAGAGAAACTTGATGAAAACCTGCTCCAGAGCGCTCAGGACCTCAGAATGGAGCGAATGTACACCTTCCAACAGGACAACGACCCTGAGCACACAGCCAAGACAATGCAAGAGTAGCTTCGGGACAAGTTTCTGAATGTTCTTGAGTTGCCCAGCCAGAGCCCAGACTTGAACCCGATCGAACATCTCTGGAGAGACCTGAAAATAGCTGTGCAGCGGCATTCCCAATCCAACCTGACAGAGCTTGAGAGGTTCTGCAGAGAAGAATTGGAGAAGCTCCCCAAATACAGGTGTGACAAGCTTGTTGCGTCATACCTAAGAAGACTCAAGGCTGTGAACGCTGCCAAAGGTGCTTCAAGAATGTTTTGAGTAAAGGGTCTGAATACTTACCTAATGTGATATTTCAGGTTTTACTTTTTGTATACATTTGCAAACATTTATAAAAACCTGTTTTTGCTTTGTCATTATGGGGTATTGTGTGTAGATTGATGAGAAAAATAAATAATTTAATACATTATTAGAATAAGGCTGTAACATTACAAAATGTGGAAAAAGTCAAGGGGTCTGAATACTTTCCGAATGCACCTTATATAGTCTTGTGAGTGTGCATAGAGTCAGTGCAAGATAGGGTCAGTGCAGCTAGTCAGGGTAACCATTTAATTAACTATTCAGGCCCCAGTGATGTTCTGTGCTGTACACACTCTGTAGCTCATTGCGGTCGATGTGGCGCATTTGCCATAACAAGAGGCGATGCAGCCAGTCAAGATGCTCTCGATGTTGCAGCTGCAGAACTTTTTGAGGATCCGAGGGACCATGCCAAATCTTTTCAGCCTCCTGAGGGGGAAGAGGTGCTGTCTTGCCCTCTTCATGACTGTGTCGGTGTGTGGACCATTAATTCCTTAGTGATGTGGACGGCGAGGAACTGTGGATGCCTGTCCGATTGGGCCCTGCATGGAGAAACCACTGAGCTCTACATACATAGTAATATAAGGCATATAATATTGGAAGGCATATAATATTGAAAGGCATATAATTTTGCAGCTTTTCAAGTCTCTCTGATATGAGAGTCTCGAACTCAGCTCATTCATCTCATTCTCGAGTGACTGGTCATTTCAAATCAAGTCAAATCAACATCAAATCAAGTTTTATTGTTCACATACACATGGTTAGCAGATGTTATTGTGAGTGTAGCAAAATGCTTGAGCTTCAAGTTCCGACAGTGCACCAATATCTAACAAGTAATCTAACAATTCCACAACTACCTAATACACACAAATCTAAGTAAAGGGATGGAATAAGAATATGTAAATATAAATATATGGATGAGCAATGACAAAGCGGCATAGGCAAGTTGCAATAGATGGTATAAAATACAATACATACAGTTGAAGTCGGAAGTTTGCATACACTTTGTTTGGAGTCATTAAAACTCGTTTTTCGACCACTCCACAAATTTCTTGTTAACAAACTACAGTTTTGGCAAGTTGGTTAGAACATCTACTTTGTGCATGACACAAGTCATTTTTCCAACAAATGTTTACAGACAGACCTCCACAAGTCTGGTTCATACTTGGGAGCAATTTCCAAACGCCTGAAGGTACCACGTTCATCTGTACAAACACCATGGGACCATGTAGCCGTCATACCTTTGGGTGCTTTGCTGCAGGAGGGACTGGTGCCCTTCACAAAATAGATGGCATCATGAGGTAGGACAATTATGTGGATATATTGAAGCAATATCTCAAGACATCAGTCAGGAAGTTAAAGCTTGGTCGCAAATGGGTCTTCCAAATGGACAATGACCCCAAGCATACTTCCAAAGTTGTGGCAAATCACTTAAGGACAACAAAATCAAGGTATTGGAGTGGCCATTACAAAGTCCTGACCTCAATCCTATAGAACATTTATGGTCTGAACTGAAAAAGTGTGTGCGAGCAAGGAGGCCTACAAACCTGACTCAGTTACACCAGCTCTGTCAGGAGGAATGGGCCAAAATTCATCCAACCTATTGTGGGAAGCTTGTGGAAGGCTACCTGAAACGTTTGACCCAAGTTAAACAATTTAAAGGCAATTCTACCAAATACTAATTGAGTGTATGTAAACTTCTGAGCCACTGGGAATGTGACGAAATAAATAAGCTGAAATAAATTCTCTCTACTATTATTCTGACATTTCACATTCTTAAAAGAAAGTGGTGATCCTAACTGACCTAAGACAGGGAAGTTTTACTAGGATTAAATGTCAAGAATTGTGAAAAACTGAGTTTAAATGTATTTGGTTAAGGTGTATGTACACTTCCGACTTCAACTGTACATATGGGATGAGTAATGCAAAATATGTAACCATCAATAAAGTGGCATTAATAATAAAGTGACTAGTGATCCATTTGTTAGAGTGACCAATGATTTCAAGTCTGTATGTTGGCAGCAGCCTCTCTGTGTTAGTGATGGCTGTTTAACAGTCTGATGGCCTTAAGATAGAAGCTATTTTTCAGTCTCTCGGTCCCAGCTTTGATGCACCTGTACTGACCTCGCCTTCTGGATGGTAGTGGGGTGAACAGGCTGGTGATTGTTGTCCTTGATGTGGTTGTTGTCCTTGATGATCTGTCTTTATGGCCTTCCTGTGACATCGGGTGGTGTAGGTGTCCTGGAGGGCAGGTAGTTTGCCCCCGGTGATGTGTTGTGCAGACCGTACCACACTCTGGAGAGCCCTGCAGTTGTGGGCGGTGGAGTTGCCGTACCAGGCTGTGATACAGCCCGACAGGATGCTCTCAACTGTGCATCTGTAAAAGTTTGTGAGGGATTTAGGTGACAAAGCCACATTTCTTCAGCCTCCTGAGGTTGAAGAGGTGGTGTTGCATCTTCTTCACCACTCTGTCTGTGTGGGTGGGCCATTTCAGTTTGTCTGTGATGTGTACATCGAGGAACTTTCCACCTTCTCCACTGCTGTCCCGTCGATGTGGATAGAGGGGTGCTCTCTCTGCTGTTTCCTGAAGTCCACGATCATATCCTTTATTTTGTTGACGTTGAGTGAGAAGTTGTTTTCCTGACACCACACTCCAAGTGCCCTCACCTCCTCCCTGTAGGCTGTCTCGTTGTTGTTGGTGATCAAGCCTACAACTGTTGTGTCATCTGCAAACTTGATGTTTTAGTTGGAGGCATGCATGGCTACGCAGTCATGGGTGAACAGGGAGTACAGGAGGGGGCTGAGCACGCACCCTTGTGGGGCCCCAGTGTTGAGGATCAGCGAAGTGGAAATGTTGTTTCTTACATTCACCACCTGGGGGTGGCCCGTCAGGAAGTCCAGGACCCAATTACACAGGGCGGGTTTGAGACCCAGGGCCTCAAGCTTAATGATGAGCTTGGAGGGTACTATGATGTTGAATGCTGAGCTGTAGTCAAGGAACAGATTCCAAGATGGCGTAGCAGTTCAGACGTCCTTTACCCTCCTCTTGTCTTGTCCCGTGTATATATATATTTACATATTTTTCTTCGCATTATCTTTTTACATTTTTTCTTCTAAAACTCAACCTCAAAGCACTCTCCTGCAACCCACCTCACCAATTTAAAAAATAAAGTATTAATTACCTCAAATGGCTAACCTCTAGAAGCTAGCCAGAGGTTAGCCATTTTCACTGGCTAATGTTGGAGTTCAGCTAGCCACGGTTAGCTGTCCTCAGCTATCCGTTAGCTCGAAAAGCTATCGCCAGTTTTTGTACAGCGCGACTCAGACCAGAGCACACCGGACCTATTCTCTCTCCTTTCCCCGATTTCTACCGCAGGCTCTGGACATTTACACCTGGATCTTGCAGCTAACTAGCTGCTACCTGAGTGACTATTGGCAACATTGGTCCCGGAATTAACACACATTATTCCGGAGCTAGCCAGCTGAAGAGTTCCGTCAGCCACTCGTGGGCTTTTCCTGAGCTAGCCAGCTGAAGTGTCTCCTGGGCTACAATCACCTATCCTGACCCGTTTTACTGCCGATGCGGAGCCCCATCGGGCCTTCACGACTGGACCACCGACGTTATCTGCCCGAGGGAGTTATCCAACTGGCCCCTCCGTCGCGACGTAACCTGATCGCCCATCTGCAGCCCACTAATCGTTAATCGTTAGCTGTCTTATCGGCTGTGATCTGAATAGGTCTATCGGACACTTTTCTTGGGCCACTATAACCAACTATTTTGCCAACTTGGACTTGTCCCCCCTTCCACACGGAACCCCACTAACCCACAGACGGAAACGCACGAGGTGGCTAAAAACAGACCTCCCTCCATCTTCCACCAGCTTGCTACCTATGGCCCGGCTAGCTGTCTGAATCTCACTGGACCCTTTGATCACTCGGCTAAACATGCCTCTCCTCAATGTCAATATGCAATGTCCATTGCTGTTCTAGTTAGTGTTAATTGGCTTATTTCACTGTAGAGTCTCTAGCCCTGCTCATTCTATTTTATCCAACCTCTCAGTTCCTCCACCCACACATGCTATGACATCTTTTGGTTTCAATGATATTTCTAGAGACAATATCTCTCTCATCATCACTAAATGCCTAGGTTTACCTCCTCTGTATTCACATCCCACCATACCTTTGTCTGTACATTATACCTTGAAGCTATTTTATCGCCCCCAGAAACCTGCTCGTTTTTCTCTCTATTCTGGACGTCACAGACGACCAATTCTTATAGCTTTTAGCCGTAGCCTCATACTCATTCTTCTCTGCTCCTCTGGGGATGTAGAGGTGAATCCAGGCCCTGCAGTGCCTGGCTCCACTCCTACTCCCCAGGCGCTCTCTTTTGATGACTTCTGTAACCGTAATAGCCTTGGTTTCATGCATGTTAACATTAGAAGCCTCCTCCCTAAGTTTGTTTTATTCACTGCTTTAGCACACTCTGCCAACCCGGATGTCCTAGCTGTGTCTGAATCTTGGCTTAGGAAGTCCACCAAAAACTCTGAAATCTTCATCCCTAACTACGTTTTCAGACAAGATAGAACGACCAAAGGGGGCGGTGTTGCAATCTACTGCAGAGATAGCCTGCAGAGCTCTGTCCTGCTATCCAGGTCTGTACCCAAACAATTTGAACTTCTACTTTTAAAAATCCACCTCTCCAAAAACAAGTCTCTCACCGTCGCCGCCTGCTATAGACCCCCCTCAGCCCCTAGCTGTGCTCTGGACACCATATGTGAACTGATTGCCCCCCATCTATCTTCAGAGCTCGAGCTACTAGATGACCTAAACTGGGACATGCTTAACACCCCAGCCATCCTACAATCCAAGCTTGATGCCCTCAATCTCACACAAATTATTAATGAACCCACCAGGTACAACCCCAAAGCCGCAAACACTGGCACCCTCATAGATATCATCCTAACCAACGTGCCCTCTAAATACACCTCTGCTGTTTTCAACCAAGATCTCAGCGATCACTGCCTCATTGCCTGCACCCATAATGGTTCAGCGGTCAAACGACCTCCACTCATTACTGTCAAACGCTCCCTGAAACATTTCAATGAGCAAGCCTTTCTAATTGACCTGGCCCTGGTATCCTGGAAGGATATTGACCTCATCCCGTCAGTAGAGGATGCCTGGTTATTTTTTTAAAATGCCTTCCTCACCATCTTAAATAAGCATGCCCCTTTCAAGAAATTTAGAACCAGGAACAGATATAGTCCTTGGTTCTCCCCAGACCTGACTGCCCTTAACCAACACAAAAATATCCTGTGGCGTTCTGCATTAGCATCGAACTGCCCCCGCGATATGCAACTTTTCAGAGAAGTTAGAAACCAATACACACAGGCAGTTAGAAACACCAAGGCTAGCTTTTTCAAACAGAACTCAAACTCTAAAAAGTTTTGGGACACTGTAAAGTCCATGGAGAATAAGAACACCTCCTCCCAACTGCCCACTGCACTGAGGATAGGAAACTCTGTCACCACCGATAAGCCCACTATAATTGAGAATTTCAATAAGCATTTTTCTACGGCTGGCCATGCTTTCCACCTAACTAACCCTACTGCATTCAACAGCACTGCACCCCCACAGCTACTCGCCCAAGCCTCCCCCATTTCTCCTTCTCCCAAATCCATTCAGCTGATGTTCTGAAAGAGCTGCAAAATCTGGACCCCTACAAATCAGCTGGGCTTGACAATCTGGACCCTTTCTTTCTAAAATGATCTGCCGAAATTATTTCAACCCCTATTACTAGCCTGTTCAACCTCTCTTTCGTGTCGTCTGAGACTCCCATAGATTGGAAAGCAGCTGCTGTCATCCCCCTCTTCAAAGGAGGTGACACTCTTGACCCAAATTGCTACAGACCTATATCCATCCTACCCTGCCTTTCTAAGGTTTTCAAAAGCCAAGTCAACAAACAGATTACCGACCATTTCGAATCCCACCGCACCCTCTCCGCTATGCAATCTGGTTTCAGAGCTGGTCATGGGTGCACCTCAGCCACGCTCAAGGTCCTAAACGACATCGTAACCGCCATCGATAAGAAACAATACTGTGCTGCCGTATTCATTGACCTGGCCAAAGCTTTTGACTCTGTTAATCACCACATCCTCATCGGCAGACTCAGTAGCCTTGGTTTCTCAAACGATTGCGTCGCCTGGTTCACCAACTACTTCTCTGATAGAGTTCAGTGGGTCAAATCGGAGGGCCTGCTGTCCGGACCGCTGGCAGTGTCTATGGGGGTACCACAGGGTTCAATTCTTGGGCCAACTCTTTTCTCTGTATACATCAATGATGTCGCTCTTGCTGCTGGTGAATCTCTGATCCACCTCTACGCAGACGACACCATTCTGTATACTTCTGGCCCTTCTTTGGACACTGTGTTAACAACCCTCCAGACGAGCTTCAATGCCATACAACTCTCCTTCCGTGGTCTCCAACTGCTCCTAAATACAAGTAAAACTAAATGCATGCTCTTCAACCGATCGCTGCCTGCACCTGCCCGTCTGTCCAGCATCACTTCTCTGGACGGTTCTGACTTAGAATTTGTGGACAACTACAAATACCTAGGTGTCTGGTAAGACTGTAAACTCTCCTTCCAGACTCACATCAATCATCTCCAATCCAAAGTTAAATCTAGAATTGGCTTCCTATTTCGCAACAAAGAATCCTTCACTCATGCTGCCAAACATACCCTCGTAAAACTGACCATCCTACCAATCCTCGACTTCGGCGATGTCATTTACAAAATAGCCTCCAATACCCTACTCAACAAGCTGGATGCAAAATCAAATCAAATCAAATTTATTTATATAGCCCTTCGTACATCAGCTGATATCTCAAAGTGCTGTACAGAAACCCAGCCTAAAACCCCAAACAGAAAGCAATGCATGTGAAAGAAGCACGGTGGCTAGGAAAAACTCCCTAGGAAAAACTCCCTAGAAAGGCCAAAAACCTAGGAAGAAACCTAGAGAGGAACCAGGCTATGAGGGGTGGCCAGTCCTCTTCTGGCTGTGCAGGGTGGATATTATAACAGAACATGGTCAAGATGTTAAAATGTTCAGAAATGACCAGCATGGTCAAATAATAATAATCATAGTAGTTGTCGAGGGTGCAACAAGCACGTCCGGTGAACAGGTCAGGGTTCCATAGCCGCAGGCAGAACAGTTGAAACTGGAGCAGCAGCACGGCCAGGTGGACTGGGGACAGCAAGGAGTCATCATGCCAGGTAGTCCTGAGGCATGGTCCTAGGGCTCAGGTCCTCCGAGAGAAAGACAGAAAGAGAGAAAGAGAGAATTAGAGAGAGCATATTTAAATTCACACAGGACACCGGATAAGACAAGAGAAATACTTCAGATGTAACAGACTGACCCTAGCCCCCCGACACATAAACTACTGCAGCATAAATACTGGAGGCTGAGACAGGAGGGATCAGAAGACACTGTGGCCCCATCCGATGATACCCCCGGACAGGGCCAAACAGGCAGGATATAACCCCACCCACTTTGCCAAAGCACAGCCCCCACACCCCTAGAGGGATGTCTCCAACCACCAACTTACCGTCCTAAGACAAGGCAGAGTATAGCCCACAACGATCTCCGCCATGGCACAACCCAAGGGGGGGGCGCCGACCCAGACAGGAAGACCACGTCAGTGACTCAACCCACTCAAGTGACGCACCCCTCCCATGGACGGCATGGATGAACACCAGTAAGCCAGTGACTCAGCCCCTGTAATAGGGTTAGAGGCAGAGAATCCCAGTGGAAAGAGGGGAACCGGCAAGGCAGAGACAGCAAGGGCGGTTCGTTGCTCCAGCCTTTCCGTTCACCTTCACACTCCTGGGCCAGACTATACTTAATCATAGGACCTACTGAAGAGATAAGTCTTCAGTAAAGACTTAAAGGTTGAGACTGAGTCTGCGTCTCTCACATTGGTAGGCAGACCATTCCATAAAAATGGAGCTCTATAGGAGAAAGCCCTACCTCCAGCCGTTTGCTTAGAAATTCTAGGGACAATTAGGAGGCCTGCGTCTTGTGACCGTAGCGTACGTGTAGGTATGTACGGCAGGACCAAATCGGAAAGATAGGTAGGAGCAAGCCCATGTAATGCTTTGTAGGTTAGCAGTAAAACCTTGAAATCAGCCCTTGCCTTAACAGGAAGCCAGTGTAGGGAGGCTAGCACTGGAGTAATATGATCAATTTTTTTGGTTCTAGTCAGGATTCTAGCAGCCGTATTTAGCACTAACTGAAGTTTGTTTAGTGCTTTATCCGGGTAGCCGGAATGTAGAGCATTGCAGTAGTCCAGCCTAGAAGTAACAAAAGCATGGATTCATTTTTCTGCGTCATTTTTGGACAGAAAGTTTCAGATTTTTGCAATGTTACGTAGATGGAAAAAAGCTGTCCTTGAAACAGTCTTGATATGTAAGCAAAAGAGAGATCAGGGTCCAGAGTAACGCCGAGGTCCTTCACAGTTTTATTTGAGACGACTGTACAACCATCCAGATTAATTGTCAGATTCAACAGAAGATCTCTTTGTTTCTTGGGACCTAGAACAAGCATCTCTATTTTGTCCGAGTTTAAAAGTAGAAAGTTTGCAGCCATCCACTTCTTTATGTCTGAAACACAGGCTTCTAGCGAGGGCAATTTTGGGGCTTCACCATGTTTCATTGAAATGTACAGCTGTGTGTCGTCCGCATAGCAGTGAAATTTAACATTATGTTTTCGAATGACATCCCCAAGAGGTAAAATATATAGTGAAAACAATAGTGGTCCTAAAACGGAACCTTGAGGAACACCGAAATGTACAATTGATTTGTCAGAGGACAAACCATTCACAGAGACAAACTGATATCTTTCCGACAGATAAGATCTAAACCAGGCCAGAACTTGTCCATGTAGACCAATTTGGGTTTCCAATCTCTCCAAAAGAATGTGGTGATCGATGGTATCAAAAGCGGCACTAAGATCTAGGAGCACGAGGACAGATGCAGAGCCTCGGTCTGACGTCATTAAAAGGTAATTTACCACCTTCACAAGTGCAGTCTCAGTGCTATGATGGGGTCTAAAACCAGACTGAAGCGTTTCGTATACATTGTTTGTCTTCAGGAAGGCAGTGAGTTGCTGTGCAACAGCTTTTTCAAAAAATTTTGAGAGGAATGGAAGATTCGATATAGGCCGATAGTTTTTTAAATAATTTCTGGGTCAAGATTCGGCTTTTTCAAGAGAGGCTTTATTACTGCCACTTTTAGTGAGCTTGATACACATCCGGTGGATAGAGAGCCGCAGTCTATCACAGTGCCATACGTTTTGTCACCAAAGCCCCATATACTACCCACCACTGCGACCTGTACGCTCTCGTTGGCTGGCCTTCGCTTCATAATCGTCGCCAAACACATTGGCTCCAGGTCATCTACAAGACCCTGCTAGGTAAAGTCCCCCCTTATCTCCGCTCACTGGTCACCATAGCAGCACCCACCTGTAGCACGCGCTCCAGCAGGTATATCTCTCTGGTCACCCCTAAAGCCAACTCCTCCTTTGGTCGTCTCTCCTTCCAGTTCTCTGCTGCCAATGACTGGAACGAACTACAAAAATCTCTGAAACTGGAAACACTTATCTCCCTCACTAGCTTTAAGCACCAGCTATCAGAGCAGCTCCCAGATCACTGCACCTGTACATAGCCCATCTATAATTTAGCCCAAACTACTACCCCTACTGTATTTATTTATTTTATTTATTATTTTGCTCCTTTGCACCATATTATTTATATTTTAACTTTAACTTTCTTCAAATTATAAATGTACCATTCCAGTGTTTTCCATGCTATACTTTATTTACTTTGCCACCATGGCCTTTTTTGCCTTTACCTCCCTTATCTCACATCATTTGCTCACATTGTATATAGTCTTATTTTTGTCTACTGTATCATTGATTGTATGTTGTTTTACTCCATTGTAACTCTGTGTTTTTGTATGTTGTCGAAATGCTTTGCTTTATCTTGGCCAGGTCGCAATTGTAAATGAGAACTTGTTCTCAACTTGCCTACCTGGTTAAATAAAGGTGAAATAAAAAATAAAAATAAATAAAAACAGCATTCTTACATAGGTATTCCTCTTCTCCAGATGGGATAGGGCAGTGTGCAGTGTGATGGTGATTGCATTGTCTGTGGACCTATTGGGGCAGTATGCAATTTGCAATGGGTATAGGGTGACAGGTAAGGTGGAGGTGATATGATCCTTGACTAGTCTCTCAAAGCACTTCATGATGAAAGAAGTGAGTGCTACGGGGTGATAGTCATTCAGTTCAATTACCTTTGCCTTCTTGGGTACAGGAACAATGGTGGCCATCTTGAAGCATGTGGGGACAGCAGACTGGGATAGGGAGACATTGAATATGTCCGTAAATACACCAGGCAGCTGGTCATTTGCTAATATAACGGAGGGGATACAGCCAGAATGGAACTCGTTCTAACAGAAATAAACAACACATTGTTAACTGTCACAGTTGCTGTTTTTGGATCAGTCCAGTAACTTATAAGAATGTTATGATATTGGGATGAGATTGACATATTTATATGTGATATTAAAATACCCCTTTGCAACCTGAGGTAACTCAGAAGCGCTTGATAAATGCTATCAAAAAGCATGTCTGCATGTAGTTTGTTTATGCATTTTGACGTCTCCTGAAAAATGAGGCTATACCGTTGAGGGCGCAAAAGCAGGGTGAGGACACGAGGACAGTGTAGAGCTGTGAGGCACCCTGACATTTCTAAATCAGGGCTAGAGCTGCTTCTCATGCAATGGAGTATGTGAGACTAGCCCTGAGCGTGCATAGTCATAGGTTCAACCGCAGTGCACAGAACACACAGGTAGCGGAAGAACAAAACACTGCCATGCCTCTCGACAGGTATAGGTAGACTGCCCAGAGGACACGCATTCTTCACACGCATTAGATAAACATTGGTTATGGCATTATTTTGCAACACAAAATCACATGGGTGGGATACTTACATGCAATAATTACATACTGATCATATACTGTAGGATAGACAGTCCTATTGTGTGAGATTTATAAAGTAATACACTCTTAGAAATAAGAGTTCCCTCTGTGGAAAGGGTTCTACATGGAACCCAAAGGGGTTATATCTGGAAACAAAGTGTTCTACCTGGAACCAAATAGGGTTCTTCAAAGGGTTCCCATATGGGGACAGCCGAGAAACCCCTTTAGGTTCTAGATAGCACCTTTTTTCTAAGAGTGTATACCCGCATTGATCGAGGATATAACATGGTCTGTGCAAACGAAGAAAGCACAACTATAGCCTACTGTAAAAAAAAGAAGATATATATATATATATAGCTAAAGACGTTAGACTACAGTCAGTTGTGTCTCTCTCTCTTCTACTATCAAAGCCTTTCTTAACATTAAAAAAAAAGTAATTACAGAGGTACCTGGAGTACTGTATCTAAGTCATTGTCAAGCTAGGAGGCTGTGAAAATACATTTTTGAAAACAAGGTGGAACTCGGGTCCTTTTACAGCTAACCTGAGGAGGAAGGAGGGATGAAGGAGAAAGTGGGGAGGAGAGAGTATGAGGAGGGAGGCAGAGGAGGTTTTGGGGGTGAGGGGGTCTTTGCCTGCTTGTTTGTTAACATGGTGTACAGGGTTACACGTCTGGCCCCGAGCAGCGGCCCTGTCACTGTGAATTACAGACAGGTAAAGTGTAGAGCCTGCCAGGGCCAATCTGGCAGGGGGCCTGAGGCAGATCACACTGGAGGAATCCTCTGGTGCATTTTTGCTACGCTCCACAGACCACAGCAGACCATCTCAGTGTATGGAAAATAACCTATAGAGTAGGGCTCCTTAGTAGTGTTTTATCATTGAGGCTGTCCTAATATGGACACAGTACATTATAGCTATCTCAAATTTTCAGAGTTACATTCTAATTAGATGGAAATACATAATTTAGTGACATATTATTTATGAGATTGGGTTGCAACCATGGTATCTGAGACAGTTAGTGTTGGCTAAAACTAATCTAAATTGCAGTATTGCTCTCGAAAACACATGAGAGGCTTAGGCCAATGTATGTACTTTGTAATGGATGATGATATCAAGGACTAGATTTAGAATTCCCTTTTGATGTATCAATGATTCACCTCACAGATTTGTTGTGTCTGTGCGCAGTTAGATGACTTCCTAGGAGCACTTGGCAATGTCAGACTCTCTTGCGAGAATCCACCCACTCTGGAAAAACAGATACTCATGAAGATAATTTACATGAAGACTGTCTTCTGTCCAACTCCACATCTTCAGATGCCACACAGAGCGCCAAGTGATTACAGACATCACATGTCATATCTATTATAGATTTTATGCTAAACTTTCCATTTAATGAGCGCTTATTTGACATGCTCGGTAGAGACTGTAGCGACCCACCACTGACAGCTTTCAGCAATGAAGTTCTCAATAGATCGGGGGAAATAAAGAATGACAATATCCCATAACAGATAGTTTGTGTGTATGCATTGATATGTAGGCTAGGTGTGACTTTTTTTATGTAGTTCTGTCCTTGAGCTGTTCTTGTCTATTGATGTTCTGTATTATGTCATTCTGTATTATGTTTTATGCTTTGTGTGGACCCCAGGAAGATTAGCTGCTGATTTTGCAACAGCTAATGAGGATCCTAATAAAATACCAAAATACCAAATAACAGGTTCGTGCAAACAAGCTTTTTCATTCTAATACAGTGCATTCAGAAAGTATACAGATCCCTTGACTTTTTCCACATTTTGTTACGTTACAACCTTATTCTAAAATTGATAAACACATTTCTTCCCCTCATCAATCTACTCATAATGACAAAGCAAAAACAGGTTTTTACAAATTTGGGGAAATTTATGAAAAAAATAAAATAAAAATACCTTACTAACAAAAGTATTCAGACCCTTTGCTATGACACTCAAAATGTAGCTCAGGTGCATCCTGTTTCCGTTGATCATCCTTAGATGTTTCTACAACTTGATTGGAGTCCACCTGTGGTAAATTCAATTGATTGGACATGATTTGGTAGGGCACACACCTGTCTATATAAGGTCCCACAGTTGACAGTGCATGTCAGAGCAAAAACCAAATCATGAGTTTGTAGAAATTGGCCGTAGAGTTCCGAGATAGGATTGTGTCGAGGCACAGATCTGGGGGAACGGTATAAAAAAAAATTCTGCAGCATTGAAAGTCCCCAAGAACACAGTGGCCTCCATCCTTCCTAAATGGAAGACGTTTAGAACCACCAAGACTCTTCCTAGAGCTGGCCTCCCGGCCAAACTGAGCAACCGGGGGAGAAGGGCCTTGGTCAGGATTGTGACCAAAAACCCGATGGTCACTCTGACAGAACTCCAGAGTTCATATAGTGAGGATGGGAGAACCTTCCAGAAGGACAACCATCTCTGCAGCACTCCACCAATCAGGCCTTTATGGTAGAGTGGCCAGACGGATGCCACTCCTCAGAAAAAGGCACATGACAGACCACTTGGAGTTTGCCAAAAGTCACCTAAAGACTCTCAGACCATGAGAAACAAGATTCTCTGGTCTGATGAAACTAAGATTAAACTCTTTGGCCTGAATGCCAAGCGTCACGTCTGGAGGAAACCTGGCACCATTCCTATGGTGAAGCATGGTGGTGGCAGCATCATGCCGTGGATATGCTTTTCAGCGGCAGGGACTGGGAGACTAGTCAGGATCGAGGGAAAGATGAGCGGAGCAAAGTACAGAGAGATCCTTGATCAGACCCTGCTCCAGAGAGCTCAGGACCTCAGACTGGGGGCAAAGGTTCACCCTCCAACAGGACAACAACCCTAAGCACTCAGCCAAGACAACGCAGGAGTGGCTTAGGGACAACTCTCTGAATGTCCTTGAGTGGCCCAGCCAGAGCCCGGACTTGAACCCAATTGAACATCTCTGCAGAGGCCTGAAAATAGATGTTCATCGACGCTCCCCATCCAACCTGACAGAGCTTGAGAGGATCTGCAGAGAAGAATGGGAGAAACTCCCCAAATACAGCTTGTAGAATCATATCTAAAAAGTCTCTAGGCTGTAATCGATGCCAAAGGTGATTCAACAAAGTACTGAGTAAAGGGTCTGAATACTTACGTAAATGTAATATTTCAGTGTTTTATTTTGAATAAATTTGCAAACATTTCTAAAAACCTGTTTTTGCTTTCCTTGATGAAGGAAAAAAACTATTTAATCCATTTTAGAATAAGGCTGTAACATAACAAAATGTGAAAAATGTCAAAGGTTCTGAATACTTTCCGAATGCACTGTATATACTGAACAAAAATATAAACGCAACATGTAATGTGTTGGTATCATGTTTCATGAGCTGAAATAAAAGATCCCAGAAATGTTCCATATGCACAAAAAAGCTTATTTCTCTCAAATGTTGTGCACAAATTTATTTTACATCCTGTTAGTGAGCATTTCTCCTTTGCCAAAATAATCCATCCTCCTGACAGGTGTGGCATATCAAGAAGCTGATTAAAAAGCATGATCATTACTCGGGGGCAATAAAAGGCCCCTCTAAAATGTCCAGTTTTGTCACACAACACAATGCCACATTTGTCTCAAGTTTTGAGGGAGCGTGCAATTGGCATGCTGACTGCAGGAATGTCCACCTGAGCTGTTGCCAGAGAATTTAATGTTAATTTCTCTACCGTAACACAATGTCGTCTTATCGAATTTGGCAGTACGTCCATCCGGCCTCACAACCTCACACCACATGTAATTAGGACCTCCAGATCCGGCTTCTTTGCCTGCAGGATCATCTGAGACCAGCCACCCGGACAGTTGATGAAACTGAGGAGTGTTTCGGTCTGTAATGAAGCCCTTTTATGGGGAAACAGATCATGATTGGCTGGGCCTGGCTCCCCAGTGGGTGGGCCTATTCCCTCGCTGCGCCCCTGCCCACTAATGTGCTATCCATAGATTAGGGCCTCATTTAAATTGACTGATTTCCTTATATGAACTGTAACTCAGTAAAATCGTTGAAATTGTTGCATTTATTTTATGTTTTTATTCAGTGTAAAGCCAGAAACAACCAAATATGCTACTCATCTTTCTCTCCGGGTAATAAAAGACAGATTGTTATAAGGAAAAGTCAAATGAAAAACATAGAGAGGAGAAAAAATGTACGTTTTACTTTTATCTTTATTTTTACTCTTAATGTTGTTTTACTTTTAACTTCATAACTTTTTATAAAGAGAACAACAGTACAGACCTCAAACATCATGAACCGATGCTTGCAATGACGGATCCGCACAAGCTTTGGCATTTATTATAGATGACTTTGCAGAGTTTGCCTCGCTAATCCAAATGTGCTTAAATTTCCTTGGCGTGGTAATTGTTTTAAACAGGGCATTTGGCGAAGATCTGCCCCGTTCATTAGGGAGCCTCCGCTTCATCAATTAGGACTACCCAGAGGGCTGTGTGTCTAAAACTCTCTGAGCGTACTGTCTCCTCTCTTATCAGCACTCATTTGGATTGCTTCGATGCTTCACGTTCTCTTTGTGTGGACAAAATATAGATACGCTATTAAGCACTTGATGTTTATGTTCATGACTTAAAATAACATGGTTTGATTGATTTAGAATGGGGGGAACTGAGCAGAGGAGAATATTGTTAAATGTTCACTCCCACAGATATGAGATCACTGAGTGTTGGGCCAGTAACCGAAAGGTTTCTAGTTTAAATCCCAGAGCTGATTAGTTGAACAATCTGTCGATGTGCCTAGGAACAAGGCACTTAACCCTAAAGTAAGTCGCTGTAAGTTGCTCTTGAGTGTCTGCTAAATGACTAAAATGTAAATGTCAAAAAGGTATAATTGCAGGTACACTATTAGGTCAATAAGCCATGTGGCCCTTAGATGTATTTATATATTTTATTTAATCTTTATTTAACTAGATAGGCCTATGACAATGTTCATGTTGTAGTAACTGTACTCTAAGTCTATACAAAGCATAGCATGAACTTCTTTTTATTTTTTGTGTGTGTGTGATTCATATCATAATTCTATGGTTGTAAGTGCCAAAATATCAGCTTCTGTTGTCAGAGAAATCAGAGAGAAAGAGGGCCCTCTAGTGTTAATAGATATATACGACAATATAGGATTGTCAATCTCATTGTAGCCCACAACATTTCCTCAACATATTAATGTCACAGGTCCTTATTTGCCTATATCAACTTTATTCTCACACAAAACATGGTTTTATGTCTGTGGAGAGGGAACTGTTCAATGGAGCTCATCACGATCTGGGACCACATTTGAATTAAAAAAAAATCTGTGTAAAATGTCACTAATGTTTTCCATATTTTCCTTATGTGTATGGTGAAACCTGGCTAACACTAAAACTGACACAGAGGGCTTCATGAATTCACAAACAAATATGGCTTTCAATCCTGGAAACGCATTGAATTGTTTCTATACATAATAATAAATCCATATATATGATTAATTTCAAATGTTGACATTTCTTGCTCAAAATTCAACACGTGCTTTACTACCCTTTGAACATAATAACAGACAACAAATCAACAGGAGGAACTGTGACAGAGCGGAAATTCCTAAATTCAAGACCAACTGTTTCTATTTGTTTCAGTGTGACTGAAAAAGAAAGGTCAATGGGGGTGGCAGAGGCGGAAGTGCAAGGGGGGCTGGGGGGGTGGCGTCTCCCCCCACACACACCTGAGGAGGCTAAGAACCCTGCTTGGCTTTAATTACTGGCTCCATAACCTGGCCTATTGTCATGCATAGACATTGAGCAGGACTCGCAGTGTGCAGACAGCATGCCATACTAAATGTTGGGTGTGGTGGGGTCATCAAGATCAGCATCTCCTGTAATTAACCTGTGGACTGGCCCCTTCCCAGAAAACCGGTATGGCACAAGAGTCTACTGGAGAGAACGCAGTCAAACAACCAACAAATCCCTCAAATAGTAAAGTTAATGAGTCCAATTATCTAATCCTTTCTCCATTTGGCAGCTAAAGTGGACAGTATGGCCTTTCATTTCAATTTTCAATTTACCCTACAGATTGAGTTGAGACAAGTTCTTCCTTTAAGTGCTGCTAATGGAATTAAATTATTATCTGGTCTGAATGGTTGACATAGTAGTGGAGTGATGTCTTTCATAACACAAGACATTGAAATGGCTGTTTTTAAATTAAGTGTGTACTTTCTATTTTCAGTTGTAAAACTAACATTTTGCAAAAAAATGTTTTACTCAAGTGTAAAACCCTGATATTTAATGTGTTGGGCTAAAATGTACAATGACCCCAGTGTCATTTTATTACATTTGATTTTTACAACACGCATAAACCACTTTCTTTCTCCCTTTGGGCAACACCTGTAAAAGGATCTCTCTGTCATTAGGTTTGTGGCAGGAACACTTGTGATCTGTATCCGCTCACCTTTGAGTGTTGGATAAGCATTAGTACTGCTGCATCTCTAGTTAGATGTGCTTCCTGAAAGCAAAACACAACTTTATAAATCGTTCATATTTATTATTATTTGCCTTCCGTTGCCACCTGTAGGGTCAAAACCGTAAAAGCTATCAACACCAAAACAAATTAAAAATGTGCAGGCTGAACGTCAGCAGTGTGCTTAATTTTTATTACATTTTTTGATACTACTAATACTCTTGACACTTCAACCACGTTTGCATAAATATCAATGCATTTCACTGGCCATAGACTTGAATGGGAAAACTTGGACACGTAACTAGTCTTCAACATTTAAGCCAGAAACACCATTCAAACTTTAAAACATGCAGACTGCTTTGGAATGGTGTGCTTGTATACAGGTTTTTGATACTACTAATGGCTTTCACACTACAACCATACTTGCATAAATCTCAATGCATTTCAATAGCCATAGACTTGAATGGGAAAACTTTGCCGCGTAACTATTCTTCAACCGTTTAAGCTAAAAACACCTTTCATACTTTTAAACGTGCAGACCGCTCTGGAATGGTGTGGTTGTATACAGCTTTTTGATACCATTTATACTTTGTGAGCTATAACTGTTTTAGATGTGCATAAAAGCTCATTAAGCTTGAATTGGACATATTTGGATTCTCCACTGCTCTTGAACTGTTAAAGCTACCAACACCAAAACAAATGTAAAACGTGCAGACTGGCACTGTTTCTTGATAAAAAAAATTTATATAGTACTTATACTTTCATACTACAACCATATTTGCATGAATCCCAATGAATTTCAGGGGCCATAGACTTGAATGGGAATTTGTTTGGAGAAAAGCCATTCAAACTTTAAAACGTGCAGACCAGTCTAGAATAGTGTGCTTGTGTATACAGATTTTTGATAGCATTGATACTTTTTGAACTATAACTGTTCCATAGCTCCATAGGCTTGAATGGTAAGTATTTGGATTTGCCACTGCTCTTGAACCGTTAAAGCTACAAACACCAAACCAACTTTGACATGTTACAGACTAACTCAACTTAGATTACTTGTTGATGCTATTTGTACTTTTTGAACTTTAACCTTGTTAAAATAGCGTAAAAGCTCCGTAGGCTTCAAAGGCAAACATGGGGATTCACCACTGCCCTTGATCCGTTTTAGCTACAAACACCACCCCGACGTTGACATGTGCAGACTGACTCAACTTAGATGGCTTCAACACAGCTTTTTCCATTCTTACTTCCTAAACTATAAAGCCTGTTGTTTCCTCATTCTTTTCAATGGCGGAATGCAGGCTTCAACATTCTAAACAGAAATCACTGCCACGAAACTTTCTGAATGTTCAAATTAAAACCTTTTTAGAGCTTAAAAACACATTATATGGCTTGTGATGATATAGTTCTCACTCTAGCCTACTATACCACAATAATAACAGACCTATAAACCACCCCAAAATAGGTCACTATAACTAACACATAGCCTATGAAAGCCCTATTACTACCATTACTGGTACTACTACTATTACTACTGCAGTCACTGCCACTACCATAACTACTACTACTACTATTTCACATCCAAAAATACTTCAAGACTAGCAAGCACACCATATTTGCTTCAGTAAATGTCATTTTCTAGTTGTTCTTATTTACATTTCTTTACCTATGAGTCCTAAACTCATCAATACAACTCAAGTAAGCTTATTTTAAGCAAGATATGCAAGGAAAGAAATCTGTGTTAAATCAATCTAAATGCATTCAATATGCCCCCCCACCCAAACAAAAAAGGCAGAACACATTGAAATCAGACATTGCTTTGTATCCATGTGAGGCTTCTCATGCAAGAATGCTCATCTGGTTGGGATTGCCTTTGAAAAGCTCAATACATAATTTAAAAAAAATAAAAACAGGAGAATAAAACAATGGGTTCCTTTACACAGTTTTGGATCCTCAACCTCTTTTTTTGTTTCCTTTTTTTGTGGCTGTATCTGTCCAAAATTGGTAGTGAAAGGGGGGTATATGGAACAACAATTATCATATATATATATATATACGTGTGTTTTAGCTTCTTTCTAAATCATCAGAGAGAAAGAAATGAGCTTTTCTTCTTCTCAGTGATGCTTCTCCTTGAATTGTTATTCTTTCCTCTTGTTTAATCATCACTGTCAACTGAATGCACCACACCACAGATACAATCCCTTTTAGCGCTTGTTTACCATACACAACATGATACGCATCACAAGGAAAAATGCCTGGGGGGGGGGGGGGAGAAGAAGAGTGTAGAGTGAACAATTGGAAAAATTCAGCCCTTCTAAATGTTGCTTGGATAACAACTAAATGATGAAAAAAAGACATGTTTGACTACATAAAGCATACATTTCTTCAAAGTTATGGGACTTTTACAGGTATAAAAACAAAAACATGTGAAGGAGAGAGTATTTCAGAGATAAAAGGAGAAAAAAACCCAACTCACCAGAATACTTAAATGTGGTGAGTTAACAGCTAATAGAGGATTTGTGCAATAGCATGACTACACTGGCTACACTAGGGCATTGAGTGACAGCACAAATCTCTTGTTGTTCTGAGTAGGCAGGAAGACTGCCATAGGTTTTGTACAAATCAGATCAGCATGGATGCTCTTATCTCTCTAAATATGTGACAGGCAGGGCCTCAGGGCTAACTAGGGCTGGAGCTTGACATCATTCTCATTCAAAACAGGCAGGCAGCAGGTTGGAACATTAATTTACTCCTGCCTCTTCAAGAGGGCTTTTAAACAATGTGATGTAATGACTATCAATAGTGGAGAATAGCATTATCGTTTTATGATTTGATAAAATATTGAATTTAGCCTTTACTACTATGGCCCATAGAAATGCATTGAATAACACATTTATAAATGGCAAAAAAAGACAGTACAAAAAAACGATCACAAGGAATAAGATTTTGAAGTGTCTGTCCTATATCTTGGAGATAAGAAACCTCAGGAAATATTTCAATTTTTTATTTATTTTTATGTTTAACCTCTTATTTTTTGGGGGGGGGCACAAAACTACCATCATACTTCCATTCATTTGCATGGGTTACCTTCAAACGAGTCCTGTGACACTTGTGAGGGTCGTAGAACAAAACGGAGACCACCCCATCGTGTTCGTGAGAGTCTCATCTTTCTATATTCCTTTTTAGGCCAAACCGTTCGCACACTACAGACATTTTCGTGATATGACCGATTTTTGGGATGTCTCATGGATTGAGACACAGACGATGCAAAAAAACTGATCTCTAGCTTATGGGCATTCTAGAATGGGCATTCTAGAATGGACATTAAAACCAGATAACGGGACAGTTGGAAAAGATATCTGCACACCGCAATAAGCACATACAAATGCAGATTGTACTTGTTACAGAAAGCTAAACCACCAATCACACAAACCTAAATTGGATACATTGTAAACACAGGTCCAACAATGACAAATCTTATTTGTTTTTGCAGATACATGTTTTTTTGGAGCATCTGAGGACCTAAAGTGATGTGAAGAACATGAATTTCTCTGGTGCCTACTGTTGCAGTCATGACGCAAGTGGCCCTATGCTTTCAAATCCTCCCACCTTTCTAGTTTGACCAGCTGTTTTCAGCAACTGATATTTTCTTGCAACAAACTATTGTTGTGTCTCTAGTATGATGCTATTTTCAAATCGATTACCTAACGTTTAATTATTTGATTAAATTAATCAGGCAATAACTAACTCATTAGGAATCCGGGGCACCATGGAAGCATTAGTTTATATAGAGCGGCTATCTCCCAAATCCACTCTTTTTTTCATAGCTACCATGCTTCTACAACTGCATTGCTTGCTGTTTGGGGTTTTAGGCTGGGTTTCTGTACAGTACTTTGTGACATCGGCGGATGTAAAAAGGGCTTTAGAAAAACATATGATTGATTGATTAAAGATCTGAAGATCTTTCATATCAATAGCAGTCAATCATTAATTATTCTTTACCTTATATCAGTCTCATCTGAAGGTTGTAAAATTCTTTGGTTGTCTGCACGAACCCGAGCATAAATTATGAATCAGAAATATACAAATTGGCTTAATTATTTATGTAATATGTAAAGTGATTTGTTTAACACTTTTTTTGGTAACTACATGATTCCATATGTGTTATTTCATAGTTTAGATGTCTTCACCATTATTCTACAAAATAAAGAAAAACTCTTGAATGATTAGGTGTGTCAAAACTTTGGAATGGTACTGTACATGCATGGATATATACTGCTCAAAAAAATAAAGGGAACACTTAAACACATCCTAGATTTGAATGAAAGAAATAATCTTATTAAATACTTTTTTCTTTACATAGTTGAATGTGCTGACAACAAAATCACACAAAAATAATCAATGGAAATCCAATTTATCAACCCATGGAGGTCTGGATTTGGAGTCAAAATTAAAGTGGAAAACCACACTACAGGCTGATCCAACTTTGATGTAATGTCCTTAAAACAAGTCAAAATGAAACTCAGTAGTGTGTGTGGCCTCCACGTATCTGTATGACCTCCCTACAATGCCTGGGCATGCTCCTGATGAGGTGGCGGATGGTCTCCTGAGGGATCTCCTCCCAGACCTGGACTAAAGCATCCGCCAACTCCTGGACAGTCTGTGGTGCAACGTGGCGTTGGTGGATGGAGCGAGACATGATGTCCCAGATGTGCTCAATTGGATTCAGATCTGGGGAACGGGCTGGCCAGTCCAAAGCATCAATGCCTTCCTCTTGCAGGAACTGCTGACACACTCCAGCCACATGAGGTCTAGCATTGCCTTGCATTAGGAGGAACCCAGGGCCAACCGCACCAGCATATGGTCTCACAAGGAGTCTGAGGATCTCATCTCTGTACCCAATGGCAGTCAGGCTACCTCTGGCGAGCACATGGAGGGCTGTGCGGCCCCCCAAAGAAATGCCACCCCACACCATGACTGACCCACCGCCAAACCGGTCATGCTGGAGGATGTTGCAGGCAGCAGAACGTTCTCCACGGCGTCTCCAGACTCTGTCACGTCTGTCACGTGCTCAGTGTGCACCTGCTTTCATCTGTGAAGAGCACAGGGCGCCAGTGGCGAATTTGCCAATCTTGGTGTTCTCTGGCAAATGCCAAACGTCCTGCACGGTGTTGGGCTGTAAGCACAACCCCCATCTGTGGACGTCGGGCCCTCATGGAGTCTGTTTCTGACCGTTTGAGCAGACACATGCACATTTGTGGCCTGCTGGAGGTTATTCTGCAGGGCTCTGGCAGTGCTCCTCCTGCTCCTCCTTGCACAAAGGCGGAGGTAGCGGTCCTGCTGCTGGGTTGTTGCCCTCCTACGACCTCCTCCACGTCTCCTGATGTACTGGCCTGTCTCCTGGTAGCGCCTCCATGCTCTGGACACTACGCTGACAGACACAGCAAACCTTCTTGCCACAGCTCGCATTGATGTGCCATCCTGGATGAGCTGCACTACCTGAGCCACTTGTGTGGGTTGTAGACTCCGTCTCATGCTACCACTAGAGTGAAAGCACCGCCAGCATTCAAAAGTGACCAAAACATCAGCCAGGAAGCATAGGAACTGAGAAGTGGTCTGTGGTCCCTACCTGCAGAACCACTCCTTTATTGGGGGTGTCTTGCTAATTGCCTATAATTTCCACCTGTTGTCTATTCCATTTGCACAACAGCATGTGACATTTATTGTCAATCAGTGTTGCTTCCTAAGTGGACAGTTTGATTTCACAGAAGTGTGATTGACTTGGAGTTACATTGTGTTGTTTAAGTGTTCCCTTTATTTTTTGGAGCAGTGTATAAAGAAAAAAATACATCAGAATGCTATGCATTGGATACCTACCACACTAAAGTGAACTCTACATGAAAGTGAACATACCACAAATCAATCTAATAAGAACATACAGAATACTTTAAAACATTTTTATAATTTGTTTTATGTCACCTTTATTTAACCAGGTAGGCCAGTTGAGAACAAGTTCTCATTTACAACTGCGACCTGGCCAAGAAAAAGCAAAGCAGTGCGACAAAAACAACAACACAGAGTTACACATAAACAAACGTACAGTCAATAACACAATAGAAAAATCTATATACTGTGTGTTCAAATGTAGTAAGATTAGGGAGGTAAGGCAATAAATAGGCCATAGTGGCGAAATCATTTCAATTTAGCATTAACACTGGAGGGATAGATGTGCAGATGATGATGTGCAAGTAGGCGATACTGGGTGCAAAAGAGCAAAAATAAATAACAATATGGAGATGAGGTAGTTGGGTGGGCTATTTACAGATGGGCTGTGTACAGGTGCAGTGATCGGTAAGCTGCTTTGACAGCTGATGCTTAAAGTTAGTGAGGGAGATATAAGTCTCCATCTATTCTACCACGGCCAGAAATATGATCCTTTTATTCTCTGTTCCCAACGCACTAGACGACCAGTTCGTATAGAGCCTTTAGCCGTACCCTTATCCTACTCCTCTGTTCCTCTGGTGATGTAGAGGTTAACCCAGGCCATATAGACCCCAGTACCACACCTATTCCCCAGGCACTATCATTTGTTGACTTATGTAACCGTAAAAGCTTTGGTTTCATGCATGTTAACATCAGAAGCCTCCTCCCTAACTTTGTTTTATTCACTGCTTTAGCAAACTCCGCCAACCCTGATGTCCTAGCCGTGTCTGAATCCTGGCTTAGGAAGACCACTACAACATTTTAGGGGGCGGAGTTGCAATCTACTGCTAAGATAGTCTGCAGAGTTCTGTCATGCTATCCAGGTCTGTGCCCAAACAGTTTGAGCTTCTACTTCCAGAAATAAGTCTCTCAACGTTGCCGCTTGTTATAGACCCCCCTCAGCCCCCAGCAGTGCCCTGGACACCATATGTGAATTGATTGCCCCTCATTTATCTTCAGAGTTCGAACTGTTAGGTGACCTAAACTGGGATATGCTTAACACCCCGGCCGTCCTACAATCTAAAATAGATTACCTCAATCTCACACAAATTATCAAGGAACCTACCAGGTACAACCCTAAATCCGTAAACACGGGCACCCTCATAGATATCATCCTGACCAGCCTGGGTCTTCGGCGACATCGCAACGGAAAAGCCTGTTGAGACCACATTGGGCAATTACGTCGGCAGACCAGTCGTGATGGATCGGTGGGCTCCATGTCGACAATAAAGGATCCGAGCCAATTGGCAAAAGAGGCATTGTAGCCCTAGAATTAGCTGGTATATGGGCCGAGCTCAAGGCTAACTGGTGCTTGCTTCGGGAGAGAGGCGTTAGCTAACAGTAGCCACTCGGTAGCAGCTAGCTAGCTGCGATGATCCGGTGTAATGATCCAGAGTGGCAGGAATCCGGTTATGTGGTAGAGAGAAGCAGTCCGATATGATCTGGGTTGATATCGCACTGTGCAGACTGGCAGATATTGTCCGAGCTAAAGCTGGTTGGTGTCCGAGCTAAAGGTAAAGACCGCTATGTGTAATACTCTGGGTAATACCCTGTGCAATACTCTGTGTTGAAAAAACCATTTAAAATACATAAAATGAGATCTCTTCTATGGGCTCTGGCCAAAGGTAGAGCACTATATAGGGATTAGGGTGCCATTTGGGACACAGCGGAAGTAACCATATCACCTGACATTACAGCTTGGCAGGTGAGCGCTCAGCCCTCTCTAACCTCTCTGATGATGAGTCACAGTTTAAAAACTTCAGCAGGATGCAAATGATCCACACCCCGAGGGTCCGCTGCTGACTATGACACACTCAGAGGCAATTAAGCAACCCTGGATCAAACAGCAGAGGTCAAATTCTTTGAAGATCCACCCAATAAGAGCAGGAGATTCACCCAATAGATCCCACAAAGCATTAAAAACATGTAAAAACTCGACATAATTCAGAAGGGTTGCTGTGTTAGAAGGGTTTGAAAGAAAGTTAGTTTTTCACATTTTCTCATCGAAAGGTCTTGGGCGAGATGAGTTGGATTCCTCCCCAATGAAAAGGCAGGTAGCTGTAGGCGGCGAAAGTGAGAAAACAGAGAAAACAAAACTATTTAACTGTACTTAGAAATAACAAACTAAGAAAGCAATTTAGTACAGTTCAAGTCATTAGTGCAATGTTAAGTTTGAGAAGCAATTTTATTGTTTGTGCTATATCCCTTGAAGAGTTTTACAAATCTGAAACCACAATAGTCGGTGCCTAGGAGATTTGACCCTAACCAATTCATGGTTGGTAAAAAGTGAAATAAAATAAGCTCTGTTATTTAAACATAACCCTTCTCACAATCCATCCACCCCCCACCCATCTGTCTCATACATTTCAGCATTGCTTTACAAGACTGAGATATTTAGCCTTGAAGCAGATGGGCAAAAACAAAATGATCTTAGGCTCAGAAGGGATAAACAGTGCAGGTGAGAATGTGATAATTATACAATTTTAAAATCACTATTTAACCATAAATCAAATGACTTGTCAGTAACGTTGTATGGCTGCACGCTGGACAGTCTGGGAGTTCTAATGCGGTGGCTATTTAAGCAATAAGGCATGAGAACCCGGGGATTATCGTATGATAACTCCTGATCTTAGGCCCGAGGTGAAGCCAAAGTCTGGGAAACAGCACTTAGGAGGAAGTTATCACACGATAATTCCCGGGTTCTCATGCCTTATTGCTTTCATAAAACGGTTGCCAACATATTTATTAAAACAATTTAATTCATGTTTTTATTAATGAGTTAATTAGTTTTATTTCAACCTTCCACCAGACAATATAGTCCAGGAAAAAGCCAGTTGTTAGTTCTGGGGTTCTGAAGTTGCTTACCAAACAGGCTGTTCGTTAATTCTATTCTCATGTTTTGACTGAGTAGTTAATTATATTTCTTGCAAGTTGCTATGCTAAGCAAATAATTGGCATGTAGCTAGCTAACAGAGGTTCAATGATGATGAGAGACAAGAACTTCAAAAAATGAAGATTTAATAAATCATTCATAAATAGGCAACAACCAGCTGATAGTCGAGTCAATAAGATAGTTCTGTAGGATAGCTTGGCTAATGTTACTTCTCCTTTTCTAGCTAGCTAGCCAACTAGGCCTAAACCAAACACACAATCACATCAAGCAGCTGAAATGACAGCACATTTTTGTTTGTCTTACCTTCGTTTATATTGCCAATTCTTTGGATATATCGATTATAATTATGCTGATAAATAAATTTGCCTGGGTCAGAGAAGCTGTCAGTCTTGTCACATTCACATGTATGGCATGGTGGAGTTAAAAATAACAAAAAAAGAACATGTTGCACAGGTCCGATAGGCACACATTGAGAATTATATATTATCCACCGTTGTACCAAACCAAATGCTAGGCTAGTAGCATGGGGAAATATTGTCTAGACACTTTTTTTTCAGGGGAGATGAAGTTTATATATTTAATGTCTGGGCTGTAGGACAGTGGATGCACAGTGATAATTAAAATGTTACTGTTAACAAGCATTACCCGTGGAATGTGGGGATTATGGTGCTATAACACCCTGTTATCAACCAATCAGCATCCAGGATCCAAACAACCTGTTTTATACATTTTCTACCTCCCAAACTTTCACAGTTGCTTTCCACTTTCCAGTTTAGTGTATAAGTTATACATTTGTATAACATACACATATGTCATATATAATATAATGAAAAGTGAATATATAAATGAAGTAGAGGACTGATAAAAGGGCAGTTTAACACGGGGGGAATCTGGGCTTGTTTTAAGCATGTCTGAGGCATTTCTAGGTCAGTGAGATGTGTTTCACACATAATTGCCGTGCAGGAAGGCAGGTCAGGGCTTTGCGAGCTGAATTATACACCCTATAACAGCTTC
Organism: Salmo salar; assembly: GCF_965601325.2. Taxonomy (NCBI): domain Eukaryota; kingdom Metazoa; phylum Chordata; class Actinopteri; order Salmoniformes; family Salmonidae; genus Salmo; species Salmo salar. The sequence continues at coordinate 46,999,131 of NC_138302.1, read as the reverse complement.
CAGTTTATTGATACAGGCGAGCTCTAAAAATGAATATAGTCCTGCTTTGTGGCATTTCACGAAGGTTTTTATGTTATACTGATCGCACTATACGTTTTTGTGGGTGTAGATACACTTGTCCTTGTTCAATACAGCCATTGGACATCTTTCAGCGATGTTCCTATCGGATGATTCATTGCTAAATATACAAGCAGACACATTTTTTCCAGTCTCTGATAAACTACAACTTTTGTTGGGCAGTGTTTACTGCTCTGGTCACCTAGCTAACTTTAAATTGGCAACTAGATTGCTAGCCAGCTGAAACTGGCTGAGAACCAACTAACCAACCATAGATTTATACACATTCATCATTGCTACCAACACACAAACAGAGAGTGAATATATATGAATATGAGCTTATATTGACAATTTTACTTTTAGTAACAGATTGTTTTCCAGACAAGGGTGGAATAGATGGCTACCAAATTGAGATACCAAATAAGAATTACATCAGTCAATAAATGAACAAACATGTTTTCTCTGCTGAAGGTAGCTACCAGTCTAGCAGTGACTACCATGGCATAAGTGAAATTGATTGACAGTGTGTATACCAAAAGATAGCTATATGATTTAGCTGATGGCTTTTAGATTTCAATATGGTACTGTAACGTTAGCTAGCTAGCTAACTTACCCAGCTAGTCCATCTAGGCTAGCAAGCTAGCTAACGTTAGGTTACCTGTAATTGAGAAGGGAAAAAAACAATAGCATCGCATCACTTCTCAGCTGTCGTGGAAATGGATTCTTATCAGTTCAGCCTGAAAATAAGAATCTTTGGTCACCGCATCTTTCTTGATAGCCGCAAGCCACTTGCAGAATTGAGGTGAATCTCTGGTAGGTAGAACGGTGAAAGGTAACACATTTTCGCACTTGTTTGTAATTAGCAAAGCCAGGCACAGAACACCATACGGGCATGATTACAAACATTAGTGAAAAACAAAAGTAAAAAAAAATGATGTTTTATGAAATTACTGTGTGTTTGTCGTTCGAAGTTAACAATGCCATTATTCAAGTTTGTGGACATGCCCCCTCTAGCTAGCGGGCGGTATCAGCTTTCTCTATGAATGCCGGACTTTGTGGTTCACTATGAGCAGACGAATACACAGGGAGTCGAAACCTCCTGATTCTACCAGCGAAATGAAAATATGTTCTAGCTTGTGCTTTGGATGATTGTGATGTTTATGATAAAAAAAGTAATATTGTTAATATAGTAATGACTATATGCCTTAGCAGATCCACGGTGAAATTCCCCTTTAACAATGCATATTTTAGGACAAGATGATATGTGAACATATGTATATGTGTATAATATACACATAGAAACATATGTATATGAAATTGAATGTAAGTCAAATGTTTTAAGAACAATTCTCCATCGCCCAAAAAATAAATCATGATTGCTCTAATCAAAAGAATACCTTTTACTGCCTGTATGTTTCAAGTGAGGTGTGGATCTAAAGTGAGGTAAGGTTAAAAAGGTTACATATTTTTTTTCCCTTTCCCTAAGTCTATTTTCTAATTAGAAATGAAATATCTCTGCGTTGACGTGATTAGATGGCTTCTGTTTCGTTCAAAGCCTTCATCTGAGCTGCAGAGTGTTGACATTGATGAATTTACAATTGAAGCACCTCAGGGCAAGCAGTGAAATGTGAAATGTCACTTCAAGAGAATAGCTGCAATGCCTCTTCTTTTCTTAATGCCCTATTTCTTCTCGTGTAAAAACAGCGATGTGTTTGAAAAGTGAACGATGGTGAAATGTTGTCATAAGGAAGAAAGTGTTTGGGGAAATATCATGCCATTTCTTTTATTTCATGCTAGTTTAGTTCCAATTGAAGATTTTTGACTCGCTTTTAGAGTTTACACACAATGCAAATAAATAATCTACTATAAATCGATCTAAAAAACACCTGGTGTACTTAGCGGACAAGCACCGCTAATTATTACATTAAATGTAGAAGATATAATAACCCACTGGGCTAACACTGGTTGAATCAACGTTGTTGCCACGTCATTTCACTGACATTTCAATGAACCGAAGTGGAATAGAAATTGAATTGACGTCTGTGCCCAGTGGGAAATCATGATCCCCCTGTGCTATGAAGTGGAGGAAATAGTCTACCTTACAAAGGTACTGTATCGCTAACTCAACATATATTAAATGGGAGAGATTAGAGAAATTTGCATGGCACTGTTATTGTGAATATAAGTAAGCATTTCACTGTTGCATTCGGCGCATGTGACAAATAAAATTTGATTTGATTTATAATTACGAGCGACTTTAATTACTGGGATTCTGCTAATTTGCAAATTTTAGAAAACACTACTTTAAGACAAACAAGAGGTATGAATGTTTGAGCGTGCCAGGTCTTACTGAAGAAAGAGAAAGTGCCCGTTTGTTTGTTCACCCCTGATATTTGGGCAAGACGGATTTGCGTGACGCTCTGTACATCAGACGAAAAAACAAACAAACATACACTACCCGTACTGTTCAGTTCTGTTAATCCTTCACACATTTCATTTCCAGTTGCTCTGTTTATGAGTGGGACCATACGCCGCTCCAAACAAATCTATTTTTCCATCTCTACAACACATCACTGGTCACAGACTCAACTCCCATTAAACAATTGAATCGTTTGGTCGTGTCATTTGACCCGTAGACAAGAGACACATGGAAAAGAAGAAGTGAAGGATCAAGCGAGTCTGACATCGTCCAACATCATAATATTCACACTCCACCTCGAGTAGAAGCATTGCCATGAGAAAGGAAGTCTTCTGTAATTACTGAAGCAGGTGGAACGAGGCCATGAGATGAAGCAAGCGTGAACCTCGGAGCTCTTTAAATAATAACAGCCTGTTGTTGATGTTCATGTTGTTGTCAGGTCAGGGACTCTCGCTTGCAGTTTGGCCCCCCAGTGTAGGGGGTCGGGGTGCCAGGGTGCTGTAATCCTGTACTCTCTGGAGCTCTAATTCCACTGAGGGATCCAGGATCTTTCGCTATGGTCCCCTGGGGGCCTCCATGCTTCAGGGGCTAACATCCAGCTAATCAGAGTCAACAGGGACAGCCCCTAGAATTCTCTGCTAATGCGAGGCCAATCCAGCCAGACAGGAGGATAGGCCAGTGTGGGATGGGATGACCATCTCTCCATACATCAAATATACAGTTGAATTCGGAAGTTTACATGCGCCTTAGCCAATACATTTCAACTCAGTTTTTCACCATTCCTGACATTTAATACTAGCAAAAATGCCCTGTCTTAGGTCAGTTAGGATCACCACTTTATTTTAAGAATGTGAAATGTCAGAATAACAGCAGAGGGAATTATTTATTTCAGATTTAATATCTTTCATCACAATCCCAGTGGGTCAGAAGTTTACATACACTCAATTAGTATTTGGTAGCATTGCATTTAAATTGTTAAACTTGGGTCAAACGTTTCAGGTAGCCTTCCACAAGCTTCCCACAATAAGTTGGGTGAATTTTGGCCCATTCCTCCTGACAGAGCTGGTGTAACTGAGTCAGGTTTGTAGGCCTCCTTGCTCGCACATGCTTTTTCAGTTCTGCCCACAAATTTTTATGGGATTGAAGTCAGGGCTTTGTGATGGCCACTCCAATACCTTGACTTTGTTGTCCTTAAGCCATTTTGCCACAACTTTGAATGTATGCTTGGGGTCATTTTCCATTTGGAAGACCCATTTGTGACCAAGCTTTAACTTCCTGACTGATGTCTTGAGATGTTGCTTCAATATAACCACATCATTTTCATGCACCAGTCCCTCCTGCAGCAAGCACCCCCACAACATGATCCTGCCACCCCCGTGCTTCACGGTTGGGATGGTGTTCTTCGGCTTGCAAGCATCCCCCTTTTTCCTCCAAACATAACGATGGTCATTATGGCCAAACAGTTCTATTTTTGTTTCATCAGATCAGAGAACATTTCTCCAAAAAGTACGATCTTTGTCCCCATGTGCAGTTGTAAACCATAGTCTGGCTTTTTTTACGGCGGTTTTGGAGCAGTGGCTTCTTCCTTGCTGCACAGGTTATGTCGATATAGGACTCATTTTACTGTGGATATAGGTACTTTTGTACCTGTTTTCTCCAGCATCTTCACAAAGTCCTTTGCTGTTGTTCTGGGATTGATTTGCACTTTTCGCACCAAAGTACGTTAATCTCTAGGAGACAGAACTCTTCTCCTTCCTGAGCAGTATGACGGCTGCGTGGTACCATGGTGTTTATACTGGGCGTACTATTGTTTGTACAGATGAACGTGGGACCCTCAGGAGTTTGGAAATTGCTCCCAAGGATGATCCAAATTGGGAAGGTCTACAATTTCTTTTCTTCTGAGGTCTTGGCTGATTTCTTTTGATTTTCCCAAGCAAAGAGGCACTGAGTTTGAAGGTAGGCCTTGAAATACATCCACAGGTACACCTCCAATTGACTCAAATGATGTCAATTAGCCTATCAGAAGCTTCTAAAGCCATGACATCATTTTCTGGATTTTTCTAAGCTGTTCATAGGCACAGTCAACTTAGTGTATGTAAACCTCTGACCCACTGGAATTGTGATACAGTGAATAATGAAATAATCTGTCTGTGAACAATTGTTGGAAAAATTACTTGTGTCATGCACAAAGTAGATGTCCTAACCAACTTGTCAAAACTATAGTTTGTTAACAAGAAATTTGTGGCAAGGTTGAAAAAAACAAGTTTTAACCTCCCTGGGCAAGGTGGGACGTTTGCGACAAATACCTCAAAAATGCTATAACTTCAATTTCTCAAACATATGACTATTTTACACCATTTTAAAGGCAAGACTCTCGTTAATCTAACCACATTGTCCGATTTCAAAAAGGCTTTACAGCGAAAGCAAAACATTAGATTATGTCAGGAGAGTACCCTGCCAAAAATAATCACACAGCCATTTTCAAAGCAAGCATATATGTCACAAAAACCAAAACCACAGCTAAATGCAGCACTAACCTTTGATGATCTTCATCAGATGACACTCCTAGGACATTATGTTATACAATACATGCTTGTTTTGTTCAATCAAGTTCATATTTATATCAAAAACCAGCTTTTTACATTAGCATGTGATGTTCAGAACTAGCATACCCACCGCAAACTTCCGGTGAATTTACTAAATTACTCACGATTAACGTTCACAAAATACATAAGAATTATAGATACAGAACTCCTTTATGCAATCGTGGTGTCAGATTTTAAAATAGCTTTTCGGCGAAAGCACATTTTGCAATATTCTGAGTAGATAGCTCGGCCATCACGGCTAGCTAATTTGACACCCACCAAGTTTGGCCCTCACCAAACTCAGATTTACTATAACAAAAATTGGATTACCTTTGCTGTTCTTTGTCAGAATGCACTCCCAGGACTTCTACTTCAACAACAAATGTTGTTTTGGTTCCAAATAATCCATAGTTATATTCAAATACCTCCGTTTTGTTCGTGCGTTCAGGTCAGTATCCGAAGGGTGACACGCGAGCGCATTCCGTGACCAAAAAATTCGAAATATTCCATTACCGTACTTTGAAGCATGTCAAATGCTGTTTAAAATAAATTTTTATGCTATTTTCTCATAAAATAGCAATAATATTCCAACCGGGCGATGTTGTATTCATTCAAAGGCTGAAAGATAAAATTGAGAATTCACATGAACGCGCATCTCCAGTGTCACTGTTCCCAGCATGACCACTCACAAAATCTCCTGCTGTTTTTCGCGGAGAGACGTCATTCCACTTTCTGGCACCTTCTGAGAGCCAATGGAAGCCTTAGAAAATGTCACGTTACAGCACAGATGCTGTATTTTCGATAGAGAGGCCACAGAAGGAGAACAAATTGTCAGACAGGGCACTTCCTGTATGGAATCTTCTCAGGTTTTGGCCTGCCATATGAGTTCTGTTATACTCACAGACACTATTCAAACAGTTTTAGAAACTTTAGAGTGTATTCTATCCAAATCTACTAATTATATGCATATTCTAGTTTCTGGGCAAGAGTAGTAACCAGTTTAAATCGGGTACGTTTTTTATCCGGCCGTGCAAATACTGCCCCCTAGACCCAACAGGTTTTAATGACTCCAACCTAAGTGTATGTAAACTTCCGACTTCAACTGTATCTACACTGTATAGCCCCGAAAGTTATATATTGTCTGTTCCCTCCCTTTTCCATAGCCTGATATGTTTTACTGTCATTGCTTCTCATTCTATAAAGTTTAAGTAGCACTACATCAACATAGGAAAAGCCCTCCTATTGCATTATTGTACTCTCTTTGCTGAGGCTACTCTAATTGTATTTTAAATTGGTAAAATACATTTAATCCACTCATCGATTCATCCATCCATTCATCCATCCATTCATTAATTTGCACATCCAAAGATATTTGTTGCAGGTGCGTGGGAAATATTAGCTCCCGCCTTTTAAAGTAGTCCTGCATGACAGTAAATAATGATATAAGGTGGTATTCTAACTTAAGATCTTTGCATTAAATTAGTACATTTGCATAAATCATGCCTTGGGAGACTCGCATGGAAATTCATGATTATGCCCATAAAGCATTACCGTTTGAAAGCATAATATTGTAGTAGGACAAATTATAGTATTGCATTTATTCATTTTTTAGATGTCAATAGATCCAGTTACACATGCGGTTTTCCGCTACAGTGCATTCGGAATGTATTCAGACCCCTTGACTTTTTCCACATTTTGTTACGTTACAGCCTTATTCTAAAATTGATTAAATACATTTTTTCCTCATCAATATACCCCATAATGACAAAGAAAAAACATGAGACATTTTTCCAAATGTACTAAATATAAAAACAGAAAAACTTTGTTTACATAAGTATTCAGACCCTATGTTATGAGACTCGAAATTGAGCTCAGTTGCATCCTGTCTCCATTGATAATCCTTGAGATGTTTCTACAACTTGATTTGAGTCCACCTGTGGTAAATTCAATGGAATGGGTGTGATTTTGAAAGGCACACACCTGTCTATATGAGGTCCCACACTTGATAATGCATGTCAGAGCAAAAACCAAGACATGAGGTTAAAGGAATTGTCCATAGAGCTCCGAGACAGGATCGTGTCGAGGAACACATCTGGGAAGAGTACCAAAACATTTCTGCAGCATTGAAGGTCCCCCAGAAAACAGTGGCCTCTGTCATTCTTAAATGGAAGAAGGGCTTTGGTGAGGAAGGTGACCAAAAACCCGATGGTCACTCTGACAGAGCTCCAGAGTTCATCTGTAGAGATGGGAGAACCTTCCAGAAGGACAACCATCTCTGCAACACTCCACCAATCAGGCCTTTATGGTAGAGTGGCCAGACGAAAGCCACTCCTCAGTAAAAGGCACGACAGCCCACTTGGAGTTTGCCAAGAGGCACCTTAAAGACTCTGATAATGAGAAACAAGATTCTCTGGTCTGATGATACCAAGGATGAACTCTTTGGCCTGAATGACAAGCGTCACGTCTGGAGGAAACCTGGCACCATCCCTATGGTGAAGCATGGTGGTGGCAGCATCATGCTATGGGGATGTTTTTTAACGGCAGGGACTAGGAGACTTTTCAGGATTGAGGGAAAGATGAACAGAGCAAAGTACAAAGAGATCCTTGATGAAAATCTGCTCCAGAGCACTCAGGACCTCAGACTGGGGCGAAGGTTCATCTTCCAACAGGGCAACAACCCTAAGCACATAGCCAAGATAACACAAGAGTGGCTTCAGAACAAGTCTCTGAATGTCCTTGAGTGGCCCAGCCAGAGCCCAGACTTCGAACATCTCTGGAAAGACCTGAAAATAGCTGTGCAGCGACAGTCCCCAACCAACCTGACAGAGCTTGAGAGGCTCTGCAGAGAAGAATCGGAGAAACTACCCAAGTACAGGGGTGCCAAGCTTGTAGCATCATACCCCAAAAGACTGGTGCTTCAACAATGTACTGAGTAAAGGGTCTGAATACTTAGGTAAATGTGATTTGAGATTTTATTGTCATATTTTGCAGCAATTTCCAAAAAATTGTTTTGGCTTAGCCATTATGGGGCATTATGGGGCATTGTGTGTAGATTGGTGAGGAAACAATTCAATTGAATACATTTTTGAATAAGGCTGTAATGTAACAAAATGAAAAAAGTCAAGGGGAAAAAGTCAAGGGGTCTGAATACTTTCTGATAGTCTAATAGGAACATCCATAGTAGTGCTACTTGTGTAGGTAGGCAAAGCTCAATTAAAAACTTAACAGAAACACATGTGATACCCTTGATCGGTGATCTGTCACCATTCTGTCACTATTCTCTACAAAATTTACAAGACGAGAAAGATGACCCTTCTAAAACTGCATGGTAAAGGATGTGGTTCAACTTCAAGCAATTTTGAATGTCCCCTTAAGAATGCCAACCAACAAACCAACCTTGGCCTCTGAGTTAATTAAATGTGTGAGACTATGACAGGACGCTGCCAGCGTTGAATGGTAATTGGAGCACAATTATCCATGCACTTGGACACAACACATTAACACTCCGCTCTAATAAGGATTCTTTAAGTGGCGTTCAGACTAGTTCTGGGGTAGGAGACTGTCACTCTCGTCTTTTATATCTTACACAGAGGTGTGTTTGTGTGTGTGTGGATTGTGGAGAAGAGAGTTGAATAGGTATTTCTTGGATCCATCAAAAATACATACACGTTTATATACAGTATTTACCTTCCCATATTTTCTGCATTACTTTCCATTGTAGTTACATTTAGTTTGATCCATCTTATACTGGGGCAAACATGTTTTCACAGCCACAGATTATACATTTTTCTAATCATAATGACTGAGGATGATCATTTAGTACACCCATTGCGTGCCTGGTGCGAACGCATATACAGCTTCCACACAGTATAATTCCGTATATCGGCACCATAGACTTTCATACAGTGAGTCTAATCTCACTCCATAGGCTTTGTATCATAGACTTTGTTGTACTTCAATTGACTTGACAGCTGTCTCCACACCCTCTGACACACAGCTGCTCAGTAAACCCCATTCGTCACTTTCAATCTCACTTTGCCACTTGCAGCCACTGTCTCGACACGCATAACTGGTAACCACATGCCCATGCTAACCCATTGTTTCAACACCCACGCTGCCTAGATAGTTTCTCCCTTCATTTACAAGCCCAGCTAAGAGGCAACACCTTCTTACATACATAATATAGTCAAGATGGGGCAGTGAACAATAAGATCAGTTCACAATTGGGTTGTACAACTGATGTACAATGCATTTGACACAATGGTTGTAATATAGGTTTGTCGGGAAAAAAAATAATGTTGACACACATTTGAAATAATTTATGTATCACAACCGATGTCCCAAAAGCATTGTACCACCTGAGTGTGAACTAAGCCATATGGCCCCTATATTCACTGACTTTGCGGTCAGCCACATCACCTCTCCATTCAGCGACTGGCTACTCCCTTACTGAAACACAGTGACGGGCAGGAACACCAGCAGCCAAAACCAACTGACAGTAGCAGAGATCACCCATACCATACTTCTGTTCTTAAATTAATGAGTCACTTTAAGTCTTCAAGATCACAGGACATTTGTATTTCTAATTTAGTTGTCTAAACGCTCATTGATGTCAGTTTGTATTGACTGCTATGTGAGTGTAATAAAACTTGAACAAACTTGAACAAACTATGAGGGAGTTTCTACAGGGCTAAGACGAGAGAACATTCTTCCCACGCTGCATTAGATGCACTGGAATTCAAATGAGAGTGTTTGGATTTTATGTTATCAATAAAATAATCTGTGCATTCTTAACCTCATAAAGTCCTATAATAGTGGTCAATGGTAGGAAATAATCAACTACGAAGACGTCAACCCCCCCTCAGTCCCCCACACATAACCTCCTCACCCCCCTTCTCCAATTATGTGCCCTCTACTCCCCCTGCCCCCTTACACCACACCCGCTTCGCCCTTGGGCTTCTTCCATCTATCTTGAATATGAAAATGTGGCTTGTGTCTTCCCAATAAATCCTTCAGACTAATGATCCCTTTTCAGGGTTGATTCATGGCCATACTGACAGGTCAAATTGTTGGTGTGAATCCTTGGCAGGGTATTAAAAGACAGAGCCGCCCAGGCCCACAGGATATACAGCAGGATAAATGGGGAGGATCCTAAAGCTGGTTTTTAACCCTCTCACCAACCGACCTGTTGTGCAGTATTTTTAAGAGTGTGGAGAGTTAAAATTTGAAATCTTTGTTTCTCATAATGTACCAAAGAGAGTAAGAATTAGAGAGATAATTTTTGTATATTTTTTTATTTTACCTTTATTTATACAGGTTTTTCTCATTGAGATAACATATTTTTTCCAAGAGTGACCTGGTCCAATAGCAGCAGGGGGAAACAACGTTTCCGACAAAACAACGTACATACACTAACACAACATTAAACAAAACTATAAACACACATACAGTACAACAAAAACATTTTACGTTAAAAACACGAATGTCTTGACTAAAAACAATTACACTCTTCTATGATATATACATCGATCAAGTGTTAAACTCCACCAACGAAACTAGATCATCAAATTTTAAAATGTTCAGGAGAGAATTCCAGGACCTGTCACGCTCTGACCTAGGAGAGCTGTTTTCTCTGTTTAGTTAGGTCAGGGTGTGATAGGTGGGTGGGCATTCTATGTTTTTGTTTTCTATGTTTTGACCAGGTATGGTTTCCAATCAGAGGCAGCTGTCTATCGTTGTCACTGATTGGAAGCCATACTTAGGCAGCCTGTTTTTCCCGTGTTGGGTGTGGGTAGTTGTTTTCCATTTTGTTAGTATTCCTGACGGAACTGTTGGCTGTCGTTTTGTTGTTTTTGTTTAAGTGTTTTCATTAAAGTAAAGTATGAGCACTCTACGCGCTGCACCTTGGTCCCCTTTATACGACCCGCGTTACAGAACTACCCACCATGATTGGATCAAGCGGCGTGCCCAGGCAGAAATGGACACCTGGTCACATAAGGAGTGGACGGAAAGGAGAAGCTGGACTTGGGGCCAGGTAATAGAGAGATATCGGAGCCTACCGGGGAAGAACGAGAGGCAGCCCCCAAATTGTTTTTTGGGGGGGCACACGGATAGTTTGGCTGGGCCAGGGGTGAGACCTGAGCCAACTCCCTGTGCTTTTTGTGGTGAGCATGTGCCTGCCTCTCGCACTCTCTCTCCAGTGCGCCTCCATAGCCCAGTACGTCCTGTGCCTGCTCCTCGCGCTCTCCCTCCAGTGCGCCTCCATAATCCAGTACGTCCTGTGCTTGCTCCTCGCACTCTCCCTCCAGTTAGCCTCCATAGCCCAGTACGGCCGGTGCCTGCTTTGAGCACTCGGTCCTCAGTGCGTCTCCCCAGTCCAGTGAGACCTGTTCCAGCTCCACGAATAAAGCCTCCAGTGATAATCGATGGTCCGAAGCCTGTAGTGGTGATCCATGGCACGAAGCCTCTAGTGATGATCCATGGCCCGGAGCCTGTAGGGATGTTCCATGGCACGAAGCCTCCAGAGGTAATCCGTGGCCCGGAGCCTGTAGAGATAATCCTTGGCAAAAAGCCTGTAGGGATTATAAATGGTCCGGAGCTTGTAGGGATAAACCATGGCACGAAGCCTGTAGGAATAATCCATGGCCCGGCACCTGTAGAGATAATCCATGGTACGAAGCCTCCAGTGATGATCCATGGCGCGGAACCTGTAGAGATGATCCATGGCATGGAGCCAGCAGCAACGGTCACTAGTCCGGAACCTATAATGACACTCCTCCGTCCGGAGCCTCCAGCGACGCTCCCCAGTCCGGAGCCCCCAGCGATGCTCCCCAGTCCAGAGCCCCCAGCGACGCTCCCCAGTCCGGAGCGACGCTCCCCAGTCCGGAGCCCCCAGCAATGCTCCCCAGTCCGGAGCGACGCTCCCCAGTCCGGAGCGACGCTCCTCAGTACGGAGCCCCTAGCGACGCTCCCCAGTCCGGAGCCCCAAGCGACGCTCCCTAGTCCGGCAACCCTAGCGACGCTCCCCAGTCCGGAGCCCCCAGCGACGCTCCTCAGTACGGAGCCCCCAGCGACGCTCCTCAGTCCGGAACCTCCAACGGTGGTCCGCAGCCCAGAGTCTTCAACGGCGGTCCGCAGCCCAGAGTCTTCAATGGCGGTCCGCAGCCCAGAGTCTTCAACGGCAGTCCGCAGCCCAGAGTCTTCAACGACGGCCTTCAGCTCAGAGTCTTCAGCGGCGGTTGGCGTTTCAGAGCCACCGGCGATGACCCATGGTCTGGTTCCTCCAGACACAGAGAAGCGGGGGGGATCAGTGGGCGGGGCGGGGGGGGGGGGGGGGTTCTACGCCCGGAACCAGAGCCGCCGCCAAATATGGATACCCACCCGGGTACTGTCACGCTCTGACCTAGGAGAGCTGTGTTTTCTCTGTTTAGTTACGTCAGGGTGTGATAGGGGGGTGGGCATTCTATGTCGTTTTGTTGTTTTTGTTTAAGTGTTTTCATTAAGGTAAAGTATGAGCACTCTACACGCTGCGCCTTGGTCCGCTTTATACGACCCGCGTTACAGGACCACGGAGCTAAATAACTAAAACTATTTCTACCATGACCTATTCTAATTTTTGGTACTGTTAGAAGCAAATGAGAATGGGACCGTAATTGATAATTATTTACCGACCTAAAAAAGAACAGAGATAAAATGGCATTTTACCCAATATGGCCTTATAAATCAGTGTATAGCAGTGTTTAAGCCTACGCAAGGTCACCGATGACCAGCCAACAGCCTATAGAGATCACAATGATGTGTTAGATGTTTTTGATTTGTAATGAACCTTCGGGCTGTGTGATACACTGAATCAAGTGCTCTCAGGGTAGTGGTTGAGGCCTGCATATATATAACATCACTAAAATCTAAAACCGCCACTAATGTACATCGAACCAGCTCCTTCCTGGCCTCAAAAGAAAAACAAGCCTTATGCTGGTAATAAAACCTATTTTCAGCTTGAGCTTCCTTATCAAGTTCCCTACATGCACAGTGAAGCTTGTGGCAAGAATGTTAGTGAAGATTGTGGCTATCGACAGTGTGGAGGGTTTTTGGTGATTTCAGTGTACCTGTGTTGAAAGTCGAACTATACAGATTTGCATAGTTATTGGATATTGCACGTTGCTGGCTATGCACACAGTCAGTAAATAAAGTAAATGTATGATCATGACTTTTGTCAGCTGTTGACTAACTATTAATTTGGGGTTCATGTTTTAACAAGACATTTTAAAATGTGGTGCTTTCATCAGGTCATTGTTTAAAAAAAAATCTGTTCACAGATACATTCACATTCCAGGGCTGTACAAAACCTTATATGAAAATCAACAGGATGTAAAATCTTCTTTAAAGATAATTTACAAAGATGTAAAGCAGAGGAAATGACTAAACAAGTCCCCTTTAATCTCTACCCAGCAGTCCCATCAGGCAAACAGCTTTGCTCCCGGCCATACACACACGTGAACACGCACACACTCACACATACACACACACACTGTGAGACTTATTTCTTTCCTGGTTTGCTGATGTAATACTGAACGAACCTCACTCAACGAGCCAATGGCATGGCGACAATTAACCCTTCCATTTCCTCCTCGGCAGTTCCATCAGTTTCATTTCCCCCTCCTGTGTCTGATGGATCAGGAAGTCTTAACTATATGGGGCTTAATGCTCAGTTGACGCGGCTACTTGTTTACATGCAATAAATTGATGTGAAAATCATACTCCGACAAGCCAGGCCATTTTGAAGCCACTGCAAGGGGGAGAACACATCATGAAGTGGTTCTCGGACCTCTAAAGGCCTCTCTTCTGGTTGGATTTAAATGACCCCTGGTGTGTAAATCATTGTGTTAACGTCATTAAGCAAAGTCTGTGTGGGGTAGGGTGGCGGGTCTAACTGGTGTTTGGCAAAATGGTACTGTACGGGGAGGGAAGACTGAGAGATATGCAGTGGTGCTGGTCTCAACAAAAGATAATTTCTCAATTATGTACCTATATACTATTTTTCTGTTTACTGGTGCCTGACTTGTATTCTTTGTTCCCCCCCAGCATTGATTGTACGGAAGTGAATACAGAAAGCGCTAAGCTATATCTGTACTCTCCCTCTCCCTTTACATTCCCCAGATACAGTGTGTCGCGTATTGCTGATTTGCATGTAGCGTGCCAATACAGCACTTAATCATTGAATTTGCTTAGTGACGCCTCGCATGCATGAACCTCGCAGTCCCAAAAAACTTCAGGAAATGAAAGTCCAGGACTGCATCGGCGATAGAAGAAATACGCTCATTATTAAATCCAACATTTCTCCTTCAGATTTTTCCAATTACTGCTTGTTCTCAAGGATGTCAGACTAATGCTCGGAAACATGTTTCCACTAAAATCCACTTTGTACTCTCTCTCTCTGCCCAAATGTACTCCCATAGACAACAGCTTTTAGAACTTGTAATCCACTAGGGCATTGTGGTGCTTTTTCCCACAGAATAACAGTCTTGCAGTGAGTCTTGCAGTGACAAATAACAGGGACTCACTCACTCAAGGGCACAGTGCTTTGCAGATGGGTGCAGATCAAGGTTCGGGTCCCTAATTGGGGAAACCGAGCATCTCAGGACAGAGGATAGGTGGCACAGGCCATAAACATCATGTCAGTATGCCACCCTGACTGTTCACCACAAAATGAACAATTCTCTTACCCACGTAAAGAAGCAGTCTTAGTTGGTAGACTTACATTAATGACATTCTCTAAGAAGTTACGAAGATTTGCTATAATGCATGTTGTTATCATGCAGCTTTGTGCTGAGTTCTTTGACGATCTGGGGGGTAAAATTACACTGGTTAGCTAGAGGGTATTGTATTCAGTTGTATTCATCTTTTATGAGCAAAGTAGTTGCAAAATGGTGCTTATGTTGTGATAATGAGGTGCAAATGTAGTGAATTGCTGGTATTTTTTTGTATACAATGTGCATTTTCAACATACAGTCAAAAGTCTGTCAGACAGTATAATGACATAAACTTAAAATAATAACAATGTGTCACATCAGACAGATCCTATAAGCCACACATCACATTGGTTTTGACTACATGATGGCATAATCAAACCTAATATATAAAATGAGACCCCAAAACTCCTAAACGGTTACACATTGAACTTGCTGTGTGTTCCAGACCAAGTCCTCCTTTTGCTCCTTTAATTTGGATCTTTAGGAGCACTTGCCGCAGCCAGAGAGACATTTCAGGACAGGGCCAAAGAGACACAAGAACCACAAGCTGTCAAGGAACAGACCCTGACATCCCGCTGACATCTCATATTCCCCAGTCATCGCCAAGTCTCCCACTAAATGGGGCGACGGTTCAAAAGCAAGTTGGGAGGAGAATACTGAAGCAAAGAAGCCATAGGTCTTTGGTTCAACCTCTAAGGATTCTGATTTAAACGTTAAGGGACTTTTCTTCTGTGGTGTTTAGAGAGAAAATAAAGATTGTCAGTGTTTTGGGAGATTGACACTCAACAGAACAGAGAGTCTCAGAGAGGCAAAAACACTAAATAAGTAGCATATTTTGCTATGGAGACAATGATTAATTCTATTGTGGAAGCTTTTGGTGCTTGTGTTGACCACAATTGCTGGAAGAAGATGAATTGACTAAAGTTTTCTTAGAATAAGGGCAAAGTTGACATGTACAAAAATTTTCAGTTTTGACAGATTTATAGAAACTGCACAGATATAAAGTGATGATATAACAAATCTGAATATTATCTGAATACTTCATAAGAAAGATGGCTGATTGTTTTGTTTTAGTACTGCCAATATTTCTTGACTAGAACAATTCATATCAGCCATTTTTTAAATATCCATGTAGACAAAATATACTGTATTATATATAAAGTTAATAAAAATGTTGTAAAGCTGAAATGATGGTTTATTATGTCTTAAATATCCTAACTGACGAACATTGCCTTTACATTTTTATCACACTGTAGCTCAGGTCTTCAGCACTACAGATTGAGTAAGACTGCCCTAAAGCAGTTAGTCCAGATGCATACCTCTCACATTTCTATGACACACACATAAAAAGTGTTTGACTACATTTTTCAAACCTGTTTACATAGAACCTGAGCCTTCCAACCTGTGACGGTAGAAGGAAAGAAGGTGGCCTATTTGCGCCTTTTGCCACTATAGTGTCCAGCCAGAAGCAACAGTGTCCACTCAATGGGCCGGCTGGGAATGGAGCATGTGAAACCGGACACTAGGGTCAGCCACTGACACTAGAGACCAGCTCCTTGTTTCCACATATTGTTTTCCTGGTTCATAAAATCTGACCCACCGGCTCCCAAAACACAGGAATCTCGTTTACCGTTACTGTAGCATTAGTAGAGGTCATTACTTTAAGAGGTGATCTATGGTGGGATGATTAACTATTATAGAAGGAGAAGAACACAACTTACGCACAGTTCAGACGCCAAATTTCTATTCGAATTGAATAGAAATTAAGAGCGGGCTGGCAGGGTTAAGAGCTTTGCCTGACATGGGGATTGGTTTCATACAGCAGCTCTCGACACTGCAGCAGACTTCCTTGTTGGTTTTCAGTCAAATTCAGGTATGCAGCAGACTTCCTTGTTGGTTTTCGGTCAAATTCAGGTATGACAGCGACCGCTCACAGAAGTCCTCCACCTGCAAATCCAAGACCATGATTGCGCTTCCGTTATGGGTGTGGTAGTGAAGCAACCTTTATTTGCATGCAATTAACATACAGTATGTTAATATGCACTACAATTTCTCCAAACAGTGGAAGAACTGCTCTGGTGTGCTGCATGAAATAGAGGCCTGTTTGTAATTTTCAATTCCGTAAAGTGAGTGTGGAAGAAGAGAAAAACATTATTGTTGTCTATCAACAATGACAAGCCACTGGGGTCTGACAACTTGGATTGAAAATTACTGAGGATAATAGAGGACGATATTGCCACTCCTATTTGCCATATCTTCAATCGAAGCCTACTAGAAAGTGTGTGTCCTCAGGCGTGGAGGGAAGCAAAAGTAATTCCTCTACCCAAGAATAGTAAAGCCCCTTTTACTGGCTCAAATAGCCGACCAATCAGCCTGTTACCAACCCTTAGTAAACTTTTGAAAAAATTATGTTTGACCAGATACAATTCTATTTTACTGTTAACAAATTAACAACAGACTTTCAGCACGCTCATAGGGAAGGACATTCAACAAGCACGGCACTTACACAAATTACTGATGATTGGCTGAGAGAAATTGATGATAAAAAGATTGTGGGAGCTGTTTTGTTAGACTTCATTGCGGCTTTTAACATTATCAATCATAGTCTGCTGATGGAAAAACGTACAGCATGTGTTATGTTATGTTGTTTTATTTCTTTACCTACCTATTGTTCGTCTTTTTTGCACTATTGGTTAGAGTCTGTAAGTAAGCATTTCACTGTAAGGTCTACACCTGTTGTATTCGGCGCACGTGAGAAATAAACTTTGATTTGATTTGATGGCTTTTTTGAGTAAAGCCAGTGTATCTATGTATGCAGATGACTCAACACTATACACGTCAGCTACTACAGCGAGTGAAATCACTGCAACACTTAACAAAGAGCTGCAGTTGGTTTCAGAAGGGGTGGCAAGGAATAAGTTAGTTCTCTGAAATATTTCAAAAACTTAAAGCATTGTATTTGGGACATCCCATTCACTAAACCCTAAACCTCAACTAAATATTGTAATAAACAATGTGGAAATTGAGCACGTTGAGGAGACTAAACTGCTTGGAGTAACCCCGGATTGTAAACTGTCATGGTAAAAACATGTTCATAAAACAGTAGCAAAGATGGGGAGAAGTCTGTCCATAATAAAGTGCTGCTCTGCCTTTTTAACAACACTATCAACAAGGCAGATCCTACAGGCTCTAGTTTTGTCGCACCTGGACTACTATTCAGTCGTGTGGTCAGGTGCCACAAAGAGGGACCTCGGAAAATTACATTTGGCTCAGAACAGGGCAGCACGGCTGGCCCTTAAATGTACACGGAGAGCTAACATTAATAATATGCATGTAAATCTCTCATGGCTCAAAGTGGAGGAGAGATACGTGACTTCATCACTACTTGTTTTTGTAAGAAGGGTTGACATGCTGAATGCACCAAGGTGTCTGTTTAAACTACTAGCACACAGCTCAGACACCCATGCATACCCCACAAGACATGCCACCAAAGGCCTCTTCACAATCCCCAAGTCAAGAATAGACTATGAGAGGCACACAGTCCCTACATAGAGCCATGGCTACATGGAATTCTATTCCACATCAGATAACTGATTTTGAATCTGATTTAAAAAAACAAATAAAAATACACCATATGGAACAGCAGGAACTGTGAAGAGACACACACGTCACCGTTTGATGATGGCATGTCATGCCCTTTTTTGTTAATCTTGCCAATGAACAAATAATTTAAGTAATTGGCAATATCAGTGGATTTTGTGATGAATGAGCCATCTGATTCAGCTGAGTTTGCCTTTTCGCCCAAGTTGCTCCAAAGCACTTTACTATCATTCTTTATATAATTTATCTTTGTTTCATAGTATAGTTTATACTTCTTTTTATTAAGTTTAGTCTCATGATTTCTCAATTTGCAGTACGTTTGTCAATCGGTTGTGCAGCAAGACTTATTTGTCATTCCTTTTGCCTCATCCCTCTCACCCATAACATTTTCAATTCCTCATCAAACCACAGGGATTTAACAATTTTTACAGTCATTTTCTTAATGGGTGCATGCTTATTAGTAACTGGAATAAGCAATTTCATAAATGTGTCAAGTGCAGCGTCTGGTTGCTCCTCATTACACACCATATACCAACAAATATTCTTTACGTCAACATCATAGAAATCACTATAAAACTTATTGTATGACCACTTTGGTTTTCTTAGATATTGGCTACTAAATTGTTATCACTACATCCAAAGGATTTGGATACTGCTTCAAAGCAAATTTCTGCAGTGTTAGTCAAGATGTGATCAATACATGTTGATGATTTAATTGTTCATGATTTCATATTAGTGTGACCTAACTTTGACTTCACAACAATCTCTCACACTAATATCACACACTACAGGAGGTTGGTGGCACCTTAATTTGGGAGAACGGGCTCGTTCTAATGATTGGAGAAGAAGAAGTGGATGGTATCAAATACATCAAATACATGGTTTGCAAGTATTTGATGCCGTTCCATTTGCTCCGTGCCAGCCATTATTATGAGCCGTTCCCCCCTCAGTAGCCTCCTGTGTCACACACACGCAACAATACACATGTGTACTTGCGGGTACACACAAGCATGCATGTACGCACACACGCACACACAAACGCTGTGTACACACTGTCCACAAAAAATGTGGTTTCAATCTTGAGGTAATTTTTTTCCAAGACAGTCAGAATGTACACAAACCATGCCAGAGATTTCTCAGGGACAATGCTGTTTAGTAAGAACAAGAGTTGTACACACAAGCATATATCTTCTCACACACACACACAAACGCCCGCACACATACCACACGTGGTCTTATGATTTGACAAATCACTCCACCTACAGTATACATTGCGCCCGCCAACCTTAATGCTAAATGACTCCACCCCAACTGCCGTGTGTGTTCTCCTCGTGCCATAACAACTTCCATGTCTTTCTCTATATCTCAAATAGACAGTGTAGTACACAGTAACATAAACACCACAATTTCTAATTCAAATAATTTCCCCATGATAACAAACCTCTACAATCACTAAGCTGACTATCCAGACTATCCACATGGAGGATCTTGATGGTTGGAATGGAGGCCTGGCTCGTGTGAGCCTGTGTGGAGCCTTGATTTGCTCTATACTGGCAAATCACAAAGAATCCTTACATATAAACAGGGAATCCATCAAAGGACATGTCACGCACCCTTGTGGTTCAGTCACAGTCTCAGTGGTCCTGACTATGTCTTCTTCCCAGCTATTGTTCAACTGATGGGTACATAGTTTCCATTTGAATTTCAAGGTGACTTTGCATGGATGGTATTTTCGCTATTGTTTTTATCTAAAGTTTCCAGCTAAAGTTTCCACCAGGCCACAATAGCTTGTGTTGTTGAATATGCTGTTGTTACAGTGATAGGACATTTCCACTGACATTTGTGACCGACCGGCTCGATTTGGTATCATACACTAAAGTTAAGGAACAAAGGGAAAGTAATTCTGCTTTGAAAGCTGATAAATTTGTAACCTTACTTTTGAGAAAATGGCCCTTGAATGTTTTGGTAAACCTACTGGAGACGTTTTCTTTGTCTACTCCCATTCAGCATTGTTCACACTCTCATAAGCCTTAGCTCCACCCATCTCTTTAAAGATTCACATATGAGGCCATGTACTAAACAATCAAAGATTTCAAGACTAAAGGCTGGTTTATACAACGGGTGTGTACGTAAATTCAATCTAGAGTGCCAGAGTGCACTCAGAGTGAGCTCTGGGCGTTTGTAAACTCAGAGCATTGTCAGATTGTCTGTTCGTAAATTCAGAGTGCACACTGGACTCTCTGGACGAGGAGTAGGGTTGATCCGAGTGTTTTGACCTAACAACAGCAGTCAAGCACCCAAACTAACTGGTAACCTTCCTAGCTACTTCCAGACACAAATGAGAGAACAGCTCACTCTGACCATTTTACTCACCCTAACAGAGCTGGTTAGGCTGTTTTCATGTTATCCAGAGCATTGGTGATTGTAACTGTGATGCTGGCAACAATTGAATTACACTTTTTTTGCCAATGTTTACTGACACCGGCCATATTCAACGGGTGTTGAGTGTTCGTAAATTCGTCAGTTATTCTGCGCTCTTGCACACTGACGAGAGTGCACTGAAATCGGAGTAGATAGCCAGAGCGAATTTACCAGCTATGTCTATCGAAAGTTGTCGCAGTGACATCATGAACATTCTATTGAATTGGTTACTTGCATAGTGGAGTCTTTTGTTTAGACATGTAGCTAGCTAGCTAATCAATGAACCATAATCCCAACTCATAACATTACTACCCTGCATGAATCTGCAGGTAACTAACCATCCAGGTTCAATGTTAGCTAGCTAGCTAACATTAGGCTATAACTAGCAATGCAAATGGCTCTGGGATATGAATAATATTACTAAACAGATTATACACGTAACGTTAGCTAGCGAGCCAGCCAGCTAATGTTAGCTAGCTAACAGTACACTACAATTTAAAATGAAAATGACTTTCTGACAAAATTAGAAACCTGTAATATCTCAAAATGTAGCTAGCTAGACTATCATGCCTGTATACATGGATGAACACTCTCTCTTTGTCACGGATGCCACGGTTGCCCTTAGTTTGAAGATATAATTCGGAGACAGGTGTTTTATATAATAGTGTGTTCTCTTTTTGAATCCTTCTGTATATTTGCAATCAAATGCCAGATTTTTCTCCATCTCCTTGGCTATCATACTCTATTTCCACTAATTTCAAAACTCGGTCCTCCAGAAAGTAGAGAGCAGTTCTATTATGTTTAATCTTTCAAAAAAGAAGCATTAGAAAGGATTACCTACACATACTGACCAGCTCATGTTATAGATAGAAGCATGCTACATGGCAGACCAATCCAAACTCATCTCTCGGCATGTCCAACCCAACCATTATCTCAGCCAATCATGGCTAGCGGAAAGGTTCCTGTCTTTTGGCTAAACCAACTAGGCTTGTAATTTAACCTGTTAGGGCTAGGGGGCAGTATTGACACGGCTGGATAAAAAACGTACCCGATTTAATCTGGTTACTACTCCTGCCCAGTAACTAGAATATGCATATAATTATTGGCTTTGGATAGAAAACACCCTAAAGTTTCTAAAACTGTTTGAATGGTGTCTGTGAGTATAACAGAACTCATATGGCAGGCAAAAACCTGAGAAGATTTCATGCAGGAAGTGGCCTGTCTGACAAGGTGTCGTTCTTCTTGTCTCTGTTTATTGAAGAGTGAGGATCTTAGCTGTCCCGTGACACTTCCTACGGCTGCCATAGGGTCTCAGAAGGCGGTAAAAAGCTGAATCGTGGCTTTGCAGGCTCTGGCTGAAAAAAAGTAGCGCGTTTGGGTAGTGGCTGGTTACAGTACTGTGAGACTCAGGCTCGTGCCCGCGTCGACCGAAAGCTTTGTTTACTTTCCTCTGTTTAGCTAAATGGACATTCCCGGTCGGAATATTATCGCTTTTTTACGAGAAAAATGGCATAAAAATGGATTTTAAACAGCGGTTGACATGCTTCAAAGTACGGTAATGGAATATTTCGATTTTTTTTGTCACAAATTGCGCCATGCGCGTGACCCTTATTTACCCTTTCAGATAGTGTCCGGGACGCACGAACAAAACGCTGCTATTCGGATATAACGATGGATTATTTTGGACCAAACCAACATTTGTTATTGAAGTAGCAGTCCTGGGAGTGCATTCTGACGAAGACAACAAAAGGTAATCAAACTTTTATAATAGTAAATCTGATATTGGTTAGTGCTAAACTTGCCGGGTGTCTGAATAGCTAGCCCGTGATGGATGGGCTATGTACTTAGAATATTGCAAAATGTGCTTTCACCAAAAAGCTATTTTAAAATCGGACATATCGAGTGCATAGAGGAGTTCTGTATCTATAATTCTTAAAATAATTGTTGTGCTTTTTGTGAACGTTTATCGTGAGTAATTTAGTAAATTGTTAGCGAATTCCCCGGAAGTTTGCGGGGGGTATGCTAGTTCTGAACGTCACATGCTAATGTAAAAAGCTGGTTTTTGATATAAATATGAACTTGATTGAACAAAACATGCATGTATTGTATAACATAATGTCCTAGGTGTGTCATCTGATGAAGATCATCAAAGGTTAGTGCTGCATTTAGCTGTCTTCTGGGTTTTTGTGACATTATATGCTAGTTTGAAAAATGGGTGTCTGATTATTTCTGGCTGGGTACTCTGCTGACATAATCTAATGTTTTGCTTTCGCTGTAAAGCCTTTTTGAAATCGGACAGTATGGTTAGATAAAGAAGAGTCTTGTCTTTAAAATGCTGTAAAATAGTCGTCTCATGGACGCGAATCTCCAGTGTCACTGTTCTCAGCCTGACCACTCACAAAAACTCCTGCTGTTTTTCGCCCAGAGACTGCAGACACCCCATTCCACTGTTTGGCACCTTCTGAGAGCCAATTGAAGCCTTAGAAAATGTCACTTTACAGCACAGATGCTTTATTTTCGATAGAGATGCCACAGAAGGAGAACAATTTGTCAGACAGGGCACTTCCTGTATGGAATCTTCTCAGGTTTAGGCCTGCCATATGAGTTCTGTTATACTCACAGACACCATTAAAACAGTTTTGGAAACTTTAGAGTGTTTTCTATCCAAATCTACTAATTATATGCATATTCTAGTTTCTGTGCAGGAGTAGTAACCAGATTAAATTGGGTACGTTTTTTATCAGGCCGTGAAAATACTGCCCCCTATCCCAAACAGGTTAAGTCAAACGACACCGCTGGTCCTGCTCACATTGCCCTACCCTATGCTTTGACCTCTTTCTCCCCTCTCTCTCCCGATGAAATCTTGCGACTTGTGATGGCCGGCCGCACAACAACCTGCCCGCTTGACCCTATCCCCTCCTCTCTTCTCCTGACCATTTCCAGAGACCTTCTCCCTTACCTCACCCCGCTCATCAACTCATCCTTGATCGCTGGCTACGTCCCTTCCGTCTTCAAGAGAGCGAGAGTTGCACCCCTTCTCAAAAAACCTACACTTGATCCCTCCGATGTCAACAACTACAGACCAGTAACCCTTCATTCTTTTCTCTCCAAAACTCTTGAGCGTGCCGTCCTTTGCCAGCTCTCTTGCTATCTCTCTCAGAATGACCTTCTTGATCCAAATCAATCAGGTTTCAAGACTGGTCATACAACTGAGACTGCTGTTCTCTGTGTCACGGAGGCTCTCCGCACTGCTAAAGCTAACTCTCTCTCCTCTGCTCTCATCCTTCTAGACCTATCTGCTGCCTTTGATACTGTGAACCATCAGATCCTCCTCTCCACCCTCTCCGAGTTGGGCATCTCCGGCGCGGCTCACTCTTGGATTGCGTCCTACCTGACAGGTCGCTCCTATCAGGTGGCGTGGCGAGAATCCATCTCCGCACCACGTGCTCTCACCACTGGTGTCCCCCAGAGCTCTGTTCTAGGCCCTCTCCTATTCTCGCTATACACCAAGTCACTTGGCTCTGTCATATCCTCACATGGTCTCTCCTATCATTGCTACGCTGACGACACACAATTAATCTTCTCCTTTCCCCCTTCTGATAACCAGGTGGCGAATCGCATCTCTGCATGTCTGGCAGACATATCAGTGTGGATGACGGATCACCACCTCAAGCTGAACCTCAGCAAGACGGAGCTGCTCTTCCTCCCGGGGAAGGACTGCCCGTTCCATGATCTCGCCATCATGGTTGACAACTCCATTTTGTCCTCCTCCCAGAGTGCTAAGAGCCTTGGCGTGACCCTGGACAACACCCCGTCGTTATCCGCTAACATCAAGGCGGTGACCCGATCCTGTAGGTTCATGCTCTACAACATTCGCAGAGTACGACCCTGCCTCACACAGGAAGCGGCGCAGGTCCTAATCCAGGCACTTGTCATCTCCCGTCTGGATTACTGCAACTCGCTGTTGGCGGGGCTCCCTGCCTGTGCCATTAAACCCCTACAACTCATCCAGAACGCCGCAGCCCGTCTGGTGTTCAACCTTCCCAAGTTCTCTCACGTCACCCCGCTCCTCCGCACACTCCACTGGCTTCCAGTTGAAGCTCGCTTCTGCTACAAGACCATGGTGCTTGCCTATGGAGCTGTGAGGGGAACGGCACCTCCGTACCTTCAGGCTCTGATCAGTCCCTACACCCAAAGAAGGGCACTGCGTTCATCCACCTCTGGCCTGCTCGCCTCCCTACCTCTGCGAAAGCACAGTTCCCGCTCAGCCCAGTCAAAACTGTTCGCTGCTTTGGCACCCCAATGGTGGAACAAGCTCCCTCACGACGCCAGGACAGCGGAGTCAATCACCACCTCCCGGAGACACCTGAAACCCCACCTCTTTAAGGAATACCTGGGATAGGATTAAGTAATCCTTCTAACCCCCCTCCCCCCACCCTCCCCCCCCCCCAAAAGATATAGATGTACTATTGTAAAGTGGTTGTTCTACTGGATATCATAAGGTGAATACACCAATTTGTAAGTTGCTCTGGATAAGAGCATCTGCTAAATGACGTAAATGTAAATGATACATCTGTTGTTGAAGTACAGTAGATCAATAATGCTACAGTACTTCAGCAGTAGTCAAGCTGCTTATGCTGAAAAGCCTTGTTCGTGCATATGTCAAATTAGCTTTAGAATTTCCTGTCTTTTTGTATTAATATATTACTGTAAAGGTTACTGTAATCCTTGTATAATATACTTGTTCTATACTTGTGCTATATAAATAAAGTTTGATTTGACTTGTATGTCTGTATAAAAAAATTGTAATGAGAAACAACTGAAAGACAATGTTCTTCTCAGTAAAGATGCCTTTATGCAGACATTTTGTCCCTGAATCTAGGTAAGAGACAGTACAGCTCACTCGCATTTACTGGAATATTTGTATTATTTTTTATTTAACCTTTATTTAACTAGGCAAATCAGTTAAGAACAAATTCTTATTTCCAACGACGGCCTACTGGGCAACAGTGGGTTAACTGCCTTGTTCAGGGGCAGAACGACAGATTTTTACCTTGTCAGCTTGGGGATTCAATCCAGCAACCTTTCGGTTACTGGCCCAACGGTCTAACCGCTAAACTACATGCCGCCTCTATATAATGATGAAGGGCCAATCTGCAGATCAATCAAGAACAAAGTGGGCACCCTGCCACTGTTTTGGTAAACAGCTGAGAAATGTTAACACTATCAAATTCATTCAAGCATCAGGGGAGAAGGTGTTACAGAAGATGCAGGTGGGGGAAGTCTATAGACGTTTTTGCACTTTGCACTACAAAAAATGTAATCCATTGCGTTTTTGTTTTCAGGTTTTAAAATCAGGAAAAATAGTTGAAAGGGCTGAGGAAGTTAATTTAAAGCCATTAAGCCATTGCCTATGTACAGAGAATTTCTCCCGGTCTTTCTGTATTGTCTAATGAAGGCAAAGTTTTGGCGACGCATTGGTCCGGAAGTGTCTGGGAATGAGTTTACATGGTTCCTCACCCTGAAACTAGTTAAATTCTTCTTTTACAAGCATCAAGTTACATATCTGTATCAAATGGAAAGAAATAGAGTAGCTAGTTGGTCACTAACATCTTGACAATGATCACTATTATTTGCTACGTAGAGAGAACAAAAAATTAAGCCTTATAATAAGACATTATACATGTGCATTGATGCTAGTAACAAGTAACAACGTTGTTACCTGTTGGCTTTAAGTAAAGTATTACCCATTTTATTCTCTTCAATGTTTTTTGTCAGTAATCACATGTATCATGCAGTGGACACCTTTCACATGTTGAAAAACAGTTCCATTATTGACCTTCAAGGGTAGCCCTGCAGTGTGCCTTTTCATAATCTCTCATCGGCAACAGTACTTGTATCTTGAGGGTTTCGAGGTTATTATATGAGAAAGATTTACGGCATAGACAATTATATTACTGTTAATTGTTGAGGTTATTTTTAGCCCGCCAGTTAATGACACTCCCAGGCTCTATAGAGCGGCGTACTCTTGATTCAACATGCACAGAGTTTACAGTAAACGTGATCTATCGTGCTGCACTATAATATTACTCGGATTGAGTCACAGCCTATGATTGTCTAATCTTTAGTCATTACATATGCTACTTTTTGAGTGCATTTTGGGATTCAAAACAATTGCTCAATGCAAGAGTGTTGTTTTTTTATTTTCTTGTAATTTCTGGAAAATGTTAACCACCAACTGTGTATTTAGGCATATGAAGGTGCCCAATGATCACCAAGCCAATTGATCATCCATGAGCAAATAAGAGTTGCTATTAGACCACAAATGTGACTAATTTCTGGAAACAAAGGGCATGTCAATACTTTACAGGAGAGCCATTTGAATGTAAACTTTTCTTTTTTTATCAAAATGCATTTTTGGGCTGAAATGCCTTCTGGAACATGTGAACTTTAATGTGCCTTAATAACAAACTTGTATGCCATCTGTAAATACGAATAAAACTGTTAAAATCCATTTTTATGCCATTTTTCCCGTAAAAAAGCGATAATATTCTGACCGGGAATCTGCGTTACGGTAAACAGAGGAAAGAAAACAAAGCATGAGGTCGACGCGGGCACGCGCCTGAGTCTCACAGTACTGTAACCAGCCACTACCCAAACGCGCTACTTTTTTTCAGCCAGAGCCTGCAAAGCCACGATTCAGCTTTTTGCCGCCTTCTGAGAGCCGTTGGGAGCCGTAGGAAGTGTCACGTAACAGCAGAGATCATCTGTATGGATAGAGATAATCAAGAAGGGCAAGAAATTGTCAGACAGGCCACTTCCTGCATGGAATCTTCTCAGGTTTTGGCCTGCCATATGAGTTCTGTTATACTCACAGACACCATTCAAACAGTTTTAGAAACTTTAGGGTGTTTTCTATCCAAAGCCAATAATTATATGCATATTCTAGTTACTGGGCAGGAGTAGTAACCAGATGAAATTGGGTACGTTTTTTATCCAGCCGTGTCAATACTGCCCCCTAGCCCTAACAGGTTAAGAGTTTAGGAGGATAACAGCTCTATAAACACTCTTTCGTGGTGCCCCGACTTTCTAGTTAATTACATTTACATGATTATCTTAATCAGGTAATATAAACTACAGAGAAAGGATTTTATAGAATAGCATGTCATATCACTTAACCTCTCTGGGCTAGTCAGGACGAAATCGTCCCACCTACGCAACAGCCAGTGTAATCCCGTGGCGCGATTTTCAAATACCTTAGAAATGCTATTACTTCAATTTCTCAAACATATGACTATTTTACACCATTTTAAAGACAAGACTCTCGTTAATCTAACCACACTGTCCGATTTCAAAAAGGCTTTACAACGAAAGCAAAACATTAGATTATGTCAGCAGAGTACCCAGCCAGAAATAATCAGACATCCATTTTTCAAGCTAGCATATAATGTCACAAAAACCCAGAAGACAGCTAAATGCAGCACTAACCTTTGATGATCTTCATCAGATGACACACCTAGGACATTATGTTATACAATACATGCATGTTTTGTTCAATCAAGTTCATATTTATATCAAAAACCAGCTTTTTACATTAGCATGTGATGTTCAGAACTAGCATACCCCTCGCAAACCTCCGGTGAATTTACAAAATTACTCACGATAAACGTTCACAAAAAACAATTATTTTAAGAATTATAGATACAGCACTCCTTTGTGCAATCGAGGTGTCCGATTTTAAAATAGCTTTTCGGTGAAAGCACATTTTGCAATATTCTGAGTAGATAGCCCAGCCATCACGGCTAGCTATTTAGACACCCACCAAGTTTAGCCCTGACCAAACTCCGATTTACTATTAGAAAAGTTTGATTACCTTTGGTGTTCTTCGTCAGAATGCACTCCCAGGACTGCTACTTCAATAACAAATGTTGGTTTGGTTCAAAATAATCCATAGTTATATCCAAATAGCGGCGTTTTGTTCGTGCGTTCAAGACACTATCCGAAGTGTAAATAAGGGTCACGAGCATGGCGCATTTCGTGACAAAAGATTTCTAAATATTCCATTACCGTACTTCGAAGCATGTCAACCGCTGTTTAAAATCCATTTTTATGCCATTTTTCTCGTAAAAAAGCGATAATATTCCGACCGGGAATCTGCGTTTAGGTAAAAAGACGAAAGAAAACAAAGCATGGGGTCGACTCGGGCACGCGTCTGAGTCTCACAGTACTGTAACCAGCCACTATCCAAACGCGCTACTTTTTTTCAGCCAGAGCCTGCAAAGCCACGATTCAGCTTTTTGCTGCCTTCTGAGAGCCCATGGGAGCCGTAGGAAGTGTCACGTAACAGCAGAGATCCTCTGTAATGGATAGAGATAATCAAGAAGAGCAAGAAATTGTCAGACAGGGCACTTCCTGCATGGAATCTTCTCAGGTTTGGCCTGCCAAATGAGTTCTGTTATACTCACAGACACCATTCAAACAGTTTTAGAAACTTTGGAGTGTTTTCTATCCAAAGCTAATAATTATATGCATATTCTAGTTTCTGGGCAGGAGTAATAATCAGATTAAATCGGGTACATTTTTTATCCGGCTGTGAAAATACTGCCCCCTAGCCATAACAGGTTAACACAAACTTTCCATTTCTGTTTCTGTTAGTTCTTGGCAAAACTGAAATGTATGTGGCAAGAAGAGCAGCTGTGCTTGCTGAAGCTGGAGCAATTGTGGAAGATTTTTTTTTACTTTGGTCCCAATCCTATTGAAGCAGTGGTCCTACTAGCAGTCACTATTGATGGGATCGAAGATGAGTCCGGGAGAATACTGAATTATGTGGAGGTGGTGACCTCGACATAAAGTAACTTCTCCTTTTGTGTTCACTTTCAGATAGGTTGGCAGACCTTCCAGGTAATTTGCAATACATTTGCATATTGTGTTTTGTTTCAGATGTATTATTTATGGTATGTCCTCTTTAATAATGTCTGAACGCTGTCTGATCAAATCAATCACAATACAAACACGACCAGCCTCAATGATTTATTTAGGTAGCCAACTACAGCTTCGTGGTCTCCATTTGCGCTGTGTTTTGTTCAGTATAATTGCCTCTTATGCAACTGAATTAAAACAAAAAAGTGCATATTTATTTATCAAAATATAGGCTAATACATGATGTTTCAGTGTCCAGACTATAACAATTATGATTTACCAATAATTTACAAAAAAATCATTAATTTAGTAACACCTGATAAGTTATAGCCTATTATTGAAGATACTCTGCACTGTCAGCCTATGTAAACTGCCTATTAATAGGCTACTGCCACCATCTACTGGCAGATTTTGTATTGCAATTGTGTAGTAATGCAACAACACCAATAAATAACAATTACTTGATTGTTGAGTGTTCTCAGCTGAAAGACAGAGCTAACCGATTCTTATTTTGCTTTGTTCCAGATACTGTGTGAGGACCTGGCTCATCTCGTGCCTCATAGAGGTTCACCCATTGAAAATAGGGTGTTGGCCTCCCTGTGGCTGATGGCCAACCAGGAAAGTTTCAGGGGAGTGGCAGACCGGTTCAACCTCAGCAAGAAACATTGCATCACCACTTCATTCAAGTGGTCATAGGCCTCACCCAGCTGGTGTCTGACTATGTGAAGTGGCTTTTTGTAAAGCAGCTACCAGTGGTATAGGCTGCATTTGAGAGAAAGACGAGGTTCCCTTTGGTGATTGGGTGTATAGATGGCACCCATATTACCATCAGGGGACCCTCCAACAAAAGGGATGCCTACATAAACAGAAAGGGCCATGCTAGCTTCCATCTCCAGGCAGTGTGTGACAGCCTACTGCTTCTGTGACGATGCCAGAGTGTACAGGGCCAGCAACCTCAAGGCCCACCTGGAGACCAACCCACTACCCAATCAATACCATCTGCTCGGGGGATTCTGCATACCCCCTGTGTGGACTTAATTGTCCCATTCAGAAACAACAGCCACCTTGAAGATGAAGAAAAGCATTTTAACCAGGTCCGCAGTTCAACACATGGACACACTGAGAGGACATTTGGGATACTCAAGTGGAGGAGACTGCAGCACTTGGACATGTTCCTTCTAAACAAAACACCCCCTTTGATTGCCAGTGCATGTGTTCCCCACAACTTGGTCCTGATCCATGAAGGGATCACAGAGGAAATACCAGTGGAGGCCCCCATTGACCACGTCCCTGCCCCAGACCCCAAAAGGGCAGCTTTTTGACAGGCAGCAATGCTGAAGAGGGACAATCTGATGAGGCTGCTCTAAGCTACAAAACACATCTACGATCACACCCCCACACACCCAGACACATGCACCCACCCATCACTGACGTCCACCTACCAAAATGTATAACCACATTTAATAAATAAATTATTATTGGAATACATTCTAATTTTTTTTGTGTGTTTGTGTGCACGCCCAAGGTAACAAAGCCACAGTTCAATTAAAGATGCACCTTGCAGAAATAAACTCAGCAAAAAAAGAAAATGTCCCTTTTTCAGGACCCTGTCTTTCAAAGATAATTCTTAAAAATCCAAATAACTTCACAGATCTTCATTGTAAAGGGTTTAAACACTGTTTCCCATGCTTGTTCAATGAACATGCACTTGTGGAACAGTCGTTAAGACACTAATAGCTTACAGATGGTAGGCAATTAAGGTCACAGTCATGAAAACTTAGGACACTAAAGAAGCCTTTCTACTGACTCTGAAAAACATCAAAAGAAAGATAAACAGGGTCCGTGCGCATCTGCATGAACATGCCTTAGGCATGCTGCAAGGAGGCATGAGGACTGCAGATGTGGCCAGGGCAATAAATTGCAATGTTCTTCACTGACGAGTCAAGGTTTTGTCTCACCAGGGGTGATGGTCAGATTCACGTTTATCGTCGAAGGAATAAGCGTTACACCGTGGCCTGTACTCTGAAGCGGGATCGATTCGGAGGTGGAGGGTCCATCATGGTCTTGGGTGGTGTGTCACAGCATCATAGGACTGAGCTTGTTGTCATTGCAGGCAATCTCAATGCTGTGCGTTACAGGGAAGACATCCTCCTCCCTCATGTGGTACCCTTCCTGCAGGCTCATCCTGACATGACCCTTCAGCAGGACAATGCCACCAGCCATACTGCTCGTTCTGTGTTTGATTTCCTGCAAGACAGGAATGTCAGTGTTCTGCCATGGCCAGCGAAGATCCCAGATCTCAATCCCATTGAGGACGTCTGGGGCCTGTTGGATTGGAGGGTGAGGGCTAGGGCCATTCCCCCCAGAAATGTTCGGGAACTTGCAGGTGCCTAGGTGGAAGAGTGGGGTAACATCTCACAGCAAGAACTGGCAGATCTGGTGCAGTCCATGAGGAGGAGATGTACTGCAGTACTTAATGCAGCTGGTGGCCACACCAGATACTAAATGTTACTTTTGATTTTGAACCCCCCTTTGTTCAGGGACACATTATTCCATTTTTGTTAGTCACATGTCTGTGGAACTTGTTCAGTGTATGTTTCAGTTGTTGAATCTTGTTATGTTCATACAAATATTTACACGTGTTAAGTTTCCTGAAAATAAACGCAGTTGACAGTGAGAAGACGTTTCTTTTTTTGTTGAGTTTAGCTCTGCCATTTCAAGGTTGCTAAAATTCGAATAGTTTACATGACAAAACAAGCAAGTATAGTGTAGAGAATCATTGTACCATCTTAACAGCTTTGAAATATATTTTCCATAACCCAAAATATTGTATTTTAAGCTGTTTGAACCTGGTGTACAAAACTGAAAGTTAAAGATGCAAAAATTAAACTTTAAAACGGCAAGCATAGAAATAGTGCACACAGAACATACAGTATCTACCGCTTATTGGACTTGCGTTCAACGCGAATGATATATCTACAACTCATATTTCTATGTGCATTTTGTTGGGTAACCCAAAAAGTAACATATTGCAGCTTTAAACACCTTTGGGATGAATTGGAAAACCGACCGCTAGCCAGGCCTAATCACCCAACATCAGTGCCCAACCTCACTAATGCATCTATAACAAAGCCTTCCCAGAAGAGTGAAGGCTGTTATAGCAACAAAGGCGGGACCGACTAAATATGAATGCCCATGATTTTGGAATGAGATGTTCGACAAGCAGGTGTCTACTGTCACATCCTGACCATAGTAAGTTGTGATTTTCTATGGTAGAGTAGGTCATGGCGTGACAGGGGGTGTTTTGTGTTTAAGTTCTAGTTTTTTTATTTCGTTTTTTTGGGGGGCTGATCTCCAATTAGAGGCAGCTGGTCCTCGTTGTCTCTAATTGGAGATCATATTTAAGTAGGTTTTTTTTCCACCTGTGATTGTGAGCAGTTGTTTTCTGTTTAGTCTCTTTACCTGCCAGAACTGTGCGTTGTCGTTTTTTTCTCTGTTATTTTGCTTCAGTATTTTGAGTTATAATAAATTATCATCATGAGCACTCAACACGCTGCGCTTTGGTCCCCTCTATACGACAGCCGTTACATCTACATACCTTTGGTGATGTAGTGTCTCGTTTACATAAGTATGCACACCGCTGAATCAATACTTTGTAGAAACACCTTCGGCAGCAATACAGCTGTGAGTCTTTCTGGGTAAGTATTTAAGTGCTTTATAAACCTGGATTGTGCAACATTTGCACATTATTCTTTGCAACATTCTTCAGGCTCTTTCAAAATGGTTGTTGAGCTTTCCTAGACAACCATTTCCAGGTCTTGCCATCGATTTTCAAGTATATTTAAGTCAAAACTGTAACTCCGCTTTTTAGGAACATTCACTGTCTTCTTGGTAAGCAACTCCAGTGTAGATGTGGCCTTGTGTTTTTGGATATTGTCCTACTGAAAGGTGAATAAATCTCTCAATGTCTGGTGGAAAGCAGACTAAATCACGTTTTCCTCTAGGACTTGGCCTGGGATTAGCGCCATTCCTTTTCTTTTTTATCCTGAAAAACCCACCAGTCCTTAAGGATTACAAGCATACCCATAACATGATGCAGCCACCACTGTGGAGAGTGGTACTCAGTTGGATTGGATTTTTAACACGTTGTACTCAGGACAGAAAGTGAATTGCTTTGCCACATTTTTTGCAGTATTACTTTAGTGCCTTGTTGCAAACAGGATGCATGTTTTTTTCTGTACATGCTTCCTCCTTTTCATTCTGTCAATTAGGTTCGTATTGTGGAGTAACTGCAAGGTTGTTCCATCAATCACAGCCATTAAACTCTGTAACTGTTTTAAAGTCACCATTGGCCTCATGGTGAAATCCCTGAGCGGTTTCCTTCCTCTCTGTCAACTGAGTTAGGAAGGACACCTGTATCTTTGTAGTGACTGGGTGTATTGATACACCATTCAAAGTATACTTAATAACTTTTTTATGTTTACCCATCTAGCAATAGGTTCCCTTCTTTGCGCGCTACTATAAAACCTCACTGGTCTTTGTGTTTGAAATTCACTGCTCAACTGAGGGACCTTACAGATAATTGTATGTGTGGGGTACAGAGATGAGGTAGTCATTCAAAAATCATGAATGACTAAACACTTATTGCACACAGTGAGTCCATGTAACTCATTATGTGACTTGTTAAGATTTTTTTTACCCCTGAACTTATTTAGACTTGCCATACAAAAATGTAACTACTTATTGACTCAAGACATTTCAGATTTTCATTTTTAATTAATTTGTAAACATTTCAAAGAAAGATTATTCCACTTTGACATTATGGGATATTATGTGATGGGGTATTGTGTCTAGGCCAGTGACAAAAAAAAATATCAATTTAATCCTTTTCAAATTCAGGCTGTAACACAACAAAATGTGGAAAAAGTCAAGGGGTGTGAATACTTTCTGAAGGCACTGCATTAACCTCCTTTTTTCTGTCTCCTGTTTCTTTCCTTTCTCATCTTTATTTCCTATTGCTAGTTTGTTCTCTCACTATTTCAATGACTTACAGAGCGAGAGAGATAGCACAGCAGCTGTTTAGTGTCATGTAACCATTGTTAGTGTCATGATCCCAAATTGTGTGTCACACATGTACAAGGCCATCCTTGATGGGCATCAGAAGACATGGTAGGGGAGAAGGAAATGGGAGCTCTACTCCATCATGGAGGAGGTCCTCTCTGGTGATCTTGCGGCTGTCACCCACAACACTCACACTGTAACCCACACCAACCCCAACATCACTACACACACAACATACAATAGTAATTACAGTCATTCAACCCCGCACCTCCACAGACACCACACACACAGCATGCTAAAGTAACGCACACCCTCTAATCCCTCTACTACAACACCTTATAACCTTCATACCAACACCACTCCCCGCTCTCAACCCAAAAAGACCAAAATAGATGCTATTGAGGCAAAACGGGACAACATCATCGCACTTCAGAAACAAACACAGAGTGAGAGGAACGATAATGTTATACAGTTTACCACTGCACTCCAGAATTTCAAAGAACAGTAGCCAAAATCTATTTATGTACAGTTGAAGTCGGAAGTTTACATACACTTAGGTTGGAGTCATTAAAACTCGTTTTTCAACCACTCCACAACTTTCTTGTTAACAAACTATAGTTTTGGCAAGTCGGTTAGGACATTTTCTTTGTGCATGACACAAGTCATTTTTCCAACAATTGTTTACAGACAGATTATTTCACTTATAATTCACTGTATCACAATTCAGGTGGGTCAGAAGTTTACATACACTAAGTTGACTGTGCCCTACAGCTTGGAAAATTCCAGAAAATTATGTCATGGCTTTAGAAGCTTCTGATAGGCTAATTGACATCATTTGAGTCAATTGGAGGTGTACCTGTGGATGTATTTCAAGGCCTACCTTCAAACTCAGTGCCTCTTTGCTTGACATTATGGGAAAATCAAAAGAAATCAGCCAAGACCTCAGAAAAACAATTGTAGACCTCCACAAGTCTGGTTCATCATTGAGAGCAATTTCCAAACGCCCGAAGGCACCACGTTCTGTAAACAATTGTTGGAAAAATGACTTGTGTCATGCACAAAGTAGATGTCCTAACCGACTTGCCAAAACTATAGTTTGTTAACAAGAAATTTGTGGTGGTTGAAAAACGAGTTTTAATGATTCCAACCTAAGTGTATGTAGACTTCCAACTTCAACTGCACATGTTACAGTGGCCTACTATATGTATTGCCTACCTAAAATACATTGGAAGTCCTTTAAAATAGAACCTACATATCCTTGTGTTAGAAAGTAGAATATAAACTAAATATGGACTACTCTGGGTGGAGTAGGCTAAATAATTTCAACCGAATCGGCCTAATTAAAGAATAGTGATAAAGGAAATTAATAACTATATGCAAAGCATGCCCAGAACTTAGTGCTGAGCAGTACAAGAGTGAAATTGGAGCGGGAGAGAAGGCTGACAAATGTTTTAATATGCCCGAATTACGCTCTGCTCCTCGCACCACATTCGTCCACTTACATGTTCTGGCATTCAAAAGCAGCCCTGCTTTAGGCTATCAAAGAACTGTCAATCATATCAATGGATGAAATCAGTTAATGAATGGCTGCAGCAACCATTACACGGTCTGACAAGTTGCATAACAAATGAGGCCTAATTAGACAATAGAAAAATGAAGTCATTCGTTTAAGTTGTTCAAAGAAGATACTAAGTCATTTGAACAATATACAAAGTCTTTCAAATGCCAAGAGTCTACGTTTTTTCTATTTTTGTCTTGGCCTTCAGGGCTTCCGTAAGAGAAAGTGCAGAGAGGTGGGCATTGGGTCAAGTGAGCAGGTTGAGGCTTTGGCTTTGGTGACTAGACCAGAGATTAACGCAGCATCAACAGAGGAGAAGGCGGAGAGGGAGGAAATTACCAGAGGTGAAGTTGTTACCTGGCTGTAGTAGCTTGTTGATCGCTCTCTGGTTATGAGTTTTACTTACTTTATTCCTTGTGGAAGGACCACCAGAGGGCAGGCTCGTCCCACGGATAGTAGCCCAGCCCGGCATGTGAGTCAAGGTGATCAGAGGCAATTAAGCACAGCTGACGGCATTAATGACCTATTCTCTTTCCCCTACAAGAGAGAGGAGGGAACTGGCAGTAGGGGAGACCTGGAGGAAGAAAAGTGTTTGCTACTACAAAGGAAAGGATGCACCTTTCGGAAGGGGGAAGATGATTACAAACTACCTCTTGGGAATGGCCGCCACAGATCCGGACTACCACCCGAAGGAAGCTCCCTGTGGACGGATCGTTAAGGCGGTGACACACCCGTGATTTATGTTATAGTTTGAAGTTCCTTGTTCTTGTAAAGAAGAAGATTTGTGTTTTCACTGTGAGATCATCCTTGATTGTGTTGGAGGGTTTAGGAAGAAAGAAATACCTCAATAGAGAACTTTGTTCAATTAAGAACCTGCTCTTGACCGGCTCTTTCCGCTTTAGAGCAACCTCAAATGACTTGGTCCGCTCGTATCTTGTTTGGACCCCAATCCTAATCAATACTACTGATGTTTGAGTAGTGCGTATACTGGGCCTCGTGGAGAGAACCTTTGTAGTGTGAGACATGTTCCTTAAATGTCTCAGCATGTACTGCGAGACATGTTTTCCTTTACGGCCTGTTCCAGTTGGAAGTCTTCATGGTACGTAGTTTGGGTGTATACCAGGGTGACGACTGGGAGAAGACTCAGGTCTTGCCAGTGGCCAGAAGATGCAGGTTAGAGGAGAGCACTCTGTTGTAGTTGGAAACCAGGTCACCAACAAGGGTCATGATTCTCATGGGATTTAATCAGTTCATTCAGAGCGGGGGGTTGACAGAGTTGATGTTTCTGAAGGTGATGGTGCATTTGGTACGGGGCTTGGGGACAGGGATGGAAAGATGAAATGGTGGGGTCTAAGCCACACAGATCAGAGGGAACTATGGCAGTGAAGCACACCAGGTCCAGAGTGTGGCCTTTGACATACAGTGGGGGAAAAAAGTATTTGATCCCCTGCTGATTTTGTACGTTTGCCCACTGACAAAGAAAGGATCAGTCTATAATTTTAATGGTAGGTTTATTTGAACAGTGAGAGAGAATAACAACAAAAATGTTATGAATTGATTTGCAATTTAACCTGTTAGGGCTAGGGGGCAGTATTGACACGGCTGGATAAAAAACGTACCCGATTTAATCTGGTTACTACTCCTGCCCAGTAACTACAATATGCATATAATTATTGGCTTTGGATAGAAAACACTCCAAAGTTTCTAAAACTGTTTGAATGGTGTCTGTGAGTATAACAGAACTCAAATGGTAGGTCAAAACCTGAGAAGATTCTGTACAGGAAGTGGCCTGTCTGACCATTTCTTGGCCTTCTTTGTAATCTCTATCCAAAACAAAGGATCTCTGCTGTTACGTGACACTTCCTACGGCTCCAATGGGCTCTCAGAAGGCGGCAAAAAGCTGAATCGTGGCTTTGCAGGCTCTGGCTGAAAAAAAGTAGCGAGTTTGGGTAGTGGCTGGTTACAGTACTGTGAGACTCAGGCGCGTGCCCGCGTCGACCGAATGCTTTTTCTTTCCTCTGTTTACCTAAACGCAGATTCCCGGTCAGAATATTATCGCTTTTTTACGAGAAAAATGGCATAAAAATGGATTTTAAACAGCGGTTGACATGCTTCGAAGTACGGTAATGGAATATTTAGAATTTTTTTGCCATGAATTGCGCCATGCTCGTGACCCTTATTTACACTTCGGATAGTGTCTTGGAACGCACGAACAAAACGCCGCTATTTGGATATAACCATGGATTATTTTGGACCAAACCAACATTTGTTATTGAAGTAGCAGTCCTGGGAGTGCATTCTGATGAAGACAACAAAGGTAATCAAACTTTTGTAATAGTAAATCGGAGTTTGGTCAGGGCTAAACTTGGTCGGTGTCTAAATGGCTAGCCGTGATGGCTGGGCTATCTACTGAGAATATTGCAAAATGTGCTTTCACCGAAAAAGCTATTTTAAAATCGGACACCTCGATTGCACAAAGGAGTGCTGTATCTATAATTCTTAAAATAATTGTTTTTTGTGAACGTTTATCGTGAGTAATTTAGTAAATTCACCGGAGGTTTGCGAGGGGTATGCTAGTTCTGAACGTCACATGCTAATGTAAAAAGCTGGTTTTTGATATAAATATGAACTTGATTGAACAAAACATGCATGTATTGTATAACATAATGTCCTAGGTGTGTCATCTGATGAAGATCATCAAAGGTTAGTGCTGCATTTAGCTGTCTTCTGGGTTTTTGTGACATTATATGCTAGCTTGAAAAATGGGTGTCTGATTATTTCTGGCTGGGTACTCTGCTGACATAATCTAATGTTTTGCTTTCGTTGTAAAGCCTTTTTGAAATCGGACAGTGTGGTTAGATTAACGAGAGTCTTGTCTTTAAAATGGTGTAAAATAGTCATATGTTTGAGAAATTGAAGTAATAGCATTTCTAAGGTATTTGAAAATCGTGCCACTGGATTACACTGGCTGTTGCGTAGGTGGGACGAATTCGTCCCGCCTAGCCCAGAGAGGTTAACCTGTTTGGGCTAAGGGGCAGTATTGAGAATTTTGGAAAAAATATGTGCCCATTTTTAACTGCCTCCTACACCAACTCAGAAGCTAGAATATGCATATTATTGTTCAGGTTTGGATAGAAAACACCCTGAAGTTTCTAAAACTGTTTGAATGGTGTCTGTGAGTATAACAGAACTCCTATGGCAGGCAAAAACCTGACAAGGTTTCATGCAGGAAGAGGCCTGTCTGACAAGGAGTCGTGCGTCTTGCATCTGTTTATTGAAAATTAAGGATCTTAGCTGTAACGTGACAATTCCCAGGGCTCCAATAGGCTCTCAGGACGCGGGAAAATCATGAAGGTTGACGAGGCAGCCTCAGGCTGAAACAGATTATCATCTTATTCAAGTGTCCCATTAGGTGACAATGGAGTGAGGCGCGTGCGCGATTAGCCCCCGTGGAGTATTTTAATTCGGCTGTTTAGTTTATTGCAGACTCCCGGTCGGAATATTATCGCTTTTCTACGAGATAAATGCCATAAAAATTGGTTTTAAACAGCGGTTGACATGCTTCGAAGTACGGTAATGGAATATTTAGAATTTTATTGTCACGAATTGCGCCATGCGCGCGACACTTCTTTACTATTTCGGATAGTGTCTGGAACGCACGAACAAAACGCCGCTATTCGGATATAACGATGGATTATTTTGGACCAAACCAACATTTGTTATTGAAGTAGCAGTCCTGGGTGTGCATTCTGACGAAGACAACAAAAGGTAATCAAACTTTTATAATAGTAAATATGATTATGGTGAGTGCTAAACTTGCCGGGTGTCTAAATAGCGAGCCCGTGATGCCTGGGCTATGTACTTAGAATATTGCAAAATGTGCTTTCACCAAAAAGCTATTTTAAAATCGGACATATCGAGTGCATAGAGGAGGTCTGTATCTATAATTCTTCGTGCATTCAAGACAATATCCGAAGGGTAACAAAGGGTGACGCGCCCGGCGCGTAACGTGACAAAAAAATTCTAAATATTCCATTACCGTACTTCGAAGCATGTCAACCGCTGTTTAAAATCAATTTTTAGGCGATTTTTCTCGTAAAAAAGCGATAATATTCCGACCGGGAAACCCTGTTTTCGTTCAAAGACTAAAAATCTAAAATGGACTCTTCACGTGCATGCGCGCCCCCGTCAAATTGTTCTCTGATCGACCACTTACCAAATGCGCTACTGTTTTTCAGCCATGGCCTGCAAAGTCATCATTCAACGTTCTGGCGCCCTCTGAGAGCCTATGGGAGCCGTAGGAAATGTCACGTTACAGCAGAGATCCTCAGTTTTCAATAAAGAGAGTGTAGAAGGCCAAGATATGGTCAGAGAGGGCACTTCCTGTTTGGAATCTTCTCAGGTTTTTGCCTGCCATATGAGTTCTGTTATACACAGACACCATTCAAACAGTTTTCGAAACGTTAGGGTGTTTTCTATCCAAATCAAACAATTATATGCATATTCTAGTTTCTGGGCAGTAGTAATAACCAGATTAAATCGGGTAGGTTTTTTATCCGGCCGTGCAAATACTGCCCCCTAACCTAGAGAGGTTAGAAGCATGTCAAACGCTGTTTAAAATCAATGTTTATGCTATTTTTCTCGTAAAATAGCGATTATATTCCAACCGGGCGACGTTGTATTCATTCAAAGGCTGAAAGAAAAAAATGGAGTAGTCTCGTGACCGCGCATCTCCAGTCTCACTGTCCCCAGGCTGACCACTTACAAACTCTCCTGCTGTTCTTCGCCCAGAGACAGCAGACACCCCATTCCACTTTCTGGCGGCTTTAGAGAGCCAATGGAAGCCTTAGAAAATGTCACATTACAGCAAAGATGCTGTATTTTCGATAGAGATGCAACAGAAGGACAACAAATTGTCAGACAGGGCACTTCCTGTATGGAATCTTCTCAGGTTTTGGCCTGCCATATGAGTTCTGTTATACTCACAGACACCATTCAAACAGTTTTAGAAACTTTAGAGTGTTTTCTATCCAAATCTACTAATTATATCCATATTCTAGTTTCTGGGCAGGAGTAGTAACCAGATTAAATCGGGTACGTTTTTAATCCGGCCGTGAAAATACTGCCACCTATCCCAAAGAAGTTAATGACTTGGAGAAGATCTGCAAAGAGGAGTGGGACAAAATCCCTCCTGAGATGTGTGCAAACCTGGTGGCCAACTACAAGAAACGTCTGACCTCTGTGATTGCCAACAAGGGATTTGCCACCAAGTACTAAGTCATGTTTTGCAGAGGGGTCAAATACTTACTTCCCTCATTAAAATGCAAATCATTTTATAACATTTTTGCCATGTGTTTTTCTGGATTTTTTTGTTGTTATTCTGTCTCTCACTGTTCAAATAAACCTACCATTAAAATTATAGACTGATCATTTCTTTGTAAGTGGGCAAACGTACAAAATCAGCAGGGGATCAAATACTTTTTTCCCCCACTGAATGTCCCTCGGGGTGTTCACAGTATGCATGATTCTTGCGTGAGCCCCAGTGAGAATAGCCAGCCTGTCACACAATCCCTAAGTCACTGTAAAGTCTGCTTCCAACTCACACCTTCAAACACGTAGATCCCCTGAACTTAGCTCACTTTCCAGCTCACACTCTTAAACACCTAGATCCCCTGAATGCAGCTCACACTCCAGATCCCAATCACCTGAATTCTAATCACCTGTTCACACACCTATATGTCATTATCACACACTATTTCCTTCAGTTATTTGCACCCCATCACTGAGGTATTGTTTGTTTTGTGACACACGTCTTTCAGAGATCTGTTTTTCCCGCGATTTACTCCTCCCGTGTATGATAGTTTTTGCCTGCCTCACTAACAACGCCTTT
This sequence comes from Salmo salar, assembly GCF_965601325.2. Lineage (NCBI taxonomy): Eukaryota > Metazoa > Chordata > Actinopteri > Salmoniformes > Salmonidae > Salmo > Salmo salar. Next base: position 46,956,872 of record NC_138302.1, on the reverse strand, counting down.
TTGCCAATTCCCTGCTTGTACTTTAGCCTATCGGATTTCCTGTTATCTATCTATTGCCTGACCTTCCCGGACTACGTTACTAGCCTTTTCCCTGCCTGTACTGTTGCCTTTGGACCCCCTGTGTATAACCTTCTGCCTGCCCCTGGACTCAGCTACCTGCCTCCTGTTGTCCTTTCCAATAAACACCTGCTGCGCCCTGCGCTTAAACCAGCTCTCTGTCTCCCCTCTTGTTCACTACAGTCACAGTGAGACCGGAGGGAAAGGGGGGGGGGGGGGGCTTTATGGCAACCACTGGAATTGATATAGCTTAGTGGAGGAGTATCTGATTAGAGCCATGTCCAGTGTTGAAGGTGCTGACCCAATAGTTCACAGGGGCAGAGTAGAACAACACAACACCCAGGTCGGTGACAGGGTAATCCTCATAACCAAGTCACAGATATAAAAAGGCTAGCAAAGCAGGAGAGATGATCCTGCCGTAAACGTGACAGCAACATAACTCACTGCCAGAATAGTGAGGATGTGGTGCAAACAATTCAGTATGACTTGTTTAGGTGCGGGGAGCAGTGTCGTTGTCCATGGTCCTATAGAGGCATAGCCATGGTAGCCAAAATAATGGCCTGCCCAACATTTTCTATACATGACCCTAAGCATTGTGTGGAAGCATTCGCTTTCAATAAACTTTTTATCTCTTAGTGTTTCCATTATTTTGGCAGTTACCTGTAGGTCACTGATAACAATGGGGTCAGAGAGCGTAGTACATGTATACAAATCAGTAAAGGACTGTACGATAGCTGTTTTTCTTCCATTTACTGTCACTTTGTCACGTGTCCCAGGTAATTGTAATGAAATGTCATTTGCTGTGGGTATCAAGGTGAAACAAATATTTGACTTAATCTTTTATGACTGAAGTGATGGCTACAGGGGTATGAAAACAAAAGAGGATTTATATTTGTGTTGGTAGCTGGTGACAATAGGCCTAAATTCCCACTAAACATTAATGTATTTTCAATAAGATGTAACTTCAGTTCCATTCATACTGCTTGAAATGTGAATTTCATTGCTCAATTCAGTATGGTTGGTTGGTAAATTGTTAGATCTGTATTTTTCAATGTATGACAATACACTGAGCCTTCTGAGATTTGCAGCTGCTGTATTATTACAGTCATAGACAAAGACAGTCGTAGCAAGTTCCTATTCTTCTATAAAGCTTCACTAATGAATTTGCACTGTCAATTTTACCCCCATTCAGATGTAAACACTGACATCTAGTGTTAAGAGACAGCTATTGTCTCACATTCATATTTACATAATCTGTACTGCTTTAGAAGAATACAATACATAATAAAGAGGTGCTGTATATAGTAATAAACATGTTGCTATGTAGGCTACACCATGTACTAGAGGGATTGGTATTCTATGGGTCCATACTTATGAACACTGGGTCTTCTCTAATGTGAACTCTTTGTTACTGGTAATGTAAATCCTAAATCTTGTCATATTTTGACTATTTTCTCTCACCCCTTAACTAAGTGGGTGAGAAAAACGGTTAAAGGGGCAGTCTGATTGGATCATCCATTTTTGGGCTTTTCAATTAATGATTCTTGGAAAATATCTTATAAATGCCGCATGATCTTAGTTCAACTGAACTGAGTTCAACTCCATCAGAACTTAAAGTATAAGCTTGTTTAACTCCATTGATTGTAAACAATCTAATTGTAAACAAACATGGTATAGCCTCAAAACATGGTTAAAACTATAATTTTGATGCCATGGATGGTCAGTAGTTGCATCAATATCTCTGTCTATGTAATTGAGAGAGGTTACATTTCTCCAGCGCCATCCCTCAGCTGTTTACGAGGTCCCCTTTAAAGTTATATAATAAATTGATACCTGGTTGGACAAAATATTCCCTATCTGGTTGTGAGAAGTGTTCCACCTACAATATATGTAGGCCACTGATAAATGGGATCAGAGAGCAAGAGCTTGGTATGCAAATCAGTCAGTTACTGTATGATAGTCATTTCTCTGCCATTTACTGTCACAGGTGTTACTTTGTCACGTGTCACAGGTTGGGCTGGGGCCGGTGATTTCATCAGCCGGTGATTGTCAAGCAAATAACTGTCAGTCTCATAGTAATTGACCGTTGGGCTATATGTTCTGATTTTTAATACATTGTAAGGCTGCGTGATGAGACTAATGATGATTTGAAAAGAGTTGCTTGAAAAGCATGTACACACTTCATCAGTCTCTCATTCACAATTTGACAAGCACTTGATAATGCCTTGAATTTTACCTTTGTGGCTGTAATGCACACAAAAAAATCCATGCCTTTTGCGGCCAGTGGCCATTGTGCCCTTGGCCCGGAGTGCTGCAGTGTGCCCTTCTCCCTGAGTGCTGCGCACTCCGAAGCGCCTCTCACTTACATGGCTCTCCATCGCGTGATCGGGTCTTTCTCACAGGCTACAAGTGAAGACAGACACATCGGGGATGCAACTGTGCACGTCTTTATCCAATTCCGAGGTCAATATTGAAGATATTGGAAGAAATGTACACATTTACTTTTTACTTTTCTTGTCAGCTAACAAGATGAGTAGGCCTAACGAACAGCAAAAGCACTAGCCTATGTCATCTACTGTCCCCCTTAGTACAAAAACCGACCTATTCTGTGTGAGAAATATATATTCCAAACATGCAATAGATCCCAAATTAATACAACCACTAGCATCAAATGTTTTTTAGGCAATGTGGCTGACGCAACAAATCAGAAACTTAAGCTTAATGTTGATAAACTATTAGGCTATTTCTTCACATTATAAGAAGAGCAATGCGCACATGGCTGTAGGCTATAAGTGTGAATGTTCCATTACTGGGAAAACACCACTATCAAAAGTGATCACAAATGCAATCATGCATGTAATGCTTTTAATAGAAAAGTGCATTTTTACAGTGAAAATTATCTTCCCCAAACTTGAAACTCACGCATTGCTTATGTATGCCAGTTAGGCTCTATATCCCTTGTAAAGCGGATTAATGTGCTTAATTTTAACCTGTTGGGGCCAGGGGGCAGTATTTGCACGGCCGGATAAAAAACGTACCCGATTTAACCTCTCTGGGCTAGGCGGGACGAATTCGTCCCACCTACGTAACAGCCAGTTGAATCCTGTGGCGCGATTTTCAAAACCTTTGAAATGCTATTACTACAATTTCTCAAACATATGACTATTTTACAGCTATTTAAAGACAAGACTCTCGTTAATCTAACCACACTGTCCGATTTCAAAAAGGCTTTACAACGAAAGCAAAACATTAGATTATGTCAGCAGAGTACCAAGCCAGAAATAATCAGACACCCATTTTTCAAGCTAGCATATAATGTCACAAAAACAAAGAAGACAGCTAAATGCAGCACTAACCTTTGATGATCTTCATCAGATGACAAACCTAGGACATTATGTTATACAATACATGCATGTTTTGTTCAATCAAGTTCATATTTATATCAAAAACCAGCTTTTTACATTAGCATGTGACGTTCAGAACTAGCATACCCCCCGCAAACTTCCGGCGAATTCACTAACAATTTACTAAATTACTCACGATAAACGTTCACAAAAAGCATAACAATTATTTTAAGAATTATAGATACAGAACTCCTCTATGCACTCGATATGTCCGATTTTAAAATAGCTTTTTGGTGAAAGCACATTTTGCAATATTCTAAGTACATAGCCCAGGCATCACGGGCTAGCTATTTAGACACCCGGCAAGTTTAGCACTCACCAATATCAGGTTTACTATTATAAAAGTTTGATTACCTTTTGTTGTCTTCGTCAGAATGCACTCCCAGGACTGCTACTTCAATAACAAATGTTGGTTTGGTCCAAAATAATCCATCGTTATATCCGAATAGCGGCGTTTTGTTCGTGCGTCCCAGACACTATCCGAAATGGTAAATCAGGGTCGTGCGCATGGCGCAATTCGTGTCAAAAAAAATCTAAATATTCCATTACCGTACTTCGAAGCATGTCAACCGCTGTTTAAAATCCATTTTTATGCCATTTTTCTCGTAAAAAAGCGATAATATTCCGACCGGGAATGTCCATTTAGCTAAACAGAGGAAAGTAAACAAAGCTTTCGGTCGACGCGGGCACGAGCCTGAGTCTCACAGTACTGTAACCAGCCACTACCCAAACGCGCTACTTTTTTTCATCCAGAGCCTGCAAAGCCACGATTCAGCTTTTTACCGCCTTCTGAGATTCTATGGCAGCCGTAGGAAGTGTCACGGGACAGCTAATATCCTCACTCTTCAATAAACAGAGACAAGAAGAACGACACCTTGTCAGACAGGCCACTTCCTGCATGAAACCTTCTCAGTTTTTTGCCTGCCAAATGAGTTCTGTTATTCTCACAGACACCATTCAAACAGTTTTAGAAACTTTAGGGTGTTTTATATCCATATGTAATAAGTATATGCATATTCTAGTTACTGGGTAGGAGTGGTAACCAGATTAAATCGGGTACGTTTTTTATCCGGCGGTGTAAATACTGCCCCCTAGCCCTAACAGGTTAATCTCGTTATTACTCCTGCCCAGTAACTAGAATATGCATATAATTGTTTGGATAGAAAACACCCTAAAGTTTCTAAAACTGTTTGAATGGTGTCTTTGAGTATAAGAGAACTCATTTGGCAGGCCAAAACCTGTGAAGATTCCTTACAGGAAGTGGCCCGTCTGACCATTTCTTGCCCTCCTTGATCATCTTTAACAAATACAGGGGATCTCTGGCATGACGTGACACTTCCTACGGCACCCATGGGCACTCAGAAGGCGGGAAAAAGCTGAACGATGTAATTCCATCCCCAGGCTGAAACACATTAGCGCGTTTGGCAAGTGCTCTATCAGAGGGCCATTAGACTGAGGCTCGTGCATGAGGGGATAGCATGCTTTTACTTTCACTCTTTTTGTAATAAAAAACGATTTACCGGTCGGAATATTATCGCTTTTTTACGAGAAAAATGGCATAAAAATTGATTTTAAACAGCGGTTGACATGCTTCGAAGTACGGTAATGGAATATTTAGACATTTTTTGTCACGAAATGCGCCATGCTCGTAACCCTTATTTACCGTTTTGGATAGTGTCTTGAACGCACGAACAAAACGCCACTATTTGGATATAACAATGGATTATTTGGGACCAAACCAACATTTGTTATTGAAGTAGAAGTCCTGGGAGTGCATTCTGACGAAGACAGCAAAGGTAATAACATTTTTGTTATAGTAAATCTGACTTTGGTGAATGCTAAACTTGCTGGGTGTCTAATTAGCTAGCCCTGTGATGCCGGGCTATCTACTTAGAATATTGCAAAATGTGCTTTCACCGAAAAGCTATTTTAAAATCGGACATATCGAGTGCATAGAGGAGTTCTGTATCTATAATTTTTTAAATAATTGTTATGTTTTTTGTGAACGTTTATCGTGAGTAATTTAGTAAATTCACCGGCAGTGTTCGGTGGGAATGCTAGTCACATGCTTGTCACATGCTAATGTAAAAAGCTGGTTTTTGATATAAATATGAACTTGATTGAACAAAACATGCATGTATTGTATAACATAATGTCCTAGGGTTGTCATCTGATGAAGATCATCAAAGGTTAGTGCTGCATTTAGCTGTGGTTTGGGTTTTTGTGACATTATATGCTAGCTTGAAAAATGGGTGTCTGATTATTTCTGGCTGGGTACTCTGCTGACATAATCTAATGTTTTGCTTTCGTTGTAAAGCCTTTTTGAAATCGGACAGTGTGGTTAGATTAACGAGAGTCTTGTCTTTAAAATGCTGTAAAATAGTCATATGTTTGAGAAATTGAAGTAATAGTATTTCTAAGGTATTTGAAAATCGCGCCACGGGATTCAAATGGCTGTTGCGTAGGTGGGACGAATTCGTCCCGCCTAGCCCAGAGAGGTTAACTTTTTATGGATAGGGGCAGTATTTTCACGGCCGGAGAAAAAACGTACCCGATTTAATCTGAATATTACTCCTGCCCAGAAACTAGAATATGCATAGAATTAGTAGCTTTGGATAGAAAACACTCCAAAGTTTCTAAAACTGTTTGAATGGTGTCTGTGAGTATAACAACTCATTTGGCAGGCCAAAACCTGAGAAGATTCCAAACAGGAAGCGCCCTCTCTGACTATTTCTTGGCCTTCTTGATCATCTCTATCCAAAACAGGGGATCTCTGCTGTAACGTGACATTTTCTAACGCTCCCATAGGCTCTCAGAAGGCGCCAGAACGTTGAATGATGACTTTGCAGGCCATGGCTGAAAAACAGTAGCGCATTTGGATAGTGGTCGATCTGAGAACAATGAGACTGGGGGCGCGTGCACAAGAAGACTCCATGTTTTTATTTTTTCGTCTTTGGACGAAAACAGGGTTTCCCGGTCGGAATATTATCGCTTTTTTACGAGAAAAATCGCATAAAAATTGATTTTAACCTCTTGACGGTCGCCTAGGATAGGGGGCGCTACAGTGATTTTTGAAAAAAATGTGTGCCCATTTTAAACGGCCTCCTACTCAAATTCAGAAGCTAGGATATGCATATAATTAATACTTGTGGATAGAAAAAACCCTAAAGTTTTTAAAACTGTTTGAATGGTGTCTGTGAGTATAACAGAACTCATATGGCAGTCAAAACTCCGAGACCGATCGTAACAGGATGTGGAATTCTGAATTGCGGACTCAACTTCATCACTTTGCCTATAAATCACACCATGAGCAATGGTTCATTGAGCACTTCCTATTGCTTCCACTAGATGTCCCCAGTCTTTACAAAGTGGTTTGAGTCTCCTACTGTGAAAACGGACACAATGAGAGTCTGTGGAACGTGGTCACATGAGCAGGGCCATCACCATTATGACGCCGGCGCCCCTGGCTACCCTCCCCTTTCGAAACGTTTAGAAAGACAATGCAATCGTCCCCCTTGAATCTTATTGGAGCTCTGATGGAAAAAGGCCCTAAAGATTTATGTTATACAACGTTTGACATGTTTGAACGAACCTAAATAAAAAAAAAAAGCATTTTATTGAAAGAGGAGTCCCGCGGCCGACGGAACTTTTGGAGCAGCCTTCAGAACACGCTAACAAGAACAAGCTATTGGGACGTAAAGGATTAACTTTTTCAAACGAAAATACATTTGTTGTGGACCTGTGATTCCTGGAAGTGCTTTCTGATGAAGATAATCAAAGGTAAGGGATTATTGACAATAGTATACAAGAGTAGATTTGATATGCGATTGTTCCAAGATGGCGCTGACCTGTAATGGTAGCCTATTTTTCTGAGTATCGCATCCCCTTTTATCGCAAAGTGTGATTACCCAGTAAAGTTATTTTTAAATCTGGCATTACAGGTGCTTTCAGGAGATATTCATCTATAAATCTTAGAATGACAATATTACATTTTAAAAATGTTTTTTCGAATAGTAATTTAGTAAATTGTAGTGCTGTTTCAACGTCACGCGCCGATGTAAAATGCTGTTTTTATATATAAATTTGAACTTTATCGAACAAAATAATGCATGTATTGTGTAACATGATGTCCTAGGAGTGTCATCTGATGAAGATTGCCAAAGGTTAGTGCTGCATTTAGCTGTTTTTTGGTTATTTGTGATGCATGTGGTTGGTCGGAAATGGCTATGTGGCTACTTTTACGATATACTTCTCTAACATATTCTAATGTTTTGCTTTCGCTGTAAAGCCTTTTTGAAATCGGACAACGTGGTTCGATTCAGGAGAGGTGTATCTATAAAACAATATAACATAGTCCTATATTTGAAAAAAATATATATTACATTTCGTTATGCTAATGGCGATAGGATTTCTCGCTGGATGTCCGTCCTGATAGTGGTTCTCAGATCGACCACTATCCAAATGCGCTACTGTTTTTCAGCCATGGCCTGCAAAGTCATCATGTCCGCCCAGAGGTTAAACAGCGTTTGACATGCTTCGAAGTACGGTAATGGAATATTTTGAAATTTTTTGTCACGAAACACGCCGGGCCACCCTTCTTTACCCTTCGGATAGTGTCTTGAACGCACGAACAAAACACCGCTATTTGGATATAACTATGGATTATTTGGAACCAAACCAACATTTGTTATTGAAGTAGAAGTCCTGGGAGTGCATTCTGACGAAGAACAGCAAAGGTAATCAAATGTTTCTTATAGTAAATCTGAGTTTGGTGAGTACCAAACTTGGTGGGTGTCAAAATAGCTAGCCCGTGATGGCGAGCTATCTACTCAGAATATTGCAAAATGTGCTTTCACTGAAACGCTATTTTAAAATCTGACACCGCGATTGCATAAAGGAGTTCTGTATCTATAATTCTTAAAATAATTGTTATGTTTTTTGTGAACGTTTATCGTGAGTAATTTAGTAAATTCACCGGAAGTGTTCGGTGGGAATGCTAGTTCTGAACGTCACATGCTAATGTAAAAAGCTGGTTTTTGATATAAATATGAACTTGATTGAACAAAACATGCATGTATTGTATAACATAATGTCCTAGGAGTGTCATCTGATGAAGATCATCAAAGGTTAGTGCTGCATTTAGCTGTGGTTTTGGGTTTTGTGACATTATATGCTAGCTTGAAAAATGGGTGTCTGATTATTTCTGGCTGGGTACTCTGCTGACATAATCTAATGTTTTGCTTTCACTGTAAAGCCTTTTTGAAATCAGACAGTGTGGTTAGATAAAGGAGTGTCTTGTCTTTAAAATGGTGTAAAATAGTCATATGTTTGAAAAATTGAAGTTTTCGGATTTTCGAGGACTTTGTATTTCGCGCCACGCCTATCATTGGATATTGGAGCAGGTGTTCCGCTAGCGGAACGTCTAGATGTAAGAGGTTAAAAGGGGCCTTTTGTCTTCTTCAACCTCGTTTTGGCTTAGCGACTACCTCAGACCTTGGCTGCAGCTCATGGTCACCTAGTCTGATATGTTAATTTTTTTATACCCTCGGGTCAGAAATGGGCGTTTTTGCCTTAAGTTCAAGTTCTCTGGGCGTAACTAGTTACGAGGCAAGGTCTGGATTTTACTCAGATCCAATTTAAACAACTTACTTCACATTTCATCTTTACAAAAACATTCTCTGTGATCTGGACATTTTCTACACAATGTATAGTATGCAAACATCAGGTACATATTGTGAAAACTCTTCAAGTTACAATGTTTTCATTATAACGGCGTCATTCAACTTTTAATAACATAAAAAATGACATTCAATATAATATTCCATCTATCGTCATTACTATCATTTTGGCTGGTTACTGTTCTGAGGTAGGTTCTCCATAGGCCCATCATACATTCCATTCCTCCACAGTGAGAGAACAAAGGGATTTTGTCTGCTGCTTTAAGATTTACAATGGGCGTGAGGTGTCATAAAACCCCCCACCTCCAAACCTCTCGATCTCTCCCCCTCTGGCGGGTGTGAGAGATGTCTCTTGTAGGAGTGTGGCCCACGGTAACCTGACCCGAACAGGCCAGTCATGACAACAGGTAAGAGCTATGGAAACAATCTGAGTGTGTGTATTTTAGATTGTATAACCCAGAATGAAGGGTTTGAAAGGATGAAGTGACTGGTTTTATGTGTTGATTTGTCTTATTTTAATAGAAGTTTAGAACCTCCTTCTGATAGAAGCTATAACCTAATGCTTACCGTAAAATGTAACGATAATTATCAGAGTGATTAGAGGAGGGAATGTGAAGGAAAATATTATGTTGGTGCTTTTCTATTAACCAATTCGACTGGGTTCATGCAAGTGATTGATTGTGCCTGTATCAAGGCACAAGGCAAGACCCAAATGCAGACACAGGAGGCAGATGGTTGGAGTCTTTGGTCGTGGACAGGCAAAAAGGTCAAAACCAGATCAGTCCAGGAGGTACAGAGTGGTAGACAGGCTCGTGGTCCAGGCAGGCAGGCGGGTACAAAGTCCAGAAATAGGCAAGGGTCAAAACCGGGAGGACTAGAAAAAGGAGAATGCAAAAAGCAGGAGAATGGGAAATACGCTGGATGACTTGGAAACATACAAGACGAACTGGCACAGAGAGACAGGAAACACAGGGATAAATACACTGGGGAAAATAAGCGACACCTGGAGGGGGTGGAGACAATCACAAGGACAGGTGAAACAGATCAGGGCGTGACAGCCTGGGAGGAATCCTCACTATCAGTATAAGCAATTCGGCAGTACGCCCAGAACATTGCTTTGAGAACCGAAAGGGATATTTCAGTTTCAACGTCTCAGCTTGGAGAGAAGAATCCTCGTGAGGTTTTGGTCAGTCACATGCATGAACCAAACATTAATGATGAATAATGAAAATCATGCAAATAAAACGTGTCTGTGTATGCAGTATATAAGAGATCTTATGGGACTATGACTTGTACTATGTCTGTGTAAGCAGTATTTAAGAGATCGACGTGTACTATGCTGCATTAAGTTTGTTGGAACCTCTCCAGCTTTCTGATAATAAAGAATGATTCATTTAATATTGACTTCAGGTGTCCCTGGTGGTAATTTACATGACAGAAGGATGCCTGTATCTTTGTAGTGACTGGGTGATACACCATCCAAAGTGTAATTAATAACCATGCTCAAAGGGATATTCATTTTGTTATTTTTCTCCTCTACCAATTGGTGCCCTTCTTTGCGAGGCATTGAAAACCTCCTTGGTCTTTGTGATTGAATCCATGCTTGAAATTCACTAATCGATTGAGGGACCTTACAGATACCTTTTATGTGTGAGGTACACAGATGAGGTAGTCATTAAAATAATCATGCTTACCACTATTATTGAACACGGAATGAGTCCATGCAGCTTATTATGCGATTTGTTAAGCACATTTATACTTCTGAACTTATTTAGGCTTGCCATAACAAAGGGGTTGAATACTTAATGAGTCAAGACATTTCAACTTTAAATGTTTTACAAAATTAAAAACATACAAACAAAATTCCAATTTGACATGATGGGTTATTGTGTGTAGATCAGTGACACAACATCTCAATTTAATTTCAGACTAACAACAAAATGTGGAAAAAGTAAAGGGGTCTGAATACTTTCATACTGTATATACTGTACACTGAGTGTACAAAACATTAGGAACACCTAATATTGAGTTGCACTGCATTTTACCCTCAGAACATCCTCAATTTGTCGAGGGGCATGGACTACAACGTGTCGAAAGCGTTCTACAGGGATGCTGGCCCATGTTGACTCCAATGCTTCCCACAGTTGTGTCAAGTCGGCTGGATGTCCTTTGGGTGGTGGATGATTCTTGATACAAACCGTTGAGCATGAAAATGAAAAACCCAGCAGTGTTGCAGTTCTGGACATAAACCGGTGCGCCTGGCATCTACTACCATACCCTGTCCAAAGGCACTTACATTTTTTCTCTTTCCCATTCACCCTCTGAATGGCACACATACACAATCCATGTCTCAACTGTCTCAAGATTTAATAATCCTTCTTTAACCCGTCTCCCCTGGTTGAAGTTGATTTAACAGATTGCATAGGGATTATTAAGGGATCATAGCTTTCACCTGGATAGTTTGTCATGGAAAGAGCAATGTTTTGTACACTCAGTGTTTCCCGTTCTTAAGTTTTGTTTTTGCATCTTTTACAATCGGTTATGTACACAAGCTTCAAACAGCTGAAACAATAATATTTTGGGAAAATAAATTCCACAGCGGTTTAGATGGTACAATGATTCACGATACTATAATAGCTTATTTTGTCTCAAACTGAAATTAGGCGATCTGTTAGAGTTCTAGAAAACAGGAAGTGGCAGAGCGATTTATGCATAGTGCAACTTGTTGCAAGCTCTGATTTGTTCTGCTGCCAACTCTATCACAACAGACTTTTCCCCCATAAGAATACAATATTTATCTTCTTTGACTGTTCTGTACAATTTGTAGACAATTTTCATTATGCATTTGGAAAAGAAGGACTGGCAGTAGATTAGAAAGTGTTCTTCACTTTCTAGCTCTCCTCACCCACATTGATGGCATAGTCTCTGGCCAGCCATATTTTTGGTAGCGTCCCAGTTTCAATTGCCAGGCTATGATCATTAATTCTGTATTTGGTTAAGGTTTTCCTTTGTTTGTGGTCTTTTACACAGGTAAAGTATTGCGCTATGGTGAAGTCTCTTTCCAATATTCAATATAATTCCATCTTTCTCTGACCTTCAACCTCACTCTGCCAATAGTTGATGTATGCATTCTTATTATTCCTCTCCTTCTGTCTAAGTCTTGCCCTTGGGGCCAGATAATTTGTCAATCAATCAAAGGTGCACCCAGAATTTGCATGACCTTATTTCAGTGGGCAGTAGAACAGGCAGCCTTTCAAGTTCTGCTCTGCATGTGTGGTTTGTGAAATTTCTGTGTACATTTAGAATGTTTTTGCAAAATTCCTTGTGGAATTCTTTTGTGGGTGATTTGTCGCACTATATATACAAAAGTATGTGGATACCCCTTCAATTAGTGGATTTGGCCATTTCAGCCACACCCGTTTTTGAGAGGTGTATAAAATCGAGCACACAGACATGCAATCTCCAAAGATAAACATTGTCTGTAGAATGGCCTTACTGAAGAGCTCAGTGACTTTCAACGTGGCACCTTCATAGGATGCCACCTTTCCAACAAGTCAGTTTGTATAACTATAACTGCCCCGGTCAACTGTAGGTGCTGTTATTGTGAAGTGGAAACATCTAGGAGCAACAACGGCTCAGCTGTGAAGTGGAAGGCCACACAAGCTCACAGAATGGGACCGCCGAGTGCTGAAGCACGTAAAAATATCTAAGGTTGCAACACGTAAAAATATTTAAGGTTGCAACACTCACTACCGCGTTCCAAACTGCCTCTGGAAGCAATGTCAGCACAATAACAATTTGTCGGGAGCTTCATGAAATGTGTTTCCATGGCCCAGCGGCCACACACAAGCCTAAGATCACCATGCGCAATGCCAAGCGTCGGCTGGAGAGGTGGACTCTTGGAGGAGTGGAAACGTGTTCTCTTGAGTGATGAATCACGCTTCACCATCTGTCAGTCAAACGGACTTGGCGGATGCCAGGAGAACGCTACTTGACCGAATGCATAGTGCCAACTGTAAAGTTTGATGGAGGACAAATAATGTTCTGAGGCTGTTTTTCATGGTTCGGGCTAGGCCCTTTAATTCCAATGAAGGGAAATCTTACTGATACAGTATACAATTACATTCTAGACGATTCCGTGCTTCCAACTTTGTGGCAACAGTTTGGGGAAAGCCCTTTCCTGTTTCAGAATGACAATGCCCCCGTGCACAAAGCGAGGTCCATACAGAAATGGTTTGTCGAGAACGGTGTGGATGAACTTGACTGGCCTGCACAGAGCCCTGACCTCAACCCCATCGAACACCATTGGGATGAATTGGAATGCCAAATGCAAGCCAGGCCTAAGCGCCCAAAATCAGTGCCCGATCTCACTAATGCTCTTGTGGCTGAATGGAAGCAAGTCCCTGCAGCAATGTTCTTGCAGCAATGTTCCAACATCTAGTGGAAAGCCTTCCCAAAAGAGTGGATGGTGTTATAGCAGCAATGGGGGGACCAACTCCATATTAATGCCCATGATTTTTGAATGAGATGTCTGACAAGCAGGTGTCCACATACTTTTGGTCATGTAGTGTATATACAGTACCAGTCAACATTTTGGACACCTACTCATTCAAGGGTTTTTCTTCTACATTGTAGAATAATAGTGAAGACATTAACATGGTGAAATAACAAAAACCAAACCAAATAAGTGTTAAACCAATCAGAATATATTTTAGATTATTCAAAGCAGCCACCCTTTGCCTTGATGACAGCTTTGCACACTATTCCCATTCTTTCAACCAGCTTCATGAGGTAGTCACCTGGAATGCATTTCAATTAACAGGTGTGGCTTCTTAAAAATTAGTGGAATTTCTTTCCTTCTTAATGCATTTGAGCCAAGCCCATGTTATGTCAAGAACAGCTCAAATAACGAAAAAGAAACGACAGTCCATCATTACTTTAAGACAAGGTCAGTCAATCTAGAACATCTCAAGAACTTTGAAAGTTTCTTCAAGTGCAGTCGCAAAAACCATCAAGCACTATGATGAAACTGGCTCTTATGAGGACCGCCTCAGGAAAGGAAGACCCAGAGTTACCTCTGCTGCAGAGGATAAGTTCATTAGAGTTACCAGCCTCAGAAATTGCAACCCAAATAAATGCGTCATAGAGTTCAAGTAACAGACACATCTCAACATCAACTGTTCAGAGGAGACTGTGTGAATCAGGCCTTCATGGTCGAATTTCTGCAAAGAAACCACACCAATAAGAAGATACTTGCTTTGGCCAAGAAACATGAGCAATGGACATTAGACCAGTGGAAATCTGTCCTTTGGTCTGATGAGTCCAAATTTCAGATTTTTGGATCCAACTGCTGTGTCGGTGAACGGATGATCTCTGCATGTAAAGTTCCCACCATGAAGCACGGAGGAGGTGTGATGGTGTGGGGTGCTTTGCTGGTTACACTGTCAGTGATTTATTTAGAATTCAAGGCACACTTAACCAGCATGGCTACCACAGCATTCTGCAGCAATATGCCATCCCATCACTTAGTTGGACTATCATTTGTTTTTCAACAGAACAATGACCCAACACACCTCCAGGCTGTGTAAGGCCTATTTGACCAAGAAGGAGAGTGATGGAGTGCTGCATCAGATGACCTGACCTCCACAATCACCTGACCTCAACCCATTTGAGATCGTTTGTAATGAGTTGGACCGCAAAGTGAGAAAAGCAGCCAACAAGTGCTCAGCATATGTGGGAACTCCTTCAAGACTGTTGGAAAAGCATTCCAGGTGAAGCTGGTTGAGAGAATGCCAAGAGTGCCTTGATGACAGCTTTGCACAAAGGGTGGTTACTTTGAAGAATCTGAAATATAAAACATTTTGATTTGTTAAACACTTTTTTTGTTTACTACATGATTCCATATGTGTTATTTCATAGTTTTGATGACTTCACTATTATTCTACAATGTAGAAAATAGTAAAAATAAAGAAAAACCCTTGAATGAGTTGATGTCCAAACTTTTGACTGGTACTGTATATTTATGTTGTGGTTTCTCTGTAATACTACTAGACCCATTGCAAATTTATGACATTGGCTTTAGCTAGCACAGATCGGTTCCCAACTAGCTATCAAGAAGCCATTTTGGGTTATCAATCAAGTTAGAGAAGCTAGCTTGTCTAGTCTACTGTATCTTAGCTGGCTTAACTGTTGGCAAGGTTGGTAGACTTTAGAAAAGCAAGCAATAACTAAATATACTTAGTGAGACATTCCTCTTAATCTTTTACCCAGATGCAGAGAAGCATATTTCGTTACTTTAAAGAAATAACCACCAGTCAGTTCAGGAGGTATGCTTTTTATTTTTTACATAAAATTAAGCATAATGATTATGGGTCTAGATTGCAGGAAAAAGCTGTTTCAAGTGTTTGAAAAATGTTAAATTCTCCAACATTGCCCCCCTACATTACACATCTGAACCATCCTTAAGTACTTTGTGTCTCCTCAGATTTTTGGGGTGCCCCTGGTCTTTTGTATAGGATTTCAATCAATGTATAGGTATTTTGCACTCTATCTTTTGTCTCTTTGTGACACAGACTGTCATAAGATTAACTTGCCACTTGGTGGGAGCATTAGCACAGCAATTAGGTTTTTCAGAATTCCAATCGAGAGTTCCACATGCAATCAGTACATGCAAGAAGTATAATAACTGGAAAATTCCTTCATATGAAATGGCTCTTTATTCCCTATATTTTCAGATTATGACCCAAATGTCCATTGAATACAGGATATTCATACATACATAAAATAAATAATGGAAAATTCAAGGGTGGGTTTAATTAAGGCAGGGGAACTTCTGGAAGAGGGGGATAAGAGGTTGGCATTGGAACAAATGTGCGATTTTTGTTGTTGTTGTAGATATAGCTAGAATGGATCTATAGGTCAAAGGTAAATGCTAAGGTTAAGGTCATAGTCACATCAATGACTAAGAGTAATGCTTGGATTTAAGGGTTGTACTGAACCTTTATAATAATCATTGGGATACCAACAAAGGATTAGCACACACTACAAGTTATGGGTCACACTTTAAACAAACTACAACTTTTAAAGCTGAGTCAAGCCTTCATTAAATATTTTATTAGGCCTGTGCTTATGTTATGTTCTATGAAGGCCTATGGATCAGAAAACATTCATAATAACATGTCATGCTATATAAATAATGAAAAAAGGGTTACACTACATTTTGGGTTACGCTACATTTTGTCAAAGCACCAGATGTAAGGACATTTAGCCTTTATGTAGTATAGTATAAATTATTTGAAAAATATCTATGTAGTGTTTATGAAGATGTTGTGAATGCTGTATAAAGCCTTAATACATTGTAGTTCTGACCGAGTTCTGAATGGGATTTACATTATTTGTGGGTCCCACTGGCCCATTCGCAATTCTTATTACATGAATCTTATTTTATTGTAATGACTACCAGCATTTGAAAAACAATCACCACAAATAGGAAATACATTTGTTCTTTGGCAGAATCAGCTGTTTTCATTTCTTTTAGGCCACTTGTCAAGCTGGAGGCACATAATATGGTTGAAAGTGATTGTATTTGTAGCCCAATACGTTTTCTTAGAGCAAAGGCATAAAACACGTGGATGTCTGAGTATTGCCATTTGGAAAGAGGGGACGTTGGTGAAAAAGTTTTGGGGCTCATTGTTATGGCCAGAAAAAACATCCTCCCATCACACTCACAATCAACATGCAAACGCACGCAAGCACCCCCCCCCCCCCCCCCCCCAACACACACACTTTTCCAAGACTCATATCAAATGCACTATAACAGCAAAGTCATCAGTATTATTGGCATAAAGTACTGCCTGGAACTTTTTTTATTTGTTCTTTCCATTTTCAAAGAGCTGTAACACCTGCGTCCAGATGGCAGTTTTTGCCATCTGTGAGGGAAGGTGTAAAGGATGATCGATATCAGCAGCTACAACACTTGCCTACCTCCAGATGGCATGATCGTTAAGTTCTGAGACGCCTGTTGTCGGGGTTCCAATCATTTTAGCTCCAAAATGAAAAGCATACAAGTAGGTCTACTGCTTTTCGATATCAGTAAATCTAAATGAGAATAATTTATACAGTACTTAGATTTCATCTGTGGGGGGATACAAGACAATCCATGATGTCTCTAGTAGCCTATACACTGAGATGATTGCTGTTTATTAAACAAGTGGCTCTCAATGTGGATGCTAGAGACCGACTGTCTGTGCTGGATTTCACTCCAGCTGAATGTCAATAAGACATGTTTAGTACATGACACCGTATAGCCTACTGTAAAAGTCTGAATCCCCCATCTTCTGTATAGTGAATTACCTTACCTGGAGCACTTCAAATAGTTACAGCAGATATTGGCCATTTAATTAGGTTCAAATTAAAAGATGCATAACACGGTGTCGGTTCCCAGGACGTCCAGCCCAGCTCTAACTCGCCTAATTATACTCACATGCCATGGTCTAAATCAGGGGTGCCTGGTTGAGCTATCCTCCTGTCGGCTTTTTCTCCAACCTTGTTGTTACACACTTGAGCATCTAATTAGTTGAATCAGGTCTGCTAGATAGGGCTGGATCGAAAGCCTGCAGAAGGGTAACTCTCCAGCAGCAGGGATGGGCACATCTAAAAAGACAATGACTAGCTGATTCTGGGCTGGGCTGGACCGGAGCTGTCCTCCTCCACCCCTGGTCTATAATCAGAGAAAGTAGCCTCCAATCTCTTAGGAGTAGAATCTTGTCAACCATTCTGTGACACCTAAAATCCATATCTTCATAAATCACACATTGCTTTCCAAATTTCCATTTCGACAAGTGACAAAGAGCAGGTGTTGAAAGGTTTGATGGATATTTTATTTCTATTTCTATTTGTTGATCACCCTGAATAAGGCACTGTGATACCGAAACGTTGGTGATTTACCCAATAAATTACTGGGAGTTTATATATAGAGTGTGCGACTCTCTTTATTTTTCAAATTTTTCCCCATTAGTCAGCACCTCTACATACAATCATTTTCTCAGGGTGTGCACCAGCTCATGTTTTTATTAGTCTATTTGTTGATTTAAGATATAGCGAGTTGTCATCGTACTCCATCTTTCTAGGTCTTCCTCCTGTCAAACCGAGACAAACTCTCAAAGAGCCCTGTCATCATTGCCGCCATCTTGGAACATGAAGTCAGGGAGACAGACAGAACAGACAGGCAATGCGAGCAGGTGGGACGCAGTCTGCTTCTCGGGGATCTGCTAAACGTTACCTCCAATTAACAAAATGCTCTGCCAGTCATCTTCTCAGCTTCCCTTCTCCCTCTCCACAGTTGTCATTGGCACTGCTAGCGTGAAGCAGCTGATGTCTGCAGCGTGTAGCTGTTTTGACTGATGGCTGCCAACATTAGCGACATTAGCAGTTAGCTCACTAGGTGACAGGGTGCTGTTCGCCCACGCGATACTTCTTTGGAGTCTCATTGAATCAGTTAGGAGTAGGTCAATTTTGCAACCTAACCAGTGATTCGGTGTCAGATATTTGTTCATCCTCGTAATGGATCTGTGGTGTAGGGCTATTCCTACCTCCAATGCATATTTACACCAAATGAGTCTACAGAGTAGCATACGACTTCTCTTTCTTTTTGTCTGGGTTTTGACATTCATCTGCAATACTAAAAGCTTTGTTTCAGTTGCCTTTAAATATAGGCTCCCCTAATTGATATGTGCTGTGACAAGACTGTCAAGCTTTTCTGGATTCAAATCCTAGAAAGTAAAGATATAACAGTCCTGTTTGATGTTACCTCTCCTGTCTAACGGGTGACATCCTGCGGCCCATAGCTTATTCATGCAGCCTAACACCTCAGAGAGCCCTACAGGAATAACAACTCTGATTCTCCCTAACTCCCAGATATAATGTAGCCTTACAACCACAAAGTAGGTCTTTGAGAGTGCAACGTAGGCTGAATGTTTCTGCAATCCACTCAATGGGAAACACAAATCCATAGTGTTAGTTCTTAAGCAAGACGTTTTCCACCTTGTGCCACAACCCCTGCCACAACCAGAGATAGAGCCCACAAGGTCGACATCGAGGGATTGCATTCCTGAAAAGCTTAAGAAGTGAAAGAAAGTGAGAGATCCCCCAGATTCTATTCAACAGCTCTCCTTGGGTGCCGGGGCACTCAGAGAACGGTGCCCTCCTTCGTCTCCTATTGTTCTGCAAATGGGGAAAGTGAACCAACATTTGTCAATCCTGGTGGGGATTATTATTTCAAATCTCGGCTAAACGGAGCATTGGGAATACTCCTATCTGGAAGTTCTTTGTTATCTAATGGGATCTTCTCTCTGGGATGCTTAGAGGGGTAATTTTACAGGAATAGTGTTTGAAAAGGGGCCTGCACCAGCCCATCGCCTAGTGTGTGGAGTAATTGGATCCATCTTTCATGGTTTATTTTGGCACAGTTTCTATGATACCACAGGAGACACCAATGATACTTGCACACGGGGGGCCCGCTGAGATTTCCAATGTTAGCCCATGGAATTGGAAAAATGCTCCATGCGAGAAGTGTCAGTATGTAAAGTCTATGTAAATGTAGATGGCGCAAATAATGTAGACTCGATTCCACTGTCAATTTGTGACGTTAGTTGAGATGATTTTGTCACATTTATTGTGTATTCATTAATGTGACCTCAAATTCCTCATTATACTATAATTAATGTCTTTCAATGGATGATTTGCTGCAAACACTTATCTTGAAGCTCGATGTGTTGGTAAATGAAACAAATTGAATTGGAAAGCCTAACAAGGACTTATCTCTCTAACGATAAATATGGAAATGTCAAAGCAAACAAAGGGCAGGTCTCCTGGACAGACTAAAGGTCTTGAACTAAAAAGCACTTTCAATGGAATTCTCCTTTGAGAGTCTATGGAGATTCTCCTTTGAGATTCTGCTTTGATCATGCTTTTTTGTTCAGAAGTAGACTTAATCTGGGTGGGGAAACCTGCCCAAACAGTCTGGTACCTGACTGACTTTGTTCCACTATTTGTGGCAGTGTATATGGCCTGGGGAGGTGATTAAAATGTGCAATATGCAGAAATTGCTCTGCCATTTCCTGGTTTTCAAAAATTATAATAATTCGCCTCATTTCAGTTTGTGACAAAACAAGCATCATTGTACCATCTAAACTGCTGTGAAATATATTTTCAGCCTTTTGAAGCTGGTGGATAAAAAACACAAAAGCAACGTAAGAACAGGAAGCATAGAAATAGTGGACATAGAACAGATCTACCGCTTCGTAGACTTGCTTTCAATGAGAACGACAGAGCTATAACTGACATTTCTATGTGAATTTGGTCAGGTCACCCGAAAACGTACATATTGCAGCTTTAATGGTCATCACACTCGCTGCCTTGCCTCTTAATAATAGTGATAATTTGGAGAAGGAGACTCAATCTTGGATGAGCACAAATTACTAAGAAATAAAAAAGATAATCCAAATGGACGCGACAAGTAGCCTCTTTAGGTACTTTGTAAAATATTCACGAGGCTGTGGAGAGGGAGAGATATAGATATATGGGGGTAGGAGGATGGGGAGGAGGACACATTATCAACCAGAATAATAAAAATTAAAAGAAAAGTGCTGTGTCATTATTACTTTAGAGTGAGCATAAACAGCAAGCAAGCATATCTCGGACAAAAAAATACATTTTCAGTGACATCAATGTCAATAGATATATTAAAGGCATAAAAACAGATATTGACACAGAATAATATGTACACTTGAGAAATCTGTTAAGTAAATCAACATAAAATTGTTGGCAGCCCCTAGTGTGTGTTTGATAGGAGTTTGATATGGAGGCTTCTGAATCTTGTGCTACGACAGATGCACCAACACACAAACACAGTTTGTGAAAGCTGCTCTTTTTCACCTGCTTTGACAATACAGATCTATTGCCGTGATCTGAAACTGTGCGACATGTTTGAGGCTTTGCTTTGGACGGTTATTGAAATGTGACAGTGGCGGTACGATTCACTGCACATGTAGGCAGCATTAAATCAACTACATTTAAAATCCGAGGAGCATAGGGCACAATTCTGATTAGTGTACTTCCAATGACAGCATTGTTATGGAAACAGCTAAGTAAATGCGGAAATAACATCAAAAGGACAATTCCAATTTAGTATGAAGTACATATTTGAAGGCCCAGTGCAGTCCAAAATGTGATTTTTTTAGTGTTTTTATATGGATTTCCACACTGTGAGGTTGAAATAATACTGTGAAATTGCGAAAATGATAATGCCCTTTTAGTGTAAGAGCCTTTTGAAAAGACCCCCTCAGATTTTTGCCTGTTGGTGGGATGGAGTGTTGGCATGCCTGGTGACGTCACCAGGCGGTAAATTAGTTAATAATAGACCAATAAGAAAAAGAGTTCCAAACCTCTAATAACAGTTCGTTTTCAGTTTCTCCTCCCCACTTAGACCACTCCCAGACAGTCCTAGCAAAATTCTTGCTTGAGAAATTAATTTTTGACCTTTTTAATTGAAAACAATCATGGTAAGGTGATTTGATAGGGATAAAAACGGTTGCATTGGACCTTTTAAAGGCATTTTGTATTGTATTATTTAAGATATAACAGAAGCTACTCTCCATAACATGTAACCCCTTGCAAAGGGAACACATTTGACTTTCCAAAAGGTAACAATTTGCGACATGCAACACAATAATGCTAAATAACTGATATAAGTAATGAAATAATGCATGTTGCTTTGATACTAGAATTTGTATCTAGAGCTTCAGTTACAAGTTCTGTCTTACAGCTCAATGATTTCTCTCGACAATGGTGGGAGTTTTGTCTGACAACTGCGGGACTTCCTAATATGGATGCCGTACCAATGCAGCAACATAAGACAACACAAATTTGGGCTACAAAACACAATGCGGTCTGAAGAACAGAAGCACCAGTCTAAATGGGCTCCCGAGTGGCGCATCTCAGTGCAAGAGGCGTCACTACAGTACCTGGTTCGAATCCAGGCTGTATTACATTCGGCCGTGATTGGGAGTCCCATAGGGCGGCGCACAATTGCCCCAGCGATGTCCGGGTTTGGCTGGAGTAGGCCGTCATTATAAACAAGAAGTTGTTCTTAGCGGACTTGCCTAGTTAAATAAAAGGTTAAAAAAATGACATACTACTAGTATTTCACATACTACTAGTATTTGTTGTGGTTGTCACGATACAGCTAAGGGATCAATAACGCAGGTGGGGTTGCGTTCAGCCAAACCCCAGGTACCCCCGTGGATGTCGACATGCAAGCTAAGTGGTCCCGATGGGACAAGAGAAGCCACAGTGTGTTAGTGGCTGTCCTGCTTTACATACAGGCTAGGGGGCCATAGCAGGGGGGCAGGCACAATACAAGGCAGCCTTGGGGATCATCAGTCTCCCTGATGGATGAGTTACCTAGTGCCACCACCAGTGTGCTGAACAGCTCTACTGTTGCAATGTGTTTACCCAACATACAGTAGTACACAAGCTCTAAACCTGAAGTAGAAACTGGATCAGATTCCAGTGTGTTTGATGCAATATCTATGGCGAGGGATAAGCCCCAGACTTTCTTGCAGGGGCTCTTTCCCACCCTTTGGAACCAACTTCTCAAGTAGAGAGCCCAGGGAACCAATTTCCCTTTTTAGTCTGTGTACAGTTACACCAAAAGGATGTGGGATGGGGAACGGGGTCATTGTTTCAGGTGATGACAGGCACATTGCACATTACTCACAGTGAGTGAGATGATTCCCTGATACTGTATCTGTGAAAAAAGGTTTACCATGTTTTTGCACCCTTGATCTTATTTTTCTTTTTCCCTTTACATGAAAGAACGGAAACAGACAGTTTGCATTCTTTTCCCATTTCTGTTCATGAAGCAATGGATTCATATGTATGTAATAGTCCAGAGAACACTTGATGAAGAGATTCAATGACAAATGGTGTGGTATGAAGTTATATTTATTGTATTTGCAACATGGAGCAACAGAGTAGTTCTCTGTAGCTCTGTTGGTAGAGCACAGCTCTTCCCAGAACCACCCATATGTAACAAATGTATACATGAAATGACTGTAAGTGGCTTTGGCGTATATGCTTAAAGTGGAACTGACAGCATTTTAATTAAGTGTTTTGCACTTAATTATTATAACAGACAATTATATCAGTCAAAAATATACAATTCCTAGTTTATGCTTCAAAACCAACTTCATAGGTGGTTTTAAAAAATAGGTTATATTTGACTCAAAATTCCATGACGTAGTACAGTAATGCATTTTTGGCAGAATAGATGGATGCAGTTCAACACATGATTAATATAATTCACCAATACATTTCTTGGTAATCCAAAAAATATTGATATCTGGTTGTAAATCACAGCTGGCCTGAAACATTGTTTGCTGCCTCCACCCATTCGGGATGCACAGGTTTAATTTTCAATTACTCAATATTCTGAACAAAAACAGATGACTGTAACTATAAGGCTGGGAATGTCATTACAATCAAACTAGCAAGGGCAATGACCACGTCATTCATAACGTGGCTAATATGTGTCAAACACAAGGCCCATTGTCTGAATAGGACACATAAGCGAGTGTAAATGAGTCAACAATTTAGTCATCTACATTATTTAATATTTTTAATTAACAATTTCTTTACAACATATCACACTAACCAAACAACAACAAAACACCATGATACCGTTGTTCTCTTCCTATTTTTACTGACACACATTTTTTTTCCCCTTTCTTTGGATATCTAGAATTTTCCATACACCCATCATGAGGTTGCTACAACCTAGCCAATGAATGAAAAGTTTACATTGTAGGTGCGCACAGGATAAGAGAAAGATTTGTGGTGACAGACAGTGACACATTCAATACCACCTTGCACACTCTTGCCTGCATCTAGCTGACCTAGGGTGTAATCATTAGTCCAACAGTTGCAAATGAGAGCTTCTATTGGACAAATTTAGGTTTGTTTTTCCCAGTTTCGTTCCGTTTGCTTCTGTTTAAAACCTCTCTGGGCTAGGTGGGACGTTTGCGTCCCTAGTCAAAAGCCAGTGGAATCGTGTGGCGCGAAATACAAATACCTAAAAAATGCTATAACTTCAATTTCTCAAACATATGACTATTTTACACCATTTTAAAGACAAGACTCTCGTTAATCTAACCACATTGTCCGATTTCAAAAAGGCTTTACAGCGAAAGCAAAATATTACATTATGTCAGGAGAGTACCATGCCAAAAATAATCACACAGCCATTTTCAAAGCAAGCATATGTCACAAAAAACAAAACCACAGCTAAATGCAGCACTAACCTTTGATGATCTTCATCAGATGACACTCTTAGGACATTATGTTATACAATACATGCATGTTT
Source organism: Salmo salar (assembly GCF_965601325.2). Classification (NCBI taxonomy): domain Eukaryota; kingdom Metazoa; phylum Chordata; class Actinopteri; order Salmoniformes; family Salmonidae; genus Salmo; species Salmo salar. The sequence goes on along the minus strand of NC_138302.1, from coordinate 46,932,312 downwards.
TGTTAAATCAAGTTCATATTTATATCAAAAACCAGCTTTTTACATTAGCATGTGATGTTCAAAACTAGCATAGCCACCGAAAACTTACGGTGAATTTATTAAATTACTCATGATAAACGTTGACAAAATACATAAATTATTTTAAGAATGATACACTGCTCAAAAAAATAAAGGGAACACTTAAACAACACAATGTAACTCCAAGTCAATCACACTTCTGTGAAATCAAACTGTCCACTTAGGAAGCAACACTGATTCACAATAAATTTCACATGCTGTTGTGCAAATGGAATAGACAACAGGTGGAAATTATAGGCAATTAGCAAGACACCCCCAATAAAGGAGTGGTTCTGCAGGTGGGGACCACAGACCACTTCTCAGTTCCTATACTTCCTGGCTGATGTTTTGGTCACTTTTGAATGCTGGCGGTGCTTTCACTCTAGTAGTAGCATGAGACGGAGTCTACAACCCACACAAGTGGCTCAGGTAGTGCAGCTCATCCAGGATGGCATATCAATGCGAGCTGTGGCAAGAAGGTTTGCTGTGTCTGTCAGCGTAGTGTCCAGAGCATGGAGGCGCTACCAGGAGACAGGCCAGTACATCAGGAGACGTGGAGGAGGCCGTCGGAGGGCAACAACCCAGCAGCAGGACCGCTACCTCCGCCTTTGTGCAAGGAGGAGCAGGAGAAGCACTGCCAGAGCCCTGCAAAATGACCTCCAGCAGGCCACAAATGTGCATGTGTCTGCTCAAACGGTCAGAAACAGACTGCATGAGGGTGGTATGAGGGCCCGACGTCCACAGGTGGGGGTTGTGCTTACAGCCCAACACCGTGCAGGACGTTTGGCATTTGCCAGAGAACACCAAGATTGGCAAATTCGCCATTGGCGCCCTGTGCTCTTCACAGATGAAAGCAGGTTCACACTGAGCACGTGACAGACGTGATAGAGTCTGGAGACGCCGTGGAGAACATTCTGCTGCCTGCAACATCCTCCAGCATGACCGGTTTGGCGGTGGGTCAGTTATGGTGTGGGGTGGCATTTCTTTGGGGGGGCGCACAGCCCTCTGTGCTCGCCAGAGGTAGCCTGACTGCCATTAGGTACCGAGATGAGATCCTCAGACCCCTTGTGAGACCATATGCTGGTGCGGTTGGCCCTGGGTTCCTCCTAATGCAAGACAATGCTAGACCTCATGTGGCTGGAGTGTGTCAGCAGTTCCTGCAAGAGGAAGGCATTGATGCTATGGACTGGCCCGCCCGTTCTCCAGACCTGAATCCAATTGAGCACATCTGGGACATCATGTCTCGCTCCATCCACCAATGCCACGTTGCACCACAGACTGTCCAGGAGTTGGCGGATGCTTTAGTCCAGGTCTGGGAGGAGATCCCTCAGGAGACCATCCGCCACCTCATCAGGAGCATGCCCAGGCGTTGTAGGGAGGTCATACAGGCACGTGGAGGCCACACACACTACTGAGCCTCATTTTGACTTGTTTTAAGGACATTACATCAAAGTTGGATCAGCCTGTAGTGTGGTTTTCCACTTTAATTTTGAGTGTGACTCCAAATCCAGACCTCCATGGGTTGATAAATTGGATTTCCATTGATTATTTGTGTGTGATTTTTATGTAGCACATTCAACTATGTAAAGAAAAAAGTATTTAATAAGATTATTTCTTTCATTCAGATCTAGGATGTGTTGTTTAAGTGTTCCCTTTATTTTTTTGAGCAGTATATATACAGAACTCCTTTAGGCAAACGCTATGTCAGATTTTAAAATAGCGTTTCGGCGAAAGCACATTTTGCAATGTTCTGAGTACATAGCTCGGCCATCACAGGCTAGCTAATTTGACACCCACCAAGTTTGGGGCTCACTAAACTCAGAATTACTATTAGAAAAATTGGATTATTGTTAGGGTTGAACTGGCTATTTGTATGCATAACCTTTATAATATACCGGGGAAGCTATGCTACAATATTAAGTACATAAGCTACGGATAAATCAACTGCTAAAGACAGGAAGTGCGTCACTAGGCTGGGACCAGCCTGCACGCCGACGTTAGGAGGAGCAAGTTTAAACCACGCTCCTCCCTCTGACAGGCCAGCGTTGAGCGGGAACTATCTCTGTCAGAGTATAAAAGCGAGAACAATAGGATGTGTCGCTCTCTTCTCTGTTTGCCCTGCGAGGTAAAACAGCGAGACCGTATATATACGAACCACCCATTTACCACACACGTGTTTGCATTAATTAAAGTACAAATAAATCAGAAGTTACTATGTGCTGACTATTTTGTTCTGATACCACAAACGAACTGTCGCAACTTTAACATGACCTTTGCTGTTCTTCGTCAGAATGCACTCCCAGGACTTCTACTTCAACAACAAATGTTGTTTTGGTTCCAAATAATCCATAGTTATATCCAAATACCTCAGTTTTGTTCGTGCGTTCAGGTCACTATCCGAAGGGTAACGCGCGAGCGTATTTCGTGACAAAAAGATTCTAAATATTCCATTACAAACTGCGCTGCTGTATTTTGACCAGAGACAGCAGACACCCCATTCCACTTTCTGCTGGCTTTAGAGAGCCAATTGAAGCCTTAGAAAGTGTCCCGTTACAGCACAGATGCTGTATTTTCGATAGAGATGCAACAGAAGGACAACAAATTGTCAGACAGGGCACTTCCTGTATGGAATCTTCTCAGGTTTTGGCCTGCCATATGAGTTCTGTTATACTCACAGACACCATTCAAACAGTTTTAGAAACTTTAGAGTGTTTTCTATCCAAATCTACTAATTATATACATATTCTTGTTTCTGGGCAAAAGTAGTAACCAGTTTAAATCGGGTACGTTTTTTTTCAGGCCGTGAAAATACTGCCCCCTAGCCCAGACAGGTTAAGAAATGTTTTTCAACAGAATCGGCAGAATGAATACACCACTGATCACGCGCAGACTGTTCACTTTCACAGCAACATACAAACAGCTCATTGTATTCCTTCTCGCATCGACGCACGCTCCTCCTCTCACCTTTTCCCAAAACTTGTGGACTTCAATGCACAACACATCAGCTGTCTGTGACCAGGGGGAAAAAACCTTTACAAACTTTCATATCATAACCGCAACACAGCCTACATTGTTGTCACCATATTAACTAAAGTAACATTATAGTCAACATGGCTAAATGAACTAACAGGGGGAAAAATCCTTTACAAACTTTCATATCATAACCACTACACATAGCCTACATTGTTGTCACCATATTAACTAAAGTAACGTTACAGTCAACATAGCAAATTGAACTAACGTGTTTGTAAACCCGCTACAATCATGTAGCACAGTGTAGTCAGTAAGCAGTTTAGCAGTTACACTGGTGGACCCCGGTGGCAAAGAAATAGTAAAACCAAAAGCTTACCTTGACTTGGAAGAGTTCCAGTGTTGGATCGTGATAGCCTGCTAGATAACATAGCATCCCTCTGTTTGAGTAGGCTAAACTAGCTTGCTGCATTTGCTACCAACAGTTGAAGTCAGAAGTTAACATACACCTTAGCCAAATACATTTAAAAACTCCGTTTTTCACAATTCCTGACATTTAATCCAAGTAAAAATGCCATGTCTTAGGTCAGTTAGGATCACCACTTTATTTTAAGAATGTGAAATGTCAGAATAATAGTAGAGAGAATTATTTATTTCAGCTTTTATTTCTTTCATCACATTCCCAGTGGGTCAGAAGTTTACATACACTCAATTAGTATTTGGTAGGATTGCCTTTAAATTGTTTAACTTGGGTCAAAAGTTTTGGGAAGCCTTCCACAAGCTTCCCACAATAAGTTGGGTGAATTTTGGCCCATTCCTCCTGACAGAGCTGGTGTAACTGAGTCAGGTTAGTAGGCCTCCTTGCACACACATGCTTTTTCAGTTCTGCCCACAAATGTTCTATAGGATTGAGGTCAGGGCTTTGTGATAGCCACTCCAATACCTTGACTTTGTTGTCCTTAAGCCATTTTTTCACAACTTTGGAAGGATGCTTGGCGTCATTGTCCATTTGGAAGACCCATTTGCGACCAAGCTTTAACTTCCTAACTGATGTCTTGAGATGTTGCTTCAACATATCCACATAATTATCCTGCCTCATGATGCCATCTATTTTGTAAAGTGCACCAGACCCTCCTGCAGCAAAGCACCCCCACAACATGATGCTGCCACCCCCGTGCTTCACGGTTGGGATAGTGCTCTTCAGCTTGCAAGCCTCCCTCTTATTCCTCCAAACATAACGATGGTCATTATGACCAAACAGTTACATTTTTGTTTCATCAGACCAGAGGACATTTCTCCAAAAAGTCCAATCTCTGTCCCTATGTGCAGTTGCAAACCGTAGTCTGGCATTATTATGGCGGTTTTGGAGCAGCAGCTTATTCCTTGCTGAGCAGCCTTTCAGGTTATGTCGATATAGTACTCGTTTTACAGTGGATAGATACTTTTGTACCTGTTTCCTCCAGCATCTTCACAATGTCCTTTGCTGTTGTTCTAGGATTGATTTGCACTTTTCGCACCAAAGTACGTTCATCTCTAGGGGACAGAACTCATCTCCTTCCTGAGCGGTATGACGGCTGTGTGGTCCCATGGTGTTTATACTTGCGTACTATTGTTTGTACAGATGAACATGGTACCTTCAGGCAGGAGAAATTGCTCCCAAGAATGAACCAGACTTGTGGAGGTCTACAAATGTTTTTCTGAGGTCTTTGCTGATTTCTTTTGATTTTCTCATGATGTTAAGCAAAGAGGCATTGAGTTTGAAGGTAGGCCTTGAAATACATCCACAGGTACACCTCCAATTGACTCAAATGATGTCAATTAGCCTATCAGAAGCTTCTAAAGCCATGACATTTTCTGGAATTTTACAAGCTGTTTAAAGCGTCAGTCAACTTAGTGTATGTAAACTTCTGACCCACTGGATTTGTGATTCAGTGAATTATAAGTGAAATAATCTGTCTGTAAACAATTGTTGGAAAAATTACTTGTGTCAAGCACAAAGTAGATGTCGTAACCGACTTGCCAAAACTATAGTTTGTTACCAAAAACTTTGTTTGAAAACACTCCACAAAGTTTTAATGACTCCAACCTAACTGTATGTAAACTTCCGACATCAACTGTAATACGGTCCCAAAAAAAATCCAATCTTACCTCGTATTTTCTAAGTACCAGGAATAACAAAACAATCTTACAATAGTAACCCAGGGCATGCCTGTTAACACACATAACTAACACAACACGTTAAAATTAGATTTCGCCAGGGCCTTTGTCATTTCATCACTTATTGATAGAATGTCCAAGCCTACCTCTCTCAGTACTCCGTCCGAGATCTGGTATCCACCTGTGTCCGCTACCTCTCAGATCATAGGCGGGTCCAGCTGCTTAATAATAAGCGTGGTTTACCCTGAGATCCCAATTTCTGATCCCCTGTGCACAGATCTTCAGGAGCGGTCGACAGGTGAAGTTGCAGATCACCTCCTCGTCGCGGAAATTCAGTACTGAGAGAGACTTGGTCATTTCTTCAAACAATCATCTTTATTTAATATTGATTCATTATTGCAATAATGAAACCAGTCAGCCCAACAGTCTTGACTGTAGTGTACATTTTCTCATTCACAAGAGATTCCCTCCTTTAGTTTTTCAGCTCCATCCCCAGTTTTACCTGACCTGATTCAGCTTATCAACCAGCTAATTATTAGAATCAGGTGCATTAGATTAGGGTTGGAGTGAAAACCTACATGAGCGTAGCTCTCCAGAAACAGGGTTGGAGAGCCTTGATCTACACATTGAAAACTGCAAAGGACTACACCGACATCCCAGAACTTCAGAGAGCTGTGTTGAGAAGACTGGGCTCACCAAGGAAGATGATATTGAGATCAGATGACCCAAGACTCCCTTAAGTGCCACCACAAACAACTGCTGAGCTGCTACAACTTTGAGGAGATGTCGCCACACAACATAGGGTGCAGTAAGCACACTTTTGAGCTGGGAAGGACTTTGAGGTTCCTGGCGAAGTGTGAAAACCTACAGAGTACTTAGAATTGTTGTTGAAAGAGGTGGGCCTACAACCAAACATATTGTCACGGCTGTCAAAAGGAGAGGACCAAGGTGCAGCGTGTGTGTAGTTCCACATTTTATTTACTCTGTGAAACTGTGCAATACATCAAATAACTGAATATACAAAACAACAAACCGTGACGCAGAGGAGAAACAAACACTACTCAAAAATAATCACCAACAAAACCCAGGAAGAAAAACCCCTAGTTAAGTATGATCTCCAATTAGAGACAACGAGGACCAGCTGCCTCTAATTGGAGATCATCCCAAACAAACCAACATAGAAATACAAAAACTAGAACCTAAGAACATAGAAATAGAACACATAGAATAAACCCCCTGTCACACCCTGACCTACTCCACCATAGAAAATAACAGCTTACCATGGTCAGGACGTGACACATATATGTAACAGTGTAGATTCCGTCCCTCTCTTCGCCCCAACCTGGGCTCGAACCAGGGACCCTTGCACACATCGACAACAGTCACCCACGAAGCATCGTTACCCATCGTGCCACAAAAGCCGTGGCCCTTGCAACGCAAGGGGAAACCCTACTTCAAGTCTCAGAGCGAGTGACGTCACTGATTGAAACGCTATTAGCGCGCACCACCGCTAACTAACTAGCCATTTCACATCGGTTACATATACATCATATAAATTAGGGAGGTTTGTGTGGGCAACAATAAACTTGAGAAAAATGTGTGCATTTATCTAGTATATAGTTGTAATTATTGTACTTTTGGAGTGGTTTTAGAATGATTTACTAAACTGTTATTTTTTCCTGGATATCTATGCTCTTGACAGTTTACACTTGAAATTAGCAGACCTACAGGTGGGTAGATATCTAGAAAAACAGATGGACTACCCTGGTGTAAATACAGTAAAAAAAACAAGTCGGTCCGACTACACAGATCAGGTCAAACAGTTTCATTAGGGAGATATACAAGTTGTCTCTGTAACCTTCCTCAAAATAAGAAAAGCACAGTGTAAAGGAAACATTCTGATAAAGCACTGAACTGATATGAGCTAAATAAATGGAATATTGCAGTGGTGAAATGGCAGCAGTTGTGTGTTATGAGGTGTAGGAGTCTCCCTGCAATTCATGCAGGTGCACCAGCAAGGTTGTCCGGAGACCCTGGGATAGCTCTCCAGTACTCCATGATGTCAAAAATCAGTCCAGGTAAACGGGAAGCAGCCAACTCCAGCACCTCTACCCTTTCTTCAAAAGGACAGCTCTTGCAATTTAGCCTGTAATGATAAGGGGGGAAAAGCTACATGAAATGACTGAAAGCAGTACCACAGGCGAAAGATATTTACTAAACATCTCAGCCAGCCTGTCTTCTTGCAGTCGGGCAGGCCTTTCAAGGTCTTCCTGTCCAATTCTTTCTGCAGCCCTGCTTGTGCCCCTGGACGGTCTGCGGTTCATCAAAACTGGAATCCTACAGAAAAAAATAATATTGTACTGTAATGTTCACTGCATGGTATTTTAAGTATAACCAATAAGGATTTTAATGCAGAAGAGTTGACACTTCTACAATCCATACACAACATCTTCTCTCGAGAATCAATGGGCCATCCCAGTAATGTTATTAGCGAGCTAGTATAGCTAGGCGTCAGAAGGGCAAAGGATTGAAAGCATGACAAAGCCACCTTTATTTTCCATGAATCCAGAGGTATCATAGTCAAAATTACACTTCTACAATTAATACACAACACCTCCAAAGCCATAGCTTTCGACAATCAAGGAGACATCCCAGTAATGTTATTAGCTAGCTAGCTAGTATAGGAGTCAGAAAAGTTCAAAGGACTTGCCAAGGTCTTTTTTTCATGAATGTAGAGCTATGATAGTCAAAATGAATTATTTTACACAGATTTTTTTATGCAAGTGTGATAACTAATGTAGTAAAGCTATCGTCATATTGCTATCTTGTACCAGACAGGGAAACTGTCTGGTAGCTAGTTAGCTATTTTGATACTGTTAACGCTACCTTTTTTGGCTGACAACGTGAAAATTATGACATGTATAAAAAAGAATTGTACCTGTTCTGAAGACATTGTTGCTAAAAATGGAATTGAGTTATCTTCAATCTTGTCCATAACTGTTATCGGCATCCACAGTCTCACATTTCCCGACTGTGTTGGGTTGTCACTAGTTACCACAGCCGGAAAGTTTGCTACACTGGGCTTCCACTTGATAACACATCCACAAAGTCTCAAAGCAGATGTTGATGTTATGTCATCCCAGCGATGACTACCAATGAGAGCTGGGGTTTCTGGGATATCGTGTTCAAATCTAGAAAAAAATACTGCATTCTTGCCAGAGGGGTCTTCAAAACTTGTACACACATATTTACACAATTCAGGTTTAATGGCATACATTATTATATTACAGTAGATATGCTATATACTATAACAGAACCCTGAAGACAGTCCTCCTTATGCCCTTATCTCAGACAATGTAAAGTAAAATAAGACATTTACTCAAATGACTTATTTACATGAATTTCCTTTTCATCATGCCATGTATGTCTCCAACACAGTTTACGGGATGTTTTGGACCCAATTGATGATCTTTTGCTAACTTTTTCTCCTCTTGTCAATGCACAAAAAAAAATATGAAAATGAAGAAGAAGAAGACCAAGAAGAAGAAGAAGAAGGTCAAAAGAATACAATCTGCTCAACTCATTCAAGAAATAACCTTATCATTAAAAATCTTCAGTAATAATATTGAGTTTGTGATAGATCTGTATTAGAGCAGGCAATGCCGTCATAAAATATGGAAGATGTGACAAATTGAGTAGGGTGGCAGAGTGTATATGATATGAAAAACAGGCTTCTTCACACTCTCCTGCAACCCAATCTTACTCCGGGCTTTTCTCCATTAATATTAGTGAAGTTGTATGTGTGAAGATTGAGATGCAAATTTGTCTAACCCCTATCTAATTCCCTATACGCTCCTGGATACTAAACTACATGGAAAGGATTCCCCCCTGCTGCATACACTCGCATAATAGTTGAATGGTAGAGTCAATGTATGCGCCTGCATGGACATCTAATTAGCATAATACTACAAAATCCCCATCAAAATCTGTCAGTTTAAGATAGAGATATCTGTTTTTTCAATGGGTTGTGTCTCAATCCACCTCATAGGCAGGTGTCGGCCTTCCACATTTCCAGTGGAAGGTGGCAGAGCCAAAGATGGTGAATAAATGAAGATTTTCCTATTTAAAAAAAATTGTTGAGTTCCGGTCTACTTAACTGGGTGTGTCTCCCATAGACACCAATGTAATAGCAGCTGGGTTTGGTCCACCTAGTTCATTGACATTCATTGGACCAGAAATAAAACAGTGGGGTTTCTGGCTTCCTCTTCTGTCTCTAGCAGAACAACAGCAGTGTTTGTCAGACCAGGAGACATCCCGAAAATCTGTCTTCTCACATACAACACCATATCGAGCCAGTCGGTCACAGGGGTACTTCAATTCTAAAGGCTTAGACTTTTAGGGGTTAATGTAACTTTAAAAACCAAAAAGTACAGAGTTGACGTTTTAGGGAGTTTTAGCTGGATGGATAACTTCCAAAGGCACTTAGGAATTCATTACAAAACAATCACTGCCTGGCACTGTGACAGGAGTCTATGCAGAGGAGAGTCTGTCCATTTGAAGCAGATTTTTACAGTATCCAAAACCATTCTGTAATATTATTTGACCGTTGGAAAAAGAGCTACCGCATAACACAATATAACTGCAATGTGGTCTTGATTGAATTGAGTTTAAAAAGTAAATGATCACACATTTTACATTGGTCAAAGACGTATAGTAGTAAAACAATATCTTTGATATACATATCTGAGATGCAAAAAATGTGTACAGTTAGTTACAAATTATGTGACAGTCACAAGTTCTACTCTTCCATGGACACACAACTTTCCTGGACAACCACTTCAATGGACTGGACACCATACACTGAGTGATTCACCTGGATACACCAGGTGAATCCAGGTGAAAGCTATGATCCCTTATTGATGTCACTTGTTAAATCCACTTCAATCAGTGTAGATCAGTGGTCACCAACCTTTTCTGAGTCAAGAGTCAAAATGCAAGTCGAGATCTACCGCTCAGATTTGTTTTTTTAACATGACTTACAAATGGAATTATGTCTAAGCAACATTAACCAATAAAAAACAGTTCTGTAGCAATGAGGTTTGTGTAGTGGGCATTATCACTGAATATTGGATATGCTTGAATTACCCTGCCCGCTATTGTTGTTCTCAGACCATTTTGAAATTATATATATATATATATATTTTTTAAATACTGTAGGTATATGATCACACTGGTAATAGATAATTTGTTGTATTACTTGTGAAGCACAGCTGAGTGAGTCAAAATGCAAACCGAGATCTACCACTCAGATTTTTTTTTTAACATGGCTTACAAAACGTATTATGGCTATGCAACATTAACCAATTAAAAACAGTTCTGTAGCAATGAAGTTTGTCCAGTAAGAATTATCACTGCATATTAGATATGCTTGAATTACCCTGCCCGCTGTTGCTGTTCTCAGACCATTTTGAAATGATATATATTTTTAAATACTGTAAGTACAGTTGAAGTCGGAAGTTTACATACACCTTAGCCAAATACATTTAAATTCAGTTTTTCACAATTCCTGACATTTAATCCTAGTAAGAATTCCTCTCTTAGGTCAGTTAGGATCACCACTTTATTTTAAGAATGTGAAATGTCAGAATAATAGTAGAGAGAATGATTTATTTCAGCTTTTATTTCTTTCATCACATTTATTTCCTCAATGGTAGCATTGCCTTTAAATTGTTTAACTTGGGTCAAACATTCCGTGTAGCCTTCCACAACCTTCCCACAATAAATTGGATGAATTTTGGCCCATTCCTCCTGACAGAGCTGGTGTAACTGAGTCAGGTTTGTAAGCCTCCTTGCTCACGCACGCCTTTTCAGTTCTGCCAACACATTTTCTATAGGTTTGAGGTGAGGGCTTTGTGATGGCCACTCCAAATCCTTGACTTTGTTGTCCTTAACCCATTTTGTCACAACTTTGGAAGTATGCTTGGGGTCAGTGTCCCTTTTGGAAGACTCATTTGCGACCAAGCTTTAACATCCTGACTGATGTCTTGAGATGTTGCTTCAATATATCCACATAATTTTCCTGCCTCATGATGCCATCTATTTTGTGAAATGCACCAGTCCCTCATGCAGCAAAGCACCCCTACAACATGATGCTGCCACCCCCGTGCTTCACGGTTGGGATGGTGTTCTTCGGCTTGCAAGCCTCCCCCTTATTCTTCCAAACATAACGATGGTCATTATGGCCAAACAGTTGTATTTTTGTTTCATCAGACTAGAGGACATTTCTCCAAAAAGTACAATCTTTGTCCCCAAGTGCAGTTGAAAACCATAGTCTGGCTTTTTTATGGCGGTTTTGGAGCAGTGGCTTCCTCCTTGCTGAGCGGCCTTTCAGGTTATGTCGATATAGGACTCGTTTTACTCCGGATATCGATACTTTTGTACTTGTTTCCTCCAGCATCTTCACAAGGTCCTTTGCTGTTGTTCTGGGATTGATTTGCACTTTTCGCACCAAAGTAGAACGCGTTTCCTTCCTGAGCGGTATGATGGCTGCGTGGTCCCATGGTGTTTATACTTACAGATGAACGTGGTACCGTCAGACGTTTGGAAATTACTCACAAGGATGAACCAGACTTGTGGAGGTCCACCATTTTTTTCTGAGGCCTTTGCTGATTTCTTTTGATTTTCCCATGATGTCAACCAAAGAGGCACTGAGTTTGAAGATAGGCCTTGAAATACATCCACAGGTACACCTCCAATTGACTCAAATTATGTCAATTAGCCTATCAGAAGCTTCTAAAGCCATGACATCATTTTCTGGAATTTTCCAAGCTGTTTAAAGCCACAGTCAACTTAGTGTATGTAAACTTCTGACCCACTGGAATTGTGATACAGTGAATTATCAGTGAAATAATCTGTCTGTAAACAATTGTTGGAAAAATTACTTGTGTCAAGCACAAAGTAGATGTCCTTACCGACTTGCCAAAACTATAGTTTGTAACCAAGAAGTTTGTGGAGTGGTTGAAAAACAAGTTTTAATGACTCCAACCTGTGTATTTAATAAACTTCTGACTTCAACTGTATATGATCACACTGGTATAGAATCATGTGTTGTATTACTTGTGAAGCACAGCTGAGTGAGTCAAAATGCAAGCCGAGATCTACTGCTCAGATCTACTGCTCAGGTCAATCTAAGGGGAGGGAGAGGGAGCAGCAGTGAGTCTGCCTCTCACCCGACTCATCGTTCCTCCAAACTCCCTCCCTCTGCTGAGAAAAATGGACACAGTCTTCCAGCTGATGGCGAAACAAGTCGCACTGCATTATTTTTGCCTCTTGCACCAATTAGTGTTGATACTCCTATGACCAGAGAAAGTGAAATAGTCTTCCATATTAAAAAAGACACAAGCGGCTAATAACAACACTTTGGTATACTCATTCATTGCAGCTGCAGTGCTTGTTGTGCTGGAAGTAGGTAGAAGGCGCATTTTATGGCTTATATATATTTTTTTAACAAAGTGTTGGCAGTGCTGAATAGCAACTTAAACATGAACTTACTCGTAAAAAAAGCAGCTCTTTGTTGTATTTGTTGTTTCTCTCTAGTCATGGTTTTAAAAGTTTTGAAATCTCACAGTATGAACTTTTCTGTGCCTTCAAGATTTATTTTCACAGTCTATGGCACTAGGAAACTGTGCAGACATGGTGATCTGAGCTATCTTGATTGGCCAGGTGCACTTGATTTGCTCTCTGGTCCTGCTGGGTAGGCAGAGTTCTACCTTCAGACTGCTGAATCAAGTTCACCTACCTCCAACAGCGTGAAACGAATAAAACATATTGTAAAGCAAGACTTTATCGTTGGGTGATCAACTAGGAATGCCTTAGAGATCAACCACTGGTATAGATGAAGGGGAGACAGGATTTCTAAGCCTTGAGACAATTGAGACATGGATTGTGCACTGTATGTGTGCCATTCAGAGGGTGAATGGTCAAGACAAAAGATTTAAGTGCCTTTGAATGGGGTATGGTAGTAGGTTCCAGGCGCACCGGTTTGTGTCAAGAACTGCAATGCTGCTGGGTTTTTCACGTTCAACAGTTTCCTGTCTCTATCAAGAATGTTCCACCACCCAAAGGACATCCAGCCAACTTGACATAACTGTGGGAAGCATTAGTGCATTGGTCAACATGGGCCAGCATCCCTGTTGAGCGCTTTCGACACCTTGAAGAGTCCATGCCCCAATGAATTGAGGATGTTCTGAGAGCAAAAAGGGGGGGGGGGGGTGCAACTCAAGATTAGGAAAGTGTTCTTAATGTTTTTTACACTTAGTTTATACTGTACGTGTGTCCATACACAACCACACAGAATTGTCTAGAATGTCATTGTATGCTGTAGCGTTAAGATTTCCCTTCACTGGAGCTAAGGGGCCTAGCCCGAACCATGAAAAAAAGCCCCAGACCATTATTCCTCCTCCACCAAACTTTACAGTTGGCACTATGCATTGGGGCAGGTAGTGTTCTCCTGGCATCCGCCAAACCCAGATTTGTCAGTCGGACTGCCAGATGGTGAAGCGTGATTTATCACTTCAGAGAACGCGTTTCTACTGCTTCAGAGTCCATTGGCGGTGAGCTTTACATAACTCCAGCCGACGCTTGTCATTGCGTATGGTGATCTTAGACTTGTGTGCGGCTGCTCAGCCATGGAAATTCATTTCATGAAGCTCCCGACGAACAGTTATTGTGCTGAAATTGCTTCCAGAGGCAGGTTGGAACTCAGTACATGAGTGTCGCAACCAAGGAAAGATGATTTGTACGTGCTACGCAATTCAGCACCCGGCAGTCACGTTCTCTGAGCTTGTGTGGACTACCACTTCGCGGCTGAGCCGTTGTTTCTCCTAGACGTTTCCACTTCACAATAAAAGCACGTAGAGTTTACCGGGGCAGCCTTAGCAGGGCAGAAATTTGACGAGCGGACTTGTTGGAAAGGTGGCATCCTATGACGGTGCCACGTTGAAATTCACTGAGCTCTTAAGTAAGGCCATTCTACTGCCAATGATTCTCTAAGGAGATTGCATGTCTGTGTGCTTGATTTTATACACCTGTGTGGCTGAAATAGCCAAATCCACATACAATTGTGTTTATAGTGTACACCCCTGAGTCAATACGTGTTAGAGTCAGCTTTGGGTAAGTCTCTGCAAGCTTTGCACACCTGGATTGTACAATATTTGCACATTACTCTATTAACCTGTTGGGGCTAGGGGGCAGTATTTGCACGGCCGGATAAAGAACCGTACCCGATTTAAACTGGTTACTACTCTTGCCCAGAAACGAGAATATGCATATAATTAGTAGATTTGGATAGAAAACACTCTAAAGTTTCGAAAACTGTTTGAATGGTGTCTGTGAGTATAACAGAACTCATATGGCAGGCAAAAACCTGACAAGATTCCATACAGGAAGTGCCCTGTCTGACAATTTGTTGTCCTTCTGTTGCAACTCTATCGAAAATACAGCATCTGTGCTGTAACGTGACACTTTCTAAGGCTTCCATTGGCTCTCTAAAGCCGCCAGAAAGTGGAATGGGGTGTCTGCTGTCTCTGGGAAAAGAACAGCAGGAGAATTTGTGAGTGGTCAGCCTGGGGACAGTGACACTGGAGATGCGCGTTCACGAGAATTCTCCATTTTTTTCTTTCAGCCTTTGAATGAATACAACGTTGCCCGGTTGGAATATTATCGCTATTTTACGAGAAAAATCGCATAAAAATTGATTTTAAACAGCATTTGACATGCTTCTAAGTACGGTAATGGAATATTTAGAATTGTTTTGTCACGAAATGCGCTCGCGCGTCACCCTTCGGATAGTGACCTGAACGCACAAACAAAACGGAGCTATTTGAATATAACTATGGATTATTTGGAACCAAAACAACATTTGTTGTTGAAGTATAAGTCCTGGGAGTGCATTCTGACAAAGAACAGCAAAGGTAATCCAATTTTTCTAATAGTAATTCTGAGTTTAGTGAGTCTCAAACTTGGTGGGTGTCAAAATAGCTAGCCGTGATGGCCGAGCAATGTACTCAGAATATTGCAAAATGTGCTTTCGCCGAAAAGCTATTTTAAAATCTGACACCGCGATTGCAGAAAGGAGTTCTGTATCTATAATTCTTAAAATAATTGTTATGTATTTTGTGAACGTTTATCATGAGTAATTTAGTAAATTCACCGGAAGTTTTCGGTGGGTATGCTAGTTCTGAACATCACATGCTAATGTAAAAAGCAGGTTTTTTATATAAATATGAACTTGATTGAACAAAATATGCATGTATTGTATAACATAATGTCCTAGGAGTGTCATCTGATGAAGATCATCAAAGGTTAGTGCTGCATTTAGCTGTGGTTTTGGTTTTTGTGACATTATATGCTAGCTTGAAAAATGGGTGTGTGATTATTTCTGGCTGGGTACTCTCCTGACATAATCTAATGTTTTGCTTTCGTTGTAAAGCCTTTTTGAAATCGGACAGTGTGGTTAGATTAACGAGAGTCTTGTCTTTAAAATGGTGTAAAATAGTCATATGTTTGAGAAATTGAAGTAATAGCATTTCTAAGGTATTTGAATATCGCGCCACTCGATTCCACTGGCTGTTGACTAGGTGGGATGATTTCATCCCACATACCCTAGAGAGGTTAATCCAGGCGCTGCAGTGCCTAGCTCCACTCCTATTCCCCGGGTGCTCTCATTTGTTGACTTCTGTAACCGTAAAAGCCTTGGTTTCATGCATGTTAACATTAGAAGCCTCCTCCCTAAGTTTGTTTTATTCACTGCTTTAGCACATTCTGCCAACCCAGATGTCCTAGTCGTGTCTGAAAACTGGCTTAGGAAGACCACCAAAAACCCTGCAATTTCCATCCCTAACTCTAACATTTTCCGACAAGATAGAACTGCCAAAGGGGGCTGAGTTGCCCCCTTTGGAGACAGCCTGCAGAGTTCTGGCATACTATCCAGGTCTGTACCCAAATAATTACAGCTTCTACTTTTAGAAAGCCATCTTTCCAGAAATAAGTCTCTCACCGTTGCCGCTTGCTATAGACCACCTTCTGCCCCCAGCTGTGCCCTGGACACCATATGTGAATTGATTGCCCCCCATCTATCTTCAGAGATCGTGCTGCTAGGTGACCTAAACTGGGACATACTTAACCTCTATGGGCTAGAGGTTAAGTATGTTAGCAGGTTGTAGGTTAGCAGTAAAACCTTGAAATCAGCCCTTGCCTTAACACCCCAGCCATCCTATAATCTAAGCTTGATGCCCTCAATCTCACACAAATTTTCAATGAACCTACAAGGTACAACCCCACATCCGTAAACACGGGCACCCTCATAGATATCATCCTAACCAATTTGCCCTCCAAATACACCTTTGCTGTCTTCACCCAAGATCTCAGCGATCACTGCCTCATGGCCCGCATCCGTAATGGGTCTGCGGTCAAACGACCACCCCTCATCACTGTCAAACGCTTCCTAAAACACTTCAGCGAGCATGCCTTTCTAATCGACCTGGCCCGGGTATCCTAGAAGGATATTGACTTCATCCCGTCAGTAGAGGATGCCTGGTTATTCTTTAAAAGTGCCTTCCTCGCCATCTTAAATAAGCATGCCCCATTCAAAGAATGTAGAACCAGGAACAGATATAGCCCTTGGTTCACTCCAGACCTGACAGCCCTTGACCAGCACAAAAACATCCTGTGGCGTACTACATTAGCATTGAATAGCCCCCGTGATATGCAACTTTTCAGGGAAGTTAGGAACCAATATACCAAGGCAGTTTGAAAAAGCTAGTCTTTGCTTTCCTAACAGAAATTTGCATCCTTGTAGCACAAACTCAAAAAAGTTCTGGGACACTGTAAAGTCCATGTAGAATAAGAGCACCTCCTCCCAGCTGCCCACTGCACTGAGGCTAGGAAACACTGTCACCACCAATACATCCATGATAATTGAGAATTTCAATAAGCATTTTTCTAAGGATGGCCATGCTTTCCACCTGGCTACCCCTACCTCGGTCAACAGCCCCGCACCACCCACAGCAACTCGCCCAAGCCTCCCCCATTTCTCCTTCACCCAAATCCAGATAGCTGATGTTCTGAAAGAGCTGCAAAATCTGGACCCCTACAAGTCAGCCTGGCTAGACAATCTGGACCCTCTCTTTCTAAAATGATTTGCCGAAATTGTTGCAACCCCTATTACTAGCCTGTTCAACCTCTCTTTCGTATCGTCTGAGATTCCCAAAGATTGGAAAGCTGCCGCGGTCATCCCCCTCTTCATTGGGGGAGACACTCTAGACCCAAACTGCTACAGACCTATATCTATCCTACCCTGCCTTTCTATGGTCTTCGAAAGCCAAGTTAACCTGTTATGGCTAGGGGGCAGTATTTTCACGGCTGGATAAAAAACGTGCCCGATTTAATCTGGTTACCACTCCTACCCAGTAACTAGAATATGCATATACTTATTACATATGGATAGAAAACACCCTAAAGTTTCTAAAACTGTTTGAATGGTGTCTGTGAGTATAACAGAACTCATTTGGCAGGTAAAAAACCTGACAAGGTTTCAGGCAGGAAGTGGCCTGTCTGACAAGGTGTCGTTCTTCTTGTCTCTGTTTATTGAAGAGTGAGGATCTTAGCTGTCCCGTGACACTTCCTACGGCTGCCATAGGGTCTCAGAAGGCGGTAAAAAGCTGAATCGTGGCTTTGCAGGCTCTGGCTGAAACAAAGTAGCGTGTTTGGGTAGTGGCTGGTTACAGTACTGTGAGACTCAGGCGCGTGCCCGCGTCGACCGAATGCTTTGTTTTCTTTCCTCTGTTTAGCTAAAAGGAGATTCCCGGTCGGAATATTATCGCTTTTTTACGAGAAAAATGGCATAAAAATGGATTTTAAACAGCGGTTGACATGCTTCGAAGTACGGTAATGGAATATTTTGATTTTTTTTTGTCACGAATTGCGCCACGCGCGTGACCCTGATTTACCATTTCAGATAGTGTCTGGGACGCACGAACAAAACGCCGCTATTCGGATATAACGATGGATTATTTTGGACCAAACCAACATTTGTTATTGAAGTAGCAGTCCTGGGAGTGCATTCTGACGAAGACAACAAAAGGTAATGAAACTTTTATAATAGTAAAGCTGATATTGGTGAGTGCTAAACTTGCCGGGTGTCTAAATAGCTAGCCCGTGATGCCTGGGCTATGTACTTAGAATATTGCAAAATGTGCTTTCACCAAAAAGCTATTTTAAAATCGGACATATCGAGTGCATAGAGGAGGTCTGTATCTGTAATTCTTAAAATAATTGTTATGCTTTTTGTGAACGTTTATCGTGAGTAATTTAGTAAAATGTTAGCGATTTCCCCGGAAGTTTGCCACTTTTTACATTAGCATGTTCTGAACGTCACATGCTAATGTAAAAAGCTGGTTTTTGATATAAATATGAACTTGATTGAACAAAACATGCATGTATTGTATAACATAATGTCCTAGGGTTGTCATCTGATGAAGATCATCAAAGGTTAGTGTTGCATTTAGCTGTCTTCTAGGTTTTTGTGACATTATATGCTAGCTTGAAAAATGGGTGTCTGATTATTTCTGGCTTGGTACTCTGCTGACATAATCTAATGTTTTGCTTTCGTTGTAAAGCCTTTTTGAAATCGGACAGTGTGGTTAGATAAAGGAGAGTCTTATCTTTAAAATGCTGTGAAATAGTCATATGTTTGAAAAATGGAAGTTTTTGTATTTTAGAGGAGTTTGTATTTCGCGCCACGCCCATCATTGGATAATGGAGCAGGTGTTCCGCTAGCGGAACGTCTAGATGTAAGACGTTAAGAAACAGATTACCGACCATTTTGAATCCCACCGTACCTTCTCCGCTATGCAATCTGGTTTCAGAGCTGGTCATGGGTGCACCTCAGCCACGCTCAAGGTCCTAAACGATATCATAACCGCAATCGATAAGAGACAATACTGTGCAGCCGTCTTCATCAACCTGGCCAAGGCTTTCGACTCTGTCAATCACCACATTCTTATCGGCAGACTCAACCGCCTTGGTTTCTCAAATGACTGCCTCGCCTGGTTCACCAACTACTTCTCAGATAGAGTTCATTGTGTCCAATCGGAGGGCCTGTTGTCTGGACCTCTGGCAGTCTCTATGGGGGTGCCACAGGGTTCAATTCTCGGGCCGACTCTCTTCTCTGTAAACATTAATGATGTTTCCCTTGCTGCTGGCGATTCTCTGATCCACCTCTACGCAGACGACACCATTCTGTATACTTCTGGCCCTTCTTTGGACACTGTGTTAACTAACCTCCAGACTAGCTTCAATGCCATACAACTCTCCTTCTGGTGCCTCCAACTGCTCTTAAATCCAAGTAAAACTAAATGCATGCTCTTCAACCGATCGCTGCCCGCACCTGCCCACCCGTCCAGCATCACTACTCTGGACGGTTCTGACTTAGAATATGTGGACAACTACAAATACCTAGGTGTCTGGTTAGACTGTAAACTCTCCTTCCAGACTCACAATAACCTGTTAGGGCAAGGGGGCAGTATTGACACGGCCGGATAAAAAACGTACCCGATTTCATCTGGTTACTACTCCTGCCCAGTAACTAGAATATGCATATAATTATTGGCTTTGGATAGAAAACACCCTAAAGTTTCTAAAACTGTTTGAATGTTGTCTGTGAGTATAACAGAACTCATATGGCAGGCCAAAACCTGAGAAGATTCCATGCAGGAAGTGGCCTGTCTGACAAGTTGTGTTTCATCTTGGCTCTTTTTATTGAAGACTGAGGATCTTTGCAATAACGTGACACTTCCTACGGCTCCCATAGGCTCTCAGAGCCCGGGAAAAAGCTGAACGATATCGAGGCAGCCTCTGGCTGAAACACTTTATCGCGTTTGGCAAGTGGCCGATCAGAGTACTATGAGCTTAGGCACGTGCCCGAGTCGACCGAATGCTTTATTTTCTTTCGTCTGTTTACCTAAATGCAGATTCCCGGTCGGAATATTATCGCTTTTTTACGAGAAAATGGCATAAAAATGGATTTTAAACAGCGGTTGACATGCTTTGAAGTACGGTAATGGAATATTTAGAATTTTTTTGTCACGAATTGCGCCATGCGCGTCACCCTTATTTACCCCTTCGGATAGTGTCTTGAACGCACGAACAAAACGCCGCTGTTTGGATATAACTATGGATTATTTTGAACCAAACCAACATTTGTTATTGAATTAGATTATTTCTGGCTGGGTACTCTGCTGACATAATCTAATGTTTTGTTTTCGTTGTAAAGCCTTTTTGAAATCGGACAGTGTGGTTAGATTAACGAGAGTCTTGTCTTTAAAATGGTGTAAAATAGTCATATGTTTGAAAAATTGAAGTTTTTGCATTTTTGAGGTTTTTGAATAACGCGCCACGGGATTACACTGGCTGTTACGTAGGTGGGACGATTTGGTGCCACCTACCCTAGAGAGGTTAAGCATCTCCAATCCAAAATTAAATCTAGAATCGGCTTCCTATTTCGCAACAAAGCATTCTTCACTCATGCTGCCAAACATACGCTCGTAAAACTGACTATCCTACCGATCCTCGACTTCGGCAATGTCATTTACAAAATAGCCTCCAACACTCTACTCAACAAATTGGATACAGTCTATCACAGTGCCATCCGTTTTGTCACCAAAACCCCATATACTACCCACCACTGCGACCTGTATGCTCTCGTTGGCTGGCCCTTGCTTCATACTCGTCGCCAAACCCATTGGCTCCAGGTCATCTACAAGTCTTTGCTAGGTAAAGCCCCGACTTATCTCAGCTCACTGATCACCATAGCAGCACCCACCAGTAGCACGCGCTCCAGCAGGTATATTTCACTGGTCACCCCCAAAGCCAATTTCTCCTTTGGCCGCCTTTCCTTCCAGTTCTCTGCTACCAAAGACTGGAACGAACTGCAAAAATCACTGAAGCTGGCGTCTTATATCTCCCTCACTAACTTTAAGCACCAGCTGTCAGAGCAGCTCACAGATCACTGCACCTGTACATAGCCCATCTGTAAATAGCCCATCCAACTACCCCATCCCCATATTGTATTTATTTTGCTCCTTTGCACCCCAGTGTCTCTACTTGCACATTCATCTTCTGCACATCTATCACTCCAGTGTTTAACCTGTTGGGTCTAGGGGGCAGCATTTGCACGTCTGGATAAAAAAATGTACCCGATTTAATCTGGTTACTAATCCTACCCAGTAACTAGAATATGCATATACTTATTATATATGGATAGAAAACACTCTAAAGTTTCCAAAACTGTTTGAATGGTGTCTGTGAGTATAACAGAACTCATTTGGCAGGCAAAACCCTGAGACATTTTCTGACAGGAAGTGGATACCTGATGTGTTGTATTGACTTTAAACCTATCCCATTGAAAAACACAGCGGTTTAGGAATATTTTGGCACTTCCTATTGCTTCCACTAGATGTCACCAGCCTTTACAAAGTGTTTTGAGTCTTCTGGAGGGAGATCTGACCGAACAAGAGCCATGGAACGATGATGTCCCATTAGACACCTGGCGCGCTAGTTCATGTTGGGTACCCTCGTTCCAATACGTTATAAAAGAGTATGCATTCGTCCACCTTGAATATTATTCATGTTCTGGTTAAAAAAGGCCCTAATGATTTATGCTATACAACGTTTGACATGTTTGAACGAACGGAAATATATTTTTTCCCCTCGTTCATGACGAGAAGTCCGGCTGGCTTACATCATGTGCTAACGAGACGGAGATTTTTGGACATAAATGATGAGCTTTTTTGAACAAAACTACATTCGTTATGGACCTGTGATACCTGGAAGTGACATCTGATGAAGAGAATCAAAGGTAATGGATTATTTACATAGTATTTTCGATTTTAGATCTCCCCAACATGACGTCTAGTCTGTATCGCAACGCGTATTTTTCTGGGCGCAGTGCTCAGATTATTGCAAAGTGTGATTTCCCAGTAAGGTTATTTTTAAATCTGGCAAGTTGATTGCGTTCAAGAGATGTAAATCTATAATTCTTTAAATGACAATATAATATTTTACCAATGTTTTCTAATTTTAATTATTTAATTTGTTACGCTGACTTGACTGCCGGTTATTGGAGTGAAACGATTTCCTCAACATCAATGCCATAGTAAAACGCTGTTTTTGGATATAAATATGAACTTGATAGAACTAAAAATGCATGCATTGTCTAACATAATGTCCTAGGAGTGTCATCTGATGGAGATTGTAAAAGGTTAGTGCATCATTTTAGCTGGTTTTATGGTTTTGGTGACCCTGTCTTTGACTTGACAAAACATTACACACAACTCTTGTAAATGTACTGTCCTAACATACTCTAAATTTATGCTTTCGCCGTAAAACCTTTTTGAAATCGTAAAACGTGGTAAGATTAAGGAGATGTTTATCTTTCAAATGGTGTAAAATAGTTGTATTTTTGAAAAATTTGAATTTTGACATTTATTTGGATTCAAATTTGCCGCTCTTGAAATGCACCTGCTGTTGATGGAGTGCACCACGGGTGGCACTCTAGCGTCCCACCTAGCCCCAAGAGGTTAATTGTTATATTGTAATTACTTCACCACTATGGCCTATTTATTGCCTTACCTCCCTTATCTTACCTCATTTGCACACACTGTATATATACTTTTCCTTCTGTATTATTGACTGTATGTTTGTTTATTCCATGTGTAACTCTGTGTTGTTGTATGTGTCGAACTGCTTTGCTTATCTTGGCCAGGTTGCAGTTGTAAATGAGAACTTGTTCTCAACTAGCCTACCTGGTTAAATAAAGGTGAAATAAAATAAATAAATAAAAGGGTTATGTTTAAACACATTTTAAGAAGAGAAAATGCAGATATAGGCGGCCTGTATGACTTTGTGGCTGTGACAACTACTGACGACGTACTGAAGAAAGGGCTTGACCCGAGTTACTGCCCTGATGACACATACATCTTCATCAACAACGGTAACGTGTGTTATGTGAAAAGTTAATTTAAAAAAATACCGGTTTGATAAACTAGTAGGTTAATTACCCAGCCAAGCAGATACAAGTAGTAGAGTCATTTTTGTTGTGAAGTGCATCATAAAAAAGCTTTGTCCTTTCTTTAAAAAAAAATGAATTTACCACTTGGCTGTCTATGTTATCACCCTGTCACAGGCCCTCCCAGTCAACACTACCTCATAAGATGAACATTTACATTGTTTATGAGGATAGTCTGCTGCAGTTGTTCGAGAGATGTCCAGTTTGCAACCAAACATGCAACATGGAGAAGACCAGCAAGGGGACCCTCTGCGACATGCCCTCGCTGTGAGCATTCCTATAAATGGAACAGGGAGGACACTTGAATCAGGTTGGTGACATATGACCTGGTCCCAATTCACCTTCATAACCTAGACTGGTGGAACCACATATTATGATATCTGAAGTGAAATAGAAAGGTGAATGCAGTGATCATGTTGATTCCACCAGGCTAATCATATCCACCATTGATAATGTAATCAGTGCTCTGTGTGTGTGTTTGACCGACCAGTATAGTTTATGAGGGGCCAGGAGCTGATCTATGCTGCCATGACCATTAATGGGGCGCTGGCAAAGAACTTGCCTCCAGCCTGCTCACCAATGGAGACCAGAATTGGGTAGGTTCAGTCTGACCTGTGCAAACTTCAACAGTAGTGTTTAGGTTTGTTTGTCAGATATGACCTATCCTAACTGCAATTGGTAATAGAACAGTGACTGTTTATGTGTTCACATATGCATCTATGGAGCCAGCACATGAAGACTTGCAAGATGATGTCTTGAAGTCCACACTGACAGACGGACTTAATACGGATGTCTCTAAATGGAGAGAGACCTGGCACTCAGCATACAAATTTGACTAGACAACTTTTACTTGTATAGTCTTTTTTAAATTATTGAATGAAATGGTAACAGTCAATATGGGGAGGGAGAAATCCTGTGTATTCTGCACCAGGATCAGGGAACTCCTGATACAGGACATAATGATACATATATATGGGACACCACACAGGAAGGTATGACCATTCTGACTTGTTTGCCAAGATAGCCTCACTACCACCAGACAAAATGCTGATAGCCACAGTATCTGTGTCGGCTGGGAATGACACTGAAAGATGAAATGTGCAAATTGTTATATTAACACTGCTTCTATGCTATTATGTAAATAATTGTTTATTCTACATGGACCTGTTACTACATTTGAAAGTTATCAAAACAATTTGTTTTGAATATCTACATCAATTCAGCAATTGCATTTCTCATATTACCTATTCAAAGCTTCCTCCGGCATCTCGCCATACATCTGCCTGTAGTTATTGAACTCAACTTGCAGGAGGTTCGTTGTGATTGAGTGGGAAAAAACTGTGGGCAAGGTTCTGACAGATGGGTGTGTCTTGGTGGTGGCAAGGACACATCCAAGAAACACTCACATCAAACCACACCCCCAAGCCAACTTACGTTTGGCTTCTGTCATGGCCGCCAGCTTTTCTTGAGGAGCAAGTCAAAAAATGAGTCCAAATCAGCGGGTGCAGGTAAAACATATACCTTCAGTGCACATTACTGCGCGATCACTCGTTATTTTCATTCATTCACACACATTGTTCAGAGATAAACGACCCTGACAGATGAAAATGCACATGATTTACTTAGTCCTATTGAATTGTCAACAAAAAAGGCTAATAAATAGCCTAATGCATGACTGGCTACTACTGCCTGCATTTATTCCAGACACAGATTTAGATGAAGGTAGGCTAATTCGCTTGTCCCATATATTGTTTCACTTTCGAGAGGAGCAAAACTTTTCTCTTCCAACACTTATGCCACAACATGTGTACAATCAATTAAAATAAACTATCTACATTTCTCTATTTATTTTGTCATGATCTGTCGCTCGGTAAACATGCGTGGGTGAGAATAAATAATAATAGCAAGCAAGGTTGGGCTTGGATCACGACATAACGATAGACGTTGTCAGCAATGGAATAATTATACAGACAGCCAAAGTAGGCCTACTAAACAACCCCAAGTAGACATATAAAAATGAGATGTATTTAACTCCTTATTGTTGGCAGAAAACAGTCTATATAGAGTACCAGTCAAAAGTTTGGACACACCTACTCATTCAATGGTTTTTATTTATATTTAATATTTTCTACATTGTGAAGACATCTAAACTATGAAATAACGCATATGGAATAGCCAAAAAAGTGTTAAAAAAAAAACTAAATATATTTTATTTTTGAGATTCCTCAAAGTAGCCACCCTTTGCCTTGATGACAGGTTTTCACACTCTTGGCATTCTCTCAAACAGCTTCATGAGGTAGTCACCTGGAATGCATTTCTATTAACAGGTGTGCCTTGTTAAAAGTTAATTTGTGGAATTTCTTTCCTTCTTAATGTGTTTGAGCCAATCAGTTGTGTTGTGACAAGGTAGGGGTGGAATACAGAAGATGGCCCTATTTGTTAAAACACCAAGTCCATATTATGGCAAGAACAGCTCAAATAAGCAAAGAGAAATGACAGTCTATTACTTTACGACATGAAGGTCAGTCAATAAGGAACATTTCAAGAACATGGAAAGTTTCTTCAAGTGCAGTCGCAAAAACCATCAAGCGCTATGATGAAACTGGATCTCGTCTCCCGAGTGGCGCAGTGGTCTAAGGCACTGCATCCTGGTTCGATCGGGAGACCCATGGGGCGGCGCACAATTGGCCCAGCATCATCTGGGTTAGGGGAGGGTTTGGACGGCAGGGATGTTCTTGTCCCATTGCGCACTAGTGACTCCTGTGGCGGGCCGGGCGCAATGCATGCTGACACGGTCGCCAGGTGCATGGTGTTTCCTCTGACAGGAGACTGCATGAATCAGGCCTTCAAGGTCAAATTGCTGCAAAGAAACCATTACTAAAGGACACCAATAAAAATAAGAGACTTGCTTGGGCCAAGAAACACGAGCAATGGACATGAGACCGATATAAATCTGTCATTTGGTCTGATGAGTCCAAATTTAGGATTTTGGTTCCAACCACCGTGTCTTTGTGATATGCAGAGTAGGTGACCGGATGATCTCTGCATGTGTGGTTCCCATCGTGAAGCATGGAGGAGGAGTTGTGATGATGCTTTGCTGGTGACACTGTCAGTGTTGAGACAGACTGCATAAATTATCAGAGGATATAAAATCAATAATTAGGGGAGGGGGAATGGGACACCTCCACTCACTAGGCTACATCATGGCCGCACTGGTTGATACTCTACCCAGCAGGCCCCTTGCTAAAGTACAGGAATCAATTAGAGTACAGGTGGATGGTTATCAAAATAAAAGTCCTGCAATACATGTCACATCTTTTTCCCATACCACACTATGTTTGTGTGCATTGAGGAGATATTCATATTTTGAATTCAAACACAGTACTGCATGTGTCTGAGAGGACAGAATACCATCCTTATCCTGATGGCGAGGCTGCAAATCGACACGAAGGGAAAATGAAAATCATACTCCATATGTCAGGCGACTCAAATGAACATCAGAAGAAATGAATTATTCATGTAAAATAAGCAGCATAACGTATTTATATGTAGATAGAGACCTTGGGGGGAAATTAATGGTTCAATGCTATCTCTTTAGTGTTGCTCGAGTGGCACTTTATGTAATCTAGAAATCACATTACTTTCCTATTGCTTGGGTTTGCATTAGAATGTTGCCAGGTGAAACTTGGTGACGGACGTGGTTGAATAGATGATCAGAGGTACATTCAATGGTCAAGGTTACTTTCTGAGATGGAACATTTCAAATGAATCTTTCATTTGTTTTCACTATCCACATATTTCCTATTAAATGTACAAGGTCCCTTTCTGTTTATACTGTATATACTGAGCATCATGCAACCATTTCTAAGATTGTACTGAGTCACAGTTCATATGACGAAATCAGTCAATTTAAATGAATTCATTAGGCCCTGATCTATGGATTTCACATGACTGGGAATACAGATATGCATCTGTTCGTCACAGATAACTTTTAAAAAATGAGCCTCACAATGGGCCTCAGGATCTCGTCACGGTATTTTTGTGCATTCAAATTGCCATCAATAAAATGTAATTGTGTTCATTGTCCGTAGCTTATGTCTGCCCATAACATAACCCCACAACCACCATGGGGCAATGTTCACAGTGTTGACATCAGCAAACCGCTCGCCCACATGACGCCATACACATGGTTTGCGGTTGTGAGGCCAGTTGGATTTACCGCCAAATTCTCTAAACGATGTTGGAGGCGGCTCAGGGACATTTAATTCTCTGGCAGGAGCTCTGGTGGACATTCATGCTGTCAGAATGCCAATTGCATCTGTGGCATTGTGTTGTGTGACAAAACTGCACATTTTAGAGTGGCCAGCACAAGGTGCACCTGTGTAATGATCATGCCGTTTAATAAGCTTCCTGACATGCCACACCTGTCAAGTGGATGGATTATCTTGGCAAATGAGAAATGCTTACTTACAGGGATGTAAACACATTTGTGCACAATATTTTAGAGAAATAACCTTTCTGTGATCTTTTATTTCAGCTCATGAAACATTGGACCAACACTTTATATGTTGTGTTTATATCTGGGATCTTTTATTTCAGCTCATGAAACATTGGGCCAACACTTTACATGTTGCATTTTTATTTTTGTTCAGCGTATCTTCATGACTCTTGACAGTTATTTGACATATGTCTCATAAACTGCCGTGATGGATACAAGGTAGAGTTATGTACTGTATACTCTATATCAGGCTGCCCCCATGAAAAGTGATAGAAATGGTTGTTCCACACTTTCGTATGTCAGAGCAATTGCTGGCATGCACTGTCACAAATCAGACAGTGTCAAATGAATGCTTATCCATACTGGATTACTTGATTGCAATGTGGGAGTACTAAGACTTGTAAAGATTGTCATATTGGCATTTAATGGAAATAAGATTGTAACCAACCATAACCTTGAAAAAAAGGACTGTCCTAAAAAAAATCTAAATCATAGCTTGGCAGTGCAAAAAAAAACTAAAAACTAAAAGAAAATCCTTTAAAGTCATTGACCCAAATACATTTGCCACTGGCCCAGAGTAACAAAGTACAGTGCCTTCAGAAAGTATTCATACCCCTTGATTTATTCCACATTTTGTTGTGTTGCAGCCTGAATTCAAAATGGAGTCATATGCATTTTTTTCAACCATCTACACACAATACACCATAATGACACATTTATTGAAAATAATATACAGAATTTCTCATTTGGAGTGTATGTTTTCTCCATGGCCAATTTGATACAGCCAATGTTTTCTGTGGATCGCTTCATGCTCTTTATGACAGTCATCCACTTTCTTGGGTCTTCATTCTCTGCACTTGTCATCGCCATGGTTGGTCCAGGGGTGCCACTTGGCTTGTGCTTCTGGTCATCCTGAAGAGTCCTCCGGAGGATCCTAAGTTTGAGCTCTATAAATCCACTGTGGGATAATGGATCATAGAAGTGTTCCTAGACAAGGCTTGAATAAAAGGGTATACAGTGCATTCTGAAAGTATTCAGACCTTTTGACTTTTTCCACATTTTGTTAAGATACAGCCTTATTCTAAAATGGATTAAATTGTTTTTTTCTCTCATCAATCTACACACAATACCCAATAATGACAAATCAAAAACAGGTTTTTATACTATTTTACACAGAAATATCTCATTTATATAAGTATTCAGACCCTTTACTCAGTACTTTGTTGAAGCACCTATGGTAGCGATTCCTGTCTCGAGTCTTCTTGGGTATGACGCTACAAGTTGGCACACCTGTATTTGGGAAGTTTCTCCCATTCTTCCCTGCCGATCCTCTCAAGCTCTGTCAGGTTAGATGCACATCTGTTTTCAGGTCTCTCCAGAGATGTTCAGTGGCTGGGCCATTCAAGGATGTTCAGAGACTTGTCCCGAAGCCACTCCTGCGTTTTCTTGGCTGTGTGCTTAGGGTCGTTGTCCTGTTGGAAGGTGAACCTCCACCCCCAGTCTGAGGTCCCGAGCGCTCTGGAGCAGGTTTTCATCAAGGATCTCTTTGTACTTTGCTCCGTTCATCTTTCCCTTGTTCCTGAATAGTCTCCCAGTGCCTATCACTAAAAAACACCCCCACAGCATGATGCTGTCACCACCATGCTTCACCGTAGGGATGGTGCCAGGTTTCCTCCAGACGTGATGCTTGGCATTCAGGCCAAAGAGTTCAATCTTGGTTTCATCAAATCACATTTTATTTGTCACATGCACCGAATACAACAGGTGTAGACCTTACAGTGAAACGCTTACTTACAAGCCCCAACCAACAATGCAATTACATTTTTTAAAATAAATACCTTATCAAAAAAATACAAATAAGAAATAAAAGTAACAAATAATTAAAGAGCAGCAGTAAAATAACAATAGCATGGCTATATACAGGAGGCGCCGGTACAAAGGCAATGTGCGGAGGCACCGGTTAGTCAAGATAATTGAGGTAATATGTACATGTAGGTAGAGTTACTAAAGTGACTATGCATAGATAACAATAGAGAGTAGCAGCAGTGTAAAAGGGGGGTGGGGTGACATCAGTTGACAGCCAGTGACATCAGTCAACTTTGGGACCTTTTATAGACAGGTGTGTGCCTTTCCAAGTCATGTCAATTGAATTTACCACATGTGGACTCCAATCAAGGTTGTAGAAGCATCTCAAGGATGATCAATGGAAACAGGATGCACCTGACCTCAATTTCGAGTCCCATAGCAAATGGTCTGAATACTTATGTAAATAAGGTATCTGTTTTTTATTTTATATAAAAATAAATGTTTTCACCGTGTCATTATGGGATAGTGTGTGTAGATTGATAAGGAAAATTATTTATTTAATCCATTTTAGAATAAGTCTAACGTAACAAGTGGAAAAAGGGAAGGGGTCTGAATACTTTACTGAATGTACTGTAAATCATATGCATTTTTTGAACTTTAGCACCTCACTATTAAAGCTACAAAACTGATATCGATGAGAATGATTGCAAAAGTATTCATCCCCCTTGGTGTTTTTCCTATTTTGTTGCATTACAACCTGTAATTTAAATGGATATTAATTTGGATTTCATGTAATGGACATACACAAAATATTCCAAATTGGTGAAGTGAAATGAAAAAAATTATTTGTTTCAAAAAAATAAACAACTGAAAAGTGCCGCGTGTTTATGTATTCACCCCCTTTGCTATGAAGCCCCTTAATAAGATCTGGTAAACCAATTACCTTCAGAAGTCACATACTTAGTTAAATAAAGTCAACCTGTGTCACATGATCTCAGTACAGTATAAACCTGTTCTGAAAGGCCTCAGAGTCTGCAACACCACTAAGCAACGGGCACTACCAAGCAAGTGGCACCATGAAGACCAAGGAGCTCTCCAAACAGGTTGTGGACATGTACAGATCAGGGTTGAGTTATAAAAAACTTCCCACGGAGCACCATTAAGTCCTTTATTAAAAAATGGAAAGAATATGGCACCACAACAAACCTGCTAAGAGAGGGCCGCCCACCAAAACTCACGTACCAGGCAAGGAGGGCATTAATCAGAGAGGCAACAAAGAGACCAAAGATAACCCTGAAGGAGCTGCAAAGCTCCACAGCGGAGATTGGAGTATCTGTCCATAGGACCACTTTAAGCCGTACACTCCACAGAGCTGGGCTTTACTTAAAGTGTCCAGAAAAAAAGCCATTGCCTAAAGAAAAAAATAAGCAAACACGTTTGGTGTTCGCCAAAAGGCATGTGGGAGACTCCCCAAATATAAGGAAGGTGGTACTCTGGTCAGATGAGACTTAAATTGAGCTTTTTGTCCATCAAGGAAAACGCTATGTCTGGCGCAAATCCAACACCTCTCATCACCCCAAGAATACCATCCCCAGTGAAGCATGGTGGTGGCAGCATCATGCTGTGGGGATATTTTTCATCGGCAGGGACTGGGAAACTGGTCAGAATTGAAGGAATGATGGATGGCACTAAATACAGGGAAATTCTTGAGGGAAACCTGTTTCAGTCTTCCAGAGATTTGAAAATGGGACGGAGGTTCACCGGCGCAGCGGTCTAAGGTACTGCATCTCAGTGCTAGAGGTGTCACTACAGACCCTGGTTTGATTCCAGGCTGTATCACAACCGGCCGTGATTGCGAGTCCCATAGGGCGGGGCACAATTGGCTCAGCGTCGTTCGGGTTAGGGTTTGGCCAGGGTAGGTCGTCATTGTAAATAAGAATTTGTTCTTATCTGACTTGCCTAGTTAAATAAAGGTATCAAAAGTTGTCCAGGTGATCATCAGCATGAGGTAAATGGTGCTGAAATTCTAGCTATGGTCATGTGTATTTAGCTATATGTTGAGATTGTGTGAATGATTAATATATGCATTTGAACACACATACAATTATCCTTGATGCATAGCCTTATTGGGAATGTTTTAATTACTTATTCATTTCTAATTACAATTTAGGGTCAAAATATCATGAAATGACTGTTGTGTCCCAAAAAATCTCCAACTTTCTCCAACTTTCAGTGTTTTTGTAGTACGTGATCGCTTTCCATCCAAATGCAACAAAACAAGTTGAATAATTATGCATTTTTTACCTATCAAATGGATGAGGACGCAGTCAAGACCCCTGTGTTAACCCTTTCACACGTGAGTTCCAAATATCTCTAACGGTCGCCCCAGCGTGAGTTTTTTTATGCACGTGATGTTCGAACGTTCTCTCCATTCCAGGATGTGATTGATACGTAACAGTGCATTTAATCCGCGCTGTCCTCAAACCAAAGCATGCAGACTGTTTTTATTTATAGGCTGCTTCAACTTCAATTTCAAATGATTTTCTAACAAGTTTTTATTTTCTAAGAACAGTTTGAATTTAGGTGTGTTCCGCCTCCTCATTCATTCACATAAAAATAGTCATTTTTTCTTTTGCGGACAATTTAATTTTTGGGACATTTCTGACCCGGACAAAATTCCCCAAGCACTTTCCAATTGTTTGTGCAGTTCAAGTCTGCAGACATTTGCTAATCTCCCGTCAGAACAGGATCTGCACACGTGTTCACATTTTCCATCTGTTGTCCTCATTGTTTTCGTTACTAGTAATAACTTTGGAAATGTGTGCGTTTCTATCAAAGTAAGTGCATTATTACGTTGTAATTGTAGCGTACTGTATGTATGGAGCATAATAGATTTGTGTATATTCTTTATAACCGCGGACACGTGAGGTAACGTTACTCATTTTATAACCTTTATGTTATATTCAATCGTGCTTAGGTAGCTAGCTACATTCCTCTATTAGCTCTGTAAAACAATGCTAGTTGCGTCGGAGAAGTATTAGCTTGTGTTGTATTTTGAAGCTACCCTGACCTTATGACTCCCTAGTGGCGCAGCGGTCAATGGCACTGCATCTCAGTGCTACATCTCATCACTACAGACACCGTGGTTCAAATCCAGGCTGTATCACAACTGGCTGTGATTGGGAGTCCCATAGGGCAGCGCACAATTGGCCCAGCGTTGTCCGAGTTTGGCCGGTGTAGGCCATCATAGGTAAATAATAATTTGTTGTTAAATGACTTGCCTAGTTAAATAAAATAAAACATATGACCATGGTTTGTTTATTTGGTCTATTCAGCATAGCTCTGTTCTGCCCTGCCTTGCCCCCTTGTGGAGCTCAAAAGTTAGTTTCTTACTGTTATAACTCAAATCTGTGATTTTGTCAATGCAATAAACTATTTTTATAGCAGTGTTTATTATGTTATTTGTAATATTGTTTTATTGCTATATCCTTATATTGTATTCTAATTAATAATTCCTCTTTATTCTGTACTTTCAGAAACCACAAACAGTATTTGCCAATATCATAACTGGAACTGGACATCTTTCCAGCTGAAGATTGAGGACAGCTTTTGTATGCTAACGTACACTCCTTAACAGTTTTACTGGATGAAAACACAGCAAGAAAACACATAGGCCAATATGTAATAGTCGTCTATTTTTGTACTTCATCCACTGTCGGTCTGCCTCCATCACCACCAGCATCTTCAAAGGGACCTGGTACTTCGTCAGTGGACAAGGGAACCTCAGATTCAGGGTTCTCAATGGCTACAAGGTTGGGGGGCAGCTCCTCACTGTCACTGTCAGAATCTGATTCCTGACTTTCATACTCAGACTCATTGTCAGAATTTAAAAAAAATCTCCAGAATTTCCACATTTGTGAGTGTTCTCCTTTTGAAAGACATTGCTAATGCTACAGCTTAGCTCACTAGCTACATACATAAACAACAACACTGAAGGGCTCAGAGTGAGAGGGTACGTGATTGACTGCCGGCATGCGTCACTTGTATCAATAAATCACCATCAGAAAATGTTTTGTGTGGTAATTATTTGTCTATTTACTGTTTTATTCACATGTTTTCAATTCTAGGTGACAAATCATGCATTCCGATTCTTGCATAGATTGTAATGGGCACATATTATGTGTGTAAAATACTTATTTGAAGGTTATACTGATTATGATGAGCTAAGCTAATTCCAGCTATGTGTATGGAGCCATGTTTGTTGACATACAATGCATTCTGGGTTTCACGTAATCGTCTGACCAAAGATGTTATAACAAAATGAGGTGAGTAAGAGTTCACTCATTTTTTGAGGACTTCTGGAAATGAATGGTGGGATGTGAACGACGGTAGACACACCCCTTCAACGTGCATACTATAAACAGACCGAACTCATCTTGTCTGTTATTATCTTCGGTTTCTGTGAGGAAAAAAATGCATGGCTGCGCGCTGAAACTAATCGTCGGATTACTTTCGATTTCTAGAAAGTGTTTTACTCAATTATTTTGATCAACGGTGAGCAAACCCGTGATGTTATTAATTGTACATAGTAATTGCTATTAGCTAATTCATAGTGTAGTTTATGTCAGCCGAGAGTTAGAAAATATGACCGCTTGTGTTGCGTCAATCTTTCCTCAGCG
This sequence comes from Salmo salar, assembly GCF_965601325.2. Lineage (NCBI taxonomy): Eukaryota > Metazoa > Chordata > Actinopteri > Salmoniformes > Salmonidae > Salmo > Salmo salar. The sequence continues at coordinate 46,898,021 of NC_138302.1, read as the reverse complement.
CTAGGACAAATGTAGCCTACATTTTTCCGGTTAGGATGATTGTGTTATGCTATAGATACTTCTGTGAATATCTGAACATTGCATCCAAAAATAAACTGCTCACATTCTGGACATAACTTTGTAAGGACTGTGTTTGTGTAAATAGTTTCTGAAAAAAGTGTGGCCAGCTGCGCGCTGAAACTAATTGTCGGATTACTTTCAATAGTAATTGCTATTAGCTAATTCATGGTATAGTTTACGTAAGGACTGTTTGTGTAAATAGTTTCTGAAAAAAGTGTGGCCAGCTCAAATGTTGATTGTTGCGTCATTCGAAACTGGCCGTTCTAAATGAGCATTCTAAATTAGTGTTCTAATCACACGGGGTGTGATCGTACGCTTCAGGGACCACTGTAGAACGATCACACCCCGTGTGATGGTACGTGTGAAAGGGTTAATATTCCAGGATGGCAGAGTTCTGCAAGAAGATATTTCACATAAAGAGAGAATTTTACTTACAAGCCCTGTCTTTCCACAAGATCACAGACACATATCTTCGCAAGAAGATTCTTGAATGCAAGGGACAGTGTGCCAGAAGTCAGGAAATAATGCTTTGGGCCTTCTTTTAATCAGTATCAACCAGCCCTCCACCAACCTGGACAGGCAGAATTCAGAGTGAAACATAAAACTATACTGAACAAAAATATAAACACAACATGCAACAATTTCCAAGATTTTACTGAGTTACAGTTCATATAAGGAAATCAGTCAATTGAAATAAATTCATTAGGCCCTTATCTATGGATTTCACATGACTGGGCAGGGGCGCAACCAGACTGAGTTTTCCCCCACAAAAGGGCTTTATTACAGACAGAAATAAATACTCCTGTTTCATCAGCTATCTGGGTGGCTGGCTGTTTATTCAGCTTCTTGATATGCCACACCTGTCAGGTGGATGGATTATCTCGGAAAATGAGAAATGCTCACTAACAGGGATGAATACAAATTTGTGCACACAATTTGAGAGAAATAAGCTTCTTGTGTGTATGGAACATTTCTGGGATCTTTTATTGAAACATGGGACTAACACTTTACATGTTGCGTTTATATTTTTATTCAGTATATTTGTTTTTATTTTAGGTTAAGGGTCAAGTAATTGTTATAGTTTGGTCTAAGGTATTTTATTTTATTTAAAAAGTTAGGCACTACTGATCACAGATTACAAAAAGCACTTACAAGCAAATCTTTTCCCCTCAGACTAGGTAACTACATTAAAATGTTGTGGATGGCAGACTTGGAGGTGCTCGAGATGGTTGGTTACCACCATGTGGCTGGACAGCACTCTGCCATATCACCATGTGAAGTAGCTCCCTATTTGCCAGTAAACTATTAACTAGTTACATTAAAATGGTGCTTCCACAAACAGCGATTCACAATATGGCACCAAAGGAGGTCAGGATTGTAGTTTATTCATCCGCCATTTCACCTTTTAAAATAAAATACAAGTTAGTTCACTAATGTAGTAATTTAGCCAATAATGATAAAATGGGGTAAGCAGGTAGCTAGCTAGCAATTACTGTAACAGGTACTTTAGTTTGACTGCTAGCTTATCTACCAGATGCTAACGTTAACTGGCTAACATTACTAGCAAAGTAGCTAATGTCACCCATCACTATTAATTCTATATTCAAATGTTACTCAACTACAGTTCTTTCCTAGTAGGTAACATTAGCTAGCTAGGAAGCGAAGTGTTAAAATAAGAAACAAGTTGCCCATTCAATTAATTTGTTTGAGAGGCCAAAATGAGCTAACTTTGCTAGTTTAGCTAGCTATGTAACCATTACACATCAAGCTAGCAAAATTATCTCAGATACGACAACAAATTCGCATCGCTACGTAAGCCAACTAGCTACATAGCTAAGTTGGCGTCTCTTTACCTTTATAAAATAATGAAAATACATGTTAATGCATATTTAATAAACTCCTCACAAATGTTTACTTACTGAGAGAATTAACCAAGCTTTGTGGTGGCCTCACATAACATTAGTCATGTTGGGCACCGGTGCTGGTCGAACCGTCGTTCTGACCAAGCTAGCTAGCTAACGTTAACTTGGCTAACTGTGTAAGATGTTTCCACACCTGGATTATGCAACATTTGCCCATTATTCTTTTCAAAATTCTTCAAGATCTGTCAATTTGCTTGTTGATCATTGCTAGACAATCATTTTCAGGTCTTGCCATAGATTTTCAAGTAGCTTTAAGTCAAAATTGTAACTCGACCACTCAGGAACATTCACCGTCTTCTTGGCAAGCAACTCCAGTGTACACTGAGTACACCATAAATTATGAACACCTTCCTAATATTAAGTTTTCATTTTACTGCTCGACTGATGGATCTTACAGATAATTCTATGTGTGGGGTACAGATATAAGGTAGTCATTAAAAGATAATGTTAAATACTATTATTGCACTCACAGTGAGTCCATGCAAGCTATTATGTGACTTGTTGAGCACATTTTATCTCCTAAACTTATTTAGGCCTGCCATAACAAAGTGTTAGAATACTTATCACTTAAGACATTTAAGCTTTTCATTTTTTATTAATTGGTAAACATAAAAAACAAACATAATTCCACTTTGACATTATGGGGTATTGTGTGTAGGTCAGTGACAAAAAAAAACTAAATTGTATCTATTTTAGGCTGTAACATAACGATGAAGGAAAAAGGAAACCGCACACTGCTCTTGATAGCATCACTTTCGTGAGTAAAAAAAAAAATTGCGCCCTTATGTAGACCTAGCCCCACCCACATCCGTTCCACGCATCGAAAGGGGTTGGAGGCGAAGGAAAAACAAATAAGTGCTACCAAATATTACAATATGCATTTCATAAATATTTGAATAGTGTGTAAATAAGACGTATTAAACACGTTTGTAAAACCACAATGAGGACATAGACCTACCGAGCAAGTTTTCATTAATCATGAATTTGAACATGAATTATGCCCCTATTTAAGGTTACTCTGATGTTTTTCGTACGATGTACCCAATGATTAATGAAGACTTGCTCGGTAGGTCTATGTTCTCATTGTGGTTTTACAAACGTGTTTAATATGTCTTATTTACACACTTTATTTGAATATTTATGAAATGCATATTGTTTTTCCTTCGCCTCCAACCACTTTCGATGCGTGGAACGGATGTGGGTGGGGCTAGGTCTAAATAAGTGCTAATTTAAAAAAAACTCACAAAAGCTCTGACGAAGGCCGTGAGGCCGATACGTAAGCTTATTAAAGATCAGTGATACTATCAAGAACAGTGTGCGGTTTCCTTTTTCCTTCATCTTGTTCAACTGTTACCATGCACCTGCAAAAAAGATTGCTCAGATGTGCGAGTGGCTTTTAAATTTTGAAAGGCTGTAACACAACAAAATGTAGAAAAAATCAATGGGTGTGAATACTTTCTGAAAGCACTGTATGCGTGAACCTTCACATATTTGAGTAGCCCTTTTGCCCTCAATTCGTCAGGGCATGGACTTTACAAAAGTATTCCACTGGGATGCTGGCCCATGTTGACTCCAATGCTTTCCACAGTTGTCAAGTTGGCTGTATGTCCTTTGGGTGGTGGACCATTCTTGATACACACAGGAAACTATTGAGTGTGAAAAACCCAGCAGCGTTGCAGTTCTTGACACTGATGCGCCTGGCACATACTACCATACCCTGTTCAAAGGCAGTTAAATCTTTTGTCTTGCCCATTCACCCTCTGAATGGCACACATACACAATCCATGTCTCAATTGTATCGAGGCTTAAAAACCTTGTTTAACCTGTCTCCTACCCTTCATCTACATTGTTTTAAGTGGATTTAACAAGTGACGTCTATAAGGGATCATAGCTTCACCTAGTCAGTCTATGTCATGGCAAGAGAAGGTGTTCCTAATGTTTTGTACACTCACTGTTTGGCAATGCTAAAACATGTATGTTGATAGGATTTCAGATTCATGAGAAATAATACAGCTTCTAGTTTACTTCTGAAGTGCTTGTACAGATACAATCAAATCACTCAATAGTTAACTACTACCCATCCTACTACCCATCCTTCTACTATGGGGCATAATCACAGCGCAAACCAATATATTTTATTTCTCCCCACTGACATATGTTCATACCAAAGGGCGGCTGGCCCATGGTATTTGGAATTATAATGGTTAACTGATATGCATGCATTTTAAATGAACACGGTTGATCAGCCACAAAATGGTGCCAAAGGGACGAAAGGAAACTGGCACTAAAGGATACTTGATGTGGCAGATAAAACAAAATCTAATCTTAATCATGACGAATCCCTTTCATTAGCACCATTAATGTGTTCTCAGGTTCCCAATGGATATCCTGTCTTAGTCTTTGATGGTTGATTTCTGGTGGAAAACAAGCAACAAATTGTGATCCAAAGGAACTGAAAGGACAGCCAATGATGTCAGATTATTTCAGTTCAATATATTTTTCCGGTGACACACATAATTGTGAACGAGTACAGTAAAAGTAAACCTACTTGTAAATTCACTTGCGTTCTTTTGGGAATAATTTTCATTTTGTCCCCCTAACAAAACTTTATGAAACAAAGACTGTCATTATTTTGCTCTCGGGCTGGCTGGGGCTCTGAATAGTATCTTATCAAAAAAAGGCACTTGGTTTGTTAAGACGTCAACACTAAATGAGACATTATTCATGCTTGTTGTCCTAAGCTGTGCAAGGCTTTGTAAATCAGCAATGTCATGCTTATGAAGGTGCCCTGTGACACAGTTCCCACTGACACAGTTCCCACTGGTCACAGGGGAAATGTGTTACATTTGGTTGAGTTATTTAACTAAAGTGAATTCAATGTGTAATCAGCCAAAAATGTCACCATGTCATTGGATTTAGGTACGTTGATGACTTTTTTCAAATCTAATCAGTTTTCCAAGTTGATTCAACATCATCAAATGGAATTTTTTGTTGAAATGACTTGGAAACAATGTTGATTCAACCAGTTTTTGCCCAGTGGGTTGGCTCCTCAACGCGCACCACCTGGCATTAACCGACTCAACAGGGGAGCACCATCAAACACCCTCTCGCTAACTACATTCGCTTCCCTCCCCCTTGTCTATTCACAGTATTCCTGAGGAGAATTTGGGAAATTATTGCAGAGTTAGTCGAGTTACGCAAGCGTGCGTGGGTGAGAGAGTGTGGATGTTGTACAAATGTTCCACAGTGGGCCCCATCTCCAATCCAATGAAAATCACTATCAAATATTTGTGGATTTCGAATAGGGTTGCCTATTCAAAGCCCAGTGCTGACAGAAGGGGGGGAATCTGGTGGGGAGTTAGCCGGCATCAATGTCTCAGGTGCCACTTTCCGGTGTTGCTCCCTTGACCAAAAAATGCTCATTGGGCGCTGCATTGTGTCTGCCCTCTGCTCCGTCCTCTCCAACACAGCTACTCATTTCAGTTTTTTTTTTCCCTACATTGTAGAATAATAGTGAAGACATCAAAACTATAAAATAATACATATGGAATCATGTAGTAACCAAAAAAAAAGTGTTAAACAAATCAAAATATATTTTATATTTGAGATTCTTCAAAGTAGCCACCCTTTGCCTTGATGACAGCTTTGCACACTCTTGGCATATAGTAAAAATAAAGAAAAACCCTGAAATGAGTAGCTGTGTCCAAACTTTTGACTGGTACCGTATATCTTTCTTAACTTGTGAAACTGCAGGAAGTGCCAAGCCTGTCAGATGCAGCATATTGACACCTCATGCGGCAAAAAGTAAATCCAAGGCGACAAATGTTCGCCACTGTACTGCCTGTCTCCCTCTGCAATGACGACAACTCCAATGGTTCGTGTTCAACAACGGACAAAGTGACAAGTCTACCTGAGCACTGAAACGTAGGATTCCCTTGGACATAAATATATAATGTCTACTCTATTTTAAGATATACAGTATAATAGAGGATTAAACTATTATGAGCGTGGCAGTTAGTGTTATTGTTTTGTTTAGGTGCATTAGTAAGACCCAAAGGCCAAATGCTTTGTGCATAGGGATGATAAATTCTTGCACAATGAATGTGACCAGTTTATATACTAACACCCCATGGTGAGGGGTTAGAGGATTTTTGTAATTTCTGGGACAACGAGATGAACATGTGCCCCCAATTGACTTTTATGTGAACTGGCTCAAGTGGTGTTCACCAAAAACGACTTCAAGTTTGAGAATAATTTCTATATTCAGTCAGAGGGCACTACAATGGGGTCCATGTTCATACTGAATTACGTGCATTTATTTATGGGGAAGTTTGAAGATTTTGTTTATAACGGTAATGAGTTTTGCCCACTTTTTAAATGTTGGTTCTGTTACATTGATAATGTTTTTTTTATTTGGAATGGAACATATGAGCAATTGGAAGAGTTCAGACTGTTGAATCTTGAATCCAGTGAAGAAACGTCGTTTTTTGGATGTACTGGTTCGCAAAGACAATGCACTGCGTATCACCAAAAAAAATACAAAAAATCCTGCATTATACAAATTACCATCTGTTTACTCTTTTACATGCAGTCTAACTTACAGACAGTTGCTGATGGTCAGAAGTATATGTGATACTGACAATGAATTTGAAAAACAAGCCACCACCTTGTGTGATCAGTTTGCCTCAAAGGGTTATGATGAGAAGGTGTTGTATAATTGTGTTTCTAAAGTATGTAATGTTACACGGGAATGTTTATTGACCTCTACACCTGTCCCTCCTAATGATCAACCTACTGTATTTGTGTCTACTAATTCCTGGTAAATCTTCCATTAAAAAGAATTGGCATGTTCTGTCTACAGACCCTTCTGTGGGGCGGGCTTTTCAGAATATCCCTTGATTCACTTTTAAATGTGCTAGAAACCTAAGGGACAGACTGGTAAGAGCAGACTAATATGCACCCCCTCAGCATTTCCTATCTACCCTCCCCTCAGACAATTTTCCATGTCATAATGGTGTGACCCTCATACAGGAAAGAAAATGTATGTCAGGGTAGAATTTATTGTAAAACAACATTTGTTACAAAGAGAGGAATATTATACCCATGCCTTACAAACAGAGAGCCCTAGAGACCTGAATGAAGAACTTACATTGGGTTACTTCCTGTGAGCAACAGGTGCACATTTCTTTGTTTATTATTATTTTGAAGCTCTTGTGGAAAATAGTAGAACATTTATGTAAATAATTAATGTAAGTAATGATTGGGAAAAAATAAAGAAGCAGTACTGCAATGTGATATCATCTATAAATATGAGTGATTGTTTATTTTTTCCAAACTCTGAAGAAGGTTGCCGCCGAAACGCGAACATTTGTTCTTACATCTGCTTCCAAAAATATGAAAACTTAAAGAATACTCCAGTAAGTGCTGTTTTTTCTTTTCTTCAAGTATATGCCATTTGAACCCGGCACCCAGACCCTTTGTTACTGCAAACATTTGAGCTGAGCATGCCAATTTCTCTTTCTAAAACCATAACATGCGTCATATTTAGCTGGAGTTTGTTTATCTAGACAATATGTATGGTATCCATTAGGCCAACCCATAAGAATGGAGATTTCAGTTTATCTATTTTTAAGAGTCAACTGGTCTTTGGCATCATTGCTGGTTTGAAGGTCAAATTGGTTACATGTTTTCCCAGCTAGCCTGGATTCAGGGCAATATCTCAATTCATTTAATTAGTTTGTCTTTGTCTCCTATCAGCTGGAGGGGGTGAGGAGAATGGCTAATCGGGCGGCCATTCCCAAGGCAGCCCTCTCTCTCTCCCTATCTCTCCCCAGTTCCTCACTCGCTGAGCTAATTTGAGTCTGACAGACAATGGTTTGTGAACCTTAACAGGGTCCCACCCCTTAATTAAAGAGAAGGTAGTCAGGTCCTTTGATCCACTGTCCTCGCGTTCTGCATGGCTCCCGACGTGCCTTTGAAGGGACCAGCGACTGCAAAGCTCCTTTCAACTACCCAGGATACCCCTGGCTCTCTCGCCACGCGTCAGGGCTTAACGGCACACCAAGCTTCTGAGAGGAAAGGGGAACGTGCTGCCCCCTCCATTGTGCACTGGGGGAAGAGATAGCGCGTCGCATGAATCAAGGTCCTCAGTTGGTGTTAGAAGTTGTGGCCGTTGGTGCAGTTCCTCATCTGACCTTATGGTGTTCTACTTTACCCCCTCATTGGCCCGTGGCACCACAGGAACTTCATGGGGTACACTCTAGTACCAATGATTAATATCTTATTGGCTGCTGAGGAGGGCCTCATTTTGATAAGGCAAAATCAATTAATTAGTTGATGAATACTGAATGAACTCTCAACCCCACAAAAATCTGTTCAACCAATGACAGATATAGTCCTAAAGAATATATACTAAATGGCCAAAAGTATATGGACACCACTTCAAATGAGTGGATTTGGCTATTTAAGCCACACCCATACCATGTCCATAGACAAACATTGGCAGTAGAATGGCCCGTACTGAAAAGCTCCATGACTTTCAACGTGCCCTGCTATAGCTGCCTCATTCAACTGTAAGTGCTGTTATTGTGAAGTGGAAACGTCTAGGAGCAACAAAGTCTCAGCCACGAAGTGGTAGGCCACAAAAGCTCACTGAACAGGACCGCCAAGAACTGTTCATCGGGAGCTTCATGAAATGGGTTTCCATGGCCGAGCAGCCGCACACAAGCCTAAGATCACCATGCGCAATGCCAAGTGTTGGCTGGAGTGGTATAAAGCCCGCTGCCATTGGACTCTGGAGCAGTGGAAACGCGTTCTATGGAGTGATGAATCAGTCCGACGGACAAATCTGGGTTTGGAAGATGCCAGGAAAATACTACCTGCCCGAATGCATAGTGCAAACTGTAAAGTTTGGTGGAGGAAGAATAATGGTCTGGGACTGTTTTTTATGGTTTGGCCGAGGCCCCTTAGTTCCAGTGAAGGGAGATCTTAATGCTACAGCATACAATTATATTCTAGACGATTCTGTGCTTCCAACTTTTTGTGGTAATAGTTTGGGGAAGGCGATTTCCTGTTTCAGCATGACAATGCCGCCATGCACAAAGCAAGGTTCAAACATAGACGGTTTGTTGAGATTGTGTGGAAGAACTTGACTGGCCTGCATAGAACCCTGACCTCAACCCCATCGAACACCTTTGAGATGAATTGGAACGAGATGTTCGAAAAGCAGGAGTCCACATACTTTTGGCCATGTAGTGTATATTTTACATAATGCAATATAGAAATGTGTCAGTAAGACTAACAACAAAACACGTCTTTGAATATCTTTGAGACATCTTAAAGTCTCCGAACCCCTGGGAAAATATTGAATTCCGCCAAAGTTCTCTTTCAATATTCCTCTTATCATAGAAGCATTGTGGCTTTCCCTAAGTACAGTCAGTCTTGTGTGGCTGGATAAAAAATAATGGAACTCATTTTTCCCCCTCTATTTTGCAAAGCCCTATTGTGAGGAAGAGTGGTGAACTGTGTCATTAACAATGCAGTTACACCCTGAGGGAAATTTACTGGTGGATGACATTGAACTTAAGTGTACAGTGAGTTGGCCTATCTGCCCATAAATCAAACATCTGAACTGAACTCCCTCTTCTTGCATAGATTTGACTGGAGTAAAAAGCTTTTGCTGCCGTGGCAGCGTCTCTGGCTGTTGTCTGATAGATGACTACGCCATCATTTCATTATGATATGGGAGACCGACGCAGAGAAATGTAAACAAAATCTGCGGCTGTTGGAATTGGTGGTGACAGTGCATCGATTGTCTGTAAAAAAAACGTGTTTTCTCCCTCACTTGAATAGTAATTCTGCCTGGGAAGCTCCACAACAGGACCTTTGTGTTCTCTCTGCTGTAAAATCAAAGGAGATTAAACTCAGTGTCAACGCTGACAAATGTGAGATTGTGTGAGTGTGTGTGTGTAAAAAGTAGCAGTCAGAGGTGAACATGCCTCTTGTCAAATGTTCATGGCAGGAGTACATTGGGATTTATGCAGCCTTGCATTGTCCTAGTACTGTGTGAGGCAGACTGTGTACTTTCAGCTTTTCTCTGGCTGCCTCTCACCCTCTTTCCAGCATCCACTCCTTTTTTGCTCAACAAGGTCACTTTTATACAAATAATATGAATTAGTTATTGCAATACCTTATTTGGAGGCTTAGCTTGGGGGATTTTCTTTTATTTGACACTTCCAATACAGTATAATACATTACAGCGGCAATCTGCTGTTCAAATAACAACAAAGCGTCATCTCACCCCTTTTTTTGGTAAACAGCTGAGGGATGGGCTGGAGAAATGTAACCGCTCTCAAATGAATTTTTCAGAGCTAGGGATGCAAAGACTGACGATCCATGAGATCAACATTATAGTTGTAATCATGTTTTGGGGCTATATAGAGTTTGTTTTACAATTATATTGTTTCAAACATTGGAGTAAAACAAGCTTATATTTTAGGTTCTGATTGGTAAGACAGTTGAAGTAAACTCATGAGGCATTTATACATTATACACTCAGCAAACAAAGAAACGTCCTCTCACTGTCAACTGCCTTTATTTTCAGGAAATCTTAACATGTGTAAATATTTGTATGTACATAACAAGATTCAACAACTGAGACATAAACTGAACAAGTTCCACAGACATGTGACTAACATAAATTAAATAATGTGTCCCTGAACAAGGGGGGGTCAAAATCAAAAGTATCAAAAGCTATCGAAGAGGTACATTTTAACAGTGTTACATATGCTTAACAATAATGGGTGGGAAGGGGAAATGTAACCCCCTAATTTTAAAACCCCTCATTGTCCCCCAATAATTATTGCGTGTGTGTCCTCAGAGTAGCTACAAACAGAGCACTGTGGTTCAGACTTGTGGTTGTAGTTCAGACTTCAAACATTTTCCCATCACTTCCGATTAGAGATCGGAAGTATGGTCAGATATTATTGTCTTGGTTAAATGGTACTCATGATTATGTGGTAGTTACTGCTGTCTATTTATTTTACGGATTTTAAAGTATTACCACATCAAAAATTAATCACTGTACTTATTACATAAAACTGCACTGTATATTGTAGGTCCCATGACTACTGTACTGGAGTATTCTGATTACTGTAACAGTAAAAGCTCAGACACCCGGTAGGATTGTCAAACGTTTGCTTGCCGACAGTACTTAGCACCTCTGAACAGTGTTGGCAATCAATCGCTTTTGTGTTCACACAGCAAAGGCCTTGGAAGTCGTCAGTCTTGTTAAAATACTACAAACCAAAAGGTGGCAGTAGCATTATTTGGCAATGCATGTTGTTGTTTATGGTCTAGATTCCAAGCTAAATGCACTAATGTTGTTATTTTGTAGAAAACCCTTGTTGATACTAGCAAGATGATGAAGAAACAATTTAATTGACTCTCCAAAATTCCATACTGCCAGTCCATAGCTAAATGTTTAGCTAGCTAACATTAGCGTATTTGTTAGCTAGCGCTATCGCTAGTTAAGCTTTCATGCTTAACTATGGTAACAATGATAATACACTATAAAGGCTCCATATCCTTTACTTCGCCATAATTGCAGTCGCACACAACAAAGTGACATTTGCATATTTTCTCATTAGTAGAGAAACTCATTATTTGTAGACAATGAGGAATAAGGTTATGTAATGCTACATGTACCTGTAATCTGGGAGCAGAAATGAAATTGGTCTTCTAATGTAGCACAACATCATCACCACCACCTCATGGATACTAGGAAGACTCGTGTTGTTTAATATAAATAGTCCTTACTTTTTGAACCATTTTTTACATAATCAGTTTTTAAAGATAAGGCAGTAGAATTTGTCCTACGTTTTTTGACTTTAACCTTGAATTTACCTCTGGCCCTTGTATTTCACACTTATTTAGCAGGGAAGTTGGCACAAACATTATTTTCACAGTTTATTGATAATCGAGAGGCAAACTATCTCAATTTCACTATGAAGAAGACATACAGTACAACCTGCTCTCTATGGCCCACTGCCGCTAGGGCCTGTCATGACAAATAGTGTCCCCCCCCTGCGACACAATGGGATTCGATAAGTTCTAACTTCCGTTGCTACGGCTGTTGCTAGAACTTGCAAAATTCTGACCGGGTTACGTAATGAACCAAAGTATCCGATGCTATGCTGATTGGTTGGCTCTATTTTACCTGGTAGCAGTCGCAAAGGACGGAGGACGCGGGCAGTTCTAGTTCTATTTCACCTCATAAGCCCTCGCTCAGTCTGCGCAAAATTATTACCTCAGAATTGCTATCCAAGGACGGTGTTTTCGATAGTGACTACCTACTGCTTCAGAGGACCAAAAAGAGAACACTCTGTCTTTAACATATATTTGTCTTTATATAAGAACATATTGTTGAACAGGAAAAAATTATTTAAGCTATTTTTAGATTGACGTTGCTAACATTAGCTACTATACTTATTTACCTCAGCCTGCCTAGTCAGCTAGCGAGCTAACATTACAGTAAGTAGCTAGCAAGCAAGCTAGCCAGCCAGTTTTATTTAGCTAAAGTTAGCTAGCTAGCATGCTACTGTAACTGTTATTGTAGCTTTCTGTTTGTACGTAGCTTGCACTTTAACCTGTTAGGGCTAGGGGGCAGTATTTTCACGGCCGGATAAAAAAACGTACCCGATTTAAACTGGTTACGACTCTTTCCCAGAAACGAGAATATGCATAGATTTATAGATTTGGATAGAAAACACTCTAAAGTTTCTAAAACTGTTTGAATGGTGTCTGTGAGTATAGCAGAACTCATATGGCAGGCCAAAACCTGAGAAGATTCCATACAGGAAGTGCCCTGTCTGACAATTTGTTGTCCTTCTGTTGCATCTCTATCGAAAATACAGCATCTCTGCTGTAATGTGACATTTTCTAAGGCTTCCATTGACTCTCAGAAGGCGCCAGAAAGTGGAATGACATCTCTCCTGTCTCTGGGCGAAAAACAGCAGGAGATTGTGTGAGTGGTCAGGCTGAGAACAGTGACACTGGAGATGCGCGTTCATGAGAATTATCCATTTTTTTCTTTCAGCCTTTGAATGAATACAACGTCGGCCGGTTGGAATATTATCGCTATTTTACGAGAAAAATTGATTTGATTTTAAACAGCGTTTGACATGCTTCGAAGTACGGTAATGGAATATTTAGAATTTGTTTGTCACGAAATGCGCTCGCGCGTCACCCTTCGGATACTGACCTGAACGCACGAACAAAACAGAGGTATTTGAATATAACTATGGATTATTTGGAACCAAAACAACATTTGTTGTTGAAGTAGAAGTCCTGGGAGTGCATTCTGACGAAGAACAGCAAAGGTAATCCAATTTTTCTTATAGTAAATCTGAGTTTGGTGAGGGCCAAACTTGGTGGGTGTCAAATTAGCTAGCCGTGATGGCCGGGCTATGTACTCAGAATATTGCAAAATGTGCTTTCGCCAAAAAGCTATTTTAAAATCTGCATAAAGGAGTTCTGTATCTATAATTCTTAAAATAATTGTTATGTATTTTGTGAACGTTAATCGTGAGTAATTTAGTAAATTCACCGGAAGTTTGCGGTGGGTATGCTAGTTCTGAACATCACATGCTAATGTAAAAAGCTGGTTTTTGATATAAATATGAACTTGATTGAAGAAAACATGCATGTATTGTATAACATAATGTCCTAGGAGCGTCATCTGATGAAGATCATCAAAGGTTAGTGCTGCATTTAGCTGTGGTTTTGGTTTTTGTGACATATATGCCTGCTTTGAAAATGGCTGTGTGATTATTTTTGGCTGGGTACTCTCCTGACATAATCTAATGTTTTGCTTTCGCTGTAAAGCCTTTTTGAAATCGGACAATGTGGTTAGATTAACGAGAGTCTTGTCTTTAAAATGGTGTAAAATAGTCATATGTTTGAGAAATTGAAGTTATAGCATTTTTTAGGTATTTGTATTTCGCGCCATGCGATTCCACTGGCTGTTGACTAGGTGGGACGCAAACATCCTTGCCCAGGGAGGTTAATTGCATCCCTTGAGGAGATTTTATCTTTCCAACTAGGCGAAGTACTATGAAGACACCACTGATGTCACGTCCTGACCATGGTAAGCTGTTATTTTCTATGGTAGAGTAGGCCAGAGCGTGACAGGGGAGTTTATTCTCTGTGTTCTATTTCTATGTTCGTAGGTTCTAGTTTTGTATTTCTATGTTGGTTTGTTTGGGATGATCTCCAATTAGAGGCAGCTGGTCCTTGTTGTCTCTAATTGGAGATCATACTTAAGTAGGGGTTTTTCTTCCTGGGTTTTGTGGGTGATTATTTTTGAGTAGTGTTTGTTTTACCTCTGCGTCACGGTTTGTTGTTTTGTTTAGTCAGTTTATTTATGTATTGCATAGTTTCACAGAGTTAATAAAATGTGGAACGACACACACGCTGCTCTTTGGTCCTCTTCTTCCTACGACAGCCGTGACAACTGATCTCGACAAGAGGCGCAACATTCAGAGAAATTCACAATTAAGGGTAGAAGTTAACTGGACGGATTTAGCTATTTACAACAATTTTTCCACAACCCTTTTCCGTCTAGCTAGTTGGTCATCTACATGTTGCTAGCTATACATTATGTTATATGTCTGTCATATTGAGGTATCTAGCTATAAGTGATTATGGTAATTCCAAATGCCCTTAACTAGGTCTCTTCGCTAGACAGACAAAGAGAGAGGGGGGAAGTAAGAAAGTGAGAACGAAGGATGAAAGTGAGAGGGAGAGAGTGGAAGACAGGGAGAGAGAGAAACAGAGAGAGAGAAAGAAAGCAGACAGCAGTGCAAATGTACTTAGTCTTGAGCATTTCAACAACTCTTTTCTTCCAACTTGTTAGGCAATCATATCATACGGGGGAAGAATGGCCAGCCAAACAGCAGGGTGATTTTTACAAAGAAGGAGAAGGAGGCCATGCGGACCGAGATGCATGCTGGCCATTTCAGACTGAAGCGCATGATTGCCAAAATTATCCTAGGCTTTTTCTGACGGGGCATTGTCAAGGAGATGAACAGCTGGGCAAGTGAAATAACAGATACAGGTAAGAATAAAGTAATCTTCTCTCTAACAATTTAAATGTTAGGATGTACCTCATCGGATCCTAAACAAAATCCAGGAATGGCAACAGCTAGTGTGACCAATGTTTTTTTATTTTAGATTTTTTACAATTTGTTTTCGTTTTTAAATGGTACATAATCAGAAATATTTCAATATCTTACGTTGTCAATAGATATCGCTTTCCTACCCCCTCAACCAGGTTTGGTGAATGGACCAACCACACCCTCAAGTCTGCCATGGGCAAGTCCCTTGATCAGTACCAGGAAGGATGGGAGAACAACCTGGTGGTAATTCTCTTTGCACACAACAGCAGCATACAGGCCTCCACCGAGTACAAACGGGAGCTGCAGCTGTTGACAGAGGTAAACAATGTAATTGTATATACAATTATTGCATATACTGTAATCTTTCAAATTTGTGATTGACTTAGTGTTGTTGTTTGTGTATTGCTATTTTTGTATAATGTACAATCAGATCAGTGAAACCCCACCTTATGTGGTGGAAGTTGTTGAACCAGATCAGAACTCCTTCGAGGACCACCTTCAGGCACGGACTGAGAAGGATTTGGAGGTTTTTGACCAGGTGAAAGTGATTGTCCGCTGTTAATTTATTTTCTTGCCCTCCAAGAGATATGTACGAAATGTATTTGTAATATGAAATATAATTGCATTTATTCCTGTTATCAATCAAGGTGAGACTGAACATCGACAAGACGCAGGAGAAACAGAAGGAATCAAGAAGGGGACCAAGCTTCCTGCCATCCAGGATCTCTATACCAGGCGGTGTCAGAGGAAGGCCCTAAAAATTGTCAAAGACTCCAGCCACCCTAGTCATTGACTGTTCTCTCATAGCCACCCTAGTCATAGACTTCTACCGGTACCCTCTGTATATGGCCTCACTATTGCTATTTTACTACTGCTCTTTAACTGTTTGTTATATATATTTTTTAGGTATTTTTCTTAAAACTGCATTGTTGGTTAACCTGTTGGGTCTAGGGGGCAGCATTTGCACGTCTGGATAAAAAAAATGTACCCGATTTAATCTGGTTACTAATCCTACCCAGTAACTAGAATATGCATATACTTATTATATATGGATAGAAAACACTCTAAAGTTTCCAAAACTGTTTGAATGGTGTCTGTGAGTATAACAGAACTCATTTGGCAGGCAAAACCCTGAGACATTTTCTGACAGGAAGTGGATACCTGATGTGTTGTATTGACTTTAAACCTATCCCATTGAAAAACACAGGGGTTTAGGAATATTTTGGCACTTCCTATTGCTTCCACTAGATGTCACCAGCCTTTACAAAGTGTTTTGAGTCTTCTGGAGGGAGATCTGACCGAACAAGAGCCATGGAACGATGATGTCCCATTAGACACCTGGCGCGCTAGTTCATGTTGGGTACCCTCGTTCCAATACGTTATAAAAGAGTATGCATTCGTCCACCTTGAATATTATTCATGTTCTGGTTAAAAAAGGCCCTAATGATTTATGCTATACAACGTTTGACATGTTTGAACGAACGGAAATATATTTTTTCCCCTCGTTCATGACGAGAAGTCCGGCTGGCTTACATCATGTGCTAACGAGACGGAGATTTTTGGACATAAATGATGAGCTTTTTTGAACAAAACTACATTCGTTATGGACCTGTGATACCTGGAAGTGACATCTGATGAAGAGAATCAAAGGTAATGGATTATTTACATAGTATTTTCGATTTTAGATCTCCCCAACATGACGTCTAGTCTGTATCGCAACGCGTATTTTTCTGGGCGCAGTGCTCAGATTATTGCAAAGTGTGATTTCCCAGTAAGGTTATTTTTAAATCTGGCAAGTTGATTGCGTTCAAGAGATGTAAATCTATAATTCTTTAAATGACAATATAATATTTTACCAAAGTTTTCTAATTTTAATTATTTAATTTGTTACGCTGACTTGACTGCCGGTTATTGGAGGGAAACGATTTCCTCAACATCAATGCCATAGTAAAACGCTGTTTTTGGATATAAATATGAACTTGATAGAACTAAAAATGCATGCATTGTCTAACATAATGTCCTAGGAGTGTCATCTGATGGAGATTGTAAAAGGTTAGTGCATCATTTTAGCTGGTTTTATGGTTTTGGTGACCCTGTCTTTGACTTGACAAAACATTACACACAACTCTTGTAAATGTACTGTCCTAACATACTCTAAATTTATGCTTTCGCCGTAAAACCTTTTTGAAATCGTAAAACGTGGTTAGATTAAGGAGATGTTTATCTTTCAAATGGTGTAAAATAGTTGTATTTTTGAAAAATTTGAATTTTGACATTTATTTGGATTCAAATTTGCCGCTCTTGAAATGCAACTGCTGTTGATGGAGTGCACCACGGGTGGCACGCTAGCGTCCCACCTAGCCCCAAGAGGTTAAGGGCTTGTAAGTAAGCATTTCACTGTAAGGTCTACATCTGTTATAGTCGGTGCATGTGACAAATACAATTTCACTTGATTTGAAGTGCTACGATATCCAGGTAATTACTTGGTTTGGAAGAAAGAAGAAAGGAAGGCGAGACCTGGGAAACCTTGCTGCTCTTTCACTCCTAGCTGCAGTCACCATCTGTTAGCGTCACACTCTTATCTGTTTCACCTGTCTCTGTGGTTGTCTCCACCCCCCTCCAGGTGTCACCCATCTTCCCGGCGCCGACAGAGATGGCTGCCTCGCTTCGAGTTCTTAGGAAACTATGTATTATTTCTTACCATGTTACCCCAGGAAATCTTAAGTGTCATTACATACAGTTGGGAGGAACTATTGGATGTAAGAGCAACGTCAACTTACCAACATTACGACCAGGAATGCGACTTTCCCGAAGCGGATCCTCTGTTTGGTCCACCACCCAGGACAATGGATCAGATCCCAGCAGGCGACCCAAAACAATGGAGCCGCAGAAGGGGCAGACGGAGCGGTCTTCTGGTCAGGCTCCGTAGACGGGCACATCGCCCACCGCTCCCGAGTATACTACTAGCCAACGTCCAGTCTCTTGACAACATGGTAGATTAAATCCGAGCAAGGGTTGCCTTCCAGAGAGACAGAGATTGTAACATTCTCTGTTTCACGGAAACATGGCTCACTCGGGATATGTTATCAGAGTTGGTACAGCCACCTGGTTTCTTCATGCATCGCGCCGACAGAAACAAACATCTCTCTGGTAAGAAGAAGGGTGGGGGTGTATGACTTATGATTAACGAGTCATGGTGTGATCATAACAACATACAGGAACTCAAGTCCTTTTGTTCACCTGACCTAGAATTCCTTACAATCAAATGCCGACCGCATTATGTACCAAGAGAATTTTTTTCGATTATAATCCCCCCCCCACCCGAAGCAGACACCTCGACGGCCCTGAAAGATCTTCATTGGACTCTATGTAAACTGGAAACCAGATGTCCTTAGGCTGCATTTATTGTAGCTGGGGATTTTAACAAGGCTAATCTGAAAACTGGAAACCAGATGTCCTAAGGCTGCATTTATTGTAGCTGGGGATTTTAACAAGGCTAATCTGAAAACAAGGCTCCCTAAATTTCATCAGCATATCGAATGCGCGACCCAGGCTGGGAAAATTCTGGATCATTGTTACTCTAACTTCCGCGATGCATACAAAGCCATCCCTCGCCCTTCTTTCGGCAAATCTGACCACGACTCCATTTTGTTGCTCCCAGCCTATAGACAGACACTAAAACAGGAAATGCCCGTGCTCAGGTCTGTTCAACGCTGGTCCGACCAATCTGATTCCACGCTTCAAGATTGCTTCGATCACGTGGACTGGGATATGTTCTGGATAGCATCGAACAACAACATTGATGTATACGCTGATTCGCTGAGCAAGTTTATTAGCAAGTGCATCGGTGATGTTGTACCAACAACGACTATTAAAACCTTCCCCAACCAGAAACCGTGGATTGATGGCAGCATTCGTGCAAAACTGAAAGTGCGAACCATTGCTTTTATAGCTATTCCCTCCACAAGGCAATCAAACAAGCTAAGCGCCAGTATAGAGACAAAGTAGAGTCGCAATTCAACGGCTCAGACACGAGAGGAATGTGGCAGGGTCTACAGTCAATCACGGACTACAAACAGAAACCCAACCCCGTCGCGGACCCCCAGGTCTTGCTCCCAGACAAACTAAACAACTTCTTCGCTCGCTTTGAGGAGAATACAGTGCCACCGACACGGCCCGCTACTAAAACCTGCAGACTCTCCTTCACTGCAGCCAACGTGAGTAAAACATTTAAACGTGTTAACCCTCGCAAGGCTGCCGGCCCAGACGGCATCCCTAGCCGCGTTCTCAGAGCATGCGCCGACCAGCTGGCTGGTGTGTTTACAGACATATTCAATCAATCCCTATCCCAGTCTGCTGTTCCCACATGCTTCAAGAGGGCCACCATTGTTCTGTTCCCAAGAAAGCTAAAGTAACTGAGCTAAATGACTTTCGCCCCGTAGCACTCACTTTCGTCATCATGAAGTGCTTTGAGAGACTAGTCAAGGATCATATCACCTCCACCCTACCTGACACCTTAGACCCACTCCAATTTGCTTACCGCCCAACAGACGACGCAATCGCAATCACATGGCCCTAACCCATCTGGACAAGAGGAATACCTTGTATGAATGCTGTTCATCGACTACAGCTCAGCATTTAACACCATAGTACCCTCCAAACTCGTCATTAAGCTCGAGACCCTGGTTCTCGACCCCGCCCTGTGCTACTGGGTCCTGGACTTTCTGACGGGCCGCCCCCAGGTGGTGAGGGTAGGAAACAACATCTCCACCCTGCTGATCCTCAACACTGGGGCCCCACAAGGGTGCATTCTCAGCCCACTCCTGTACTCCCTGTTCACCCATGACCACGCACGCCTCCAACTCAATCATCAAGTTTGCAGACGGCACTACAGTGGTAGGCTTGATTACCAACAATGACGAGAAGGCCTACAGGGAGGAGGTGAGGGCCCTCGGAGTGTGGTGTCAGGAAAACAACCTCACACTCAACATCAACAAAGGAGATGATCGTGGACTTCAGGAAACAGCAGAGACAGCACCCCCCTATCCACATTGACGGGACAGTAGTGGAGAAGGTGGAAAGTAAAGTTCCTCGGCGTACACATCACGGACAAACTGAAATGGTCCACCCACACAGACAGCGTGGTGAAGAAGGCGCAACAGCATCTCTTCAACCTCAGGAGGCTGAAGAAATTTGGCTTGTCACCAAAAACACTCACAAACTTTTACAGATGCACAATCGAGAGCATCCTGTCGGGCTGTATCACAGCCTGGTACGGCAACTGCTCCACCCCACAACCGCAAGGCTCTCCAGAGGGTAGTGAGGTCTGCACAACACATCACCGGGGGCAAACTACCTGCCCTGCAGGACACCTACACCACCCGATGTCACAGGAAGTCCAAAAAGATCATCAAGGACAGCAACAACCACCCGAGCCACTGCCTGTTCACCCCGTTATCATCCAGAAGGCGAGGTCAGTACAGGTGCCGACATACTGACTCAAATCTCTAGCCACTTTAATAATTAAAAATTGGATGTAATAAATGTATCACTAGTCACTTTAAACAATGCCACTTTATATAATGTTTACATTACTCATCTCATATGTACTCTATACCATCTACAGCATCTTGCCTATGCCGTTCGGCCATCGCTCATCCATATAATTATATGTAAATATTCTTATTCGTTCCTTTACACTTGTGTGTATAAGGTAGTTGTTGTGAAATTGTTAGATTACTTGTTAGATTTTACTGCATGGTTGGAACCAGAAGCACAAGCATTTCGCTACACTCGCATTAACATCGGCTAACCATGTGTATGTGACCAATAACATTTGATTTGATTTATCCCCATTGTACTTATACCTATGTTCTGTTTGTCTGTTGCCAGTTCATTTTGTTTTTGTCAAGCCTACCATCTAGTTCCTGTTTTCTAGCTTTCCCGGTTTTGACCATTCTGCTTGCCCTGACCCTGAGCCTGCCTGTCGTTCTGTACCTTTCGGACTCTGCTCTGGACGACTGACCTCTGGCTGCCCTTGACCTTGTGTTTGCCTGCCTCCCTGTTTGATTAATAATCTTTTGTTACTTCGAAACTGTCTGCATCTGTGTCTTCTCCTGAGCCTTGACAGTATGAACTGGCCATGACGGACCCAGCAGACTCGGACAAGCTCAGCAACGCTGTCTCCTCCCAAGGAGCCACCATTGGAAGGCAACGAGAAGTTGCTTTGTGGTCTTATGGAAGGGTTCCAGACCTTAGCTGAATGCCATGACCGTGCGTTGAACACTTTGCTGGAGCAATTCCGTGGGTTGTCTGTCAGGCACCCTACAACGACGGTAACCTCCCAGACCCTCAGTAACCCGGCTGTTAGCAGCGTGGCCTTCCCGGCCACCCCGGTTTCCCGAGAGCCACACTTACCTGAACCGGTAAGAGTCGGGAACCTGTCGGGTGTTTCTCGCCCAGTGTTCTCACATCCTCGAGCTCCAGCTCTTCTCCTTCCCATCGTACCACTCAAAGATACCGTAACTCATCACGCTGATGTCCTGGGAGGGCTCTCCCTGGTCTGCAGCCGTGTGGGAACAACAGTCGACCGTATGCTTCAGTCTGGAAGAGTTCATGGCAGAGGTGGAGAAGGTTTTTGATTCTCCAATATCAGGGAGAGAGGCTGCCCGGAAGTTACTCCAGCTTCGGCAAGACTCCCGCAGTGTGGCAGACTATGCGGTGGATTTCCACACGTTGGCAGCTGAGAGTGCCTGGAACCCGGAATCGCTGTTTGACACGTTCCTGCATGGAGTATCGGAGGAGGTTGAGGACGAACTAGCAGTCCGGGAACTAACGACAGATCTCGACTCACTCATTGCCTTGACCATCCGTATTGATGGGCGGCTACGGAAACGTAGGAAAGAGAGGTCCGATTCCACTCACCCGTCCAAGGATTCCACCTCGCCTCCGAGGAATCGCGGAAGTCCACGACGCTACCCGAGCTCCCCCGAATGTCTCCGAAGTCTGCCAATTCAACTCTTCCTCAGCCAATGCAACTAGGCAGAGCTAGGTTGTCCCCAGCCGAACGTCTACACCTGCTTCACACGAAGAGTTGCCTGTATTGCGGGACTACCGGTCATTTTGTGTCCTCCTGTCCACTAAAAGACCAAGCTTACCAGTAGGGGCGAGTACTCTGGTGGGCCATACGGAGAACTTTTCCTCTCCCCTCACTCGCACCCCTTCCCATGACTTCTTGCTGTGGGGGAACCAGTCGAAATCTCATCAACTCTGGGTCCGATGAGAGTTTTATGGACGCTTCCCTGGCGTCCGAGCTGGGCATCCCCACTCGGCCCCTCTCCATTCCCATGGATGTTAGAGTGCTGGATTGGTGCTCTATAGGGCTGGGTCACCCACAATACCACTCCCATCAACCTATGGGTGTCAGGGAACAACAGCGAGGCTATCCAATTCATGCTGATTAAATCCTCAGGTTCCCATGAAAAATGGAATTCTCTTGGCTCCAGCGACACAATCCCCTTATTGACTGGACTGCTGGTGCAGTCATGGGTTGGAGCCCGTTCTGCCACGCCCATTGCCTGAAGTCAGCGCAGCCTTCCCAGGGACGTCTTCTGGCAGGCCCGGAAGTTGCCCCGGATCTCTAGGCTATTCCCGCGGAGTACCAGGACCTCCGGAAGGTTTTCAATTAGGCCACTTCACATCCTCCGCACCGACCCTATGACTGTGGGATTGACCTTCTCCCAGGCACCACACTGTCCTGGGGACGACTGTACAGTCGTGGCCAAAAGTTTTGAGAATGACACAAATATAAATTTTCACAAAGTCTGCTGCCTCAGTTTGAATTATGGCAATTTGTATATACTCCAGAATGTTATGAAGAGTTATCCGATGAATTGCAATTAATTGGAAAGTCCCTCTTTGCCATGCAAATTAACTGAACCCCCCAAAAACATTTCCACTGCATTTCAGCCCTGCCACAAAAGGACCAGCTGACATGTCAGTGATTCTCTCGTTAACACAGGTGTGAGTGTTGACAAGGACAAGGCTGGAGATCACTCTGTCATGCTGATTGAGTTTGAATAACAGACTGGAAGCTTCAAAAGGAGGGTGCTGCTTGGAATCATTGTTCTTCCTCTGTCAATCATGGTTACCTGCAAGGAAACACGTGCCTTCATCATTGCTTTGCACAAAAAGGGCTTCACAGGCAAGGATATTGCTGCCAGTAAGATTGCACCTAAATCAACCATTTATCGGATCATCAAGAACTTCAAGGAGAGCGGTTCAATTGTTGTGAAGAAGGCTTCAGGGCGCCCAAGAAAGTCCAGCAAGCGCTAGGACCGTCTCCTAAAGTTGATTCAGCTGCGGGTTCAGGGCACCACCAGTACAGAGCTTGCTTAGGAATGGCAGCTTGCAGGTGTGAGTGCAATCGCATGCACAGTGAGGCGAAGATTTTTGGAGGATGGCCTGGTGTCAAGAAGGGCAGCAAAGAAGCCACTTATCTCCAGGAAAAACATCAGGGACAGACTGATATTCTGCGAAAGGGATTGGACTGCTGAGGACTGGGGTAAAGTCATTTTTTCTGACGAATCCCCTTTCTGATTGTTTGGGGCATCCACAAAAAAGCTTGTCCGGAGAAGACAAGGTGAGCGCTACCATCAGTCCTGTGTCATGCCAACAGTAAAGCATCCTGACACCATTCATGTGTGGGTTTGCTTCTCAGCCAAGGGAGTGGGCTCACTCACAATTTTGCCTAAAAACACAGCCATGAATAAAGAATGGTACAAAAACATCCTCCGAGAGCAACTTCTCCCAACCATCCAAGATCAGTTTGGTGATGAACAATGCCTTTTCCAGCATGATGGAGCACCTTGCCATAAGGTAGAAGTGATAACTAAGTGGCTCGGGGAACAAAACATCGATATTTTGGGTCCATGGACAGGAAACTCCCCAAACCTTAATCCCATTGAGAACTTGTGGTCAATCCTCAAGAGGCGGGTGGACAAACAAAACCCCACAAATTCTGACAAACTCCAAGCATTGATTATGCAAGAATGGGCTGCCATCAGTCAGGATGTGGCCCAGAAGTTAATTGACAGCATGCCAGGGCGGATTGCAGAGGTCTTGAAAAAGAAGGGTAAACACTTCAAATATTGACTCTTCGCATCAACTTCATGCAATTGTCAATAAAAGCCTGTGACACTTATGAAATGCTTGTAATTATACTTCAGTATTCCATAGTAACATCTGACAAAAATATCTAAAGACACTGAAGCAGCAAACTTTGTGGAAATGAATATGTGTCATTCTCAAAACTTTTGCCCACGACTGTACTCTCTGTCGGGTCCGGAGACCAAGGCTATGGAGACCTACATCGAGGACTCCCTAGTTACACGGTGTATCCATCCTTCCACCTCCCCCGCCCAAATATCGACTACTGGGGCCTCAATGACATTCCGGGACCTCAAGCACCGCTTCACCACAGCTCCCATATTGGTTCATCCTGACCCCATGTCCCGTCAGTTCGTGGTGGAGGCTGATGCTTCGGATGTCAGAGTGGGGGCTGTCCTGCCCTGCACCTCAAGCTACGTCCCTGTGCCTTCTTCTCCCATCGCCTCAACGCCACGGAGTGGAATTACGATGTGAGGAATCGTGAGCTTCCCGCGGTGAAGATGGCGTTGAAGGAGTGAATACAACGGTTGGACAGGGCGGACAGATCACAAGAACCTGGAATATCTCCACACCACCAAGCGTCTCAATTACAGGCCCTGCTTTTCACCCGGTTTAACTTCTCCCTCTCCTACTGACCAGGATCCAAGAATATCAAGCCAGAAGTGCTGTCACGCCGGTATAGCCTCGCGGCTACACCCTCAGACCCCGAGACCATCCTTCGCACCGAGTGCCTGGTGACAGCACTCAGCTGGGGAATAGGGAATCATGTCCGTGAGGTGCAGAGTTCCCAGCCGAACCTCGGTGGGGCCCAGATAACCTGATGTTTGTGCCTGACGCTGTCCGCTCCTCAGTCCTGGAGTGGGCCCACTCCTCCAGGCTTGCCTGCCACCCAGGCTCCCGTCAGACCCTGGCCTTTGTGCAGCAACACTTTTGGTGGCCTACCATGGTCTTGGATGTCTCCGCGTTCATCGCCGCCTGCACGGTCTGTGTGCAGAATAAGACTCATATGCAAGCTCCGGCTGGTCTCCTTCAACCACTGCCTGTCCCTCACCATCCCTGGTCTCACATATCCCTGGACTTCGTCACAGGTCTTCCCCCGTCTGATGGCAACACCGCCATCCTGACAGTAGTGGACCGGTTTTCCAAAGCCGCCCACTTCATTCCTCTCCCCAAGCTACCCTCTGCCAAAGAGACGGACCAGCTCATGGTGCAGCACGTCTTCCCGGATCCATAGACTCCCAGTGGACATGGTCTCTGACCGGGTTCCTCAGGTGTCATCCAGGTTTTGTATGTGTATTTGTATTTATCGTGGATCCCCACAGCTACTCTTCCTGGGGTCCAGTAAAATTGAGGCAGTTTATACAATTTTAAAAACATTACAATACATTCACAGACTGTGTGCCCTCAGGCCCCTACTCCACCACTACCACATATATATATAGTACAAAATCCATGTCTATGTTTGTGTATAGTACGTATGCTATCGTGTGTGTATGTGTATACATGTTCCTGTGTTTGTGTTGCTTCACAGTCCCCGCTGTTCCATAATGTGTTTATTTTATCTTTTTTTTTTAAATACAATTTTACTACTTGCATGAGTTACTTGATGTGGAAGAGAGTTCCATGTAATCATGGCTCTATTTAGTACAGTGCACCTTCCATAGTATGTTCTGGACTTGGGGACTGTGAAGAGACCTTTGGTGACATGTCTTGTGGGGTAGGCATGGGTGTCCGAGCTGTGCACCAGTAGTTCAAACAGACAGCTCGGTGCATTCAACATGTCAATACCTCTCATAAATACAAGGAGTGATGAAGTCAATCTCTCCTCCACTTTGAGCCAGGAGAGATGACATGCATATTATTAATATTCGCTCTCTGTGTACATTCAAGGGCCAGCCGTGCTGCCCTGTGCTGAACCAATTGCAATTTTCCTAAGTCCTTTTTTGTGGCACCTGACCATATGACTGAACAGTTGTCCAGGTGCGACAAAACTAGGGCCTGTAGGACCTGCCTTGTTGACAGTGATGTCAAGCAGGTAGAGCAGTGCCTTATCATGGACATACTTCTCCCCATCTTAGCTACTGTTGTATCAATATGTTTTGACCATGACAGTTTAAAATCCAGGGTAACTCCAAGCAGTTTAGTCACCTCAACTTGCTCAATTTCCACATTATTTATTACAAGTTTTAGTTGAGGTTTAGGGTTTAGTTCATGATTTGTCCCAAATACAATGCTTTTGGTTTTAGAAATATTTAGGACTAACTTATTATTTGCCACCCACTCTGAAACTAACTGCAACTCTTAGTTAAGTGTTGCAGTCATTTCAGTCGCTGTAGTAGCTGACGTATATTGTTGAGTCATCCGCATACATAGACGGTCTGGCTTTCCTCAAAGCCAGTGGCAATTCATTAGTAAAGATTGAAAAAAGTAATGGGCCTAGACAGCTGCCTTGGCAGAGTTCCTGATTCTACCTGGATTATGTTGGAGAGGCTTCCATTAAAGAACACCCTCTGTGTTATGTTAGACAGGTAACCCTTTATCCACAATTTAGCAGGGGGTGTAAGCCATAACACAAGTTTTGCCAGCAGCAGACTATGATCGATAATGTCAAAGGCCGCACTGAAGTCTAACAAAACAGCCCCCACAATCTTTTTTATCATCAATCTCTTTCAGCCAATCATCAGTCATTTGTGTAAGGGATGTGCTTGTTGAATGTCCTTCTCTATAAGCATGCTGAAAGTTTGTTGTCAATTTGTTTACTGTAAAATAGCATTGTATCTGGTCAAACACAATTTTTTATAAAAGTTTACTAAGGGTTGGTAACAGGCTGATTGGTCAGCTATTTGAGCCAGTAAGGGGGGCTTTACTATTCTTAGGTAGTGGAATGACTTTTGCTTCGCTCCAAGCCTGAGGGCACACACTTTCTAGTAGGCTTAAATTGAAGATGTGGCAAATAGGAGTGGCAATATCGTCCGCAATTATCCTCAGTCATTTTTCATCCAAGTTGTCAGACCACGGTGGCTTGTCATTGTTGATAGACAACAATACTTTCTTCACCTCTTCCACACTAACTTTCCAAAATGTTAAATTACAATGCTTGACTTTCATAATTTGGTCAGATATACTTGGATGTGTAGTGTCAGCATTTGTTGCTGACATGTTATGCCTAATCTTGCCAATGAAAAAAACCTTAAAGTAGTTGGCAATATCAGTTGGTTTTGTGATGAATGAGCTATTTGTTTCAATGAATGATGGAGCTGAGTTTGCCTATTTTCCCAGAATTTCATTTAAGGTGCTCCAAAGCTTTTTACTATTATTCATTTATCTTGGTTTCATGGTGTAGTTTTTTCATTTTATTCAGTTTAGTCACATGATTTCTCAATTTGTAATGATCTCCAAAATTCGAATCATTAGATCATCACTGTTGATATAGCAATGGACGCTAATAGTTTTTAGAATCCCATTGTGATGCAGAAGGGGACAGTTTTTGGCCACGGAACATTATTTGGCATGACAGCCCCCCCCCCCCGCACTCCTCATTCAGGATTGTAACTTGACCATTAGAATACACATGCTGCAATTTCAAAGATTGGTTGCGCATCAGCAGTTTTGTTATGTCAGTCACTGACAGTCACTCAATTAGCCCATGTCAGCAAACATCTTTAAGATTGGTAAGTTCGTAGACCCATCTATCTAAACTTGTAGTAATCATGGCAGAAGGACAAGTTGTAACGGCTGTCTTCTGTAGAAATGGACCAAGGCGCAGCAGGTATGTGAATACTCATCTTTAATTAAAATAAAGGAGTAAAGCATCCACTTAACAATACAAACAAAGTGACAACAGCTACAGTTCTGCAGACTAGAAACGCAGTGCAAAAACAACCACCCACAACCCCAAAGAAAAACACACACACCTATATAGGACTTCCAATCAAAGGCAACTATACACACCTGCCTTCAATTGGAAGTCCCAATCATCCACCCAACATTTAACCAACACAAACATGCCACGTCCTGACCCCAAAACTAAAACACTAGCTCCATCTGCTGGTCAGGACGTGACAGTACCCCCCCCCTCAAGGTGCAGACCCCGGAATGCACCTACCAACAAAAAACCCCAACACAAAACCCATAAACAATAACCCTAAAACAATAAGGGAGGGAAGGGAGGGTGGCTGCCGTCACCGACGGCACTGTGCTACACCCTCCCTCCCCAACCCACCTATCCTGGAGGTGGCTCAGGTGCAGGGCGTGGACCTTGCTCCACCATCGGCGTAGCCCACTTCGGTGGCGCTGCTAGCTGCGCCGGGCAGATGGGCCACTTGGGCTGACCCTGGCAGACGGACCACTCGTGCTGGGCCGGGGGACAGGAGGGCCCCTCGGGCTGGGTCGGGGGACAGGAGGGCCCCTCGGGCTGGGCCGGGGGGCAGGAGGGCCCCTCGGGCTGGGCCGGAGGGCAGGAGGGCCCCTCGGGCTGGGCCGAGGGGCCCTTGCATGGGGCCTGAGAGGCTTTAACGAAACACGGCTTGTAACAAAGAATAAAACATTTGCAGTAAACAGTAGCCTACCAAGAAAGTCATTGCTCCAGACCAAGCTCCCGTGCAGCAGCTCTATTTCCTTTTCCAACAGCCAGATCAATCGCCTTCAACTTGAAAGCTGCATCATATGCATTTCTCCGTGTCTTTGCCATGATGAGGGTGACAAAATGACTACCGTAATCAGAATGATGGGAAGTTTGAGCACGCTCGATTTAATCTAAACAGTAAACAAAAAAGTTGTTTGACCTTAACCCGTTCGGCAATTTCATTGGTCTAATGAAAGCTTCATGCCGCCAAAAAACTGAGCACGTCACAGAATGTTTTTTTTACATTTATTTTAATTTGAAAGCGGGAAAAATCCATATATTAGCCGCATTGTTTAAGCCGTGAGGTTCAAACCGTGGGAAAAAAGTAGTTGCTTATAGTCCGAAAATTACGGTAAGTCATGGCAAAATGTGTAGAATGTCAAGAAATCTGCTTTAAAACTGCAAATGTGTCTCTCCGCCCATGGCAAAACAAGTAGAATTGCATGAATATAACTATAAAATTGGTCATTATTTTCTCTGCCCCATAGCAAAATGTGTAGAATTTCAGCAAAGTGGGGGGGCCGCCAACCAAATCTCACTAGGGCCCCAAAAGGCTAGGGCCAGCCCTATATGCAACTACATGTGTAACCAGATTTGTTTGGTGCAGGGGGCCAAAGACTTATGCCATCTGTACCTTGAGTGTCCCAGAGGGAAACCCATTTATTATCCGGAACTTTTCTTTCAGTTCATTCCTTAAATTAAATAAGTGGGTGCTGTGATACTGGATGTATAATCTAAAGGGTGAAAGAATCATAATTGAAAATTCTATTACAATGATGGGAATTAATGTAACAGAAAAGGCCAGACTTGGTGAAAAAGAAATCTACTGTGACAAAACAAGTCAGCAAATCACGAGTGTCTCCAGATTCCCTTGGGAGTTACTTTTTCTTCATTTATTTACAGCTGTCGAGGAGAACGGGAGAACATAAACTGCTGCTCTCCTGTGAGCGGACGACACTACGACTAGGCCTAGTCCTAATGATTATGAAATACATGATCACGAGCTGTAGCTAGTAGCAGCGCCGTGCTAGTCTAACGTGTCGCTGGCCTTTAATAACCCACATAGAAAAATATGCACACTCAGCCCCTTACCCTCTGCAGATGGAAGTCACTCTCTTATTTTCATGAAACTACCAGCAATACATGTCATAAATAAATGTTTTTTTCTAATATTATTTTTCTTGCAACGGAGGAGAAGCTCGCCATTATTTCATCTAGGGCTGGTTACTTAGAAAATGTATTAGGTTCAAACAAAGCCCTAAGAGTGATCTGTTTATCAGACAATCACTTATAGTCTGAACAAAAAAGTTTGGATCACTTTTTTAATAATTGTTGATTACTTACTTTTGGATTACTTACTTTGATACAAGGACACGGCAGCATGACTTTGTGTGGAATATAATTTTCAAACATTCCTTTGAAAGTGACTGCTAAGAAACATACTAACCTTGGTACATCTGGCAAGCTTCAACTCATACCTCATCCTCATGCCCATACCATACTGCTTCATCCAGTGAGAAAGGAAAAAGGCTTCACAGACATTTGTTTCCTTGCATGGGGCCTGAGAACACTGCTCCCAACCAATGGCATTTTTCCCCAATGGACCAGTTCCAGAGTAGTTGCGCATTCCACATATATAATTGATAGTCTGAGTGTCAAGTTAACAGCCATGCAACTATGTTCTATTCCATCCCATGGTATTAATATAGAGCCCAGTTTAAGTATGTATGAAATATGCAAGTTGAAGAGGTGACTATGGATTGTTCGAACATATTGGAGGGGTAATGTCAACATGATTTTATTTTATTCTTCAATAGTTATGATAAAGATCTGACAATAGCCAAAACATGCTAAATTTGTTTGACTGAGAAATAAAAGATAAGAGCTTGATATGAAGACCTGCACCACTCATTCATTGTCAGAGCTATCTAGTCCTCTATACAGTAAATTTCAAAAAGCGTATTTTCCTTCCAGCTATCAAGTGTTTCCCAGTCGTCTTTGCTTTATTTACGCAAAGGGTTAACAGCAAGTAATATATATGGATTATATATATGCATTAGATATAAGTAATTTACGAATGTAATGATGGCTTAGCTGTGATACACGTCCATTTAGTTAAATTTGTGGTTTTCCGAGAGCACGGTAGCACTTTATATGATGCTAATTTTCAATTAGATATCAGGTAAACACCAGTGGATATAGTACTGAGAATGTCCTCTTTATGTGTAGCACATTATTCAGGATTACAGAGAGTATCATCTCAGAGTTTTGCTGTTTATCGTAAATCTAAAACATCAGAGTAGAACTTTATCTTTCTCTAATTTCTAATGAAATATCAGGTAAATAGCACTGGAAATATTACTGTAAAATAACCTGCAACTCTAAAGTTGTAGATTTAAAGATAGCAGCAAAAACTCTGAGATTATAATCTCTGTAACCTTGAACAAGATGACATTCACACAGAGGAATTTGCCAAAAGAATGGGATGATGCAGGGATATTAGGTCTGGAGCACCAGTTTATCAAAAGGAAGGAGAATCATTGACACAGAAAGAGGAGAACCCTATTATGGTACTGCGAGACAAAAAATGTGGGAGAAACTAATGAACGCCACAAGGAGGGAGAAGACAGAAATAAGGAGTGGCGTATGGAAAGTCAGATTTGACGGAATTTCACTTCTGTCGGGCCCAAAACATTTCACCTTTCACATTTCAACTTTGTTTACCTTTCCCTGAATGCATGCAATCCTGTCTCTGAGCTGCACGAGGAGATAGTTGTGAGGTGAAGCAGTTAAAGAGGGGCATATCAATCATTCCTGCCCATGGTCAAGGCCTAGTGAGCTGTAAACATCCAATGTGTAGTGGATGAGTGCCTCTTGACTGAACAGCACAGGTCACAAGGCAATAGCTGTACAATTCCAAACGACAGATACCGTAAGTGCCCTTGGCTTCCAGTTTGTCCAACCTCTTTCCCTTTTCGTGTCTGTATTTCTGTTCTGGGATGATTTCACTGGTCTAACATATGAACTGATCAAGAATAACAATTGTACGTGCACCTGGTTTGTTGTGGTTTTTATTTGTAGGGTTATTTTTTATCATGATTCTGAGTGGAACCTAAGATCTTGGAGGAGCTGGTGAGTGAGGCTAAGGACGTCTCTTCTCTTCATTGGCTAAAAGCTATCATATACAGAAAAAACATTTCTGTCTGTCTCTAGGACAAGGCCAGACCATTGATGAAAACTCACCAGAGAATACCATCAAGACTGCATACCAGAGAAAAGTAAAATCCAACAATCACACCAGTAATGTTTGAAAGTGGACAATGCTCCTCTCCACTATGCTTGAAGCATTGTTATCCCTGGTTCACTGGAGCAACTCTCCACAGCCTTACCTTGGATGTGTTAATATGTTTTCAGATATTGATATTGTTCGATAACAAGGACAGACATAAGCCTATGGATGCTGCACAAATCCTCACAAAACCATTGCACACACCACCTAGAAAAAGCGAGTTTAAAATACTTAAAGTGTTCATACTTAAAGAGGTTTGAAGTTAGAGCTATTAACATCAATCCAAAAAGAACAGTAATACATACTGTATGTGGTGATTAATGCTCAGTACTATGAGTTTACCACTATGGTAAAGTATACTTGCAGTGCCTATAGAAAGTATACACCCCCTTGAACTTTATTCACATTTTGTTGCGTTACAAAATTGGATTGCAAAAGATGTTATTGTATTTTTTTTGTCATTGATCTACAGAAAAGGAATATACTTTTTGGAATAAATGCAAAGCCTTATGTTTGGGGCAAATCCAACTCAACACATCACTGAGTAACTGCCTCCTTATTTTCAAGCACATGGTGGCTGCATCATGGTACGGATATGCTTTTTTCAGGACGAAAAGAAACGGGACGGATCTAAGCACAGGTAAAATCCTAGAGGAAAATCTGCTTCAGTCTGCTTTAAACCAGACTGGGAGAGGAATTCACCTTTTAGCAGAACAATAACTTACAACACAAAGCCACATCTACACGAGTTGCTTACCAAGAAGACTTTGAATGTTCATGAGTGGCCAAGTTACAGCTTTGACTTAAATCTGCTTGAAAATCTATGGCAAGACTTGAAAACTGCTGTCTTGCCATGACCCCAAATACCTTGACAGAGCTTGAAGAATTTTGAAAACAATAATGGGCAAATATTGCACAGTACAGGTGTGCAAAGCTCTGAGACTTACCCAAGAAGACTCACAGCTGTACTCAGAGTTTCTAACATGTATTGACTCAGGTGGGTGAATACTTCTCTAATCATGTTATATTAGTGTTTTATTTTTCATTCATCTTTAAAAATGTTCTTCCACTTTGACAAAAAATGAGAATCAAATCCACTTTGACAAAAGAATGACACAAATCTATTTTAATCCCACTTTGTAACACAATAGAATGTGAAGAAATCCAAAGGGTGTGTCGACTTTCTATAGGCACTGTATATGTCGGCAAATGCTCAGTATTACGCCCCCTATTGTAAAGTCTTACTGAAAGCTCTCAGCCAGATCGAATACTTGCCCAGGCTGTGAAGTGCCTTTCAATTTTGCATCCACAGCACATCTGTCATGTGTGTTTTGACAGCTGAGGGTGATATTGTCTGATATCCAGATGGATCTTCACTGTAGCGATTGGCAGTGCAGTGAGGTTGTTGAGCCATTACTCTGTGTATCGAAGTGTAACTAGTTACTACAGGAGAGTGCACAAATTGATCAATTTCTCACTCTGTGTTTGACAAGGTCAAGTCCAATAATTGGACTACTCAGACACAACCCCCATCGAGATCCAGACTATAACAATGTAAATTCTTTGCTCCTGTTGCCCGACCAGCAATGAACTGACAGTGTGTTAGGAAGTTCCAAGGTCATGACCGACCAAACTAAATATTACACAATGCTCCGAATTTGAGTAATTCAGTATGTTGAGAGACGGGTCATTACAATGGATGTGAATAGATTTCCTGTCTAAATTTACTGACAGACACCCAGTAATAAATTATGCAGTGATTACTTGCTGCATTGGTTTTGCTGACAAGTATTGCACATTGCTACTACTGTAGACTCTACAAGCTCCATATTTACCTAGCTTTTCTACTAGGATAAACTCCAGAAAGTGGCCCAGACAATGTGAACACAGCATAAGTCGGTCTTCTCACGAAAGCGTCTGTAGAGTCCAAGCGGTTTGGCCTAGAAACTATTTGACCAGTTCTAGAAAGCTGAGACTCTTGCGAACACGAACATGTTCTTAGTTTGCCCTACGACACCTGCAAGCTTCACAGGACTCGTCGGAAGTCGAGTCCCGTGAAGTGCCAACTTCTGTATGTAGAGTCCGAACGGTTTGAGCAACAAACTAATTTGACCACACCATTGAAAGCTGAGACTCTCACAAATATGTACAGTACCAGTCAAATGTTTGTACACACCTACTCATTCAAAAGTAAATTTGTGGAATTTCTAGGTTGTTTTTGCTTTACGATGCCCACTAGGTTCACAAGACTCGTCTGAAGGTAATCCGGTACAGGGAAGTAAAAATTATTAATAGGTTTTTTTGGGGACCAGAGTTAGATATTTAACCTGTGCGCTGAGAGTCGGGAAGCAAGTTCAGGGAGTGAGTGTTTTAATAAATAAACACAACATAATACAAAATAAGAACCACGAACAACGCAGAGATGACACAGGAACAGAAATAATGACACCTGGGGAAGGAACCAAATGCAGGTAATCAAGGAGGTGATGGAGAGCAGGTGAGTGTCATAATGCGCTGTTGTTCGTAACGATAGTGACAGATGTGTGCCATAACGAGCAGCGTGGTAACCTAGAGGCCGGAGAGGGAGCACACGTGACATAACCTTTAGTTTTATGTTCCTGATGCTTTCCTATCATCTCTCAAAATCGTCAAAATTAATGACAGATTTCTTGAGTCATCTTAGATTAATTCTGTCTATTTTGAGGAAGTGTATACTGGCTATGTGGTCTCAATATGGACAAACAGTTATATTGCTAGTTTTTCACAGTCCTACAGTTTGCCTAGCCAAATGCCAACCAAACCGAATCATGCTGACACCTTTAAAGTCGTTAATACATTTCTTAACAGCACAGTCGGTGGAGCCTTCTGTTTTTCAAATGTGCACAGTATATCATTAGCAGTTTTTTAAAGTTCAGTTTTGAACAATTTGAACATTTATTTCTCCAAATTGACTATTGTTCAATTTGAGATCGTTTATATCCTTTGATGCTGAAAAATGTTAGTTCTCTCAGGCTCTGTTCGTTGTCTGTCTGCACAGAGTATACTTTTCATGGCTGACTTGATTTGGCATCGTGACACTATACCTGAGTGACATTGTTTACTTATTATTTTTTCTGCGTGGAAAGGTTTTCCTGTAGCATAGAGTGGCAAGATTGACTGTCTGCTTGAATCGTCTACTTGGCACTTCAGTGAGTAACGTCTTCTAAGCCACTGTAGAGGCAAACAGTTACTTCCCCTTAATCAGATTATACATGCTTTAATCCTTTTATTTATTCTCCAAGGCAGATGCAATTTTATGGTGGTGAGGATCGATCCTTAAGGCATTGCGACTTAGTGCTGATATCTGGCTCAAAAGTTCAAAACTTATTATGCTTATTGATACATTTTTTACTAGGACAAAACTTTGAGATTGTTAATTATTTCTTGTCCCCCATTCTCTCTACTCCCTTGTCTCACAGTGATTTCTATTTCACCTTTGAATAGACATGAAATACATTTTTGACATGATATAGAAGATATTGATTTTGCATTATTGGTTAAGCTGCTTTTCTTACTCGGCCATGACAGACAATTCCTTCTGAAATGCACTATTGATTATCGTATGAATGATATGACCAATCCCTCTGGGCCTCACTTTAGAAAGATGTTAAAGCATTGAGTCATTCATATGCAACTGTGATACAGTATGTAATGAAAGCAGACAGAGTCGGCCAATGCTAGTGCCAATACTGTTGTCATGCCATTGTTTCCGGTACAATGGAACAGTCCTTAAAGTGGAAACTCTGCAATAGAATACTAACACCAGAAAGTGTTCTTGATTGATTGGCACTTTTAAAATGTTATTTTTAAACAACCATAATGTTGAGTCTAGCACTTTAAATTGTTCTTTATTAATTGGCCATTTTAAATGGTCCCATATGTAGACTTTTAAATTGTTAACAGTGTGGGTGTTTAAAATACTGTGGATTTGATTGTTAACACTGGGTGTGATTGGAAATGTGTGGGTATGCAGCAAATGGAGAGAAAAAAAGGACAAACAGGGATGAACTACTTGGTCTGGTCCAACAAGAAACACTCTTTTTTATTTTAAAACATTTTGCTACAATGATGTGGCCTACTGAACAAGACCCGGACAAAAGTGAATTATATGTGCTGTGTTCTGTAGGAACCAAATTATTTAATATGAACTGCTCTATTCTCACACACAAATGACTGACATTGTATTGATCCTGATCAAGTACACTTTAAGTTTATCAATCCCAATGTTGCACATTGTAGGTTGTAACTTACTGGATATAAGTAACACTAATTGTAACACTGGGATGACATACTAAATAATGGTGCTCACTATCTAGATACTGTAATTACATGCTAGACTTGAAAGTGTTGAGGACAGAGAGTGGATTCAAAATATACATCTTGTTATTCACAGAGACAAAGGAAAATGTGGAACTTGTGCTTTTCAAAATACCATATTTAGGCTGAAAATCGATTTCCTATCACACAATCACATTCTTGCTTTTACCATTGCCAGTGGAAAAAGTATAATTTTAGGATGTACTATACGATAAAATCAAGATAGTATCACTCTTCACATTGGTTATACTTTTCAGTTGTCTGGATCTGTAGATCAGGTATAGATCATGTGTCCTTCTACAGGTAGAAAGGCCAAATAACTTCTTTCCCTTCAGATATGGGTTATTTTATAGACATGGTGCAAATTAGGAGTAGGAAGAAAATTCTAATTTGTATCCTATTTTTCCCAAAATTTCCACACGTCTTCCAACATATATATGTCATGTAGGCCGCTTGTATTGCATATTTGAAATATTTACCTGAATTACTTACCACCCCACTAATTGTGTCACTACCAAAAAAGTGAATAAAGTTGAAATAAAGGGATAATGATGCACAGTTGTGGTTATTTTGATTATCCTTCTATTAAATATTTAGTTTGAAAAGTTTTTTTGCACAACGAATTAACAAAATAGCAAAAACATAATTTTTCACCTGATTTTCAAAACCTTTAAACTTAATTGAGAGAAATATCATTTTTGTTATCTTTAAAATGTTAATTGAATTACGTATGCATCTAATTGATGGGACTGTCACGCCCTGACCTTAGAGAGGCAGCTGTCTATCGTTGTCTGATTGGGGATCATACTTACTCAGCCTTTTTCCACCTTTAGTTTGTGGGATCTTGTTTTTGGTACTGTATGCCCCACTGAACATTACGTTTTGTTTCGGTGTTCATCTAAATAAAGAAAGATGTACGCTTACCACGCTGCACCTTGGTCTAATTCTTCCCTCAACGAATGTAACAGGGACTCCCAAAATCTTTCTCAGATTATTACCAATCCACAAGGTATGACTCCAAACACCCAGAAAAGGCTACTCTCCTCAATGTTATCCTTACAAATAATCCTGAAAGGTATCAGTCTGGTGTTTTCTGTAATGACCTCAGTGATCACTGTTTTACAGCCTGTGTTCGTAATGGCTGCTCAGTTAAACGACCTGTCCTGATTTGTCATAGACGCTTGCTAAAAAACTTTAATTAATGAGCAAGCCTTCGTTCATGAACTTGCCTCTGTAAAATGGTATAGAATCTGCTTGATCCCCTTTGTTGAAGATGCTTGGAACTTATTTTTCTATATTTTCAGTGGTATTTTTAACAAACACGCCCTCAAAGAAAAATTGAATTTAAAACAGGTTCAGCCCCTGGTTTGACCGTGATCTTGCAGAATTACCTCACCTCAAGAATTGCATTTGGGTACAGGCTCGGCACACGCACACTCAGGCTGACTGGCTATCATTCAGGCAAATGAGAAATAAGTGCATTCAGGGTATCCGGAAGGCGAAAGTTGCTTACTTTAAGGAGCAGTTCTCTCTCTGTGGGTCTAACCCCAAGAAGTTCTAGAAAATGGTTAAAGACCTGGGGAATAAACCCTCCTCCTCATAGCTGCCCATGTCCCTTATTGTTGATGATGTGGTTGTTACTGACAAGAAGCACATGGCTGAGCTCTTTAATCACCACTTCATTAAGTCAGGATTCCTATTTGACTCAGCCATGCCACCTTGCCCGTCCAACATTTCTTAATCTCCCACCCCTTCTAATGTGACTATCCCAGATGCTTCTCACTCTTTTTCCCATGTCCCGCTACAAATTTTCTCCCTGCAGGCAGTCACTGAGTCCGAGGTGCTAATGGAGCTCCTTAAACTTGACCCCAAAAAACCATCTGGGTCAGATTGCCTATCTCTCCTTTCTGGGGAGGTTCCCATTGCTTGGAAGGCAGCCACAGTTCGTCCTTTATTTAAAGGGGAGATTAAGCTGATCTGCACTGTTATAGGCCTATTTCTATTTTGTTCTGTTTATTAAAAGTGTTGGAAAAAGTTGTCAATCAATTGACTGGCTTTCTTGATGTCTATAGTATTCTCTCGGGTATGCAATCTGGTTTCCGCTCAGTTTATGGATGTCACTGCAACCTTATAGGTCTTCTATGATGTCACCATTGCACTTGATTCTAAACAATATTGTGCTGCTATTTTTATTGACTTGGCCAAAGCTTTTGATGCGGTAGACCATTCCATTCTTGTAGGCCAGCTAAGGAGTATTGGTGCCTCTGAGGGGTCTTTGGCCTGGTTTGCTAACGACCTCTCTCAAAGAGTGCAGTGTATAAAGTCAGAACATCTGCTGTCTCAGCCACTGCCTGTCACCAAGGGAGTACACCAAGGCTTGAACCTAGGCCCCACGCTCTTCTCAATTTACATCAACAACATAGCTTAGGCAGTAGGAAGCTCTCTCATCCATTTATATGCAGATGATAGTCTTATACTCAGCTGACCCCTCCCTGGATTTTGTGTTAAAGCTTTCTTAGTGTCCAACAAGCTTTCTCTACCCTTAACCTTGTTCTGAACACTTCCAAACCAGTCATGTGGTCTGGTAAGAAGAATGCCCCTCTTCCCACAGGTGTTATTAATACCTCTGAGGGACTAGAGCTTGAGGTAGTCACCACATACAACTACTTGGGAGTATTGCTAGATGGTGCACTGTCCTTCTCTCAGCACATATCAAAGCTGCAGGCTAAAGTTAAATCGAGACTTGGTTTCCTCTATTGTAATCACTCCTCTTTCACCCCAGCTGCCAAACTAACCCTGATTCAGATGACCATCCTACCCATGCTAGATTACGGAGACATCATTTATAGATTGGGAAGTTAGGGTGCTCTCTAGCGGCTAGATGTTCTTTACCATTCGGCCATCAGATTTGCCACCAATGTTCCTTATAGAAGACATCACTGCACTCTATATTCCTCTGTAAAATGGTCATCTCTGTATACCCGTCGCAAGACACACTGGTTGATGCTTATTTATAAAACCCTCTGAGGCCTCACTCCCCCCATCTGAGATATCTACTGTAGCCCTCATCCTCCACAAACAACACTCATTCTGCCAGTCACATTCTGTTAAAGGTCCCCAAAGCGCACACATCCCTGGGTCGTTCTTCTTTTCAGTTCGCTGCAGCTAGCGACTGGAATGAGCTGCAACAAACACTCAAACTGGACAGTTTTATCTCAGTCTCTTCAAAGACTCAATCATGGACACTCTTACTGACAGTTGTGGTTGCTTTGTGTGATGTATTGTTGTCTCTACCTTCTTGCCCTTTGTGCTGTTGTCTGTGTCCAATAATGTTTGTACCATGTTGTGTTGCTACCATTCCGTGTGGTCATGTGTTGCTGTCTTGCTATGTTGTTGTCTTAGGTCTCTCTTTATGTAGTGTTGTGTTGTCTTTCTTGTTGTGATGTGTGTTTTGTCCTATATTTGTATTTTATTAATTTTTTTAATCCCAGGCCCCCGTCCCCGCAGGAGGCCATCATTGTAAATACGAATTTGTTCTTAACTGACTTGCCTAGTTAAATAAAAAATGATGTTGTTAGGTAAAGTGATATTTTAAACATCTATCTTTATTTAGCAAAATATCCGATATTTCGTTGTCAAGTGTCAATCATAGAGATAAGCAGACAAACATTGTATAAAATATGTTGAATTTGTACCTTTGAAACAATCAGATCTTCAACGTTATATTCCCTATCAGAAAGAGAACAATAGGCTGGGCAGCACCTCATACTGGAGAGTTGATCTATCTACAGCTATTAATTTGTTCTCCCATCCTGTCACGTCCTGACCAGTATAAGGGTTATTTGTTATTGTAGTTTGGTCAGGACATGGCAGAGGGTATTTTGTTTATATGGTTTGGGGTGGTGATTTATGTAGTAGGGTGTTTGATTTATTATTTCCGGGTTTTTGGGGTTATGTTCTAGGTTTGTATTTCTATGTGGTCTCTAGTCTTTTCTATTTCTATGTATAGTTTATTGGGGTTGGACTCTCAGTTGGAGGCAGGTGTTTTCTAGTTGCCTCTGATTGAGAGTCCTATAGATGGCTATGTGTTTGGTTAAGTGTTTGTGGGAGATTGTTTCTTGTTTTGCATGTGTGAGCCTGACAAGACTGTTTTGTTGTTCGTGCGTTCTTTGTTTGTTATTTTGGTGTTTTCTTGATTTAAAATAAATACAAGCTGAGCATCCACATTCCTGCTGCGTTTTGGTCCTCCATTCCCGACGACAACCGTTACACATCCTGGGTTCTAACCAGGCCCAGCCCTGCAAAGCTTCGATATGTCACTGAAGTCTATTTAAAATTTGATTAGATTCAATTTAGTCCTATTCTTTAACTTAGATTTTTGGTTGAGATGGAGACGTGAATCCAACATAAATTATTACCCACTGGGCACAAACTAGTTGAATCAATGTTGTTTCAATATAATTTGTCATCATACTGTGACGTGTCCTCTATCTGGAAAATACATTGGATTTGAAAAAGTAATCAAAGTAAATTGTTGTTTTTGAGGATGACATTTCAAGCACAGTATTAACCATCTAAACTTTAAATGCACTTTAAATCAAGTTTGATTTGACTTAGTCCAATTCTTGACCTTTGATTTATGTTTGAGATGATGTTAATGATTAACTTGAATATATAAAAAAAAAATGTTTTAACCTTTATTTAACGAGGCAAGTCAGTTAAGAACAAATTCTTATTTACAATGACGGCCTACCCCGGCCAAACCGGGACGATGCTGAGCCAATTGTGCGCCACCCGATCAAGGCCGGTAGTGATACAACCCGGGATCGAACCAGGGTCAATAGTGACACCTCTAGCACTGTGATGCAGTGCCTTAGACCCCTGCGCCACTCAGGAGCCCAGATTAAAGTCAACCAAAGCTTTAAACCCTAGGCCTACTGTATATACAGTGCATTCAAAGTATTCAGACCCTTTTATTTCACATTTTGTTAAGTTACAGCCTTATTCTAAAATGTTTTAAATATATTATTTCCTAATCAATCTACACACAACAACCCATAATGACTAAGTGAAAACAGTTTTTTTTATGTTTGAAAATTTCATTAAGTAAAAAAGAGAGACCTTATTTACATAAGTATTCAGACCCGTTGCTATGAGACTTGAAATTGAGCTCAGGTGCATCCTGTTTCCATTTGTATTTGTATTTATTATGGATCCCCATTACTTGCTGCCAAGGCAGCAGCTACTCTTCCTGTGGTCTGGAAATTGATGATCACTGAGATGTTTCTACAAATTGATTTAATCCACCAATGGTAAATTCAATTGATTGGTCATGATTTGGAAAGGCACACAGCTGTCAATATAATGTTCCACAGTTGACAGTGCATGTCAGAGCAAAAACCAAGCCATGAGGTCGAAAGAATTGTCCGTAGACCTCCGAGACAGGATTGTGTCGAGGCACAGATCTGGGGAAGCTTACCGAAAAATGTCTGGAGCATTGAAGGTCCCCAAGAACACAGTGGCCTCCATCATTCTTAAATGGAAGAAGTTTGGAACCACCAAGACTTTTCCTAGAGCTGGCCATCTGGCCAAACTGAGCAATCAGGGGAGAAGGGCCTTGGTCAGGGAAATGACCAAGAACCCGATGGTCACTCAGACAGAGCTCCAGAGTTCCTCTATGGAGATGGGAGATCCTTCCAGAAGGACAACCATCTCTGCAGCACTCCACAGTAAACGGCACATGACATCCCGCTTGGAGTTTGCCAAAAGGCACCTAAAGACTCTCAGACCATGAAAAACAAGATGATCTAGTCTGATGAAATCAAGATTGAACTCTTTGGGCTGAATGCCAAGCGATACGTCTGGAGGAAACCTGGCACCATCCCTACAGGGATCATGCTATGGGGATGTTTTTCAGCGGCAAGGACTGGGAGACTAGTCGGGAGCGAGGGAAAGATGAACGCAGCAAAGTACAGAGAGATCCTTGATGAAAACCTGCTCCAGAGTGCTCAAGACCTCAGACTGGGGGCGAAGGTTCACCTTCCATCAGGACAATGACCCTAAGCACCCAGCCAAGACAACGCAGGAGTGGCTTCGGAAACAAGTATAGGTTGTAATCTCATCGATTAATGTCTCAACCAAATATTACCCAAATTAGGTGGTTTGCCCAGTGGGCATTGTCTTCTTCAGATTGGGTTGCCTGTGGTTTGTAAACCAATATCCAGGAGCCAAGACCCAGATTTATTCCAGGACATTGGTCCCAAGATCCAGACCCAGTGAGTTGAGACCATGACAAGTTACATATTGAATTTGAGCGGTCTCAAGACCACTAGATCAAATATTCCATGGGCCCTTTATTCAATTGTAAGAAACTCAAGTGGGGTAAATTTGATTAGAGTACAGTAGAGAATGGTACAGCAGAGGACAGGTCCCGTGTGGCGCAATTAGTGCAACTCCAGGGTTGTGGGTTCGATACCCACGGGGGACCAGTATGAAAAGAAGTATGAAAATGTATGCACTCACTACTGTAATTCACTCTGGATAAGATCGTCTGGTAAATGTAGAATGTAGTACATTACAGATTTTCATGTTTATGACAAATAGATATCAGCTCTTGGGGGATTGAATCCCCACTTCTGGCAACGTATCTCAATACTCAAAACTTTTTCTGAAGTGTGCACTTGTCCACTACTCACATGGTGGAGCATGGCACATGCAACTTTAAAATGGAGATAGCCTCTATGGCGCTGCCTGTGCTGTCACAGATGCCATAATGGCACAGATACAAAGATGAGACCTCTATGGTGTCAATTGTTTTGGTTGTGACCATTTCGGTTTGGACAATTTTGACTTGTTTTGGACTTTTAAGAATCATATTTTAAACATATTTTAATCCCATAACCGTACTTTACATATTTCTTGATATAGTAAATGTTCGGTAGTGACACTTCTTAAAAATACATGAAGATTTTCCAACTTGCTTATTCATTTTCTCCAAAATGTTTGCCGACAGTCTCACCATGTGGCAACACTGGAGGGGTCACCTGGTAATATTTGTAGGGGTGTGGCTTAAAGCACATTCCTTCTACAGTCTTTTAATGTGTGCGTTTCGGTAGTGACATCAAATGGTGGACAGCAT
Organism: Salmo salar; assembly: GCF_965601325.2. Classification (NCBI taxonomy): domain Eukaryota; kingdom Metazoa; phylum Chordata; class Actinopteri; order Salmoniformes; family Salmonidae; genus Salmo; species Salmo salar. Next base: position 46,854,289 of record NC_138302.1, on the reverse strand, counting down.
TTTTTTTGAGAAAGATGTTTAAAATTAACCTCTATGGGGTCCCACCTACTCAACAGCCAGTGTAATCCCGTGGCGCGTTATTCAAATACCTTAGAAATGCAAAACCTTCAATTTTTCAAACATATGACTATTTTACACCATTTTAAAGATAAGACTCTCGTTAATCTAACCACACTGTCCGATTTCAAAAAGGCTTTACAACGAAAGCAAAACATTAGATTATGTCAGCAGAGTACCCAGCCAGAAATAATCAGACACCCATTTTTCAAGCTAGCATATAATGTCACATAAACCCAAACCACAGCTAAATGTAGCACTAACCTTTGATGATCTTCATCAGATGACAACCCTAGGACATTATGTTATACAATACATGCATGTTTTGTTCAATCAAGTTCATATTTATATCAAAAACCAGCTTTTTTACATTAGCATGTGACTAGCATTCCCACCGAACACTGCCGGTGAATTGACTAAATTACTCACGATAAACGTTCACAAAAAGCATAACAATTATTTTAAGAATTATAGATACAGAACTCCTCTATGCACTCGATATGTCCGATTTTAAAATAGCTTTTTGGTGAAAGCACATTTTGCAATATTCTCAGTAGATAGCCCGGCATCACAGGGCTAGCTATTTAGACACCCAGCAAGTTTAGCACTCATCAAAGTCAGATTTACTATAAGAAAAATATTATTACCTTTGCTGTCTTCGTCAGAATGCACTCCCAGGACTTCTACTTCAATAACAAATGTTGGTTTGGTCCAAAATAATCCATCGTTATATCCAAACAGCGGCGCTTTGTTCGTGCGTTCAAGACACTATCCGAAAGGGTAAATAAGGGTTACGAGCATGGCGCAATTCGTGACAAAAGATTTCTAAATATTCCATTACCGTACTTCGAAGCATGTCAACCGCTGTTTAAAATAAATGTTTATGCCATTTTTCTCATAAAAAAGCGATAATATTCCGACCGGGAATCTGCGTTTAGGTAAACAGACAAAAGAAAAGAAAGCATTCGGTCGACTCGGGCACGCGCTTAAGCCCATAGTACTCTGAGCGGCCACTTGCCAAAAGCGATAAAGTGTTTCAGCCAGAGCCTGCTTCGATATCCTTCAGCTTTTTCCCGGGCTCTGAGAGCCTATTGGAGCCGTAGGAAGTGTCACGTTATTGCAAAGATCCTCAGTCTTAAATAAAAAGAGCCAAGATAAAACACACCTTGTCAGACAGGCCACTTCCTGCATGGAATCTTCTCAGGTTTTGGCCTGCCATTTGAGTTCTGTTATACTCACAGACACCATTCAAACAGTTTTAGAAACTTTAGGGTGTTTTCTATCCAAAACCAATAATTATATGCATATTCTAGTTACTGGGCAGGAGTAATAACCAGATTAAATCGGGTACGTTTTTTATCCGGCTGTGTCAATACTGCCCCCTAGCCCTAACAGGTTAAACAAAACTTCTAATTAGATCAGTATCTTTCAATGTAATAATAGAACAACTCAATATGTTTTACAGATGCTGGTTCGATTCCTCTGCCAGCCGCCAGCGCCACCGGGAGACCCATGAGGCGGCTTTTGGTTTCTCTCCCTCTAAAAACAGAAATAAATCATTCTAAATAACTGGCTTTTTTTTTTACAAATTAGTGAGAATGTCTCGCCCAATGTTCAAGAAGGGCCTTTTGCTTACTCTAGGTTAAATGAAAACAAAATAATCTCCAAAATATTGTTATTTTTTTAAACAAAGCGATTAATACATTCTCTAGTACAGCCACTATTGAAGGCTATCAAATGCTTCTCAAAGATGCCCTCTAGTACTAACCAGTATTAATGGTCACAAGGCTGACAATTAAATAGCGTGCCATAGAATTCTGCGGCAGCCAGCAAGGTGTGCTGCAGTATGACACAACTTTTAGAGGAGGAACCACTGTAGGTATTCCTTTTGTCCAGGTGGGAAAGGGCAGTGTGGAGTGCAATAGAGATTGCTGTAAGCAATTGATGTGTTCATGTAAGCCATGACCAGCCTTTCAAAGCACTTCATGGCTACAGACGTGAGTGCAACAGGTCGGTAGTCATTTAGGCAGGTAACATTGGTGTTCTTGGACACAGGGACTATGGTGGTCTGCTTGAAACATGTTGGTATTACAGACTTGGTCAGGGACAGGTTGAAAATGTCAGTGAAGACACTTGCCAGTTGGTCAGCACATGCTCAGAGTACACGTCATGGTAATTTGTCTGGCCCTGCGGCCTTGTGAATGTTGACCTGTTTAAAGGTCTGTTTAAAGTTCAATTTGCTCCACTTTTGTTGATTCACCCATATACCACCAGACTATTCTCTCAAATACCCTAGACACCATTTTCACCAGGCAGATCTAACCTCCCACTTCTCCCAGGTACCTGCCACCTCTGCTTTCTACCAAGTGTTTTTTAATCAAAATATGAACGGCACCGCTCTGAAGAGGGAGGGTTTAAGTGTGGTAGTACAACCCACTTGACATTCAGCTAATTGTCTCCAGCATAATGTGGAAATCATCACAATTTTCCATAGAGCTCTTGTTCACTGTCATTCTTAACTAATCCAAAGTTAAATGAAAAGCTTAAAACTTTGATTAATTACTGTTCCTTAATATCGTGCCGGGTGGATTGGCTTGCTCGGAGCTGAGCGGGGCCATCATTTCGGCCTTGGATGTACGTTTTAATTTGGAATCCCTTTTATTTCATGATGTCACAGAGAAGTGTTTGATCATTACTCGTTCACTCAGACCACTCTGTGTCATTACCTCCTGAAGGGTCCACACCGGCAGAACATAATGGCCCTTGTCTCCGCTCCTCATCCTCCAATTCAACTGATTATGCCCTCCTTTGCACCAGACAAATGCCAGTCTGCTTTCTCTGCCTCACAATTAACTAAATGCCCTTATTTGAGGAGGGCATCTCATTTGGTGCACTGAGTTAGCATGAATGCAAAAAGACGAGCAGTGGGGAATTGATCACGCCTCACTATAAAGGAGAATGTCATTCCCACAATAGTGAAGACTAGATAGTTCGCTAGCTAGAAGCTTAGTTCCGGGGAAGGGGAGGCCGGCTTTTTCCGATGGGTGCGCCCTTTTTAGGTCAAATACTGTTAGTCCCACCATTGATAATCCTAACTGCTGCAGCCAAGTTTAAATGGACCATAAAATGTACTCAGTAATTGATGCAGTGAAAAGGGCTTACCTGGGCATCTGGCAGCCAGTCAGACTCACAGAGAATATGAGCTGGCACTGGCTTCTTTGGCCTTGCTGCAAGTGTTTATTTCACAATAATGAATTGATGATAATGAATCATCAATCTGTGCAACAAAATAGTCTTCAAATCATGTCATACACACCAAACTCAGAAATAGTTGGAAATAGAAATGGAAAGAACATTTGACAACCCCTTGTGAGGCAAATTGGAAAGCGTGTACCATAACCCCGTAGCTTCGGAAGATATCAACCATCTATCCTCTAGTGTAGTAAATTAGAGAGTGAAATGATCCATTTATGAACACTAAAAAAGTTAATATAGAGGTTGTTGGCAGGTTTAGTGGTATATCCTTGCTTTTTATGGATGTTTGTCTCCATTTACCTTTGTCCAATGCTTTCATTGCCAGATGAAACAATGGTGCAATATTGCATACAGAGTTTTTAAGGAGACATACAAAACAGGTCTGCTGAAACTTTTGAGGCCTACTTGAAATACCTGGGAACCCTACTTGGTATGTGGCCTGCACTGGGGCATTATCTGAGCAGACACCTGCCTACTGCTGCTTTCATCCTTCCACTTGACATTGCCTTGGAGGTTTTTGGACTACTACCAAACTTGAACTCCATTTGGTTTAGCATACTTGCACAGTTTTGCACAGTTACGGGATAATACAGTTGAAGTGTGAAGTTTATATACACCTTAGCCAAATACATTTAAACTCAGTTTTTCACAATTCATGACATTTAATCCAAATAAAAATGTCTTGTCAGAGGTCAGTTAGGATCACCACTTTATTTTAAGAATGTGAAATGTCAGAATAATAGTAGAGAGAATGATTTATTTCAGCTTTTATTTCTTTCATCACATTCCCAGTGGGTCAGAAGTTTACATACACTCAATTAGTATTTGGTAGCATTGCCTTTAAATTGTATAACTTGGGTCAAACTTTGCAGGTAGCCTTCCACAAGCTTCCCACAATAAGTTGAGTGAATTTTGGCCCATTCCTCCTGACAGAGCTGGTGTAACTGAGTCAGATTTGTAGGACTCCTTTCTCACACACGCCTTTTCAGTTCTGCCCACCCATTTCCTATATGATTGAGGTCAGGGCTTTGTGATGGCCACTCCAATACCTTGACTTTGTTGTCCTTAAGCCATTTTGCCACAACTTTGGAAGTATGCTTGGGGTCATTGTCCATTTGGAAGACCCATTTGCGACCAAGCTTTAACTTCCTGACTGATGTCTTGAGATGTTGCTTCAATATATCCACATAATTTTCTCTCCTCATGATGCCATCTAGTTTGAGAAGTGCACCAGTCCCTCCTGCAGCAAAGCACCCCCACAACATGATGCTGCCACCCCATGCTTCACGGTTGGGATGGTGTTCTTCGGCTTGCAAGCCTCCCCCTTTTTCCTCCAAACATATTGATGGTCATTATGGCCAAACAGTTGTATTTTTGTTTCATCAGAACAGAGGACATTTCTCCAAAAAGTCCGATCTTTGTCCCCATGTGCAGTTGAAAACCGTAGTCTGGCTTTATTATGGCCATTTTGGAGCAGTGGCTTCTTCCATGCTGAGCGGCCTTACAGGTTATGTCGATATAGGACTCGTTTACTGTGGATACAGATACTTTTGTACCTGTTTCCTCCAGTATCTTCAAAAGGTCCTTTGCTGTTGTTCTGGGATTGATTTGCACTTTTCACACCAAAGTACGTTCATCTCTAGGAGACAGAACGCGTCTCCTTCCTGAGCGGTATGACGGCTACGTGGTCCCATGGTGTTTATACTTGCATACTATTTTTTGTACAGATGAACGTGGTACCTTCAGGCATTTGGAAATTGCTCCCAAGGATGAACCAGACTTGTGGAGGACTACAATTGGCTGATTTCTTTTGATTTTCCCATGCTGTCGAGCTTGAAGGTAGGCCTTGAAATACATCCACAGGTACACCTCCAATTGACTCAAATTATGTCAATTAGCCTATCAGAAGCTTCTAAAGCCATGACATAATTTTCTGGAATTTTCCAAACTGTTTAAAGGTACAGTCAACTTATGTAAACTTCTGACCCACTGGAATTGTGATAGAGTGAAATAATCTGTCTGTAAACAATTGTTGGAAAAATTACTTGTGTCATGCGCAAAGTAGATGTCCTAACCGACTTGCCAAAACTATAGTTTGTTAACAATAACTTTGTGGAGTGGTTGAAAAACGAGTTTTAATGACTTCAACCTAAGTGTATGTAAACTTCCGACTTCAACTGTATGTGTTATTACGCACACCTGGTCCCTATTCCCATTGATTAGTAATTGTATAAGCGTGCCCTTTGTTCGGACGGCCTGTTGATTATTGTTACAATGTCCGTTGGTCGTGTGAGTACCTGTGCTGGGTTGTTTTGGCTTTCGTGCCACTTGTTGTGTGCGAATGACTACGGGTTTCGTCCCGTGTGGAATCATTGTGTGCGTGTATGTTAAGGGTCTTGCCCCAGTGTATTTATTAGAGGTACTCATCGCTCTTTTGTTTGGGTTTCACCCCTGTGTTTTGTATATGGGTTTGTTTGGTCTTTATCCCGTGCCTTTACATGGCACGCTGTAATTTGGGTCAATAAAAAAAACCTATTACGCATTCCTGCGCCTGTCTCCCGATCCCTTTATACCAACGTGACAGAATAATCGACCATCAAGGGAGACAGCGGGATGGCCCGTCCGACGCTGCAACTGGCCTGTCCAACGCCGCCACAACCGGTCCGTCCAACGCCACTGCAACTGGTCCGTCCGATGCAACTTCGGCAGCGGCAACTGGCCTGTTCGACGAGGATGAATCTTCGGCAGCTGCATTGGGTCCTGATCAACCCGCACTGCGTTCCTGTGTTCGTCCTCGGGGCCTGTGTCGTTGCGCTGCTTGTGCAGCGTGTCAGGGGGGTACTGTCACGGTTCTCTCCGGAACTGTGTCATTATGCACACCTGGTCTCTATTCTCATTGATTAGTAAATGTATAAGTGTGCAGTTTGTTCACCATTGACCTGTCGATTATTGTTTCAATGTCCGTTGGTCGTGTGAGTACCTGTGCTGTGTTTTGGCTTTCGTGCCACTTGTTGTGTGCAGATGGTTACGGGTTTCGCGCCGTGTGGAATCATTGTGTGCGTGTATGTTACGGGTCTCGCCCCGGTGTATTTATATGAGGTACTCCTTGCTCTTTTGTTTGGCTTTCAACCCTGTGTTTTGTCTTCGTCCCCTATTACGCGTTTCTGCACCTGTCTCCTGATCCCTTTATACCAGTGTGACAAATATTGACGAGCCAAATTTCCAATGTGGAAACCATCAGCATATTGAGTAATGACTTGCCTAGTTAAATAAAGGTAGAATTTTTTAAATTGAGGAATATATGTCTGAGCTGGACATCCTGTCACACCCTGATCTGTTTCACTTTGTGTCTTTGTGCTTGTCTCCACCCCCCTCCAGGTGCTCATTATCCCCAGTGTATTTATACCTGTGTTCTCTGTTTGTCTGTTGCCAAGGAGAGAGAGGAGGTTCGATTTCATTCGCCGCCAATGGCTTCTACCTCGCATCCGAGACATCCCCGGAAGTCCCCGACGGCCGAGAGAACTCGAGGCTACCCAAGTTCCCCCGAGAGTCTCCGAAGTCTGCCAGTTCACCTCTTCCCAAACTGATGCAAGTAGGCAGAGCTAAGCTAGCCCCAGTCGAACGGCTATACAGGCTTCACACAAACAGTTGCCTGTATTACGGGTTTACTGGTCATTTCTTGAGTACTCTGGTGAGCCAAACAGAGAACTTTTCCTTGATCTAAATCTCTCCTGGTACTCATCGACTCTAGGTCCGATGAGAGCTTTATGGACGCTACCCTAGCGTCCGATCTGGGCATCACCACTCAGCCCCTTTCCCTTCCCATATACGTTAGAGTGCTGGATGGGCGCTCTATAGGCCAGGTCACCAACAATACCACCCCCATCAACCTATGGGTGTCAGGGAACCACAGCGAGACAATCCAATTCCTGCTTATTAAGTCTCCTCAGGTTCACGTGGTATTGGGATTCTCTTGGCACCAGCGACACAATCCCCTTCTTGACTGGTCTGCTGGTGCCATCATGGGCTGGAACCCATTCTGCCACACTCATTGCCTGAAGTCAGAGCAGCCTGCCCCAGGACATCTTCCTGGGGGTTCGGAAGTTGTTCAGTATGGGCCGTGCCACTTCGCTTCCGCCGCACAGACCATATGACTGCGGGATCGACCTTCTCCCAGGCACCACTCCGCCCCAGGGACAACTGTACTCTGTCGGGTCTGAAGACCAAGGCTATGGAGACCTACACTGAGGACTCCCTCTGTCCTTCTGCCACCCCCATCGGCGCAGGGTTCTTCTTTTTGGAAAAGATGGACAAAACCCTGTGCATCGACTACCGGGGCCTCAATGACAACATGATGAAGAACCGCTACCCGCTACCACTCATCTCCTCGGCCTTTGAGCTGCTCCAGGAGGCCACCTTCTTCTCCAAACTGGACCTACGGAACCTCTACCACCCGGTGAGGATTTGGGGAAGGGATGAGTGGAAGACTGCCTTCAACATGGCCAGCGGTCACTGGATTCACCAACTTTTATTGCCGCTTTATCCGGGGTTACAGCACCCTGGCTTCCCCCCTGTCTGCACTCAATTCTCCCAAGGTGCCCTTCACGTGGTCCCCAGCTGCTGACTGGGCGTTTCGAGGGAATGGCAGATATCCGGATGTTTGTTCCTGATGCTGTCCACTCCTCTGGCCCACTTCTCCAAGCTTGCCTGCTACCCGGGCTCCTGTCGGACCCTGGTCTTTGTGCGACAATGCTTTTAGTGGCCTACCATGGTTCCTGGCGTCTCTGCTTGCACGATCTGTGTGCAGAACAAGACTCCCCAACCAGCTCGGGCTGGTCTCCTTCAACCTCTGCCTTTTCCTCACCATCCCTGGTCTCACATATCCCTGGACTTTGTCACGGGTCTCCCCCCGTCTGATGGCAACATCGCCATCCTGACAGTGGTGGACCAATTTTCCAAAACCGCCCACTTCATTCCTCTCCCCAAGCTACCCTCTGCCAAAGAGACAGCCCAGCTCATGGTGCAGTACGTCTTCTGAATCCATAGACTCCTGGTGGACATGGTCTCCGACCGGGGTCCTCAGTTCTCGTCCCGGTTCTGGAAGGTGTTCTGCACACTCATTGGGTCGTCGGCCAGCCTGTCCTCCGGGTTCCACCCCCAATCCAATGGCCAGTCAAAGCAAGCCAACCAAGACCTGGAGTCGACTCTTCGCTGCCTGCCAGTCTCCACCAACCCTACCACCTGAAGCCAGCAACTAGTGTGAGTTGAATATGCCCGCAACAACCTTCCTTGCTCACCTTTTGAATGTTCCTTGGGTTATCAGCCCCCGCTCTTCCCAGAGGTTGGCATACCCTTGGCCCAGATGTTTGTCCGCTACTTTCGTCGTTTTTGGAAGAGAGCCCGGCCGGCACTTCTGAAGACCACCTCCAGGTATCGATGACAAGCGGACCCCAGCACCGGACCCAACCTAGGAACCTGGGAAAAGTAATTCCAATTTCCACTCTCTCCTCTATTACAAATAGGAATAGATGAAATGGTGCAGTTCTACGCAATCTGGACTCTGATATTAATATTGAGGGTTATGTGTTCAGAGCTGACAGACAGTGTAGAGGTGGTGGAGTGGCCATTCTTTCCCTTGCCCCCAAAAAATGAGCAACTATCTTTTAGCCTTTGTCTGGGGATTTTTTTTAAATTAATCCATAACTGTTTTTGGGGTACACCGTCCTCCCTCTGCTAACTCGTTTATTATCTTCTGTTATTAAATCAGAAGTTATTATCCTGGTAACCTAAATTATGATTGGGAAATGTAGGCTTCAGACAATCTAAAAGACGTGTAATGATCTAAACCTAACCCAGCTGGTGACTATGCCTACACGGCCCAACCCTAAATATCCTTCAACACTCAATCAGCTCTGACTCTAACGAATACACCAGAGAAATACATTTCTACTGGTGTCTTCACCCAAGATATTAGTGACCATTGCCCAGTTGTTTGTGTTAGAGATGTGTTAGAGATGAACTTTAAAAACGTCAGTGTACAGGCTTTTTTACATTATCTTTGTTTTAGTGACCTTGATTGTATTTATCCTCTCTAGGGTAGGTGGCACCAAATCGTCCCACCTACGTAACAGTCAGTGTAATCCAGTGGCGCGTTATTCAAAAACCTCAAAAATGCAAAAACTTCAATTTTTCAAACATATGACTATTTTACAGCATTTTAAAGACAAGACTCTCGTTAATCTAACCACACTGTCCGATTTCAAAAAGGCTTTACAACGAAAGCAAAACATTAGATGATGTCAGCAGAGTACCCAGCCAGAAATAATCAGACACCTATTTTTCAAGCTAGCATATAATGTCACAAAAACCCAAACCACAGCTAAATGCAGCACTAACCTTTGATGATCTTCATCAGATGACAACCCTAGGACATTATGTTATACAATACATGCATGTTTTGTTCAATCAAGTTCATATTTATATCAAAAACCAGCTTTTTACATTAGCATGTGACTAGCATGTGACTAGCATTCCCACCGAACACTGCCGGTGAATTTACTAAATTACTCACGATAAACGTTCACAAAAAGCATAACAATTATTTTAAGAATTATAGATACAGAACTCCTCTATGCACTCGATATGTCCTTTTCGGTGAAAGCACATTTTGCAATATTCTCAGTAGATACCCCGGCATCACAGGGCTAGCTATTTAGACACCCAGCAAGTTTAGCACTCAGCAAAGTCACATTTACTATAAGAAAAATGTTATTACCTTTGCTGTCTTCGTCAGAATGCACTCCCAGGACTTCTACTTCAATAACAAATGTTGGTTTGGTTCAAAATAATCCATAGTTATATCCAAACAGCGGCGTTTTGTTCGTGCGTTCAAGACACTATCCGAAAGGGTAAATAAGGGTGACAAGCATGGCGCAATTCGTGACAAAAAAATTCTAAATATTCCATTACCGTACTTCGAAGCATGTCAAGCGCTGTTTAAAATCAATTTTTATGCCATTTTTCTCATAAAAAAGTGATAATATTCCGACCGGGAATCTGCGTTTAGGTAAACAGACGAAAGAAAATAAAGCATTCGGTCGACTCGGGCATGCGCCTAAGCCCATAGTACTCTGATCGGCCACTTGCCAAAAGCGATAATGTGTTTCAGCCTGCCTCGATATCGTTCAGCTTTTTCCCGGGCTCTGAGAGCCTATGGGAGCCGTAGGAAGT